>NC_091833.1:36660811-37860811 GCF_037783145.1 Equus przewalskii
TGAACATTTTGATAGTATCAAAAAAAGATAAAATTCTCTTAACAAAGACAACTCAATTTCCCTCTCTTACTAACCTTGGTTCAAGTTTGAAAGCCAAATGCAATATATGCATAATATTGTTTTCTTAATTATGATTGTGTGCTCTGGAGAAGGAGTGGAGTAGAAAGAATAAAATGCAATGGCAGATTAGGAAGCTCCAAGCTCTCAATTTGTGGTAACATCAAACAAACAAACAAACAAACTTGAATCAGCTGGGGGTGACAGCTTAGGGGACCAAGAAGTGGCAGCGATGGTCTCCTGAAATTTTTTTTACTACCACCACTGCTGGGCCCCAGCAGGAGGACCAACTGGCCCTTGGGGAGTGTGTGAGTGTATGTGTTGTGTGTGTCTTTCCCCTGCCTGCTGGGTGACCCTGGACCTAATGAGAGCTCATGCCTCCCATGAGAGCAGTGGATATCAGTAGGCCAGTGGGGCCTGAAGCATCAGTCATCTTGTTTCTCCAGAGTGGAGGGCACTCAAAGTTTGTAAGATGGGGTCCAGGTGCAAAGGGATGCTGCCCCCTTGGCTCATCCCTGCCATGTGACAGGAATATCCTTCCCTTGGGAAAGCAGCCTGAGTCTCCTGCAGAGCAGGACTGCACTGGCCCAGAGATCAGGACTGCCAGCCCCAGGTCTTGGAGGGTTGGGACAGCCCACTGAATCTCCAGGGGCTCTGGTATATGGAAGAGGCCAATGACCTAGAGGCTTGGGGTCCCACCCACCCTGGTTGGCCCCAGGTCAGGGTGGAGCAGAGAGACTGAGGGGCTGGGATACCAGCACCTGCCTGGCTCTGTGGCGGACAGGGGCAAAGAAGTGGGGATGGGCTCCTCCTTGTTTCTGAGGACACTCTGGTTTCTGCTCCTGATGCCAGAATCTTCTCCTTCTCTTTCTACCTCTCTGGATGCTCCTCCACAGGAATGTTTGCCAGCAGAGCCTCGTCTGCCTGGGTTTTAATAATTGAAGTGCTCCATGCTCAACTCAGGGCCGTAATCTTTTATCTCTATGCTTTCATTGTTTTAAATAACCTCTGGGTGATCCAATCCATTCTGAAGGCATTCATTACCAACTTAGTGCTTATGCACCCCAGATTTATCTCCACCCAGAATCAGACATACAACTGCCTGGTTGATCTTCTGGCTTGGATGTTGCCTGAACATTACATTCCAAGAATGATCTGACACTAAAAGTTTGTTCAACGTCATCTGGGCCGTGCCCCAGGCTTCCCCGCTGAGTGGACTGTATCCCTGTTCACCTAGTGACCTCACTCTTTCCAAACTCCAGAAGTGTGTCCTCATCCTGTATCTCCCCAAATCACACACAATCCATTGCCCGGTCCTGCCCAGTCCTCCTCTGGTATGTGTCTCCCAACACCTCTCTCCACTTCCACCCACTGTTCTACTAACCCCCAACCCTATGTTTAGCCATTTGCTCTTTGAAGGACATTGTGTGGTTTCCAGCTTGGAGCAGTGATGAACAGAGCTGCTGGCATCATTCATGTCTAGGATTTGGCATGAACATCAGTGTTGTGGGCCCAAGGGTGGGGTCCTCCAGATCACAGTCAGGTTTGATACTTCACCTCCTAGAAGGACTCGTGGGGCTGCTCAAAGTTGGCTGACTTCCTGGAGGTTTCTTTGGTTTTCAGGTTCCTTTTGGAATCAGGGTTGGGAATACAGCAACTCTTTTGTCTTTAGATTCCTTCAGGGCTCAGGGCTAGGACTCCAGAGACTTTCTTGGGTTTTCAGAGGACATTTCGGAAATGGGATCCCAGTCATCTAAATGTTCTGAGGGAAATCCTCCTTCAGGGATGCCAGCCGGGTTATGTTTAAGAACTGTGGGCCTCTGTGTGTGCACTTTTAACTGAGTGGGATGAACTGACCAAAAGCAGTTCGGAATCTCAATGGCCATCATGGAGAACTTTCAAGCTCCCCAAACTAGCTTTTCTTAAAATCATATTGGAAGACCATGGCTCTAAAATGAAGCAAAACAAATGGTAAGTGTATTTTCACTGGATACCCACAAAGCTCTAAAATTGCCTCACTACTAGACATCTTGTCTAAATTCACCAAAACAACTAAAAAGCTGAGGGAAAACAAAAAGGTTTCTTAAGCCTCCTGCTCCCTTCCCCCTTTCTCTGTCTCAGGCACCATCTTGTCTTCCCAGACTCCTTTGTCTCAGGCTCCACCCCAGATGCCACCTTCCGCTCTTCCTCTCTGCAAAAACCTGCCCCTTTAAAATCAGACCTCTGAGGATTCAAAAGCTTAACTCCTTATTGCTATTTCTAAGTTAACTGGAACAAATAAAAACTAGAAGGAAAAGTTTAAATATCAACTACCCTAGACTTTTGATGATAGACAAAATGACTCCAAAAGTAGCTCTAAAATGATGCAAATAAAAACCTTCAGTAAGAGACTTCAGCCGTCTCTGAACAGCTAAACTTCACCTTAGTCCATCTGCCGGAAATACAGCTTGGATCCAATTATTCTTTTGAGACATATCTAAAGTTCTTTAAATGAAAGCTATGAGATCTTTGTTTGTGTCTGTCTATGTGTCTCTGTATGTATGTTATAGAGATGTGATATTTTTCTACCTCCAAATGATGTTACTAGAATTGACTTGTAAAAAGCTCAATTTAATTGGCTTGAAATTAACTACTTATAAATTAAGTATTCCTAAATCTCAGAAATATAATAGAAACTAACTCAAATGCTTTTCAAGTTTATGTGACCTAGAATTAATCTTTAGTAAATAAAAGCTGGCTGAAGGTTGTTGGTGTAAATAAAAAGTAGGCATATCTTCAGAGTCATTAGTTGGGTGTAATGCAAATGTGCAACTTTTCTCTCTGCCTGGGTTCACGAGTCATGTAGGCTCATGCTGTCTCTGTCTGCTACAAAATTTGTCAGCAAGAAAGTAACAAGATGATGGTTGGCTATTTAATGTCTACTCCAAGCATGATTGCTAAAGCAAGTAATTAAAATAAATGTAAATGAGATCAAAGTTTATACTAAGTTAAACTAAATAATGGCTAGTCATCGAATCCCTAAATCATTTTCCAAACTAAACAAAATACTAAAACATTAATTACTGAAGATAAGTTTATCTCATTTTGGCTTCCTGTGGCAGAAAACTAAAGATATTTGAGTCTATTAGTGAACAAGTTCTATGCCATGCTGAGAAATTTTCTACAGAAAAAAGGGTAATGTTTCTAGAAATTTATAAAAGGTATTTTAGGTTTGCTAAGCCACAAAATGCTAATATAGTTCACAATTTCTTATTTCTTAATTTTTACCAGGAATTGGGGACTCTAAGGGTTAAGAATTCTAATATATGTAACTAAAGCTACAAGAAATAAAAAGGGAAACACCCCTGTATGCAAGGGAAGTAGCATGTGTTTTCGGTAAAAGAAGGTATAAGGATTGGAAATGCATTTTATTGAGCAAAAAGAAAGTAATTTTGTCTTTAAAAGAAGCTGGTTATTTTGGAATGGGAAAGAGGGAATCATAGGACAAAATCTAAATGTAAAAAGAAAGCTGTAGAAGGTTTATGGAAAAGAATCTTGTGAAAAGAATTTTAATGTGTGGTCAGGCTGGATAAGATTAAAATGAATTTATTAAAATGAGCTTTAATACTAAAATAAGGTGATGCAAAATTAAAACTTGGCCTTCTTTTCTATGGAAAGGACAAGGTTTTCTTGGGCTATTGGTCTGCTCGTGATAACAGATTTGGAAAGCTTCTTTGCCTTTAAGTAATATGCCTACAAAACAGAGATTTTTATGTTTTATCAAAATGATTTCTTGTGCTTTTTTAAATTAGGTCTCTACTTTCTTAGGAAAACTGAATCTTCTTAGGGTTGAAGTTGAGTTTTGCTTATCACCACGTGACTTTTTTATTTGCCTTTGAAACCTGTTCTGTTACTTTGGTCAAATAGATACTTAAATATTATTTTATACTGATGTGTGATCCTATTTGGTCAAATGTCCAAACCTTTTGCTATTTTTGACAAGCTTCCCAAAATATTCAAATTCTAAATGAAGTTTTTTTCAACCTGGATATAATTTTGGGATTTTCTGAGTGGCACCTGGGACATCTCAAAAGATTTATTCCCTCTCCTTATAAAAAGAGACATATTACACTAATTAGGCTTATTTGATATATCAAATTACATGAGAAACATGGCCAAATAAGCAATAATAAATCTTTTTAGGTTTATTGTATGGGTGAACGTTACTAAAGTGTTGTAGAAATTGTATATAATTCCTAAAAATCTGATATGTCCTATTATAATGTTATTGACTGCAATTCTAGTTACTATCTAAAATGTATGTCAAAAAATACCCAAATTTTCTTGTCAATTGTATTTACCTCACCGCCTTTCTGAAAGTCTTTTGTCAGTCACAGTCAGTTATTGTTTTACACTGATGCTTCTACAAATATGTTTCATTTTCAAGGAGATTCTTGAAAAAAGACTGACAAGTACCCTGGAACACAGATTTTGATAACTTTAAGATCATAACTCTGAACTGGGTGGAAATTTCTGGAACTCGAGTGGAAGACTGATTGCTTTGACATTTTGTTTTCCAGATGTAAAGGACCCCTTTTTCTCCTCTACTTTAAGCAATCCATAACTTACAACATTTTGGTAAAGTGTATCTTTGCAACAAGGTTGAAACATTTTTTTTCTCTACCTGATCCCTCCAGAATTTAGGGACTTTTAAGTATTCTTTTTATGATGATATATGTATTTGCACAGGCTCAGTGAAGATCTGTTCTCCTTGTAACAAAACACAATTAGAAACATTGGTTACATTGCCAAAGCTTTGACTAGAATGTTATATTTAAGAAAAATGTACGTAGACTCAGACCTGACTGATGGCTTTAAGAAACTGCTTGAAAAATCAGCATAGTACCTTGCTTACAAGGTTCCAGAAAAGCAATCTTTAAAAAGAGCTTATATGGTCAATCACTATCCTTGTTTCATTTATATAATAATCAGGCGAAGTTTAATACAAACAAATTAGTTTTACTTTGATTACCTTTAATAAAAGCCAGGCTAATTGTGGAGGAAAAAATTCTGTTTTCACCTGTATAGATATTAAATTCTAGCCCTATTAATTGCCTTTAATGCTTTGTTATACCTGTAAGCTAAATTGGATCCTAAATTCTTCCTGTTTCCTTAAATGTCTGGATACAATACTCCAAAGTGATGTTCCCAATTTTACTGCCCTTGAGACTCTTAGAAGGGACTATACCAGGCCGTCCTGACCACCAGAAGGCAGCCAAACTTCAGGGACTTGAGACTTGGGTGCACATCTCACAGCCGAAGAAGGCTCCACCTGACATCTGGTCCTGTACAAACCCTGGGGATCTCCGAATCAAATTGGCTAGGAAGAGAAGCAGCTGACATCTGAGGCGGACAGGTTTCCCAAGATGACCGGACCACTCCTATATTCCCTCATCCCACTGTTGTTTCTTATTTATTTTCTCCTTCCCTTTCCTGGAAGGACAATGCCCTTGTTCACATTTCCCAATCCCTTTCAAAAGAGGGAAACTTCTCTGATTGTTGGGTTTACCATCAAAAACCTCTGTCTGTTCAAGACAGTAATGACCCCTTAGTTCACCCTATAAGTATTTTCACTGAGATTCCAGATGCTGCTGTTTGTCTAAATTGCTCTGCTGGTCCATTTTGCCAAGTCAGGATGCTATGCTCGCCTAAACTTGTCCTTCCTTTACTTTAATCCATCCTTGGGAGGAGAAAACAAGATGTTTTGAATATTTGTATGAAAAATTTTGTGGGACCATCAATGTAAGTTGAATCATTTGCATATTTCTTAACATGCCCATGTATTTAGGCAACCTTTCAGTATCTAACAACATACTATCTGAGCCTTGGTTATATAATGCTAATTCCTCTATGTCGATGAACGAGTCTATAGATGATATCACTTATGCTGGGACCTTATTTACACTCCCTGATTTATGTCATCTATGGAGGTTTCAGTAAAGGCCTTTATGCTTGGACAACTCGTTGCTTTGACAGCAGCTGGAGAATACAAGGACAGTGTGCCCTGGCCATATTCACTGTCCTGTTCTCTCTGCATAATGAATCAGAGGGCTCTCATTGGTCTCTCCCATTGAATCTCCATAGTTCCTTTAAATGAGAACTTCCAGGAGGTCTACATGACTCTGGGTTTGCCTTCATGGGCAGAGCTTTCTTCCGATGGATCAGAGTGAGTGCCAGAGAAAAAATGACCAGAAATCTCTCCTTGACACTAGCAGAACTGGCTGATTCCACAGCCAAAGCAATTTCAGCTCAGCAAAGGTTGCTTAACTCATTGGCTGAGGTAGTTTTGGATAATCATATAGCCCTTGATTATCTACTTGCTGAGCAAGAAGATGTCTGTGCTGTGGTGAACACCTCCTGTTCACTTGGATAAATGCCTCCGGGGAAGTAGAAACCCAATTACATAAGATTAGAGAGAAAGCACATTGGCTACCATTAATTTCACTTAGCCCATTGTCTTTTGATCTGTCCAGCTGGCTGCCTTCTGGTCTGGGCTCCTGGTTTAGAACCATCCTGAGAACTAGGCTTATAGTGTTGCTCTTCATCTTGCTCTGTAAACCTGTTGTGAAGTTCTGTCCCCTTTGCCTGTCAAACCTCTGTAAAAATGACGTGCCCAATAAGGTGATGTTATCCCAGCACTTTGAGATGAACTCCAATGCCTATGACCTTGGAGAAATATAGACTTTAGATGAGAAATGCCTCAGCGTTCCCCCTCCTAACCTTCCTTGGTACTCAAATGTGGCCTAAATAGTTTCCAACCTCTAGGTATTTTACCTCCAACATGGGACACAACAACCAGCAATGGTTCTTCCTGGCACAGAGGGACATTCAGCTTGAAATAGTCCACATACCGGTGTGGCACATCTTGGAGCAGCCTGCCCTGAACCCCATCAATAGGAACCAATCATATAAAAGATCCAAGAAGAAGCTGAATGAGAAACATGTCAGATTTGTGGGAGAAAAAAACTATGAAACAACAAAAAAGTGTACAAAATAGTACAAAATAAAATGAGTACTATTCCTAGGTAACTAGGAAGAGAATGTTATTGTGAGTGTGAATTGTTTCTAAATTAATGTTAGTTGAATGCAATTCCCAAAAAAAGCACTTTTCCTGACTCTTCACCAGCTAATACTAAACTACATATGGAAGAGTGAAAGAGCAAGGAGAACAAAGAACTCTTGGAGTGAACAAAAATAAGAGGGTCCTGCAATACAAGTTATGAAAAAATATTCTAAGATTATTATTGTATTGGTACAAGAATATGTGTGTTAAGATCTACAAGACATACTATTGAATCAAAAAAAAAATAAGCTGCAGAGTAAGTTCTGTACACAAATGTTAATCACACAATCAAAACTCAAAAAAATTTTAAGGATATGCATGTGCTTATAAAACTGATCTGAAGGATCAGTGTTTGTGCTTGGGAGTGCATCTGGGAAAGAAACTAGTGGCACTTTCTGGCTCCTCTAAGCTTTGGAGTTACTCAGGGCTCTGACCTGGACCCCTTCTTTCTCTGTCTCCATACTTGGTCTAGCTCACCTCACCCAGTCAGATGGTTGGCTGTGTGCATTAGCTATGTGCTAATGATGTCCAAATCCACATCTCCAGCTTTGGAGCTGCAGACCCATCCAACTAACCATTTCATCGTCTCCAAGGAGGTCAAATATGTGTTTCCAATGTAATATGAGAAAAACAACTCAAGATTCCTCCCATGCCCAACTTACTTCTCTCCGGTAATTTTCATCTCAGTAGATGGTACCACCATCCATGAAAATACAGATAGTAACCATGGTTCTTCTGTCTCCCTCGTCCACCACATCTACTCAATATATCTCACCTACTAAATCTGCAAAACGACCACGCCCCTCTAATGCCAACACTGCCAGGCTAGTCCCAGGGACTGTCATATCTCCCTAAAAAACTGCAAAGACATCTTCTGACCTCTCTGCTTCCACTCTTCTACATCTACTGTCCTCAATGGGTGGCACAATTGTTTAAAAACATCAGTATAACTATTTCACCTACCCTTTTAAACTCATGCAAATGGACTTTTGTTTCTGGCAATAAGAGGGACTAGATTTCTTCTGAGATGTTTCCTATTGTATTTTCCTAAGTGATGATACAGAAAAAAAATTAATTTACTATTCTGATGATACAAGCAAAGAAAATCCAGAGAAGCCAGAAATTAGGAGACAGTGTGAATCCAGAAATATATTTCAGAATTGACTCTGGGTCTTGGGAGCAATTCTGGTCTATGGAAGCTGAGAGGCAGGCATTTTGTGTGTGTGATAAAATATACATAACATAAAATTCACCATATTTAAGTATACAGTTCAGTGGCATTATATACATTCACCTTGTTGTGCAATCATCACCACCATCCATCTCCAGAACTTTCACCATTCAAACTGAAACTCTGTATCAATTAAACACTGACTCTCCATTCCCTCCTCCCCCAGCCTCTGGTAACTACTGTTCTACTTTCTGTCTCTATGAATTTGACTATTCTAGGTACCTCATATTAATGGAATCAAGCAGTATTTGTCCTTTTGTGTCTGGCTTCTTTCACTTAACATAATGTCTTCAAGGTTCATCCATGTTTTAGCATGTATCAGAATTTCCTTTCTTTTTAAGACTGGATAATATTCCATTTTATGTACTGTTGATTTAAGAAAATAAAAAAGGGGGTTATTCAGGAATAGCAGAGGAATTACGATTCAGGACAAGCAAACGATTGCAAAAGCCATAGGCAAGTCCAGCACACAAAGGAGAGGAATGCTATTTTATAGAGAAAGAGGAGTGATTTGGGAGGGTTTGATTTGAACAAAAGTCCATTGGAGGAAAGCGAGAGTTCACAGTGATGATTTCTCATTGGCTGAGTTGCTGGGGTAGTCAATTTCTTGTTGGGAATGCAATGGACATCTTTTCCTGTTGGGGTCTGTAATTGATGATTCTTCTTGTAATTGATATCAAGTGGTAGCACATGAGGGCTGCCCCTTCTGGCCTCCCAGTATCATTTCAAATGAGGTTTCCTTTATTCTGTTTCACAGTATATACAGTATTTTATTTATCCATTCATCCATCAATGGACACGGGTTGTTTCAATCTTTTGGCTATTGTGAATAATGGGGCTATGAACATTGGTGTACAAAACTCTATTCGAGTTCCTGCTTTCAATTCTTTATATGTAGATAGATAGATATATAGATGGATCTCCAGAAGTGGTGTTGCCGGATCATATGAGAGTTCTATGTTTAACTTTTTGAGGAACCCCTACATTGTTTTCCACAGCAGCTGCACCTTTTCACATACCCACCAGCAGTGCACAAGGGTTCCAATTTCTCCACAACCTTGCCAACACTTGTTTTCTGTTTTTTGCACAGTAGTCATCCTAGGGAAGTAGTAACTCATTGTGATTTTGATTTATATCCCCTTAAAGAGTAGTAACTGTTGAACATCTTTTCATGTGCTTATTGGCCATTTGTATATCTTCTTTGGAGAAAAGCCTATTTAAGTTTTCTGCCAATTTTTAACCTTTTGTTGTTGCTGTTGGGTTTTAGTAGTTCTCTATATATTCTGGATATTAATTCCTTATCATATATGTGATTTACAAATATTTTCTCTTATTCTGTGGGTGAGAGGCAGGCATTTTACAGGCTGTGTCCACAAGGCAGGAAATAGACCAATGGGGAAAAAGGATCAGACCTTTCTTGCGTGAAGTCAGGAACCCAGTGGATGAGCCAGAAAAATCTCGATCCAGAGAAGGAGGATTAGGAATTCTTCCTTTACCATTTTTATTCACCAAAAGGAACAAAATAAAACCCAACTGTCTCCCACTTCCCATATAGCAAACTCACTCTTTAGTTTTAGGTTAGAATTAACACTACCTTTGTGGACTAAAAATGTTAGTTTACACGTACCAAATTTGAAGATATCTAACAGAAAACATATGAAATTTATTCTACAGGAATGTACTTTAAAACAAATTTCTTCTATTGAAAAAAGTTTTAAGGAAACAATCCAAAGCCGTACAATATGTTAATAAAAGATGAGAAGAAAAAAAGTGAAAACAAAGCAGATCCTCAAGACGGAAAATTGAAAATGACAAAATCTATATATTTACTGTCTTATTTTCAAAAGAGTGTATCGACATCAAGATGAAAGATTACCAAAAAGGTACAATTTAAAAGAACCAAATGAAACTTGTAGAATTAACACATCACTGAAATTATAAACTCAGCTAGTGGGCTAAGCACATACAAGAGAATTAGTGAACTGGAAGCCAGATTTGAAGATATTATCAACTGTGCCACAGGGATAAAAAGATGGAAAATGTTAGTGTAAAACTCTCCGTGGAATTTCGAAGCACTTATAAACTTGTGCTCACTTCCAAGGCCTATTGGGGTGGGAATCTTTCTTTTCTTCCTCATTGACCTCATTTGGTACCATCTTCCCCATACCTTGTAAGCTTCATTCACTCTTGTGGAACATGTTGCAACAGTTAACTTTATGCGTCAACTTGATTGGGCCACAGGGTGCCCCATTTGGGTGAACATTATTCTGGGTGTGTCTATGAGGATATTTTGGGATGAGATTAACATCTGAACTGGTACTGAGAAGAGTAGATTGCCCTCCCTAATGTGAGTGGGCCTCATCCAATCAATTGAAGATCAGAACAGAACAACAAGGCTGAGCAAGGGCAAGTCCTTCTCTCTGTCTGGCTGTCTTCTCCTGTCTTGGTCACACATATGTGAGCCAATTTCTTATAGTCTCTTTCTCTGACATCCTTTTCCTATGTATATTTCCCACTGGTTCTGTTTCTCAAGAGAACTCTGATTAATACACACGGAATGTCCCTATCCTGACTTAGTGCCATTGATTCAGTTCTTTCTCTACCTTGGGACATTTTTCCTGATCTTGGCCTGACTGATTATTCTTGCTATGAAGATTTCAGTTAGGGCATCTCAGAGAGGTCTAAAGTTGCCATGTCACCAATTGCTGTCCCTTCACAGCTCAGCACAGCGGCTATCTGATCCATCCATATTTGTATATTGATCCCTTGCTTTGTCATGGTCTCCCCCCCTCAACTAGAATATAAGCTCACATAGCAGGCCCTGGAGCTCTTATTCATTTCTCTCCAGCATGGAACTGAACTGTTCCACATTGGAGTGAATGACATTTGTCCTTTTGGTTGTGTGTGCCCAAAATAAAGGCGGGTCCTTGACAACCCTGCTCTCTCACCCACACCTCTGCCCCCTCTCCATCACATCCCCTGTGCTCTCCTCTGGCGAGCTGTGTCGTCTGGTCATGTCTTCAGGGAAGATTTTACCTGACCTCGAGAATAATTCTAATCCCTTTAGTTCATGCTTTCAGGACAGCAGTTTCTGTTCTGTATAAAAGTAGATGGGAGAAGCAAGTTTTAAAATGAGAGAATTCAATACTTTATTAGAGCTACAAGTCACAAAGGGGTATTAGGCATTACATAGCAAGGATGAAAAGAGCAAATTAACAATCAAATGGTGCGTAGGAGGGGGCAGAAAATATATCATGCCATTCCTTTCTATCTTGTAAGGTTTCTGCTGAAAAGTCAGCTGATAACCTTACAGAGTTTCCTTTGTATGTCATTTGTTGCCTTTCTCTTGTGGCTTTTAGGATTCTCTCTTTCTCTTTAACTTTGGACATTTTAATTATGTGTCTTCGTGTGGGCCTGTTTGGGTTTATCTTGTTTGGTGATCTCTGTGCTTCCCATACAGGGATGTCTGTTTCCTTCCTTAGGTTAGGAAAGTATTCAGCTATTGTTTCTTCAAATAGATTCTCTGTCCCTTTGTCTCTCTCTTCTCCTTCTGGGACACCTATAATATGGATGTTAGTGCACTTGATATTGTCCCAGAGGTCCCTTAGACTGCTCTTGTTCTTTTTAATTCTTTTTTCTGTCATCTGTTCAGCTTGGGTGATTTCCTCTATTCTTTGGTCCAGCTCGCTGATCCGTTCTTCTGTATCACCTACTCTACTATTGAGTTCCTCTACTGAATTTTTTGCTTCCAGTATTGTATTCTTCATTTCTGATTCATTCTTTTCATATATTTTCCAGTTCTTTGTTGATATTCTCACTGTGTTCATCCATTCTTCTCCCAAGATCAGTGAGCATCCTTATGACCTTTTGCTTAAAGTCTTTGTCAGGTAGATTGTTTATTTCTGTTTCATTTAGTACTTTTTCTAGGGTTTTGCCTTGTTTCCTTGATCAGGATGTACTCCTTTGCCTCCTCATTTTGCCTCTTTCTTAGCGTATATAGCTAAGTATCAGGTGGGTCAGCTGTGTCTCAAGATCTTGGAGAAGTGGTTTTATGTAGGAGACACATTTTCAGGCTCAGCAGTGTGCTTCCCTCTTGTCACCAGTTCCAAATGTCCCAGGTGTGAACCCTGTGGGCTACATGTGTCTTTCTGTTGTGGTGGTAGAGCTGCTCTTGCTGCAGGTGCCCAGGGAGCCTAGCCTGTCCCCCTGGCCAGCTGGTTGTAATGCTTAGTTGCATGTGGCTGGTATGGACCCTTCAATCTGTTTACCAGGGTTGAGGAGCCCCAGCACAGTTGGATGCAAGATGTAATAGCGCATTCCTGTTGCAGTTTTCTGTTAAGTGGGTAGACCCCCAGTGTGGCCAGCTCAGGGGCTTAAAACTGCTGCAGGCCTCTTGCTTGCAACGCTGATGTCAGCTCTGTCAGGATTGCAGCTGAGTGGGCCTGGCCCCAGGCACAGGACTACCCAATTGTTTCAGGCCTTGGAAGGCAGTGCCAATCCACTATGTGGCTGTTTGAGAAGCACAGGTCTTCTAACTTGATAAGCCCCACAGCCCACATGTCCACACCCACTTTCAAGACAGTGCTGGCACATATACACATCCAGATCAACTGGAGCAGATCCACTTTCCCCACTGCAGAGGCCCACACACACTCAACCAATGCCGCGCACACTCCACCCACTTCTCATGCCCACCCTGCCCTGCAGAGGTGGACCCACTCACGTGACTGCAGAAGATCCAGGCACACAATCTATGCAGGCCAAAATGTTGCTTTAGGGCTTGCAGTTGGGTGGGGCCAGTCTCTAGGGTGGGCTGTCTGCCCTGGCTGAGCTGGATTTATTCTACACTCTAGTGGGTGGGGCAGACTCTGGGCTAACATGCCAGGGGAAGAACTCCAAGGGCATCTGCCAGCATCTGTGTCAGCACACCTGTACTAGGTCATAATAACGGCTACTGTCCATGTCCCCGTCACTGGAGAGGTCTTACATCTCACAGAGATGCACCCAGAGCCTATCAGATGAGTCTCTTTTCACCAAAGAACTTTATACCTTTCTTTCTGAATTTAGGTTGCTTCCCAAAACAGGGAAGTTTGTGTGTGGGCCCTTTAAAAGCAGACTTTTTTGCCTCTTCTGTCCAGTAACTTTTCTAGTGGTATTCCCCATTGTAGTTAATAGCCAGCAACATCAGATATTATGACACTACTTTCAGTTATGCTGAATGTAAAGGATGCTTTAGGGGTAACAATCCCCACCAGGTCCCCCACTCCTCCAGGGAAGGCTGTACACCTTAGGATTGCTCCTAGCTAGCTGTGAAGCTCTGCAGCTCAGGAAGTTGGCTTTTTTTCTCTCAGACAGGAAATTCTGGCTCTTCTGACTCAGTCAGGAAAGTCTCATGAAGCAGGGGTTCTTTTTATCCACTTTTCAGTTCAAGTTGTATCTTGGTTGTGTTTGTTGGAGGAGGAGAGTTCAAAGTCCCCCTACACCTCCAACATGACCTCTCAAGCTGTGGCTCTTCCAGATCATATTTGTAAGTGACTTTTAATAGACAGCCATTCAGTCTACACACAGGCTCGGATCGCATGTGATGAAGGAAAACTATTGCTGAGCTCAGCTTGCAAGGAGCTGGAAGTGACATTTTCCCAGGAGAGCACTTAAGCATTTCACTACAGCTGGGAGAAAATAACTATAACACGTTCAAGCAAAGTACACTGTGCAGAAAAGCTCTGGCTTCTGGCTGTTTCAGATCATCTAGGTAAGTGCCTCACGTATTGCAGTTCGTGGCCTTTCACATCATGAAAGCTTGTTCCTGCTGTACTCAGCCCCCCATAGCTGTGAAGGGACATCTTCCAAGGAGAGACTGAAAACCTTTCACTTTCTCTGGGACAGATTATCTGTAACATTCATTCAGTGCTAGCACACACATTGGAAAACGTGCTACTTGTGGCTGTTTCATTTTGTCTTCATAAGTGACTTTTAACTCAGTGCCAAGCAGTCTAGTCACAGGCTGTCATACCCATATGAGGAAGGAAAACTATTGCTGAAACCACCTTGTCAGAAGCAAGATGTGACACTTCCCAGGAGAGCTTTAAGATTTTATTACAGCTGGGAGAGATTATCTATAACACACATTCAAGCAAAGTACACTGTGCAGAAAATCTCTGGCCTGTAGCTCTTTAGGATCATCCTGGAAAGTGCCTTTTCACAGCTTGCAGTTCACTGCCTTCACTCAGTCTCTCTCCCATGTCATGAAAGCACCTTCTTACTGAACTCAGTTGCCCATAGCTGTGAAGGGACTTCTTCCAGGGAGAGATTTATAAGTTTTCACTATACCTGGGACAGATTATCTGTAAGAAATATTCAGTGAGGGTTCATAGAAAACCTCCTGCTTCTACCTCTTTAGTATCTTCTTGATAAGTGACTTTTAATACACCGCAGTTCAGTCTACACACAGGTTCTGATCGCATGTGATGAAGGAAAACTCTTGCTGAGCTCAGCTTGCCAAGAGCTGGAAGTGACATTTTCCTTTGAGAGATTTTATTTTATTTTTTATTTTTTTAAAGATTGGCACCTGAGCTAACATCTGTCGCCAATCTTTTTTTTTTCTTCTTCTTCTCCCCAAAGCCCCCCAGTACATAGTTGTGTGTTCTAGCTGTGGGTCCTCCTGGTTGTGCTATGTAGGATGCTGCCTCAGCATGGCCTGATGTGCTGTGCCACATCCATGCCCAGGATCCAAACTGGTGAAACCCTGGGCGGTCAAAGTGGAGCTTGCGAACTTAACCACTTGGCCATGAGGCCAGCCCTTTGAGAGCTTTTAAATACTTCAGTACAGCTTGGAGAGAATATCTATAACATCCATTGTTGGAAAGTACAATGTGCAGAAAAGCTCTGTCCTGTAGCTGTAAGGAACATGCTGTTAAGTTCCTTTATACACATTGCAGCTCACAGCCTTCACGCAGGCTCTCTCTCCCACATCATGAAATCATGCTCCTGCTGACCTCAGCTGCCCATATGGCTGGAGGGACCTCTTCCAAGGAGAGATTTGAAGGTTTTCTCTGGAGCCAAGACATATTATTTGTCACATCTATTCAACAAGGGCACACGGTGTAGAAAACCTCCTGCTTGTAGCTCTGTAAGATCTTCTTGATAAGTGACATTTCAGACATTGTCATTCATCTACACAGAGGCTCTCACTCGCATGTGATGAAGGAAAACTATTGCTAAGCTCTGCTTGCCAGGTGCTTGCAGTCACATTTTCCTGGAAGAGCTCCTAAATTTTCACTACAGCTGGGAGAGAATACCTATAAAATCCATTCAAGGAAAGTACACTGTGCAGAAAATCTCTGGCCTGTAGCTGTTTAGGATGGTCCTAGTAAGGGCTTTTGCACACACTGCAGTTCACCGCCTTCCCTCAGGCTCTCTCCCAGGTCATGAAAGCATCTTCCTGCTGAACTCAGATGCCCATAGCTGTGAAGGGGCTGCTTCGAAGGAGAGATTTAAAAGCTTTCACTTCAGCTGGGCCAGATTATCTGTAACTTTCATTCAATGAGGTTACACTGTGTAGAAAATCTCTGGCTTGTGGCTCTTTAGTATCGTCTTCATAATTGACTTTTCATACATGCCATTCAGTCTACACAGATTCTCTCGCTCTCATGTGATGAAGGAAAACTATTGCTGAGCTCACCTTGACAGGAGCTGGAGGTGACACTTTCCTAGGAGAGCTTTTTAACATTTTACTACAGTGGGAGAGAATATCTATAGCATCCATTCAAGGAAAGCATACTGTGCAGAAAATCTCTGGCTTGTAGCTCGTTGGGATCGTCCTTCTAAGTGCCTTCTCACACACTGCAGTTCTGAGCCTTCACTAGGATTCTCTCTTCCATTGCATGAAAGCATGTTCCTGCTGAACTCAGCTGCCTGTACCTGTGAAAGTGTTTCTTCCATGGGGAGATTTAAAAGTCTTCACTACAGCCAGGACAGGTTATCTGTAACGTCATTCAAAGAGGGTATACAGTGTGGAAAAGGTCCTGCTTGTGGCTGTTTTGGATCTTCTTGATAAGTGACTTTTAATACATTACCCTTCAGGCTACACACAGGCTCTCACGTGTGATGAAGGAAAACACTTGCTGAGCTCTTCTTGCTCAGAGTTGTGTTGATATTTTCCTAAAAAGGCTTTTAAACATTTCACTACAACTTGAAGAGAATATCTATAATATCTATTGAAGGAAAGTGCACTGTGCAGAAGAGCTCTCAACTCTAGCTCTCTAGGATCATCAGCAAGTGTCTTTTCCCACATTGCAGCTCAGGCCCTTCACTCAGCCTCTTGCTCACATGTATTGGAAGAATGTTCCTCCTGAACTCTGCTTCCTGGTAGGTGTGAAAGGTTTTGTTTCTAGAAGAGATTTAAGACTTCTCACTCTAGCTGTGCAAGAATATCTATAACATCCATCGAGTAGAGTACGGTGGTGGGGAAAACTCTTGCTTCTCCCTCTTGAGAATCATCTTGATATTTGCCTTTTCAATCTTTGCAGTTCTCGGCCTTCACTCGGGCTCTCTCTCACATTTATTGAAAGAGTGTTCCTGAAGAGAGTGGTGTCGAGATGGTGTTGTAGGTGGACTCTGAACTCACCTCTTCCCATGAGCACAACGAAGTTACAATTATGTTTGAAGCAATTACCCCTAAGAAAGAACTGAAAACTGGATAAAAGGAACCCCCGCATCATGAGACATTCCTGACTGAGGCAGAAGAGGCAGAAATTCCTGTCTGGAAAAAAAAACAGCCAACTTTGCGAGCTGCAGAGCTTCACACTGGGTGGGAGGAGCCCTAAGGTGTGCAGTCTTCCCCAGGGGAGCGGGGTACCTGACCAGAAGAACACTGCCCCATAAGCATCCTTCAGACTCAGCACAACTGCAATGAGTGTTATAATACCTGGCTTTGTTGACTACTAACCACAATGAGGATTATCCCTAGAAAGCTATTGGACAGAAGCAGAAAAAAGCCAGCTCTCAAAAGGCCCACAGGCAAAACTCCCCTGTTTTGGAAAGCAACCTAAAATTACCAGAAAGAAAGGTGCAAGGTCCTTTGGTAAAAAGAGACTCACCTGATAGGCTCTGGGTGCATCTCAGTGAGATGTAAGACCTCTTCAAGGACTGAGACATTGGCAGCAGCCTTTGTTGTGACCTAGTACAGGTGTGCTGACACAGATGCTGGCAGATGCCCTTGGAGTTCTTCCCCTGGCATGTTAGCTCAGAGTCTGCCCCACCCACTAGAGTGTAGAATAAATCCAGCTCAGCCAGGGCAGACAGCCCACCCTAGAGACTGGCCCAACCCAACAGCAAGCCCTCAAGCAACTTTTAAGCCTGCATAGTCTCTGTACGTGCATCCTCTGCAGGCAAGTGGGTCTGCCTCTGTGGGGAAGGGCATGCGTGAGAAGTGGGTGGAGAGTGTGGGTCACTGGTGGAGTGTGTGGGTGGCTCTAAAGTGGAATGACTAGGTCTGTTCCAGGGAGTTGAGAAGTGTCCACAGGGCCAGGACTGTGTTGATAGTGGATGTGGACCTGTGGGCTATGGGGCTTGTCGGAGGCAGAAGTTCTGTCCTTTTCAAACAGCCACATAGGACATTGGTCCCACCTTCCAAAGCCTGGAACAACTGGGTACCCCCACGCCTGGTGCCAGCCCCACACAGCTGCAATCCTGAGAGAGCTGACAACATTTTTGCAGGCCAAAGTCCTGCAGCAATTGTAAGCCCATGAGCCTCAGGATCAGCTCTGTTCTTGACCCACCCACTTAACAGAAAATCTGCAACAGAAATGTGCTATTAGACCTTTTGGTCAGCTCTACTGAGGCTCCCCAAAGCCAATAAACAGACTTAAGCATCCATATCAGCCACACGCAGCAGAGCACTACAACCAGTCAGCCAAGGGCACAGCCTAGACTCCCTGGGCACCTACAGCAAGAGCAATCCTGACATGACAGGAGGACACACATAGCACATGCAGAGGTCACTCCTGGAACATTTGGAACTGGTGACAAGAGGGAAGCACACTGCTGGGTCTCCAAAGATGCCTCCTACATAAGGCCACCTCTACAAGATCAAGACATGTAGCAGACCCACCTAATACACAGAGAAAGAGGCTAAATGAGGAGGGAAAGGAGTATACTCCAAGCAAGGAAACAGGACAAAACCCCAGAAAAAGAACTAAATGGAAAAGAAATAAACAATCTATCTAACAAAGAGTTCAAGTAAAAAGTCATAAGGATGCTCACTAATCTTGGGAGAAAAATGGATGAATACAGTGAGAATGTCAACAAAGAACTGTAAAATATAAAAAAGAACAAATCAAAAAAGAAGAATACAATACTGGAAATGAAAAATTCACTAGAGAGATTTAATAGCAGAGTAGATGATACAGAAAAACAGATCAGCAAGCTGGATGAAAGGCTAGAGGAAATCACCCATGCTAATCAGATAAAAGAAAAAAGATTGTAAAGAATGGTAACAGTCTAAGGGAACTCTGAGACAACATCAAGTGCACTAAAATTGATGACATTCATATTATAGGTGTCCCAGAAGGAGAAGGGAGAGACAAAGGGGCAGAGAATCTATTTGAAGAATCAATAGCTGAAAACTTTCTTAACTTAAGGAGGGAAAAAGACACTCAAGTACAGGAAGCACAGAGAGCCCCAAACAATATACACCCAAAGAGGCCCACACCAAGACATATTATAATTAAAATGTCCAAAGTTAAAGAGAAAGAGAGAATCCTAAAAGCCACAAGAGAAAGGCAACAAGTGATATACAAAGGAAATCCCATAAGGTTATCAGCTGACTTTTCATCAGAAACCTTACAAGATAGAAGGGAGTGGCATGATATATCTATTTAAAGTGCTGAAAGGAAAAGCACTACAGCCAAGAATACTCTACCTGGCAAGGTTACCATTCAGACTGAAAGGAGAGACAGTTTCCCAGACAAGCAATATTAAAGTTTATCTTTAAGAAGCCAGCCTTAGAGGAAATGATAAAGTGACTTATTTAAGTGGGAAAGAGAAGACCACCAATAGGAATTAGAAAATTATCAAAAGAAAAAAATGCGGCAATAAAATAACTGATAATGGCAAAAATACAGTAAAGGTAGATCAACCACCTATGAAGATAATATGAAGATCTAAAGAAAAAAGTGCTGGAGCTGGCCCCGTGGCCGAGTGGTTAAGTTTTTGCGCTCCACTTCAGTGGCCCAGGGTTTTGCCAGTTCGGATTCTGGATGCAGACATGGCAGCACTCATCAGGCCACACTGAGGCAGTGGCCCACATAGCACAACCAGAGGCACTCACAACTAGAATATACAGCTGTGTAGTGGCGGGCTTTGGGAAGAAAAGAAAAAGAAGATTGGCAACAGTTGTTAGCTCAGATGCCAATCTAAAAAACGAAGTGTTAAAATTCCCTGTTTCAATGATAGGAGGATAATGGATACATGCACACAAAATAAGAGGTTAGATATGATATCAAAAACATAAAACGTGGGCAGAGAGGAGTAAAAGAGAAGAGCTTTTATAAAGAGGTCAAACTAAAAGACCATCAACTCAATATAGATTGCTATATACATAGATTATTATGTATGAACCTCATGGTAATCACAAACCAGAAAACTATAATAAATACACACATAATTAAAAGAAGGGAACCGAACATAATACTAAAGAAAGCCATCAAACCACAGGGGAAGGGAGTAAGAGAAGAAGAAAGGAACAGAGAAGAATCACTAAAACACCCAGAAAAAAGTAACAAAATGGCAATAAGTACATATGTATCAATAGCTATTTCAAGTGTCAGTGGATGAATGCTCCAATTAAAAGGCATAGAGTGGCCGATTGGATAAAAAAGTAAGACCCATATGTATGCCACATACCAGAAACACCCTTCAGACCTAAAGACATTCACAAACTGAAAGTGAAGGGATGGAAAATGATATTCCATGCAAATGGCAAAGAAAATAAAGCGGGGGTAGCAATATTTATATCAGACAAAACAGGCTTTTAAACAAAAACCGTAACAAGAGACAAGGAAGGGCACTACATAATTATAAAGGGAACAATCCAACAAGAGGATATAACACTTGTAACTATCTATGCACCCAATACAGGAGCACCTAAATATATAAAGCAATTATTAACAGACGTACAAGGAGAAATAGACAGTAACACAATAATAGTAGGGGACTTTAACACTCCACTTACACCAATGGATAGATCATCCAAACAGAAGATCAATAAGGAAACACTGGCCTTAAACCACACATTTGACCAGATGGACTTAGTAGATATTAACAGAACATTCCATCCAAAAACCACAGAATACACACTCTTCACATCCACATGGAACATTCTCCAGGACTGATCACATACTGGGCCACAAAACAAGTCTCAATAAATTTAAGAAGTTTGAAATAATACCAAGCATCTTTTCTGACCACACAGTATGAAACTAGAAATCAACAAAAGGAAGAAAACCAGAAAAGCCACAAATAGGTGGGATTAAACAAAATGCTACTGATGAATGATTGGGTCAATGAAGAAATCAAAGGAGAAATCAAAAAATATCTGGAGACAAATGAAAATGAAAATAAAACATGCCAAAACCTGTGGGATACAGCAAAATTGGTTCTAAAAGGGAAGTTTATAGCAATACAGGTGAAACTCAACAAACAAGAAAAATATAAAATAAACAACCTAACAGTGCACCTAAAGGATCTGGAAAAGAAGAACGAAAATATCCTAAATCAGTAGAAGAAAGGAAATAATAAAAATCAGAGCAGAAATAAATGAAATGGAGACTAAAAAAATCAATGAAACCAAGAGCTGGTTCTTTGAAAAGATAAACAAAATTGACAAACCTTAGACTCACCAAGAAAAATAGAGAGAAGGCTCAAATAAATAAAATCAGAAATCTAGAGGAGAAATTTCAATGGACACCTCAGAAATGCAAAAGATTATAAGAGAATACTATGAAAACCTATATGTCAACTAATTGGATAAACTAGAAGAAATGGACAAATTCTTAAAATCATATAACCCTCCAAAACTGAATCAATAAGAAACAGAGAATTTGAATAGACCAATCACTAGTAAGGAGATTGAAACATTAATCAAAAACCTCCCATGGGGCCGGCCCAGTGGCGCAGAGGTTAAGTGCACACGTTCCGCTTCTCAGCAGCCTGGGCTTCGCCGGTTCAGATCCCAGGTGCGGACATGGCACCGCTTGGCAAAAAACCATGCTGTGGTAGGCGTCCCACATATAAAGTAGAGGAAGATGGGCACGGATGTTAACTCAGAGCCAGGCTTCCTCAGCGAAAAGAGGAGGATTGGCAGATGTTAGCTCAGGGCTGATCTTCCTCAAAAAAAAAAAAGAAAAGAAAAACCTCCCAGAAAATAAAAGTCAAAGACTCCATGGCTTTCCTGTTGACTTCTACCAAACATTTAAAGAAGAAGTAACACCTATCCTTCTCAAATTCTTCCAAAAAATTGAAGAGGAGGGAACCTTCTTAATTCATTCTAAGAAGCCAACATCACCCTGATAATGAAACCAGACAAGGACAACACAAAAAGAGAAAATTACAGGACACTATCACTGATGAACATTGATGTAAAAATCCTCAACAAAAGGCTAGCAAATCAAATACAGCAATATATTAAAAAGATCATATACCATGATCAAGTGGGATTTATTCCAGGGATGAAGGGATGGTTCAACATTTGCAAATCAATGTGATAGACCACACTTAACAAAATGAAGAATAAAAATCATGTAATCATCTCAATAGACGCAGAGAATGCATTTGACAAGTTACAACATCCATTTATGATAAAAACTTTGAATAAAATGGGTATAAAAGGAAACTACTTCAATATAATAAAGGCCATGTATGACCAGCCCACAGCTAATATCATTCTCAATAGAGAAAAGCTGAAATCTATCCCTCTAAGAACAGGAACCAGACAAGGATGTCCACTTTCACCCTCTTACTTAACATCATATTGGAAGACTTACCTAAGGCAATCAGGCAAGAAAAAGAAATCAAAGGGATCCACATTGGAAAGGAAGAAGTAAAACTGTCACTATTTGTTGGTGACATGATTTTATATATAGAAAACCCTAAAGCACTCACTAAAAAACTTTCAGAAATAATAAATGAATATAATTTACAGGATATAAAATCAACAAAGAAAAATCGGTTGCAATTCTATACACTAACCATAAAGTAGCAGAAAGAGAAATTAAGAATATAATCCCATTTACAATTATGACAAGAAGAATAAAATATCTAGGAACAAATTTAAGAAAAAGGGGAATGATCTGTACACTGAAAACTAGAAAACATTGTTGAAAGAAGTTGAAGAAGACACAAAGAAACGGAAAGATATTCCATGTTCTTGAATTGGAAGAATTAACATAGTTAAAATGTCCATACTCCCTAAAGCAATCTACTGATTCAATACAATCCCTATCAAAGTTCCAGCAACATTTTTCATAGAAATAGATCAAAGAATCCTAAAAGTTATATGGAACAACAAAAGACCCCAAAGCAATTGGAATCCTGAGAAAAAAAAGAATGAAGCTGGAAATATCACACTCCCTGATTTCAAAGTATACTCCAAAGCTCTAGTAACCAAACAGCGTGGTACTGGCACAAACAGACACACAGATCAATGGAACAGAATCAGGAGATCATAAATATACCCAGACATCTATGGATTATATCAGCTAATTTTCAACAAGGGAGACAAGAACCTACAATGGAGAAAGGAAAGTCTAATAAACGATGTTGGGAAAACATGCAAAAGAATGAAACTAGACCACTATCTTAAACCATACACAGAAATCAACTCAAAATGGACTAAAGACTTGAATGTAAGACCTGGAAATATTAAAATTCTGGAAAAAAACAGTCAGTATGTTCTTCAACATGGGTCTTAGAAGCATATTTTCAAGTATCATGCATGATCAGGCAAGGGAAACAATAGAAAAAATGAACAAATGAGACTACATCCAACTAAAAAGCTTCTGCAAAGCAAAGAAGACCATCACCAAACAAAAAGACAACCTAACAACTGGGAGAAGATATTTGCAAACCATGTATCTGATAAGGGGTTAATATCCAAAAAATATAAAGAATTCGTACATCTGAACAACAAAAAAACTATCAACCCAATTAAAAACTGGGCAAAAGATCTGAACAGACATTTCTCCAAAGAAAATATACAGATGGCCAACAGGCACATGAAAAGATGTTCAATATCATTAGCTATCAGGGAAATGCAAATCAAAACCACAAGATATCACCTTACTCCTGTCAGAATGGCTATAATTAACAAGACAGGAAACAAGTGTTGAAGAAGATGTGGAGAGAAGGGGACCCTCATACACTGCTGGTGGGAGTGCAAACTGGTGCAGCCACTATGGAAAACAGTATGGAGATGCCTCAAAAAATTAAAAATATATCTACTATATGATCCAACTATTCCACTGCTGGATATTTATCCAAAAACTTGAAAATACAAAGGCATAAAGATACACACACCCCTACGTTCATCACAGAATTATACACAACAGACAAGATTTGGAAGAAACCTAGTTGCCCATCAAGGGACGAATGGATAAAGAAGAGGTGGTATATATACAGAATGGAATACTACTCAGCCATAAGAAATGATGAAGTCCGGCCATTTGTGACAACATGGATGGACCTTGAGGGCATTATGCTGAGTGAAATATCAGAGGGAGAAATTCAAATACCATGTTATCTCACTTATGAGTACAAGATTTTAAAAAACGACAGACAAAAGCATAGAGACAGAGATTGGATTGGTGGTTACCAGAGGGAAAGCGGGGAAGGAGAAAGGCAAGGGGGGGTCATTAGACACATGTGTGTGGTGATGAATTGTAATTACTCTTTGGGTGGTGAACATGATGTAATCTACACAGAAATAAAAATATATAACAATGTACACCTGAAATATGTATGATGCTATAAACCACTGTTACCACAATAAAATAAATAAATAAATAAAAAATTAAAAAAAGAGAAGAATGTTCCTGCTGAACTCTGATTCCCGGTAGGTGTTAAAGGTTTTGTTTCTAGAAGAGATTTAAAATTTTCTTTTAAAATTTCCACTACAGCTGGGACACATTATCTGTAACATCCAGTACAGTGCTGAGAAAAAACTCCTGCTTATAGTTCTTTAGGATGAGCTCATAGTGACTTTTGATAAGTTCCTGTTCAAGTTTACACACAGGCTCTCATTTTTATGTGAGGAAGAAAGACTATTGCTGAACTCAGCCTGCCAGGAGCAGGAAGTGAAACTTCCCAGGAGAGTTTTTTCTTTTTAAAGATTGGCACCTGAGCTAACAGCTGTTGTGTTGACGAAAATAATCCATAACCAATCTATAAGTGAAAATTTGACAGAGTTTATTCTGAGCTGAAATCTGAGGACCATGGCCCAGGGCCTTTCTTCCTGAAGGAAGAAAGGGCACCAAAGAAGTGGGGTGCCCAGAGTGGTTATATACCCCCAGAGAGGATGTTTCACATAGGATTGAAATGTCCCTTTTACAATAGTCGCGAGACTGCTCTGTCGGCACAGCGATTGATGGAAACAGCAGGTAGGTCTTCTGTCTCAGTGAACGCAGCAGGGTGGCAGTCTGTTGTCTCGAGCTGGGTGGTCACAGGTGAGCTGGGTGGTCCAAGGTGAGTGCAGCAATCAGTTCCTCGCCTAAGGAAAGATGCTTATCCCTAAGGAAATGCCAATGTGGGGGGAAGTTGCACCTTTATCTCAAGGGCCTTTGTTCTTGCCACAGGAAATGTCTAAGCAGATATACAATGCGTGCTCAACAGCCACAGTCAAGCCCTTTTGGAAAAAACAAGGTCAGGCCGAATTAGGTTTATACCAAATGGCTTGCTCATATACTCCAATATATCCTATTGCTTGCCATTTTTATTTGTCAGTTGCCAATCTTTTCTTTTTCTTCTGCTTTTTCTCCCCAAATCCTCCCAGTAAATAGCTGTATGTTTTAGTTGTGGGTCCTTCTAGTTGTGGCACATGGGACGCCGCCTCAATGTGGCCTGATTAGCAGTGCCATGTCTGCATCCAGGATCCGAACCAACAAAACCCTGGGCCACCGTAGCAGAGCACGTGAACTTAACCACTCGGCCGCGGGGTTGGTGCTCCCAGGAGAGTTTTTAACCATTTCCCTACAGCTGGGAGAGAATATCTATAAGCTCCATTAGAGGAAAGTGCACTCTGCAGAATCGCCATGGCTTCTAGCTGCTTCAGATCGCCTAGGTAAGGCTCACACAGTGCAGTTCACCGCCTTCACTCAGGCTCTCCCATGTCATGGAAGCATCTCCCTGCTGATCTCAGCTGCCTGTAGCTGTGAGGGGACTTCTTCCAAGGAGAGATTTAAAACCACTCACTGCCCCTGGGACAGATGAACTGTCTGTTCATTCAATGAGGGTACATGGTGGAGAAAATCTCCTGCTTGTGGCTCCTTAACATCTATTGAAAAGTGACTTCTAACACATTGCAGTTCAGTCTACGCACAGGCTGTCACTCGTATGTAGTGAAGGAAAACTGTTGAGAAGCTCAGCTCGCCAGGAGCTGGGACTGGCATGTTCCTAGGAGAGCTACCAAAAGTTTCACTACAGCTGGGAGAGAATAGCTATCATATCCATTCAAGGAAAGGACACTTGCAGAAAATCTCTGGCCTGTAGCTTTTTTGGATCACCTGATTAAGAGCCTTCTCACACATGGAAGGACAGGGGCTTCACTCAGGCTGCCTCTCCTCTGTCATGAAAGCACGCTCCTGGTGAACTCAGCTTTCTGTAGCTGTGAAGAGTCTACTCCCAAGGAGAGGTTTAAAACCATTCACTACAGCTGAGACAGATTATCTGTATATTCATTCTATGAGGTCACATGGTCAAGGAACTCTCCTGCTTGTGGCTCTTTAGGATTTTCTTGATAAGTGACTTTTAATTCAGTGCCAAGCAGTTTACACCCAGGCTCAAGGACATGTGATGAATGAAAACTATTGCTGAGTTCAGCTTGCCAGGAGCTGGAAGGGACACTTTACTAGGAGAGCTTTTAAACATTTCACCAGAGCTGGGAGTGAATACCTATAACATCCATTCAAGGAAAGCACAGTGTGCAGAAATGCTCTGACCTGTAGCTGTTTAGGATCATCCTGGTACGCTCCTTTACACACATTGCACTTCACGGCCTTCACCCAGCCTGCCTCTCCCCTGTCGCGAAATCATATACTGGCTGAACTCAGCAGCCATGTAGCTGTGAAGGGACTTCCAAGAAGATATACAATGCGTGCTCAACAGCCACAGTCATGGCTTTTTGGAAAAAACAAAGTCAGGCCGAATTAGGTTTATACCAAACGGCTTCCTCGTTTACTCCAATATATCCTATTGCTTGCCATTTTTATTTGTCAACATTTTATCAATACAATGAAACACTACGTAGCCAGTAAAAAGAGTGATATAGCTCCTATGTGTACTTTAGAAAAGCATCCCAGATGTTTTATTAGCTGAAAGAAACCCAAGGTGCAGAATTGTATGCACGGTAGGGTCGTATTTGATATTTTCAAAGGACATTTATATGTCTTGATAAGCATACATGATTTCTGGAAAGATACACATAATATGCCTAGTTACTTTGGAGAGTTCGATAATGGATCAATCTTTTACTGTATAGCAGTCTCCCCTTATCCGTGGTTTTGCTGTCTGTGATTTCAGTTACTTAAGGTCTCTCACGATCTGAAAATATTAAATGGAAAATTCCAGAAATAAACAATTAATGAGTCTTAAATTGTATGCCATGCTGAGTGTTGTGATGAAATCTCATGCCATCCTGCTCTGTCCCTCCCCCCGAAAATGAGCCATCCCTTTGTCTAGCGGGTCCACACTGTATCCACCACCTGCCCACTAGTCACATTAGCAATCTTGGTTATCAGATCAGCTGTCAGTATTGCAGTGCTTGTGTTCAAGTAACCCTTATTTTGCTTAATAATTGCAAAAAAGTGCAAGAGTAATGATGCTGGCAATTTGGAAATGCCAAAGAGAAGCCATAAATTGTTTCCTTTAAGTGGAAAGGTGAAAGTTCTTTACTTAATAAGAAAAAAAGTCATATGCTGAGGTTGCTAAGATCAATAGTAACTTTCATTACAATATGTTGTTATCATTATTCTATTTTATTATTAATTATTGTTGTTAATTTCTTACTGTGCCTAATTTGTAAATTAAACTTTATCATAGGTATGTATGTATGGGAAAAATCATAGTATATTTAGGGTTTGGTACCATCCGTGATTTCAGGCATCCACTGGAGGTATTGGAATGTGTCCCCTGCAGATAAGGAGGGACTACAGTATACTATTTTATAATGATTAATATTTTAACTATGCAAATATTAAGTAGTTTCATTCAACTTAAAGAAACTAGTTAATAGAAAAAAACAATAAATATAAACGAGTTTGCTTGTTCAAGAAGTGTTTTGGTTAACAAACTGTGAGCTAGTATGGACTACAATTTTAGTTGCTAAACTGTGAAAATATTTGGCTATGTCTAATAGAATATAAGGTTAAAAAAAAAGTGTGTTTTAACTGGTTTTTTAAAAATAGTGGGAAAACTTTGCACATACTTAGCTGAAAGGAAGCAGCCTGAGAAGAGGAGGAAGGGATGTGCAGTTAATGAAAGAAAGTCTCTGATGACCCGAAAGGAATCTGTTCAAGAGCACAGAGGAGAATCAGCCTTCCACAACTGTGCTCATGGTTGTTGACATGGTTGTCTATGTTGTTATTGTAGCCGCTCACGTTTACTGAAGATTTACTATGTGCCAGGCACTCTGTTATATGCTCTACATATGTTTTTTCACTTAATTTTCCAATTATGTTCATCAAGAAATATTTACTGAGCACGTACTATGTGCCAGATGTGATTTTAGGCTCAGGAGGCACCTGGTCAATAGAATAGAAAAGCACCTGCTCTCATAGAACTATGATTCTCTGAGGGTGATGGATAGTGCACAAATCTCTCTCTCTAGTCCTATCTCTATCTCTGTCTCTATCAGGTGGTGGTGAGAAGAGGAAAAGCCAGATCAGAGGAGAGAGAGAGTGATAAGGTGGAGGTGGGGTGGGGGTGATAGTTTCTTATGAAACACATTCTTGTGGGAAGAAGCAGACAATACAGAATAAACATGTAAGTAAAATAACATGATGAGAAGAGAGGCCACTTTAGATGGGGTATTCAAGAAAGGCTGAGGGAGGGGACCTTTGAGGTGAGACCTATATGATAAGAATTAGCCAAACTTAGCAGGTGGGAGAGAGGGCTTACCAGACAGAGGGACAAGAAAGTCAAAGAACCCAAGCTTGTAAGTTTGCCATGTGTCTGAGGCACTGAAGGAAGAAGGCCCCCATAGCTGGAACATTTTGGGCAGTGGAGAGAGGTAGATGGCGCCAGGTCCTGTGGGGCCTTGTGGGCCATGATGAAATGTTTGTATGTTATTCTATTGGTGAAGGGAAGCCTATGGAAGATTTTAAGCAAGAGAGTGAAAATGGATTCACTAATTCCTTCCAACAAGATTTTCCTTTCTATTTCACTATGAAAGTAGAAGCAGCCAGAAGAACTTTGCACTGACTCCTGTCAGTCTGTCTACCCACCCACTTGTCTGTGCCCATTTCCCTCATCTTCTAGCTTGCAATAAGATGAACAGCCGTCTTCCACTCTGACAGTCTCCCCACCGGTGCACTGGATCCTACCCCTTCCTGCATACTCTTCTCTCTCTTGCATCATCATTTCCCCTGTTCAATTAAACCAGTCACATCAGCAAATAGGTCTTAATTTCTCCCTTCTTGGATACCTAATAGATACTGCGAACCAAAAATGTCTGATACTAAATTCATGATCTTCCCCTCAAATCCACAGTTTTCCCCTGCTCAATCCACAGTTCTCTACATCTTAATTGATGGCAAGTCCAACCTTCTGGTTACCCAGGCCACAAGCAATGGAGTCCTGTTGCTTAACTTCTTTCTCTCCAAGTTGACCTTCAATGCACCTGAGAATTCTGTTGTGGCTACCTTGAGAATATTCCAGAATATGACCAGTTATCACAACTTCTGCTATCCATCTGATCTCAAACAGCATCATCTCTCTCTGAACTCACCTCCATGTTTCCATCTTTGCCCACCCCCACTGCCAGTCTATTCTCACCACAGCAGTTTGAATGATCCTTTAACAATGAAAGTTAGGTCATGTTAATCCTCTCTCAAGATGCCCAGGACCACCCATCCCAATTTTTCTCAGAATAAACCCACAGTCTCACTGTCGCCCGAGCCTCACCACAACCCTGCCCCTTGTTACCCCCTGGCCTTACCTCCACTCTCCCTTTAGTTCTCTCCACTCCAGCCACATCAGGTCTCTTGGCACTTTCTTGAATACTAGTCAGTCTCCTTCTCTTTTTGCTGAGGAAGATTCACCCTGAACTAACATCTGTTGCCAATCTTCCTCTTTTTTTATATGAGCCACCGCCAAACATGGCCACTGACAGATGACTGGTGTGGTTCCACACCTAGGAACCGAACCCAGGCTGCTGAAGTGGAGCATGCTGAACTTTAACCACTAGGCCATCAGGGCTGGCCGGACAGGCTCCCTCTTAATTAAAGGATTTGCACTGGCTATTCTCTGCCTGTTAGGCCCTTACCTGAGATATCCATAATGTTTTTCTTCCATTTAATTCTGGTATCTACTCAGATGTCACCTTCTCAGAACTCAGTACAAAATAGCAACTCTCTTGTCTGCAACTTCTGTTTTTTTACTCTTTTTCTTTTAAAAAATTATAACTTTCAGACATAATATCTATGTATTTATTTGTGTATATATTATCTGTCTCCTCCCACTAGAGTGTCATCTGTATGAGGTTAAAGACATAGTTTTTGTTTACTCCTTATTCCATGCACTTAGAAAGATTCTTGGGGTATGGTAAACATTCAATTAAAAATTTTGCTTATTCAATCACTCAATAAATTTGTATTGATGTAATTTCTGGAAAGATACATAGAATACACCTAGTTTCCTTTGGAGAGGAGGACTGAGTTAGAAAATAGACCTACCCTTGGTGGTGGCACCTGTGACCCCAGCCCACTTGAAGTGGCGATGATGCCTGCAAACCCAGAACCCCCAGTAGTGGTGGTGCCAGCACCCCTAGAAAACCCAGGAACAGCAGTAGAGGCAGCACGAGTGACTCCAGCCCCCCTAGTCACAGTGGCACATGAATCTGCAAAGAGCCAGGTAGAAATGGCAGTGGAGCCTGTGACTCCAGTCCCCTCCAGCTAGAGCAGTGCCTGAACCCTGGCCCCTCACCTGTGGCAGTAGCACCTCTGGACCCAACAACTTCAGATGTGGCAGAAGTGCCCATGTCCCCAGCTCCTGCCTCATTCTCTCCCTGCCCCCATTGCAGGGGAGAACCCACAAACCAGGTAACACTGGAAGCAGCAGAGGGACACGCCAGCCTGGGGACCTTGGTGGTGATGCCTGCTACTGCTATGACACCAGCAGCAGCAAGCCACCAGCAACATCGGAGGCACAAGCAGCACAACAAGGGCACCAAGGACACTGCTAACAGAGGCAGTGGAGGGTGAAAGTACCGGTTCTCAAATACAACCAGAAGCAGCTCAGAATCAAAGTGAACAAAGCATTACCTGAATAAGCAAGATACTCACTATTACAAATGCACCAGCAGAGGAAAAACTCCTCAAGCACCATGAAAAATTATGGTGACATGTTATTACAAAAAGAAAATGACAATTCTCCAGAAAGCAAACTTGAAGTTATGGAAGATTGTAATTTAACCAACAGAGAATTCTGAATAGCTGTCATAAAGAAACTCAATGAACTAGAAGAAAACTCAGAAAGACAGTTCAATGAACTCAGAAATAAAATTAATAAACAGAAGGAGTACTTCATCAAAGAGATTGAAATTCTAAAAAAGAACCAAGCAGAAATTCTGGAGTGGAAGAACTCAAAAAATGAGATGAAAAAGACAGTAGACAACACTGGAAATAGAGCAGACCATGTGGAAGGGAAAATTAGAGACGTTGAAGATAGAACTTAGAAATGATGCAGGTAGAAGAGGAGAGAGAACTAAGATTTTTTAAAAGTGAAGAAATTCTATGAGAAATATCCAACTCTATTAGAAAAAGCAACATAAGGATAAGGGGTATCCCAGAAGGAGAAGAGAGGGAGAAGGAAGCAGAAAGCCTACTTAAAGAAATAATAGCTGAAGGGCCAGCCCCATGGCTGAGTGGTTGTGTTCACACACTCTGCTTCAGCAACCTGGGGTTTCGCTGGTTCGGATCCTGGGCACGGACATTGTGCCACTCATTGGGCCACGCTGGGACGACATCCCACATGCCACAGCTGGAAGGACCTACAACTAGAAATACACAACTATGTACCACGTGGCTTTGGAGAGAAAAAGGAAAAAAAGTAAAACCTTAAAAAAAAAAAAAAAAGAAGTAATAGCTGAGAACTTCCCAAACCTAGGGAAAGAACTGGATATATAAGTACGTGAAGCTAATAGAACACTTAATTATCTCAACACAAAAGGACTGTCTCCAAGACATGTTATATTAAAACTATCAAAAGACAGGGACAAAGAAAGAATTTTAAAGACAGCCAAGGAAAAGACAGTAACCTACAGAGGAACCCCCATTAGGCTATCAGATTTCTCAGCAGAAACTCTACAGGCCAAGAAAGAGTGGAACAATATATTCAAAATATTGAAAGATAAAAACTGTCAGCTAAGAATACTCTAACCAGAAAAATTATCCTTCAGGTATAAAGAAGAAATAAAGACTTTCCCAGACAAATGAAAGCTGAAAGAGTTCACCACCACTAGACCTGCCTTACAAGAACTGTTGAAAGGAGCTTTACTACCAGAAATGAAAAGGCAAAGGTAAAACTTTGAGTAAGGTGATAAATAGAGAGAACCAGGTAATTTCAAAGCTATTACAGAATAGGGTGTTAAACACTTAATTGTAGCATAAAAGTTAAAGGAGAAAAAAACCATTAAAAATAACTAAAGCTACTTCAATATGGTAATGAACTCACAACATAAAAAGAGATAATTTGAGACAACAAAAACATAAAAGGGGAGGAGGAAAACCTGTATAGGCAAATCAAGATATGATGTTATCAACAGATAAAAGACTATTTTATCTCTGAGACATTGTATACAACCTCATGGTAACCACAAAACAAAAATCTAGAGCAGACACACAAATACAAACAAAAGGAGAAACTGAGAAACACATCACAAAAAAACCACCAAACTAAAATGGCAAGCAGAAACATAAGGGAAAAGAAACAATGGAAATATAGAACAACCAGAACACAAAAGATAAAATAGCAGTAGTAAGTCCTCATATAATAATAATCACCCTAAATGTAAATAGATTGAATTCACAATCAAAAGGCAAAGAGTGGCTAGATGGATTAAAAAACAAGACCCAACAATATGCTGCCTCCAGGAGACCCATCTCAGCTCTAAAGACAAGCGTAAGCTCAAAATGAAGGAATGGAAGAAGATACTCCAAGCAAATTGCAACCAAAAGAAAGCAGGTGTAGCCATACTTATTTCAGACAAAATAGACTTGAAGCTAAAAAAAGGTAACAAGAGACAAAGATGGACATTACATAGTGATAAAGGAGACTCCTTCAAGAAGATATAACGTTAATTAATATTTATGCACTCAATGGGAGAGCACCAAAATATATAAAACAACTATTGACAGAACTAAAGGGAGAAATTGAAAGCAATATAATAGTAGGGTTCTTTAATACCCCACTAGCATCAATGGATAGGTCATCCAGGTAGCGAGTCAACAAGGAAACATTGGCCTTAAATGACACATTGGACCAGATGGACTTAATAAATATATACAGAACATTGCATCCAAAAGGAACAGAATATGCATCCTTCTCAAGTGCACATGAAAATTCTCAAGGATAAAACATATGTTGGGAGACAAAACAAGTCTCAATAAATTTTAAAAGATTGAAATAATACCAAGCCACAGTTTTTCTGACCACCACAGTATGAAACTAGAAATCAACTACAAGAAGAAAACTGAAAAAAATCACAAATACGTGGAGACCAAACATCCTACTGAACAACTATTAGGTCAAGGATGAAATCAAAGGAGAAATAAAAAAATACAGAGAGACAAGTGAAAATGAAAATAAGACATACCAAATTTATGGGATGCAGCAAAAGCAGTACTAAGAGGGTAGGTTACAGCAAAAAGGGACCTACCTCAAGAAACAAGAAAAAATCTCAAATAAACAGTCTAACCTTACACCTAAAGGAAGTAGAAAAAGAACAAGTCAAGTCCAAAATCAGCAGAAGGAAGGAAATAATAACAATCACAGGGGAAATAAACGAAATAGAGACTAAAAAAATCAGTGAAACTAAGAGTTGGTTCTCTGAAAATATAAACTAAACTGACAAACTTTTAGCTAGACTCACTAAGAAGAAAAGAAGACTCAAATACATAAAAACAGAAATAAGAGAAGCCGTAACTGATACCACAGAAATAGAAGTGATCATAAGAGACTACTACAAACGGCTATACACCAACAAATTAGAAAATCTAGAAGAAATGGACAAATTCTTAGATCATACAACCTTCTGTGATTGAACTATGAAAAAAATAGAAAATCTGAATAAACAGAACACCAGTAAGGAAACTGAAACGGTAATGAAAAACTTCACAAAAAATAAAAGTCCAGGACCAGATGGCTTCACTGGTAAATTCTACCAAACATTCATGGAAGATTTAATGCTTATCCTTCTCAAACTCTTCCAAAAAATTGAGGAGGAGGGAATGCTTCCTAACTCATTTGAAAGGCCAACATTACCCTGAAACCAAAACCAGACAGGGACAACACCCAAAAAGAATATTACAGGCCAGTATCTCTGATGAACATAGATGCAAAAATTCTTACCAAAATATTAGCAAACTGAATACAACAATACATTAAAAGGATCATACAGCTCAATCAAGTGGGATTTATTCCAGGAATGCAGGGATGGTTCAAAATCTGCAGATCAATCAACATGAAAGACCACATTAATAAATTAAGGGATAAAAGTCCTTGATCATCTCAACGGATGCAGAGAAAACATTTGACAAGATTCAGCATCCATTTATGATAAAAAAAAATTCTGAATAAAATGGGTACAGAAGGAAGTACCTCAACATAATAAAGACCATATATGACAAACCCACAGCTAACATCATACCCAATGGTGAAAACTGAAAGATATCCTTTTAAGAAAAGGAACAAGACAAGGATGCCCACTCTCACCACTTTTATTCTTTTTTATTGCGATAACATTGGTTTATAACATTGTATAGGTTTCAGGTGTACAACATAATAATTTCACATCTGTATATACTACAGCGTGCTCACCACCAAAAGTGTAGTTTCCATTCATCACCATATAATTGACCCCCTTTGCCCATTTTGCCCCCACATCCTTCCCCTCTGATAATCACTAATCTGTTGTCTGCTTCTAAGAGTTTGTTTTTGTGTCGTTTGTTTTGTTTTGGTTAATCAGCTGTGGGCTAATATAGACAAATTTTTCATAGCTAAATTGCGAAGATACTATGCTGTATCTAATGAGATAATACAGAGTTCAGGAAGCTATACTTTAATTTAAATTGAGTGGTCAGGGAAGGCAAAGATATTTGTTAAAAGATAAACTGAGGCACATTAACATTTTTTAGTTTATTTGAGCAAAAATTGATTTGAATCAAGCATCATCTAATTTAGACTGGATTGCAATATCTTCAAGAGTTAAGGAGAGCTCCCTGAACATAGCCTCATTTGCACTTACTCCTAGCCAGGGGAGTAGAGATCTGCTGAAGGAAGTGAACTTTTTAAATCATGGATGCCTCCTGGCAATTCCAATTTTTGTCTGTGGCTCAGGACTAGAAAGTTGACAGCCATGGAGGTGAGTAAAACTTAAGGGACTGTAGACTGCATGGGTGGTTTTATTCTGGTTGCCTTTATCTTGTGTCCCTTTCTTTGTACAGAGCCTAGAAGCAAGGTCCCCTGGGTTTGGAGCTGTTAACCAGAAGCGGGGAAATGGACCCCCAGGTTTGGAGAGTCTGGCATGATAGAGAAAGGAGTGAGATTGTCCCGAGAAATGGAGGCATTGGAGATCAGGGAGAAGTTTGTGAGGGCAGGGTCAACACCACTGTGGCAAATCCAACAGCCATGTTGAGGTGGGAGTACCCTCCTCTGCAGTGGCCTGAGATGTGTGAACAATGATATTATTTTTCCAGGCCAGAGCAAGACAAAACGTGAACAACCGCAACAACAAAAATAAAGACATTCATGGTGTAAAAATTAGGAAAAGGAAGGTCAGAGAGGGGAGGAGGACTGGAAAGAGACGTTCTCGATCTGACATCTTGGGAGGAAGCATCTACCTCGATGCTGGCCACTGCTCTTCCTGCTCAATTTGATTTCGATGTCTCCAGCATTTGCACAGGACCAGATGTCAGGTGGAGCTTTCTTCGGTTGTGAAATGTGCACCCAAGTTTTGACACTTTGTAATTTGGCAGCAGAGTCATGGTCCAAGAGTACTTGGTAGGGTCCTTTCCATGAATCTTCCTTTTGCAAAAGCATTAGAGTAAAATAATATCTGTTTGGAAATGACAAAAGACTTAAAAATCCCCATGGTTAAAGATCTGATCAGAGTTCATTATAATGGAATTCACAAGGAAATTTTGTTATGTCTGTGACCTACGACATTTTAAGACAATTAGTGGAATTACAACTGATAACATTATACCAGGACATATCAGATTTTTAGGAATTTCATATGGCTTCTAGAACACATATTAATAACGTGTCATACGAATATAATCTAAGAGTGTTTATCATCAGTTATTTGACAATGCTTCTGCTGTAATTTAACATACCAATAAGCCTATTAGTTTAATATCTCTCTTTTACAAAGTGAAAGACAAAGCTTTTGAGATTTTTCCAGGGGCCATCTGAGAAATTTCAAAGTTATGTTGCATTCAAAAAGATTCCACTTAGAGTCTGATTTGGGGAAGTTGTCAAAACATCTAAAAGTTTGAACCATTGACTTGGGATCACAAACCATTATGAAATAACACTTCATTATCCATTTAACCAAAGTGACAATAGAAAAGTTTAAAGTCTAATACAGAAGGTTACATAGTTGTAAACAAAACTTAGCTTTTTTAATATTGAGAAGATTGGGTTTTCTTAAGTAATCAAAAACCTAATAAAGACAATGTGAAGCATAGTAAATCATTTTGGTAAGACACAAAATCTTTGCTTTCAAGCTTTCCAGTTAGATTTAACCAAAAGGTAAAACAAACAAACAAACAAACAAAACCCAAAAAACAAAAATTTTCACAACCTCTTATCAAGGGCAGACCATAGTCTAAGAAAACTTTGTTCTCTTAACAGAGTGAAACCAAATTCTAGTTTTGCACCAGTGCACTTTTGATATTAAAATTCATTGTTAAAAAACTTAAATAAATCCATGCCGAACACATAAAATTTCTTTCCCAAGATTCCTTTTCTACAAACCTATAGCTTTTGATATCCATTCAGATTTTATCCTATGCTGTTTCCTCTTTCTCGTTCTGGAACAATCAGTCATTTTGCTTTCCTTACCTACTTTTCATATGCATTGTTTTCTTCCACTCTTGTTATTTCTAAATAGTTTTAATTAAACGTATTTATTAGAATTCTTAGCCCTTAGAATCCTTTATTCCTAGTGATAACTAAGAAGTAAGCAATTGTGGACTATTACACAAGCATTCTGTGAGTTGGCAAATTTGTAAACACATTTCATAATTTCTGGAAGTTTATCTTCCTCACAATGAATTTTTCAATGTGGCACAAAACATTGTGACACATTCCTTGCTAATAGACCACAATATCTTTAGTTACTTTGTAAAAGGAAGCCAAAAGTGGATAAACCTATGTTCAGTAATTAATGTTTCAGTATTTTATTTCATTTGGAAATGATCTAGACGTTCAATTAATACCCATTATTTAACATATTTCAGTATAACTTTAAGGTTTCAAGTTACCAAAAAAGATTTTGGAAACTATTTTTAAATAGATATACTATAAAGAATAATTATTGTTGAAAAGTTCACTTATAAACTTTTATCTTATTACATTTATTTAATTCGTTTGCTTCTTAAAAATTATGCTTAGATTAGTCATTAAAACTTCACAAGATATTACACAGCTAATCATCATCTTAAGTTATCTTTCTTGCTGACAAATTCTGTAACAGAGAGAACATGAGCTTATTTGACTTTTGCTAAACCTAGGTAGAATAAAGGTTTTATATTTAATGCTGATAACTCTCAAGACATGCCTGTTTTAATTAAACCAAAAAACTTAAACTAGCTTTTATTTACTGAAGATTATTCTAGATCACATGAACTTGAAAAACATTTGGGTTAGTTTCTATATTTTTGAGAGTACACTTGATTTATATAAACTCTTGTTTGCCTTTAAGCCAATTAAATAGAGCTCTTTACAAATTAATTTTGGCAATACCGATGCGGGGTTGGTGAGCCGAGGAGTCGAAAGAAAGATTTCTTGGACTCTCAAGGTCTGGCAGTAGTGTTCTTTTATTTAGAGAATAGTGTGGAATAGCATGGGGACAGGATCCATGGGCAGTCAGAGCTGCTGTGTGGGGACAGGACCCATGGGCAAGAGGAGCTGCTGCTGCCACTTCTGCTACAAACATGGGTGGAGAGTAAGGCTAAATTTAAGGCATAGGTATGTGAGCCATCTCTTTACAAGACAAAGGAAAGAACATGAAAAAAAGTTAAAATGTTATCAGTGCAGGTGGGGTCTGGCCATTGGGTGGTCCCACAACTTTTAGATAAGAATCAAATCGGATTCAGTAAAGGCCAGAAGCCACCACCCTAAATCAGTTACATGAGGTTGCCAAACAGTAACCAACTTAAGTCCTTGCCTTCCCCATTAAGAGTTCCCAGAGATAAGGCCATCCTGCCTTCTTCCTGACACAGAGAGGAGGCATCTTTACAGATGGAGGTTTCCCTTACAAATGTAAATGTTTCCCAACAAAGGGCAAGCAAACTCCTCTCCTGCTCCTCGGAGCCTGCTTCTCATCTGCAGTTTTAAAATTAACCAGCCTAAAACCCTCATTAATACCATCTGGAGGTAGAAAAAAATACAGATTTATAACATACATACATAGACAAACATAAACACGCAAACAGATCAAACAAAGATCTCCTAGCTTTTATTTTAAAATTTTAGCTGAGAGACAGGTATGGTAATGCAAGACTCACTAGTTTATAAAAAATCAGTTTCATCCAAGTTGTGTTTCAGGCAGAGGGAGTAAATTACCTGCTCAGATGGCTAAAGCTTTTTACTATTATTTGTGGAAGAGATTTTCAATAAGCCTAGTTTTCAAAATTGCCTTTTCTTTTTCTTTCTTCTGATATGAATGACCTTGGTTCCTAGAGAAGACCAGGTAGAATATTTACATTTCAAAAGGCACAGAGAAAGAATACAAGTTCCCCTTAGAAGGACTTTTGTTTCTGAAGCCCAGATCCTTTAGAATATCTGCAAGCCTTCTGAGATGAATATCGGAGGTTTTGGATTGGTAAAAAAGATAGATGGGCTTTGAATTGTTTCTAGATCCACATTTCTGTTCTTGTAAAGACTCAATTTGTAAGACAACTATGGTTATTTTTAATTTCTCAGAGAATGGGATTGCAACCAGATTAATATCAAGGAGGGACCCCATCTACCAAGCACATTATCCTCAGTTTGCTTCTTTATATCAGGGAGAAGATCATCAACTAAGATGGAAAACAAAAGATCCCTATGTTCTAGAGTTAGAGCTGTGTGTCTTTGGAATATTTTAGTAAATTCTTCCACAAAGACTTCAGAATGTTCTTCTTTCCCTCTGGGTATATAGTTTCATTCTAGCTTAGGGGAGAAGGCCTAAAAAAATTGTTTTCTATCAGGCTCTAAATATCAGCTTCTTATTGGGCCAACTTTTGACCATAGAGATACTTAAAAAAATCCTTTTGAATATCTTGTCAGATTTCAGCCAGGGCAAATAGTAAATATTCCTGGCAGTACTGAACAACTCCGTGGACACAAGAGGTGTCCTCAAAGAGGAAAAAAAGATACTACCTTCTCAGGATCCAGAGCCACTCTCCAAGATAAATCAAAGCAAGAAAGAAATAATTCCCCTGAGAGCTGGCAACAGTGGGTAGAATCCCAGCTGCAAGTGGAGTGCAACCCACATTTCTGTCCAGCCATGTCCAGCTGCAGATGGGGTGCAACCCACATTTCTGTCCAGCCATATCTAGCTGCAGATGGGGTGCAACCCGTATTTCTGTCCAGCCATATCTAGCTGCAGATGGAGTGCAACCTACATTTCTGTCTTGCCTTATTGTAGGGGTCCACAACCCGATGATTGCCAGGCCAGTTTCTCTGGCCACTAAAGGAGACAAACAATAAGGCAATAGTTATCCCTAGGAGGGAAAGGATCAACAACCAATGGGTACCTGAAAGCAGATTCATACTTTCAGTCAAGATCTTATTCTTACAAATGTTTTGTCCTGCCAATCTGAGTTTGGAATAGAAGCAATAATGTGAAATTTTACCTTCCTCTCTCAACCAGGCACCACAGATAGAGATCTGGAGGGTGACTTTGGTAAGAATTCTCACCCTTTGGCAGCTTCTACCAGTTTTCCTGGATCCTGTCTGCAGGCTCTGGAGCGAGTGGGGTGTCCCAGCAGGCCTCATCCTGGTACCAGACACAGTAGAGGAGGAAAAATAATTTTCCCTCTTCGTGTTTTGTGTTTGGCTGAGACCCCTTTTTCACCAGGGCATCTTCTAAATGGATAATCTTAGCTAGGTTAAAAGTTCTCCACCATGGCCACTATAATTCAAGACTGTCTTTGGTAAGGTTAACTTACTTGCCCATCCTTGAAAGAAAATTTTATCCACTAAAGGCCTCACACTGGACCCAGTCCAGCTTAAGTCACGTCCAGTCCAGACCCAGACCCAGCCCAGGTTTTTTTTTTTTTTAGATTTTATTTTCCCTTTTCTTCCCAAAGCCCCCCGGTACATACTTGTATACCTTCAGCTGCGGGTCCCTCCAGCTGTGGCATGTGGGACGCCGCCTCAGCATGGCCCTACCAGCAGTGCCACCGCCGTGCCCAGGATCAGAACCGAGAAATCCTGGGCCGCCAAAGCGGAGGCGTGAACCCAACCACTGGACCACAGGGCCAGCCACCCCCTCCCCCGCCCCTGCACCGCCCAGCTTGTAAGTCGGACCCAATCTGACTCCCGTCAGTTTCCAGACCCAGTCTGGAAAAAGAAATGCTCAAATAAAGTTTGAAAACTCATAATGCAAGAGCTGCAGAGCTAGGATCCCAGAAGGACTTAACAACCACCTCCAGAGGCAGCAAGAAAGCAGTGAGCTCAAGGGGCTCCGCACGCACCCACCTGGTTGCTCATTTCTCGGGGGCACCTTCAGGGTCTCCCTCAGTTCCCTCATTTAACACCAGGACTGTCAACAGGTACAGAACTGTTAAAAGACAAACTGAGGGATAATTAAAAATTTTAAGAGTTTATTTGAGCAAAAATCAATTTGAATTGGGCAGCATCCAATGTAGCACGTAGAAAGGAGCCCCGAGGGGCTGTACAAGATGAAAAACCTTTATAGGCTGAAGGGAGTGGGGACAAGGAAGTTATACTAGGCAAGCAAATTAGTTATTGAAAAGTCACTTTCCTTTAGAGGATGGAAGGGGCCTATCAGGCAGATTACCTAACTAGTGCTGGTGGGGTGATTCCTGGTTGACTGGTGTAAAGTTCCTTCTCTGGGAAAGCCGAACCTGTAATTAAGTTAAGTCTTGGTTTGATGACGTGGGGCTTAGTATAAGTGACTCCATTTTGGGCCTGTTGTCTTGTTTTGAACAGATTAAAGAACTTCAGTTATGGAACTTCTGGAGAGGGAGGCTTGAAATTTGGATGCAAGCTATTGCTCTAAGTGGTAATTAAAATTTTTGTTGATTAACTTTTTTCTTGCCTGAAAGATTAATACATGCATATGATAAAAAATTTAAGTAGTACAAGAAGAAGCACAGTGAAAAGTAAATATTCCCACATCTGATCCCCGAGTGCCAGTTTGTCTCGCCAAAGGCAACTGTGCCATTTCCTAGAGTATTACCCTCAAATTAATCTGTAGATATGGACCTATATGTATCTTTTTCTGTATTGTACATCTTTTTATATAAATAGAGGTACCTGCTATACATGCTGTAGTATACTTTGCTTAAAATATGATCTTTACATAAATATCTTCATTCAATTCAAGAAGGTAAAGTGAATTTCTGAGGCATGTTAATTGCACACACTTCCATGTTGGTGTTCTCATTATTTTTTCCCCCAGACTGTGTTCATTTCTGCTAAAGCTGCAGAGGGCACTGTGGTCCTTCCAGAGGGAGGCAGGGCCTCACATAGGGTTTGGCAGTTCTTGATTGTGGTGCAAATTTTAGGGGTCAGAGAGCTCCTGGTATTACAAATATACATGAATTTGAAATACTTACCTGTGCTCGCTCACTTTATGAATTTCATATAAAATTAATTGCAATGTATATTTATATCATTCCATCCCCTTCAACAGGAGTAATTTTTGTTTAATAGATAAACAGTGTTTAATTTCAAAAGCACAAGTCTTTAATCTTGCAACAATTATCTGCAATGATTACAGACATAGTGTCCCTTTCCTTTTCGTCACGGTTACACAGGAGTTCAGTGGCAGATGGAAACTGTACTGGCTTGGGTCAGTCCAACTCCACCATTTATAAGCTATGCCACACTAGAAAATCATTTATCTTGTAATTCACCATTGTCCCATCCACAAAATGAGAAAATTGGATGAGAATATTTCTAAGGTTCCTTTCAGCTTCAATAAGTCTATGACATCTGACATCTTCATAAAAAAAGAAACTTGCTAAAATTGAGTATGGATGAGTGTCAAATAGAATACAGATGTATCAGAGGAAGGGAAAAGCAACCTAGGTTACAGAGAAAATCTAAGGTAGTCAGAGTGTTGCAGAGGCTGATGGCACTCCACCAAAATCCACTCTCCTCTTTCCAACCGGAAAGCGAGACTACATTCCCAGCTTGTGTTTGACAAATAAAAATGGCAAGCAATAGGATATATTGGAGTATATGAGCAAGCCGTTTGGTATAAACCTAATTCGGCCTGACCTTGTTTTTTCCAAAAGGGCTTGACTGTGGCTGTTGAGCATGCATTGTGTATCTGCTTAGACATTTCTTATGGCCAGAACAAAGGCCCTTGAGATAAAGGTGCAACTTCCCCCCACATTGGCATTTCCTTAGGGATAAGCATCTTTCCTTAGGCGAGGAACTGATTGCTGCACTCACCTTGGACCACCCAGCTCACCTGTGACCACCCAGCTCGAGACAACAGACTGCCACCCTGCTGCGTTCACTGAGACAGAAGACCTACCTGCTGTTTCCATCAATCGCTGTGCCGACAGAGCAGTCTCGCGACTATTGTAAAAGGGACATTTCAATCCTATGTGAAACATCCTCTCTGGGGGTATATAACCACTCTGGGCACCCCACTTCTTTGGTGCCCTTTCTTCCTTCGGGAAGAAAGGCCCTGGGTTATAATCCTCAGATTTAAGCTCAGAATAAACTCACCCAAATTTTCATTTATAGATTGATTATGGATTATTTTCGTTGACAATGTCAACCACTTAACATATTTACTGGCATTTAATGTGTTTTCAGTCATTTGCTACTGTCAACAATGCCGCAACTAATAGCCTGATATACATGTCCTTGCACAGTCATTCAAATATATGTATACATTCTTAAAACCAGAATTGCTTGCATAAAGGGTACATGTGCCTTCCATTTTTTGATATTGCCGAATTACCTTCCAAAATAATTTTATTAAATCAATAGTGTTTTCTACTCCTAAACAACGAACAATTATTAGCAACTGCAGGTCATGTTTTTGGTGAGAGAAAGGAGATAATTCTTGATGCTTCTTAAATCAACTAAGAAAAGGACTGAAAGGAAATGAAATTGCCTAAAGAAAATGTTAATACTTTACTGGGATACATATTTAAAACAAAGGAAAACCAAGCACTATTTCCGGACAAGAATTTAGAATCACTTTTCCACTTTCGCTAATAAAAGTTTGAGCTCATTACTAAGTGAGTTTTTCCACTCTTCAATAATTCTTTTCCTAAGTCAACCTTTTAGGAACTTACAGCCAATGAGAACAGGAGTTCAAACAAAAAGAAAGAGCAAAAACCTAAAACTCACAGTTTCTAAGGAGCACAAGATCCTTTTGCTTCTGGGCTGGGTAGTAACTTTCAACTCTTGTCGTTTTAAGGGTTTTTAGATTAAAACAGGAAAAAGTATGACCGTTTAAAGGTGGTAATTCTCTTTTGATTGTGGAAAAAAATTTCTCTGCCGTGTTTTCCCACCGATTGCAAAGTCTTTAAGGGTGGGCGAAGGACGGCGTTCGTACCGGCTGCCCGCCCTCCAGAGGCTTCCAGCAGACGGCCGTCGTCTCCGCTGCCGCCAGCACAGCCGCCCTCCGCGCCCCGTGGCCGCCTCTGCTCCAGACGCTGGAAACGCGCCTCCCCCGCGGCGAGCGTCCGGGGACGCAGGGGACGACGCGTGACGCCACGGGGCCGCCGCCCAATCAGACGCGGCGTCGCGGAAATTTTGAACTTTAAGGCGGCGCGGGCGGCGAGCCGGCCGGCGCTCGGCGGGATGGCGGAGGAGGCGGCGGTGGCCGTGTGCGTGCGCCTGCGGCCGCTCAACAGCAGGTAGGCCGTGGGCAGCTCGGCCGCTCGCCCTTGGTGCGCGGTCCCGGCCCGGGCAAGAGACGGGCCGGCCGGGGCTTCTCTCGACGCTGCGCAGCCAGCTCCCTGCGCGCCGGCCGCTGGCCCGGCCGCCCGGTGTCCCAGGGCGCGAGGCCCAGGCTGCTCGCTGCGCCCAGGCTTCGCTCCGGCGGCGGCTGGCTCAGCGTTCAGGACGCTGCGAGCCTGATATTCGCCCATTTGGAATTCTTTCCTTTCGGTACAGTGTAGACACTACCGTCGTTGCCCCGTGGATCTTACATTCTAGAGGAGGAGACACAGAGGTCATGAACCCTATAGAGAGAGAGCAGGAAGGGCAAGAAATGACGTCTGTTTGCTTCTCTAGTCTCTGCCCCTCTCTCAGAATACTAACACATTTTTGCATTTGAGAAATATGTGTTAAATGTTACTGTGTTAAATAAAGGGGAATATCAAGACGAGGACTTCCCTCTTGTCTAGGAGCTCATTATCTAATGCGTTAGAAGACAGCTCCGGAACAAAACCATCACGACGCAGTGACAGGTGCTGTGACGGGCAGGGGGGGAGTGTGCCGGAGGGGTCATTAGCCCTTCAGCGAGATGACGGCGTGGGAGACGGGCAGGGCTGGTGTCAGGAAGGTCCTGACACTTTTCAGGAAGAAAGAATAGTTACGTTACTTGATGGAAACGGAAGTCGGGGTATTCCAGGCGCAGAGGGATTAAATCTCTTCTCTTGTGGGAACCTTCAGATAGTTGATTTGTCTTGAGTTAGGGTGTATATAGGAAGTCAGAGGAAGCAAAGGTTGAAGAGAGAAATAAACATGATCGAAGTCTCACGTGCCGTGTGTTGAGGATGTCGGATGGTTTTGAAAGATGTTAAGCAAGAAGGATAATCGGAGTTGCGTTTGAATGTATCTTTTCAGCATACAGTGCTGGGTGGGGGAAGGGCGTGAAGAGCTTCCCAGGGACGCTCCGGTGAGAGGGCAGGAGGTCAGGGAAGCCCCATTTAAAAGTGGTGACCCCTTAAAGGTGGACTTTCCACATTTCTCCCAATTATAGTATAGGTCATTACCATCCTTTAAAATAGTCTTCAGAAGACGAAATCTTTTAAATTATCTTTCATATAACAGACTTCAAAACTAGTTATAAAATGCACTGTTTTTATTCTTTTAGAGAAGAAGCTCTTGGAGAAGATACGCAAGTTTACTGGAAAACTGACAATAATGCTATTTATCAAGTTGATGGAAGTAAATCCTTCAATTTTGGTAAGCTTATAATAGCATCAAAAGTAAACATATTATCCTTTTCCTTTTAAGAGTACAAAAGGCTTATCCAGAATACTGGATTTGACATTAAAGATCAGACTAAGCCGTCTGTAAACTGCTTCAGTGGAAGATTTGAAAAATTGCTCATCCATCCTTTATGATAAGTAAGATAATGAATTGATGTTTAAAACACAGTTATAGTCATAGTGCCTTATGACTGAAACTAACATTTTTCCTCTTATTCATTAGTGTATTTGTGGCCTAAGACTCCGTAAGCCCAAAATATGTTGCTTAATGTCAAGTCATCTTTAAGATCTTTCAGTTAGGTATATTCTTTCCACAATTATTTTCAAGAAAACTCTTTAAAGAATAAATAGTGAAGATATTCCTTCTTGGCTAGAATATAGCGGGTACCTACTGCCCCTTTTGTGGAGCTTGTCATGTGGTGGGAAGAAAGACTTTAGACTACTAATTACACTTATGATGACATGGCTTTGTGGGAGTTTCTAGCAGGGGATCTAACTAGCTTAGGTACCCGGCACCTGTAGGATGAGCGAGAGCTAGCTAGGGCAAAAGGACTTGGAGGCCCTCAAGGTTGGCCAGGCTGATTTGTGTATTGATTTAGCACATTCTGTATAGTGCTGACCATGTGCCGGACACTGTTCTAAGCACCTCATATATATTAACTCATTTAATCCTCCTAACAAGCCTATGTGATAGGTACCTTCCCATTTTAATGAGGAACTGAAACGCAAGTCACACAGCCAGCAAATGGAGGAGTCAGATCTGTGTTCCAGCCACACTGCCATGCTGCCACGTAGGCACCACAAAGCACAGTAAGGTCCCCTCAACAACCTTAGGAGTGAGAGTGATTAGGTTGGTGACTTAGTGTTACGCTAGAAAGCCAATATCTAAGCCTTTAGAGCAAAGATGTATAGAATAGAAAATGATTCCTGGTAAAGGACTATTTGATAGTATCAACATAAATTTTTAAAAGGTAGAACAGTATGTTCCAGAGATTATAAAACCAAGAACAAGGGATACACAGCCATTCTGACTCAAGTGCTGCAGGTTCTCAGTAGCTGTGTATGCTCACAAGGGATTTGGACTCACCCACCTGTCTGAAGCAGCTGGTATTAAGATTTGAATCATCCTGCCATCTCTCCTTGCCCTGAACTCCTGACCCCTGGCAGCATTCAGATGGCACTTTGGTTTTCCATAGGGTTCTACCTACAAGTGCAGATGTTGGTCATGGTGCAAGCCGTGTGAGCACTGAATTTCTCAAGACAGTTGATACATTTCCCTCCTGACTGACAAATCCATTTCTTGGGGGCTTTCTAATGTGAGCCCACCACTGAGAGAGTGGTCCATTTTTGATGCACCAACAAAGGAGAGACCACATCCTGGACTGGTGGATTCATCATGGCAAATGCTACCTAACCCCAGCCCTCAGCAGCCAGCCAACCAGCTGTTCTCTGTAACACTTCAGCTTGGCTCGGTGCTTTTCTTCCAATTGTCTGTGTTTCTTGGTTTAGTTTGAGCCAGGCCTTCTTGCTAGATATGTTATAAACACTAAAATTTCTCAAAGAATAGTAATAGTTTGCATTTCCTAAGTATTAACCATATGTTTACAGTAATTCTCTAAGGAAGATAATATATATTCACTTTACAGGTTAGGGAAGTGAGGCACAGAGACATCATCCACGTTGACCGAGGTCACATAGCTTGTAAGTGACAGAACCAGGATTTGCAGGCAGTCTGATTCCAGATCCCCAGGTTCAGCCACTATGCCTCACTGCCTCTTGAAAGCACATAAGATAGCTGACTTGTGTTTTTTTGTGTGAGAACTAGCACATTTTACATTATAGAGAAGTGTATTTTCAGAGGACCAATAAGTTGAAGAAAATATTGTGAGTTAAATATTTTATCATACCATATCCTGACAATTTTATTTCTTTGGGCAGCTACTAATTCAAAGTGAAAACACAGTTGATTTGTTTGGTTTAACTTGTGTGGTTTTTTTTTTAGATCGTGTCTTTGACAGTGATGAATCTACTAAAAATGTGTATGAGGAAATCGCAGTACCAATCATAGATTCTGCCATACAAGGCTACAATGGTTTGTATCCACTGCAGAAACGTTTTATTTAGTCTTGGGTGTCTGTTCAACAGTATTGATAGTTTTACATACTCTCGATGCTTTTTCAATCTTTGTGTATATGTGTTTTTGTGTCCCCAGGTACTGTATTTGCCTATGGGCAGACTGCTTCAGGAAAAACATATACCATGATGGGTTCAAAAGATTATTTGGGAGTAATACCCAGGGCAATTCATGACATTTTCCAAAAAATTAAGAAGGTAAATAGCCAAATTTCCGGTACATACGGGTAAAAGTAGTCACCTCTTGTCATGGTGGAAGGAAGTAGGTTTACAGTTCTCTTTCGATTATCCACGGGGAAGGAAGAAAGGCATAGCGTACATTTGCTTTCCCCACAGCCTTACTTTATAGAGCTTAGAGTCCTTTCATTCTTTCCCTTGAATCCTGAAGCAGTGCTACTCCTGTCACAAAGCAGGCATTGAGGAACAAGAAATCTTAACACTGCCTTTGAGGAGCTGTCAGTGATCGTTAAGGAGCAGGAGAGGGTAGATGTGGTGAGAAGACCAGGATAGGCAACCTAATCAGTTAAGGCAGGTTTTCAATTTGTTTTTTCCTTACTGTTTAATGATTTTTAGTGTTCTTATCTGAACATCTGTTTGTAGGGTTTTATTTTGAGCTTAGAGAGTTGGACTGGGCACCCTCTTCTTCGAATTTTATGGTGCCATGCTTTTCATTATTTCTGAAACAATGCTTTTATATTTTTGTGTTTCCTTTTGTCAATATAGAACCATAGGATTTTTTTTGTTTGTTTTACAAAGGTAACTTCTCAAAGAATATTTTAATGTTTATTATGAGCACATCAACATTCAGTATTAGGTTTTCATAATTGGGTGATCTCTGATGTTTTTACATATGTTTTCTCCTAGTTTCCTGATAGGGAATTTCTCTTACGTGTGTCTTACATGGAGATATACAATGAAACCATTACAGACTTACTCTGTGACACTCAAAAAATGAAGCCTTTGATAATTCGGGAAGACTTCAATGTGAGTAACAGTAGCTCAAACAATACAGTTACTTATTGGGATTATACTTCATGAACATTAACCTTTACTTTCCATTATTTTTTAAAATGTATCCTGTTTCTGTGATTTGTTTTTTGTTTTCTTTCTTAAATGTTTATGAGATCATCTTTTAAGCGACATGTATCATTTTGAAATATTGACAGTTGTAATATTTTTGTGTAAGGGCCTCAAAAGAACGAGATGGAAGTATCAGGTTAGAATTTGGTGTGCTTTGGTATAGGATATAAATTGTAAATATCATAGATTTACTTCTTATTTTTATACAGAGTAATATTCTCCATTTTCTACTTTTAACTTCTACAAATGAATTCTGTAATAGTTTGCACCTTCTTTTGAGATGCACACTTTTAAGTGACTTCTATTTCTCTACTCTTCCCATCATTAACCTTGTTTCAGAGGAATGTATATGTGGCTGATCTCACAGAAGAAGTTGTTTATACACCAGAAATGGCTTTGAAGTGGATCACAAAGGGAGAAAGTAAGACTTTATGCTGTATTTCCTCAAAACACTTGTAAAATAGTAAAAACTATTCACTTGAATGTATTTAGGCTTCAAATCACACTTTTCACTTTTAAGCTACAATAAAAGTTAATGTTTTTCTTTGGATTTTAATATATGCCGCTGAAATATGACTCATTTTTACAGAGAACAGACACTATGGAATCACAAAGATGAATCAAAGGAGCAGTCGTTCTCATACCATTTTTAGGATGGTGGGTAATTCTCTCTCTACTTGGTTTTTCCAATCAAGAAGACACTAATTTTTCTACAAGTTGCCTTTTCTCTCTAGATTTTGGAAAGTAGAGAGAAAGGTGAACCCTCTAATTGTGAAGGATCTGTCAAGGTGTCCCATTTGGTGAGTATTGATAAACCCTGCTAATGTACTCTATGGGCCAAAGCAAAGTTTAATTCAGCTGCTGGATGTTTGGTTTCATAAGAACTGTTAACTAAATAGGGAAAAACATCTATAAATTGGTAGTTTATTCTTATCAGTGGCATGAGATTACTAGTTAAAATATAGGAAAAATTCAGGGGATCTTTCTTCCTCTTATGTTATGGCTGCCATCTCCTACAATTTAGATGTAATGGTTGTAGGAGTTGAGGCCTTTCCTAACCAGTAACGAAAGAGGATTTGGGGTTTTTTTCCAATCTACATTTAAAAATTAAAGTAGTCTTGGAATTTGGTGATTTTTTTTTTTAACTTAGTCTCAGCCAGTAGAATTGAGAGTTGTGAGATCAACAGAAACCTAGATGGGATGGTTAAAAAATAAATCACATATTCAAGTTCATTCTTAAGTACAATAAAAAAAATACGTTTTATATTATGAGCATAATGTTTTATGTTTTTTATTTTTTTTTAATGAAAAGAAATTACATTTATTTAACCGATGGAAATGTTGCCACGGTTGACGATGTATTCAAAGTATGCATTCTGTAGATGGCACTCTCTTTGGTTTACAGCACAGGGCTTCCCATGCATCCTCCAAGTTCTGTTGGATCATATGCTGATTAACCCAGAGTTTCTTTTTGTTTTCAAATGGAATATTTCTTCCAATAAACTTTATTTTTCCCCCAAGGTAGTTTCTTTCTTTTTCTTTTTTCTTACTGTTCTGTTGGACATGCGTGTCAGTGAAAGCAAATTAAAATGAACTGAGGGGGTTTGCGGCATTCTACAGATCTGAAGAATTTATTGCTACAGGAGAAACCATTGTGGTCTTTTTTATCATTTAATTTTAATAGTCTGTAGATATTGGAACTTTTTGTTCCCCCTTAATTGCAATTTTTCTCCCAAATGGTGGGTTGAATTTATTTATTTATTTATTTATTATTGAGTTAATGATAGGTTACAATCTTGTGAAATTTCAGTTGTACATTACTGTTTGTTATTCGTGTTGTAGGTGCACCACTTCACCCTTTGTGCCCACCCCCCACCCCACCTTTCCCCTGGTAACCACTAATCTGTTCTCTTTGTCCACATTTTTAAATTCCTCATATGAGTGGAGTCATACAGAGATTATCCTCTCTAACTGGCTTATTTCACTTAACATAATTCCCTCAAGGTCCGTCCATGTTGTTGCAAATGGGATGATTTTGTTCTGTTTTGCAGCTGAGTAGTATTCCATTGTATATATATATACCACGACTTCTTTATCCATTCATCTGTTGATGGGCACTTAGGTTGCTTCCATGTCTTGGCTATTGTAAATAATGCTGCAGTGAACATTGGGGTGCATAGGACTTTTGGAATTGCTGACTTTAAGCTCTTTGGATAGATATCCAGTAGTGGAATGGCTGGATCGTATGGTAGTTCTATTTTTAATTGTTTGAGGAATCTCCATACTGTTTTCCATAGTGGCTGCACTAGTTTGCATTCCCACCAGCAGTGTATGAGGGTTCCATTCTCTCCGCAACCTCTCCAACATTTGTCACTATTAGATTTAGATATTTTTGTCATTCTAATGGGTGTAAGGTGATATCTTAGTGTAGTTTTGATTTGCATTTCCCTGATGATCAGCGATGATGAGCATCTTTTCATGTGCCTATTGGCCATCCGTCTATCTTCTTTGGAGAAATGTCTGTTCATGTCTCCAGCCCATTTTTTGATCGGGTTGTTTGATTTTTTTGTTGTTGAGTTGTGAGAGTTCTTTATATATTATGGATATTAAGCCTTTGTCAGATATATGACTTGCAAATATTTTTTCCTAGTTAGTGGGTTGTTTTTTTGTTTCAATCCTGTTTTCATTTGCCTTGAAGAAGCTCTTTAGTCTAGTCTGATGAAGTCCCATTTGTTTATTCTTTCTATTGTTTCCCTTCTCTGAGAAGGCATGGTGTCCAAAAAGGTCCTTTTAATACTGATGTCAAAGAGTGTACCGCCTATGTTTTCTTCCTGAAGCCTTATGGTTTCAGGTCTCACCTTTAGGTCTTTGATCCATTTTGAGTTTATTTTGGTGAATGGTGAAAAAGAATGGTCGATTTTCATTCTTTTACATATGGCTTTCCAGTTTTCCCAGCACCATTTGTTGAAAAGACTTTCTTTTCTCCATTGTATGCACTCTGCTCCTTTGTCGAAGATAAGCTGTCCATAGATGTGTGGTTTTATTTCTGGGCTTTCAATTCTGTTCCATTGATCTTTGCACCTGTTTTTGTATCAGTACCATGCTGTTTTGATTACTGTAGCTTTGTAGTAAGTTTTGAAGTCACGGATTGTAATGCCTCCCGTTTTGGTCTTTTTTCTCAGGATTGCTTGAGCAATTCGGGGTCTTTTGTTGCCCCATATGATTTTAGGATTCTTTGTTCTAATTCTGTAAAGAAGGTCATTGGGATTCTGATTGGGATAGTGTTGAATCTGTAGATTGCTTTAGGTAGAACGGACATTTTAACTGTTTATTCTTCCAATCCATGTACATGGAATGTCTTTCCATCTCCTTATGTCGTCATCCAATTCTCTCAGAAAAGCCTTGTAATTTTCATTATGTAGGTCCTTCGCTTCCTTAGTTAAAGTTACCCCGAGGTATTTTATTCTTTTTCTTGCTATTGTGAATGGTATTGTGTTCCTGAGTTCTTTTTCTGTTAGTTCGTTGTTAGAATATGGAAATGCTACTGATTTATGCAAATTGATTTTATACCCTGCAACCTTGCTGTAGTTGTTGATTACTTCTAAGAGTTTTCCAATGGATTCTTTGGGGTTTTCTATATATAAGATCATGTCATCTGCAAACAGCGAGAGTTTCACTTCTTCCCTCCCTATTTGGATTCCTTTTATTCCTTTTTCTTGCCTGATTGCTCTGGCCAGGACCTCCAGTACTGTGTTAAATAAGTGTGTACAGTACTGTGTTAAATAAGTGGTGATACATGTCTTGTTCCTGTTTTCATGGGGATGGCGCTCAGTTTTTGCCCATTGAGTATGATGTTGGCTGTGGGTTTGTCATATGTGGCCTTTATTATGTTGAGGTAGTTCCCTTCTATGCCCATTTTGTTCAGAGTTTTTATCATAAATGGCTGTTGGATCTTGTCAAATGCCTTCTCTGCATCTATTGAGATGATCATGTGGTTTTTATTCTCCAGTTTGTTGATGTGGTGTATCACGTTGATTGATTTGCGGTTGTTGAACCATCCCTGTGTCCCTGGTATGAATCCCACCTGATCATGATGTATGATCCTTTTGATGTATTGCTGAATTCTGGTTGCCAAAATTTTGTTTAGAATTTTTGCGTCTATGTTCATCAGTGATATTGGCCTGTAGTTCTCTTTTTTTGTGGTGTCCTTGTTAGGCTTTGGTATCAGCATGATGTTGGCCTCATAGAATGTGTTAGGAAGTGTTCCATCCTCCCTAATTTTTTGGAATAGCTTGAAAAGGATAGGTATTAAATCCTCCCTGAAAGTTTGGTAGAATTCCCCAGGAAAGCCATCTGGTTCTGGGGTTTTATTCTTTGGGATGTTTTTGATTGCTGTTTCAGTCTCTTTCCTTGTGATTGGTCTGTTCAAATTGTCTGCCTCTTCTTGAGTGAGCTTTGGGAGATTGTAGGAGTCTAAGAATTTATCCATTTCCTCTAGGTTATCCGTTCTGTTAGCATAGAGTTTTTTGTAGTATTCTCTTATAATCCCTTGTATTTCTGCAGAGTCTGTTGTTATTTCTCCTCTTTCATTTCTGCTTTTGTTTATTTGAGCTTTCTCCCTTTTTTTCTTTGTAAGTCTGGCTAGAGGTTTGTCAATTTTATTTATCTTCTCAAAGAACCAACTCTTTGTTTCATTGATCCTTTCTACCACCATTTTCGTTTCAATAGTATTTATTTCTGCTCTGATTTTTATTATTTCTCTCCTTCTGCTGACTTTGGGCTTTGTTTGTTCTTTCTCTAGTTCAGTTAGGTGTAGTTTAAGATTGCTTATTTGGGATTTTTGTTGTTTGTTATGATGTGCCTGTATTGCGATGAATTTTCCTCTTAATACGGCTTTTGCTGTATCCCATATGAGTTGGTATGGCATGTTATCATTTTCATTTGTTTCCAGGTATTTTTTCTTCTTTAATTTCTTCAATGATCCATTGCTTGTTCAGTAGTGTATTGTTTAGTCTCCACATCTTTGTGCCTTTCTCAGCTTTTTTCTTTCTTGTAATTAATTTCTAGCCTTATAGCATTATGATCAGAGAAGATGCCTGTTATTGTTTCAATTTTTTTTAAATTTGTAGAGGCTTGCCTTGTTTGGCAACATATGGCCTATCCTTGAGAATGTTCCATTTGCACTTGAGAAGAATGTGTATTCTGCTGTTTTTGGATGAAGTGATCTATGTATGTCTATTAAGCCCAATTGTTTTAGTTTTTCATTTAGCTCCACTATTTCCTTGTTGATTTTCTGTCTGGATGATCTGTCCATTGATGTGAATGGGCTGTTGAGGTCCCCTACTATTGTTGTGTTGTTTTTAACATCTTCCTTTAGGTCTGTTAATAGTTGCTTTATGAACCTTGGTGCTCCTATGTTGGGTGCATAGATATTTATAAGTGTTATTTCTTCTTCATGAAGTGTCCCTTTGATCATTATATATTGTCCCTCTCTGTCTCTCTTTACCTGTCTTATTTTGAAATCTGCTTTGTCTGATATAAGAATTGCAACACCTGGGTTTTTTTGCTTGCTATTATCTTGAAGTATTGTCCTCCACCCTTTCACTCTGAGCCGGTGTTTGTCCTTGAGGCTGAGGTGTGTTTCCTGGAGGCCACAAATTGTTGGATCTTGTTCTTTAATCCATTTTGCCACTCTGTGTCTTTTTATTGGAGAGTTCAATCCATTTACATTGAGAGTGATTATTGATTCATGTGGACTTAATGCTGTCAATCTGTCGCTCGTTATCTGGTTTTCCTGTGTTTGTCTTCCTGTGTGCTTTAGCCTACCCATTTAATACTGCAGTTTCTTATCCTGGGTTTCTTAGCTTTTTCCTTATTTATGTTTTGTGGCTGTGTTCTGTTTTTTAGTTTAGTGTCTACCCTGAAGTTTGTATTTAGAATCTCGTGTATAATATAGTCTATTCTCTGGTGGCCTCTTACTTACTTGGCCTAGACTGATTTAGTTCCTTTGCTCTTCCCCTCCTAAATTATTATTTTCATTTCTTTTTTTTTTAAGATTTTATTTTTTTCCTTTTTCTCCCCAAAGCCCACCAGTACATAGTTGTATCTTCTTCGTTGTGGGTCCTTCTAGTTGTGGGATGTGGGACGCTGCCTCAGCGTGATTTGATGAGCAGTGCCATGTCCGCGCCCAGGATTCGAACCAACAAAACACTGGGCCACCTGCAGCGGAACACGCAAACTTAACCACTCAGCCATGGGGCCAGCCCTGTTATTTTCATTTCTTATTCCAACTCGTGTTATGAGTTTGTAGTTAGAGTGATAAGATCGTCTTTGCTTTGGTTGTTTCCTTACCTTTATCCTAATGCTACAGTTGAATATTTGCTATCCTATTCTGGTTCTGTTTATCTGTCTCCCTACTCTGTGGTTTGTGACCCCTTTCTCCCTTTTTTCTTTTTTCAGGTATGAGAGCCTTCTTGAGGATTTCTTGTAGTGGAGGACTTTTGGTTACAAATTCCCTTAACTTTTGTTTGTCTGGAAAAGATTTAATTTCTCCCTCACATCTGAAGGATATTCTTGCTGGATAGAGTATTCTTGGCTGAAGATTTTTATCTTTTAAAGTTTTGAATATGTCACTCCATTCTCTCCTAGCTTGTAAAGTTTCTGCAGAGAAATCCGCTGAAAGTCTGATAGGAGTTCCTTTGTAGGTTATTTACTTCTGTCTTGCTGCCCTGAGTATTCTTTCTTTGTCTTTCATTTTTGCCATTTGTACTACTATATGCCTTGCAGTAGGTCTTTTCACATTGACAAATCTAGGAGATCTGAAAGCTTCCTCTACACACATTTCTCCCTCAATCCCTAGATTTGGGAAGTTCTCTTCTATAATTTCATTAAGCACACTTTCTGCTCCATTTTCCTTTTCCACGTTCTCGGGAATTCCTATTATCCTTAAATTCTTTCTCCTCATTGAATCTGCTGTCTCTCAGAGATTTTCCTCATTTTTTTTAACTCTTAGTTCTCTTTCTTTCTCTGTCTGGAGCCATTCGGCCTGTCTATCTTCAATTATGCTAATTTGCTCCTCTATGGTGTCTACACAGGCATTCAGGGAGTCTGTATTCTGTTTTATCTGGTCCATTGTGTTTTTCATCTCTAGTTATTCTGTTTGATTCTTCTTTATAATTTCAATCTCTTTTGTCAAGTAACTCCGGAACTCGTTGGCTTGTTTCTCTATCTTTCTCTCTATCTCATTGGGTTTTTTGATTATAGCTGCTCTGAACTCATTTTCACTTAGTTTACCTATTTCTAAGTCCTCAGGACTTAATTCTGTGTTTTTATTGTTTTCTCTCTGGTCTATAGCTTTTATAAATTGCTGGATGGTAGAGGAGCGGTTTTTTTGCATGGTGGTAGAATTCAGTTGCAGTTACAACCTGTCGCCACTATATGGGGGTTGAGAGCCGTGTGTTCTGAGCTCTCCGCCTTCAGGCAATATGGCAGCACCCAGTGTTGTTTGCCAGGGGGAGGGGCTGTTTTTCTGGCGCGCTGATCTGGATTCGGATCAGTTCTGTTCTCTGGTCTCCCGGGGCCCTGGGTTTATGGGGTCCCCACACACGGAAGCTTTCCCCCATCAGCGGGTTTCCACTATACCCACGGCAGGAGTCCTGGGCAATCCCCCGGTTGCGCAGCCCCTCCTCCACTCCTTCCCACACCTGTGCCAGCGATCCCAGACTCTAGGGGAGGGAGCGAAGTTCTCTCCTACCCGGTTCCAGCTCCTCTGAGGCCAGCACCAGGGTCTCTGTCCTCCGTCTTTTTGATACTCTAGGTCTCTGATGTCCTGGCATTAGGTTTATTAGCTGAAATTCAGTTTTTTTTCAGTCCTTTGTTGTAGTGTGGAGGGGAGAGAGTCCTGGGTCACCTCACCCTGCCATTTTGCTCCACCCACCCCATCTATGAGCACAATGTTTTAGACTGTAAATCCCTTGAAGGGAAGAGTAATGTCTAATTCATCTTTATAGCCCCAACACATCGTATGTAGTTTATATTCAATACCTGTTTGTTGAATGAGTGAACATAAGCATTATGCAAACACTCCTTACCACATAAGTAAACCTCCCGTTTCCTTCTTGCTGCGCTGTATCAGTTCTCTCTGTTTTTGTGCTTCCTTCCTATTCCTTACCATTATTGCTTTATTCTCTGTCTTCAGGACCTAAATTCTTTAGCTTGATGTGGGATACGATTTAAGATTATTCTGTTTGGGAGCTGGCCCTGTGGCCAAGAGGTTGAGTTCTCACGCTGCTTTGGAGGCCCGGGGTTTCGCCACTTTGGATCCTGGGTGCGGACCCAGCACCACTCATCAGGCCACGCTGAGGTGGTGTCCCACATAGCACAGCCAGAAGAAGGACCTACTACAACTAGAATATACAACTGTGTGCTGGGGGGCTTTGGGGAAAAGAAGAAGGGTGGGGAAGATTGGTAACAGATGTTAGCTCAGATGCCAATCTTTAAAAAATAAAGGTTATTTGATTTGAAAACTTCAGGGAAAAAACGAGTAAATCTATAATATGTTTATTGACTTTTAGATTTTGAAAAATCACTCAAGTATCTAATTCTAGTTCACCCCAGTTATTTTACTACACAGTATACTGTCTATTATAATAGCCTATTGTTGCTTCAGTTTAACAATAAAAAACCCCACAAAACCTAACTTCTGTTTTGTTTTCCAAACCTGGCCTGTGGTATTTCACTGCAATTTTTAACTTTTCTCTTAATAATGTAGCTTTAATACTCTTGACATATTCAGTGATCCATTTGGTGACTTTTCTTGTGTTCTTTGATGTTCTATTATCTGGCGACCTTAGATATCATCAAGTCCAGCCCTCCAGCCTCCCGCTCACTCTAAGTATCTTCTTGGAAAGAAGTCTTCCCCAGAATCATTTTCTGGCTCTTTGGAGGGAGTCTCTGAGTGTCTCCTGGGCTTTCTGGGAGAATAATATCCAGGTTCTCTTAGCTCTGCTCCTTCTCTGTTCGCTTCTGTGGCTTCTTTTCCCTACCTTTCTAACAAAAACTCAGGCGTGTTCTGTGGCCTTTCTTACTTCCCCGTTGCCCTCTGACATTTGGTTCACATTTCTCTTTTGATGACAGCCATATATTTATTTTGTCTAGAGTCTCTGAGTTCTAATTCATATCTTCCTAAAGATTGTTATAACGGTGTGTCTCACTGATATCTCAAATTTTAGTGTGTCTAAAACCAAGTTATTTCTTCCTACCATGGTGAATATTCCTTTTTTCCAGTATTATCAGTGTTATCCTGGTCACCTAGACTGGAAACCCAAGTCAGTTTCACCTCATCTTTTTCTGCCTTCTCTTTTGTCCCGTCATCCCTGTTTTTTATTGATTCTACCCTTTAGCATTCCATGGGTGTCATACTCAAGTCCTCATCTCTTGAATTACTGTATCATTCCCCTGGACCTGGCCCCCATGACCTGGTTTTGCTTCCTCAGTCTGTTATGCAGATTTCTGATGTCACTAAGCTTGTGTTGTGTCACTTCCTTGGACAAGATCTGGCCACTCTTAACCAGTCTAACTTGACGTCCTTCAGCTCCATGTGCGCTCCTCTCTTAAGGATAGGTTGGGCCACTTGGTATCTTTGAACACTAATGCTTGTTCCCATCTTTATACCTAAGTTCATGCTGCCTTCACCACCACTTCACCCCTTTATTATGTATCTAGGCCATCTGTGGTAGATACTATACAGGAAAGGTGAGACTTCTTTGAATGTTTTAAAGAAAGAAGTATCAGGGATAGGACTCCAAAGCAGAAGTGTATAATCACCTGTTCATCACTGGAAGTCTCCACAGAGACAAATAATTTAAGTCTTTGACTTTCTTTTAATGCATTAAGAATATTTGCGGAGGCTTTACAGTGTTCTGAGCCCAGTACTGGGCTCTGAGATTAAAAGAGTAAAGAAGACATCCCTCCATACTTACTGTCTCCATGGCAACCTCCCTAGCCCAGGCCACCTTGTCTCCACTCACATTCCTGCCCCAGCCTCCTAACTGGGCTCCTGGCTACGGTCTTGCCCCTCTCCAATCTGTTTGCCCCCCAGCGGCCCAGGTGACCCTTGAGGAAGTTCAGTCAAGCATGTCACTCTTGTCAAAGCTGTCCAATGGCTTCCCATTGCATCCCAAAAACCCACTTCTTACCCTTGGCTACAAAGCCCTGCATAAGCTGAGCCCTTCCTGCTTCTGTAACCTATCTTGTCCCATCTCTCCTTCACCAGCTCTGCCACACTGCCCTTTCCATTTCTTGAACACACCAAGCTCATTTCTCCTTTGTGACTGGTGTGCTGGTTGTTCTTTAATCTGGAGTATGGTTCCCTTGGTCTTTGCAGGGCTGGCTCCCTCTTCTCTGTCATTCCAGATCTTAGCTGAATTGGGGGACTTCCCCTGCCATCCCGCCCAAAGAGCCTGTCCTGTCCTTTCCTCTTCCCACTTCTAACACTCTGTTTAAATTGTCTGTATTACGCTTAACATGCTATGTTTCTTATTTGTTTGTCTTTTTCTCTCCTCTCACTAACTTCCTCCTCCCCGAGTCCCACCCTGTGCAGAGCATAAGCTGAGAGCAGGGTCCTCATTTGTCTGTTGCACTGCCATATCCCTAGCACCTAACGTGCTGCCTGCAGCACGACAGGCAGTCAGTTTTTTTCAACAATATTTGTGAAATGGAAGAGAGGCCCATGGTTTTAAAGATGCTGCAGTGTGGTCAGAGACGCAAATAACTAGCTCAACACAGTAAGTGCTATAATAACCAGTCATATCTATAAAGACCTCTGGGTACACCGTTGAAAGGTCAATTCATTCAAGGTATGGGGAAGGAAGGATCAAGTTGACAAAGCTACACTGGGAAGGTGGCAGTTGCCTTTGGTCGTGAATGAAGAGTAGGGGCAGACTAGAACATCAGAATCAGCTAAACACAGGGAATGGCAAAGGGTAGCTGTGCATGGTGTGGAGGGCATAGTCAGTAGCTCAGCCAGAGTTAAGAGTAAGTGATGGACAGAAATGAGTCTAGAGCAACACAAGTGCCGGATTATAAAGAATCGTCTTCACCATGGTAAGATTTCGAACTTTGTGTAGGAAAGTGAACCTATTGTGGCAGCATTATGGAGGAGGTATTATAAAGAAGGAACAAGGTGTTGAGGTCAGTTTGACTCAGACAAGGGAAGCCTTAAATAGTGAGGTGAGAAACAAGGAAACAGATGGGGCGTTCAGATAAACCATGGGTTAAAAATGTTCTTCCAGTAGTTTGGATTTTATTATTTCAAGTTACACTTCCTAAAGCTTTATTTTCATCTCTTGCAGAATTTGGTTGATCTTGCAGGCAGTGAAAGAGCTGCTCAAACAGGTGCTGAAGGTAATGAAAACTCATGAAATATTTTGGTCTGAACGTTCTCCTGTTCTTTAACAGAATAAAAGTGCCACCATGCATTTTAGAGACTAATAAAGTAATGATGATAATTTTGTGATAAAAGTCTTTAACAGAAAAAGCAGCTTCCTTATCTGGCTTATTATCTGCTTTGTGCTGCTGTAGCGTTAGTTAAAAAGATGAAACTCTGTCGTTGACAGGATTTATAGTTGGAAAGCTCCTGAGAGTCCCATGAACACCATAATCAGTAAGGAAATTCAGAAAAGTGGCAGGATACAAAATTAATCTACAGACATGAGCACCTCCTAACACAACAGCCGGTTGGAATATTTAATGTACGAAAAGACCCCCCTTTGCAATAATGACTTAAAAGGCATAATACCTAGGAAGAAACTCAACAAAAATTGTATAAGACCAAAATAAGGAAAACATTAAAACAGACCTGAAAGAGGTAACCAAACACTGAGACAAATGAAAACGCATACTTAGATGGGAAGTTTCAGAACCATAAAGATGTCAGGCCTCTCTCTGTGTTAGTTTCCTGCAGCCTGACATAGAGACACTCGGCTGAGTGTGGCCTGTACCCACCACACCAGTGGATCCTCAGACCTGTGAACAAGAAATAAATGCCTGTTGCTTTCAGCTGGCTTGTTAAACAGCAGTATTCCAGCAGTAGCTGAATAACGCACCTGTGCAATAACTGCTGTTCAGAAGGATTTGTTGCAGTATTTTTTGTGTACATGGCAGATTGAACACCTGCATGTCCCTCAGCAGGGTGCTAGGTAAATAAATTCTGATACATCCATACAATGGAATTCTATGCTGTAAAAAAGAGTGAAAAAGACCAATGTTTACCAATAAGATATATGATATATTGCCAAGTGAAAAAAGCAAAGTGCAAAATAGTGTGTATAGTATGCTACTATTTATGTAAAGAAGAAAGGGGAAAAATTAATACGTATGAACTTGTATTTCTAAAAATCTCTAGAAGAATAAACTAATAATAGTTCTTGGTTAGAGCGATAGGAACTGGTTGAAAGGAGAATAAAGTGAGAGAAACCTTTTTCAGTAGACTTCCGTTTAAGACATGTGAGCATATTAACAGTTTAAAAATAAGGACTTTTGGTTGTGAACCTCTAGGAACTAACTTGGTTGCACGTCATTAGTTGCCTGTATTGGAGGTTTGGAAAAATAGATTTGAATTGAGGAGTTCGAGGAGCTCTTTTAGGACGTGGTGCAGACATGGGCTTTCCTGCATTCTTATTCTTTTCTTAGTCGTCTTTTTCGAGCTGTTTCTCTTGGGTGAGAGCCTTTCTGCTTCACGTGATGGGTGGGAGGAAGGGAAGGGCGCCTGTCAGCAGTGGGAGGAAAGGTGGGCGCAGATCTAATTTGAAGCACAGACTGTAGCATCTGACCCTGCAATTTCTAATTTCTCCCATAAATTACTGATAAATAAGTTCATCATCTAGTACAGGGGCCAATTTGTTTTCTTATTTATTTAATAAATGCAGGTGTGCGACTCAAGGAAGGCTGTAATATAAATCGTAGCTTATTTATTTTGGGACAAGTGATCAAGAAACTTAGTGATGGACAAGTTGGGTAAGTTTGTCCCATTGTACATTTACCTATTAATGCTTACATTTTTCATTAGGTTGAAAATTATGATATTTCAGTGACACTCAAATAAATGTACTGATACCCCTGTATGTTCAAAAGCTTCTGTGATTCTATGAGCATGCGTTGCTTCTTATATGTATGACCGTGACCTACTAAATTTACTTTATATTTTAAATATTTTCTAGTTAGTAGTTTTGCTCTGCCTCAAGTAACCAGTAAAGAATGAATTTTTTAAACTGTAGCAAATTTAAGGTTCTGCGTTAAAAATAAACCATTTTGTTATATAAAAAGTTTTACTCTTTTTCTCCCCAAACTCATCTCTCACTAAGTGGTTTCATAAATTATCGAGATAGCAAATTAACACGAATTCTCCAGAATTCCTTGGGAGGAAATGCAAAAACACGCATTATCTGCACAATTACTCCAGTGTCTTTGGATGAAACCCTGACTACTCTCCAGGTGAGTTTGATTTTTATCTCGAATCAATATGGGGGAAATCATCTTTCAGAAGGAAAAATTAGCTACTAAAATTAGGTGTAATTTTTTGTAATTGACATAACATACCTGTTAAAATAAAATTGGTGTGTCTACTAAATAGCATTCCTTAATCTTCCCAAACTTCAATCATTCATATCCTGCCTCCCCAATTTTTGCCACATCCAACAATATTTTATTGAAATTGACTTGATTTTTTCTTAAATAACTCACTTTTTAAATTTAACTTATTATAAAAGGAAACTTTCTATCAGTCCCATAAATGAAAAACTGGTTATCACTTGGAACAAACAGGAGGTGACCCAAAAAATGGGTGTGTGTGTTTATAACAAAATAATTCTTAAGTTCCTGCTAACAAATTGTTGCCTGCGTTTGCTCTGAGCCTAAGGCCTGTATTTTCTGTTTTCAAAAGAAAAGAAGAATGAGAACTGTCAATAGAATATCTACCTCAATGAAGGGTTCAGTGTTATTTAATGGGCACCCTCACGTACCCAGTTAAAGTTACTTTTGACACTCATGCTCTAAGAAACATCACTTTAAGTAGCTATTGAGCGCTGGATCAAGGTCCTGTCAGAGAAACAAAGGTAGGAGATAGCGTTCCTGGCTTCACAGAATTTATAGTCTTATAGTGAAGATAAGACCTGTCTTCCAGCGTGATTTCCTTGGATTAAAAGTTAAGTGGCTAATAAGTAGGACAGAGTTCAAAGGAAGGAGAGGTGCTTTTGACTGGAAGTGAAGCTTCAGCGCAGAGGGAGCATCTGCCCTGGACTTTGAGGAGTAGATGGATTCCAGTGAGCCGGGGTGTGTAGGCTCTCTGTTGGCATCGGTCTTCAAGATATTTCTCTGACCCTCCTGAAGACTAGTGGCAGCGGTAAGTTATGGACATTGTTACAGGGACGTAGAATGCTCTGTGTTCAGAAGCTGTAAGCCACCTGGGAAGCTTTTACTGATGTTTCTTTACAAAAGAAAATTACAAGAAACCTAAATATTAATTAAACTAATCTTTTGGTGTCAACGTTTAACACTCTTGTATTTTTTCCCAGTTTGCCAGCACTGCTAAATATATGAAGAATACTCCTTATGTCAATGAGGTGTCTAGTGATGAAGCTCTCCTGAAAAGATATAGAAAAGAAATAATGGATCTTAAAAAACAATTAGAGGAGGTATGTATGAACTGTGTATTTCAGTAAAGAATAGAGATGGATTTAGAATTGAGATCTGCCTACATGCCCAGAGACTCTTAAATCCTCAATATCTGAGTTCTACAATCTAAATTTAAAACAAATGGTTTTTAACTAAGGAGAAATCAACCTGTAAAAACTTTACTATAAACTGCCAGATTTGGTTTCTTGAAATTATTTTAGATTTTGTTTTTCATTTCCAAAGGGCAAAATTTGAGATTTTCAAATGGGCCAAGTAGAGATACGTTTTTTTTAGAGATAAAAACTGTCACAAATACAGAGAATTAGGTTAAAAAGAGAGACCATGAATAGTGTTTAAAACTACTTTGTTTCATTTTACATTATCTTGAATTCCTCTTCTAGCCCTAAGATAGCAATCTAATAAGATAGCATAATTGCTTGTCATTATCATTTGTTTGTTTAAACCATCATGGTCCCCAGTCTGTAAAAAACTTACATTTTACTGATCTTTTTAAAAATGACCTAAGATGTCAAATGGCGGTCTTAGAAGGATCTTTCTTCCTTTGCTATAGGTATTCAAGTCTCTGCTTTATGATTTCTCTGCCTATTTATATATTTTTAGTCAATTAATAGAATTGCTTTAACAGCATTGATATAATCTTATACATGGCATATAGAATAGTGACATGAGAAGAAATGTATATTTTACCCTATTATAAGTTTGAGAAATTATTGATTATGGTAACTGCATATTGGTGTTCTGCAGGTAGGGCATATTTTATTTCAATAAAATTAAAATTCTCAGGCCAGCCCTGTGGCCTAGTGGTTAAGTTTGGTGCACTCCACTTTGGCAGCCCGGGTTCAGTTGCCATCCGCAGACCTACACCACTTGGCGGCCATGCTGTCCTGTTGTCCCATGTACAAAATGGAGGAAGATAGGCACAGATGTTAGCTCAGGGCAAATCCCTTTCAAGCAGAAAGAGGAATATAGGTACAGATGTTAGCTCAAGGTGAATCTTCCTCAGCAAAAAAAAAAAGAAAAGAAAAATTCTCAAAACTCACATACAAATTTATATTTTTTTAAACTATACTTTCAAGGTTTTAAAACCTACCTACATTTATTAACGTAACCCAATATTACATTCTTTAGGTTTCTTTAGAGACTCGGGCCCAGGCAATGGAAAAAGACCAATTGGCCCAACTTTTGGAAGAAAAAGATTTGCTTCAAAAAGTGCAGATTGAGAAAATTCAAAACTTAACACGAATGCTAGTGACCTCTTCTTCCCTCACATCACAACAGGAATTAAAGGTAAAATTTAAAAGACAACAGCTTCTTTTCTTCTTCTTCTTCTTTTTTATTATTGTTTTTTTTAATTGCAGTAACTTTGGTTTATAACAGTATATAAATTTCAGGTGTATATCGTTATATTTCAATTCCTATATAGATTATATCATGCTGACCACCAAAAGACTAATTACCATCCATCACCACACATGTGCCTAATCATGCCTTTCAACCTCTTCTCTCCCCCTTTCCCCTCTGGTAACCACCAATCCAATCTCTGTTGCTATGTGATTGTCTTTTGTTGTTTTTATCTTCTATTTGTGAGTGAGATCATACAATGTTTGACTTTCTCCCTCTGACTTTTTACTCTCAGCAGCAATACCCTCAAGGTCCATCCTTGTTGTCACAATTAGCCAGATTTCATCCTTTTTTATGGCTGAGTAGTATTCCCTTGTGTATATATGCCACATCTTCTTCATCCATTCATCCCTTGACGGGCACCTAAGTTGCTTCCAAGTCTTGGCTATTGTGAATAAGGCTACAGTGAACATAGGAGTGCATGTATCTTTACGCATTCACGTTTTGACGTTCTTTGGATAAATACCCAAGAGTGGAATAGCTGGATCATATGGTAGGTCTAGTCTTAATTTTTTGAGCCATCTCCATACTGTTTTCCATAGTGACTGCACCAGTTTGGACTCCCACCAGCAGTGTATGAGGGTTCCCTTCTCTCTACATCCTCTCCAACACTTATTGTTTCCAGTCTTGTTAATTATAGCCATTCTGACAAGAGTGAGGTGATATCTCATTATAGCTTTGATTTGCATTTCTCTGATAGTGATGTTGAACATCTTTTCATGTGCCTGTTGGCCATCCGTATATCTTCTTTGGAGAAATCTCCATTCAGATCTTTTGCACATTTTTGAACTGGGTTTTTGGTTTTTTTGTTGTTGAGATGTATGAGTTCTTTGTATATTTTGGATATTCACCCCTTTTTTGATATATGGTTTACAAACATCTTCTCCCAATTGTTAGGCTGTCTTTTCCTTTTCTTGATGGCTTCCTTTGCTGTGCAGAAGCTTTTTAGTTTGATGTAGTCCCATTTGTTTATTTTTTATATTGTTTCTCTTGCCCAGTCAGGCATGGTATTTGAAAATATGCTGCTAAGACCGATGTCAAAGAGTGTACTGCCTATGTTTTCTACTAGAAGTTTCGTGGTTTCAGGTCTTACATTCAAGTCTTAAATCCATTTTGAGTTGATTTTTGTGCATGGTGTAAGGTAATGGTCTACTTTCATTCTTGGGCATGTGGCTGTCCAGGTTTCCCAACACCATTTATTGAAGAGATTCTACTTTCTCCATTGTATGCTCTTGGCTCCCCTGTCAAAAATTAGCTGTCCATAGATGTGTGGGTTGATTTCTGGACTCTTGATTCTGTTCCATTGATCTGTGTGTCTGTTTTTATGCCATACCATGCTGTTTTGGTTACTATAGCTTTGTAGTATATTTTGAAATCAGGGAGTGTGACGCCTCCAGCTTTGTTCTTTTTTCTCAGGGTTCCTTTGGCTATTCTGCGTCTTTTGTTGTTCCATATAAATTGTAGGATTCTTTGTTCTATTTCTGTGAAAAATGTTGTTGGAAATTTGATTGGGATTGCACTGAATCTGTAGATTACTTTAGGAAGTATGGACATTTTAACTATGTTTATTCTTCCAATCCAAGAGCATGGAATAGCCTTCCATTTCTTTACATCTTCTTCAATTTCTTTCAACAATGTTTTATAGTTTTCAGTGTACAAACCTTTCACCTCCTTGGTTAAGTTTATTCCTAGATATTTTATTCTTTTTTGTTGCAACTGTAAATGGGATTATATTCTTAATTTCTCTTTCTGCCACTTCCTTGTTAGTGTATAGAAACGCAACTGATTTTTGTTTCAGTGGAGGGTCTCACTGGGATGATGACAGCCCTGAGCTTGTAAATAGCTGGAATTGGAGACAGGATGCCTCTGGGATGAAGAGATCATAACCCAGAAGTAAGGATTTCATACAAAGAGAATGGACCCATATGTTTTAGTCATTTGCATGGTCCATTGTATGAAGAAAGTAAGCAGGCAGGAGACACACTCGACCTTCCACCTCTTCCTTCCCTGATCAGTCACAATATTTTCCCCTGAGCTTTATAGTTGCTGCGATCTCTCTCAATAGCGTACATCCACCAAGTCACACAGTGATGGCCTCATGATCCCATAGGTGTTCCTGTGAATTAGGAGCCTGACTGCATGTTGATTTTGCATCCTGAAACTTTGCCGTATTTGTTTATTAGTTCGAGAAGTTTTTGGTGGGTTCTTAAGGGTCTTCTATATATAAAATCATGTCATCTGCAGCTAGTGACAGTTTCACTTCTTCCTTTCCAATCTGACCGCTGTTTATTTCGTTTTCTTTCCTGATTGCTCTGGCTAGGACTTCCAATACTATGTTAAATAAGAGTGGTGACAGTGGGCATCCTTGTCTGGTTTCTGTTCTTAGAGGGATAGCTTTCAGTTTTTCTCCATTGAGAATGATATTAGCTGTGGGTTTGTCATATATCAGCTTTATTATGTTGAGGTACTTTCCTTCTATACCCAATTTATTTAGAGTTTTTATCATAAATGGATGCTATATCTTGTCAAACGCTGTCTCTGCATCTATTGAGATGATCATGGGATTTTTATTTTTCATTTTTGTTAATGTGGTGTATCATGTTAATAGATTTGCAGATGTTGAACCATCCCTGCATCCCTGGAATAAATGCCACTTGATCATGGTGTATGAAATTTTTAATGTATTGTTGTAGTTGATTTGCTAGTATTTTGTTGAGGATTTTTGCATCGATGTTCATCAGTGATATGAGCCTGTAATTTTCTTCTTTTGTGTTGTCCTTGTCTGCTTTTGGTATCAGGATGATGTTGACTTCGTAAAATGAATTTGGAAGCTTCCTCTCTTCTTCAATTTTTTGGAAGAGTTTGAGAAGGATAGGATTAAGTCTTTGAATGTTTGGTATAATTCACCAGGGAAGCCGTCTGGTCCTGGACTTTTATCTTTTGGGAGGTTTTTGATAACTGTTTCAATCTCCTTACTGGTGATCGGTCTATTCACATTCTCTACTTCTTCTTGATTCAGTTTTGGAAGGTTGTATTAGTCTAAGAATTTATCCATTTCTTCTAGATTATCCAGTTTGTTAGCGTATAGCTTTTCATAGTATTCTTTTATAATCTTTTGTATTTCTGAGGTATCTGTTGTAATTTCTCCTCTTTGATTTCTGATTTTATTTATCTGAGCCTTCTCTTTTTTTCTTGGTGAGTCTAGCTAAAGGTTCGTCGATGTTGTTTATCTTTTCAAAGAATCAGCGCTGAGTTTCATTGATTTTTTTCCTGGTTTTTTTTAGTCTCTATTTCATTTATTTCTGCTCTGATTTTTATTACTTCCTTCCTTCTACTGATTTTGGGCTTTGTTCTTCTTTTTCCAGTTCCTTTAGGTGCACTGTTAGACTGTTTATTTGGGATTTTTCTTCTTTGTTGAGGTAGGCCTGTATTGATATAAACTTCCCTCTTAAAACCGCTTTTGCTGTATCACATAGACTTTGGCCTGTCGTAGTTTCATTTTCATTTGTCTCCAGATATTCTTGATTTCTCGTTTGATTTCTTCTTTGACTCAATTGTTGTTCAATAGCATTTTGTTTAAACTCCATCCAATTGTGGCTTTTCTGATTTTCTTCCTGTAGTTGATTTCTAGTTTCATACCATTGTGGTCAGAAAAGATGCTGGGTATTATTTCAGTCTTCTTAAATTTATTGAGACTTGTTTTGTGGTCTAATATGTGATCTGTCCTGGAGAATGTGCCATGTCCGTTTGAAAAGAATGTGTATTCTGCAGGTTTGGGATGGAATGTTCTATACATGTGTACTAAGTCCATCTGGTCTAATATGTCATTTAAGGCCAACGTTTCCTTATTGATCTTTTGTTTTGATGATCTCTCCTTTGGTGTAAGTGGATTGTTAAAGTCCTCTACTATTATTGTGTTGCTGTTTCTCCTTTTATGTCTGTTAATAATTGCTTTATATGTCAAGGTGCTGTTATGTTGGGTGCATAGATATTTGTAAATGTTAAATATTCTTGTTGGATCATTCCCTTTATCATTATGTAGTGCCCTTTGTCTGTTGTTACAGTTTTTATTTTAAAGTCTATGTTTTCTGATATGAATATTGCTACCTCAGCTTTCTTTTCATTGCCATTTTCATGGAGTATCTTTTTCCATTCCTTCTCTTTCAGTTTGTGAGTGTCTTTAAGTCTGAAAAGCATCTCTTGTATGCAGCACATATATGGGTCTTATTTTTTTTATGAAAGATGACAGCTTAAACTTGATATATAGGGAATAGAATTGGTATTCTTATATGCTTATTATATAGCTATGTGTTTCTTATCCTTTGATACAGTATATTTTAGGAAAGAACCTTTTGTGTATTTGCCTATACCTCAACAACACCTAGAACGTTCATTAAAAATACTTAACCCTGATTCCCATATGAAGAGATCCTAATTCAGAAAGTCTGGGATGTAGTCAAGGAATCTATTTGCACTATACTTCTTATGAAATTCTAATGAAATTGATTAGGTGATTGGAAACCACAGGTGTCTAGAGTATGTGGTAATATTTTCTATTTAATGAAACAGAAATAGTAATCTCAGGAAAATTTGTCTAGACTATAAATCAACATAGTAATCAAAATTCTGGCTTCCAGTCTTTGTGCTTTTGTTTTTACCAGAGTAGGGGTTTATTTATCCAGCAGATGTTTTGGGGAGTGATAGTGTCATGGTTAAGAGAATGGTCTCTGGAGCTGGACTTTCTGGATTTGAATCCCAGTTCTGTCAATTCCTAACTCTCGACCTTGGGCCCTTTCTTAAATACTTTTTGCTGCAGTTTCCTTATCTGTGAGAAAGCTTGATCCTCACCTCATAGGACTGATGTGACAATTAAGTGAAGTGATATATAGAATGTGCTTAACACTATACTCTCCATACAGCAAATCCTCAATAAGTGTATGCTGTTAAGATTATTATTAATAGACGCTACCTTTAAGTCCACCATACCAGGTAAATGGAAGGCATCAAAACCATCTGTTGGCTCAGCCATGAGTAGGAAACAGCCCAAGGAAAGGGGTAGGGAAAAGTATGCCAGTTAGACATCTACATGTACAAAAGCTTGGAGTCGTGAGAAAACATATTTCTTGGACTTAAAATATTCTGGTGGCAGGGGCATTTAAACCACATTGTAGGATTCGAACATTGCATTATGCTAAGGATATGGGAAAGCCTTGTATGTAACATGATTGGAATTGCTGTTTAGAAAGATGTGGCTACTGTGTACCTACAATTGATTGGGCCTCCACAAGGCTTGTGGCTCTGGAGATGGAAAAAAAATGGGTAAATTGGAGAGCTATTTGGGAGACAGACTCGACAGAACTTTGTGATTGTTTCAACATGGGGACATGGAAAGGGAGAAGGAAGCATCTAGAATGACATGCACACATTACTGGGCTTGCTGGATAGCTGGTAGCAGTATTTGTTGAGTTAAGGAACATTGAGTGAAGAGCAGTGGAGCTGTCCAGTGTTTTATTTGGGTCAGCTCTAGTTTAAGGTGTCAGGCAGTTGAAAATGCAAATATATGAAAATCAAGTGAAAGATCTGGGATGGAGATATCAATTTGGGCATTAACTACTGCAAATCCAAATTAAAGTCATGAGAATGGATGAGCTTGCTCTGGGAGCATGTTGAGAATGAAAAGAACAGAGGGCCAAAGATAAGATCCTCCCAAACAACTTTTTAGGTAAAAGCAGAAAAGAGGAATGCCTAAAGGAGCCCAGGTTTAGCTCTAGAGTTAAGAAAGAAACCAGGTGAACGTGGTAAACTAAAAGAAGAGAATGTTGCATAGAGAGGTCACGTTCTATGTCAGTGATGTCACGTTCTGCTGAGAAGTTAAATAAGACAAATATAGACTAAAACTTTTTGGATTTAGAAACAAGAAGCTCCTTTGCAAAAACAATTTGAGTTATGTATTGGGAATGAAAACCACCTTGCAGTAGGCTGAGATGGCCCAAAGGCGTAGGATCTTGAATACAGTAGAAGGGTCTGGCCTTAGATAGAAGGAGAAACACTCCTTCATTATAACAAGGACAGAGGAAAAGGGTAGGAATCAATGCAAGTAATGCTTTTGTAAGTTTAGGCTTGTATTTTCCTTGTGAAATAGGAGGTTTAATTTTTCTTCTGTGGTGGCTGGAGATGGTAGAGACACAGTTTGTAGACCTGCTAAGGGTTTGAAATAGTCTCGCCTTTGTAGGGAATGGAAAAGAAAGCCAACGAGGGGGCAAGGAGTCTTGCCAGGCAGCCTTAAGGGCCCAGGTGATGTTGGTAGCCAGTCTTCTGGCTGTCCACACAGTGTTCAGGAGGCTAATAAAAGCTCAGATGGCAGTGTAATTCATCTGAGTGTACATTGTGATAGGATAGGTGTGGGGAACACAGAATGGGTCTAATAGTTTGAGACCATTGACCCAAAAATGTGATTGAACTGGTGATCTATAGAATCTAAGATGATGGGATGAGAGCCCAAAGGTAGCTGGCAGAAAGAAAACAGTGGATCAAGAGACTAGATGTCCCTCTTAAGCTAACTAGCTATAATGGGATTAACTGAATCACTGGGGTGGAAGGAGTTCTAGGTTTATGAGTTTCAGATGACAGGGTCCAGTGGCTTTGGGAGCGAATGGAGTTGAGCTGAAGGTCATGGGAGTCAAGGATTTATATATGAATGTGCTTTTGCAGAGCAGGCTGTGGAAAGGGCTGGCCATTTCAAGCAGAAGCCATATATTCTGGGGACAACAGATAATCTTGACTGGCAACGCAGTGGAATGGGTGGTGGATAAGGTCTGAAGTTACAAGCATGGGCTCAGCCACCAATTGGCTGTATGACTGTACACAACTCATGTAAACTTTTTGGACACTCAGGCATCTATAAAGTGGATGTAGTAAGAGAGGATTGTTGAGAGGACCAAAAAAGATGAGATAATGCTTGTTCTAGTAAAGGGACAAGAGAGGAATATACCTGTAAAATATGGAAAAACACTTAGGCGGTGGTCAGAGAAAGAGAAAGCAGTAAAGCCAAGTGAGTGATGAGGACAGCTAGCTGGGTGGGACAAGAACCAGGAGACAGAGGTATCCCAGGAGGGATGAGGAAGAAGTAGAGAGACGAGGAAGAAGAGAACATAGAAACTAAAAGAAAATGTTGGCTAGAGAGAAGGAAGGAGTCAAGAGTTTGTTTTTGAAAAAATCAAAAGCAGAAAACAGAGGCTTGAGCATTCTTAAAGCCCAGTGGAAGAAGGTAGTGAAGACGACAGATGAACAGATACCTGAGGGAGCAGAGTCCCAAGGGAGAACGGAAGGAACAAGATTAGGAGCGCTGGTTGGATCGTGAGCTTTATAAACTGGAAAAGAATTGGCATGGGAATGGCCCTGTGGAAGATTTACTTGCTGAGGGAAGTTCAAATGGGCTGCCTGTCTGTTCCTTCCCAGTTAAGGCTGGGTTCCCAGAAGTGCTTTTGGTCACTATGTTGGTGGCTGTGCTGTCTTCTGTAACACCAGATTACTTGAAGGATTGATACTTAACTAATTCCTTTCAGTAAATTTGCAGAAATTCTTGTAAGTAAGCCTTCAAATACAAAATGAAATTTAAATAATAGTTTCATCAAATTTATTATGAAGTTAACACTAATTTGAAAAGTTTGAATATGTTTTCTTATCTCAGGATGTCCTTAGACTGATAAGATATTAAACTAGGCTGAATAAGAATTCTACCAAGTCAATGGTTGTTAAAAATGGAAACTAGTTCCCTTGTTTTATGATGTTTGAGCCAGATCTGTGTGAGGTAATTTTGATTTCTTCTTCTTTAGGCTAAAAAAAAACGAAGAGTCACTTGGTGTGTTGGCAAAATTAACAAAATGAAGGATTCAAACTATGTAAATGAGTTTAATGTACCAGAGAATGTAACAACAAAGACACATAAGTCTGCTCTAACTTTAGGAGGAGAAATTGATGAATGTGAGTTCTTCTTCAACTACTTTTAATTATAAAAGTATCTCTATAAAGAGAGACTTTATTTATAACTCAGTTAATGTGATAAACACAGTTAAATAAAATGTATGTATTTTAGATGTGATTACGATGATAAAAATAAGTAATTTTAAGAAAGTGAACATTCATGAAGTTCTCTATTTTTTCCAGATCTCTTAAGAATGATGTGCTGTAGTTGAAACATTTGAGACAGATATTTTTATTTTTTGTTTTTGTTTTAATCACTGCTCATTAAGTTAGTACCCATATAATGTCTGGCTTAAACTTTGCTAATCTTGAAAGGGTAGCATTTACACAGGAATCTGTTGCAAAGTTTGTCTCTAACATTATAAGTATTTTTTAGGGGCATTTAAAAATCTGCTTACAATGATTAAATCTCAAATTTAGAATTTCTCCTTTTAACCTATACAGTCGCACGTTGATTAATGATGGGACGTGTTCTGAGAAGTGCATCTTTAGGCAATTTTGTTGTTGTGTGAACATCACAGAGTGCACTTACACAAACCTAGGTGGTACAGCCTGCTACACACCTGGGCTCTGTGGTACTAATCTTGTGGGACGCCTGTTGTATATGCAGTCCGTCCTTGACTGAAACGTCCTTATGCCGCGCATGAATGTATTGTACTAAGGATCCTACATTTTATCACTAATTCTAACCAGTGATCTTAATTCACACGAGAATATAAATGATCACATCTGTTTGTATATTCTTGGCATTCATACTGTGAGCACATATTAACTAATTTGAGCTTATTACCTCAGATCAGAATTTTTTTAATCTATAATTTGAGTTTTAGGAAACTTAATAACATGTTTATGGATAAATTTCTTTTCCCCCTAATTATAGCTCTCTATTCAGAGTCTGATATTTTCAGTAATACTCTTGATACATTAACTGAGATAGAGTGGAATCCAGCAACAAAACTACTAAGTCAGGTAACTTAAATGTATTTTACAGAACATTATCCTTTTACTCTTCTTTAAATTCATTTGTTATTGGTGTTTGCTGTTGTGGCACATTTCTAGCTCTGACTGTTTCAGTAGTAGTTGAGGTTCTTATTAAGGCTTCCCCAACTTGTTACACTCCTCGTTGGTAACTGCGGCATGCAGAGAGAGGCTAAACATTTCCTAAAGTGTGGGAATAGGTAAACCTTTGCTTCTAGTTTTTACCAGCAGATCTTGCTATCTATGATTTTTTGGTAAGTTTCTGTTTTGCCTTGGGCCATCCCTTGAAGGTAAAAAGGGCTGATTTTAAAAGTATCAAAATTCTCAGGCATAAAGTAGAATGGTGTATCAGGGAAGGGTAATATTGCCAAATAATACTGAAAAATGAAAGTAAATAAAATTATATAGTCTTATCAAAACTTTAAGAAATAAGGAATACTGTAGTGAATACTTTAGTAAGTTTAGATTCCATGTTTGCTTTCTAGGCTGCTAATATTCAAAGAAATATAACATAGTCATATAAATGTATTTGTTAAAGAAAATTTCATTTTAATTTTGAAATAAAATTGCAGTGATTCTTGGGAATTGTTATTATCATTAGCTAACCATTATAATTAGTTGTAATGGTTCTTATAATTAATTATTATGGGGAATTATATGCTTTTGTGTCCCTAAAACACTCTGGAAGGTTTGTTGTTTTTTTCAAATCCCTAGTGTTGGTTTAGTTTCTTTTAACTCATGGCTTACTCTTCCTCATGATAGAACAGAAAGCAGAAACAGGCCTCTGCTCAGCACGGTGAGGCCTGGCAGCCGTTGGAGTTTTACAGGTCAATAAATAATGGCTCCGTGTCACTTCCTAAATTCAGAGCTGTCTGAGAAATTAAACAGGAGTCAAGCAGGTGGAGAATTACATTATCAGCTTTATTACCAAGGAGCTTAAGGATCTGTGGTCAGATGACTTCCCATTATGTGCCCTACTCCTACTCCCGACTGAATTTTAACAGTCAGGCACAGGCAGAGCATTTGTTTATATGATCTTTCTTTCTTTCTTTCTTTCTTTTTTAATTCTATCTCTTTGAAAATAGTCTTCCTCTATTCTATGTTAGCTAGTTTACCAAAAGGCAGACCTTTTGTTATGCTGTGGATCAAGCTAGACCATTGGGAAGATATTGGAGAATGGCCCAAACTACCAAATGATTCAAGGTTAAATGAATTATTTGACTAATCCAGATTTTAGTTAACAAAACAAAGAACTTGAATCCTCTCTGACTTGAAAATCTGGTTTTGTTTATAATAGGAAAACTTAGAAAGTGAGTTGAATTCACTTCGTGCTAACTATGATAGTCTGGTACTAGACTATGAACAACTAAGAAGAGAAAATGAAGAAATGGAATCGAAATTAAAAGAAAAGAATGATTTGCATGAATTTGAGGCTCTAGAAAGAAAAGCGGAAAAAGATCAAGAGGTAAAAGATGAAAAGATGTGGAAACACAAAACTAAACTAAAACTACACTTTGTGTGTGTGTGAGGAAGATTGGCCCTGAGCTAACATCTGCTGCTAATCTTCCTCTTTTTTTTGGTTGAGGAAGATTGTCCCTGAGCTAACATCTGTGCTGGTCTTCCTCTATTTTGTATGTGGGACACCATCACAGCATGGCTTGACGAGTGCTATGTAGGTCTGCACCTGGCATCCAAACCCATGGAGTGCACAAACTTAACCACTACACCACCAGGCTGGACCCTAAAACCACACTTTTAAAAGTATCATTCTCTTAAAGATGTTTATTTCTAAGGTTGATATATTGAAAACCCAACCATTTTCCATTTGTATACACAATTTAGAGAATTTAAGAAATAATCAGTTCATTTATATTGCTTTAAAAATAGTTAAATCATAATTGTTTCACTTGTGCTTGTGTGCAAGAAGAGGAAGGAATCAAAAACATCTCTGAGCAGGTTTGGTGAATCTGCCTATTGATGAATTAATCTTGAAGAAATTATTTCCTGATAATTTGTATGTTATCAATAATTTATTGAGTATACCAGAATTGCTGCCTAGAGCATAGCTGTTTCCTTCTGAGACCAATATGAATTTTAATATCTAGTGAATGTTTTATGTATGGATACTACATATTAATGGACTTCATTTTCTTTAGAAAGTATGTACCTAAGTAGTTAGAACATTATTAGAATAGCTGGGAAAGCTGATTTTGCATGTTTCTTTTTCCATAAGAGAGTTATTGTAAAAATTAATATAACTAATATGAAGTAGTTTTAATGGAATTTTTAGAAATGAAACAGATTAGTTAAATTTTCTCAGTGTATAATGTTAGGCTACATGTTAAGAGAACCTAATCCCCAAATCATCAGACTTTGGAGACAGAAATTGTCCAAAAGATTCAAGAGATTTCTTAGTGCAGAGAGTCGTTAACTTAGAGTTTATAGACACGATGAAATTATTTTGCAGAAGTTTTGAACTCACTCATTTTTTGGGAACGAGAATCCATAGCTGTTATCAGACTTGTGAAGTGATCTGTGATTCCCTCCAAAATTAAGAGCCAGTGTTTGGTGTGGTTAAAGTATGAGTTAATTTGCAGCTGCTTCTCAGATTTCTGTATGAATAGCCCAAAGGGACACAATCATTTTTCCTCTGTGTCATTGTTTAGTTTCTCACCCTCTTTTCCTTTTTAAAAGGAAAAAAGAATCCTGTGCCAAATCTGTTATTTCCATTCTACCTACAAATTAGTTAATCCTACATTTCATAGGTATTATATCCTAAGACGCAAAAGTTTGTAAGTTCTCCAGAGTTTCATTTACCTTTTTTAATATTCTCATATTGACAAAATGCAAAATGTCATGAAAAAAACAGTGGACTTCAGTCAATAAAACTGGATTTTATTGAGAGGAGGTGGTCTGGCGTCGTGGTTAAGAACAGGTTCTCTGGGGCCAGACTCCATGGATTTAAGCCCCAGTTTTGCTGCTCCCGACCTCACTGCGGATTCAAGCCTGGCACGCATTATTGACAAGGCCTTGAGCAAGCACCGAATTTCATAGGGCTTCCTTCCTGCCCGTCTCCACCCCTGAGGTTAGATCAGGTGTTTGCCAAGGCCCCTTTGAACTCCAAAATTTCATCTAAGTTTTTGTGTATTTCTTATTATAAATAATATGACGTAAAATTAACTTCGGGCATAAGTGTAGCAGTAATTTCTCTAATTTTTTATTACATCATTTATATGTTCAATTAGTAAAAACTGAAGCTCACTGAATTGTCACACTCAAAAAGATTACAAAATAACAGAATGTATGACTTGAATCTCACATCTGGATTTTTTTTTCTTTTTTAACCACAGTCAAAGGGGAAAATAATCCTATTCTCTTCAGTTTTTCTTGGACATAAATTGAAATTCTAGGTTCTGTAAGGTAACATAAAAGATTAAGTAATAAAAACTTATTCTTTTCAAAGACAGTTTTACAATATCCATTCCATTTTAAACTGAAAATATTGTAAGTTTATGTGTATGCAGTAAAATATGTTCCAAAACATATATTTTGGGGAAAAGTTTAACCAAAAAAGAGTAAAAGTCAAATTATGGCTTTAGGACCTATGTCATTGCCCTGGTTTGCCAAAGGGTTTCACCAAAAATCACCAAAGCTGTGGATAATTCTCAAGTGGGAATATCATAATATAGGATGTTTAAATAGTGATTTTAGAGGGAGAAATAAGGTCAGTATCATCAAGCTCAGGGAACAAGAGAAATTTCAGTCCTGCTGCTTAAGAAAACAATGCAGATTTCAGCTCTAAGTTTCAGCAGGTGAAATGAAATACTTAAGTTCTTAAGACAAAAACTTGATTTATTTAATTTTATAATTTTCACAACTTGGAGATTTTTGTCTTAAGAACTTAAGTATTTCATTTCACCTGCTGAAAATTACAGCTGAAATCTGCATTGTTTTCTTAAGCAGCAACAGATTAACTTTTGATCGTATTGTACACTTTATGCTCAGCATCTTAAACAATATGTTATTGGAAGGTTACACTCAGATCTTTACAAAAGTTGCTTCATCTTTTTCTGTTTATGAGAACCAATACTTCAAATGAAGTGCTATTTCAAATGAGAAGTGGGAGAATTTTTCCTTCTAAATCTTTATTTTCTAAATATTTTCCAAAATTAAGAATGATCATTTAGTTCTTTCTTTTTGGTAAATGTGCTTTTCTTGCACAAAAATTAGAAATAGGCAGTTTTCTTGCACGAAAGTTAGAAACAGAGAAGAAGAGGTAAAAGATGAAGCCAGTTTAAATTACAACCTATACAAATGTCTAAAACTTTGCCAAACAATTGGGCAGCCACTCACCACATGTGGCAGCTGGGCACTTGAATTGGGGCCAGTCTGAATTGACTTCAGTATGAAAAAAGAATGTAAAATATTTCATTTTTTTTTTATATTGATTACATGAAGAAATGACAATATTTTGGATATATTAGGTTAAATAAAATGTATTATTAAAATTAATTCTACCTGTTTTATTTTTTAATGTGGCTACTAGTAAATTTTAAATTACAAATTTGGCTCGCATTATATTTCTGTTGGATGATACTGCCCTAAAATAAGAACGTCAACACTAGTCTGAAATCTGAAACTAGTTTAGGATGGAAACAGCCAGTTGCTTGCATTCTACTAGAATTTGCTTTTACTCTTTAAGGACTCATCTGATTATTAAGATTAAATAATTCTAAGGAAAAATATGTTTATCTTAGGAAATTGTAGTTTACTTGTTTTGAACACAAAAGTTTATGGTACTGAGATAGGTAATGCTATAGATATTTTGATAGAAAGGAAACTTTAATAGAAATACTTATATCTTTAAGTATTCTTTATACTTTTAGACAGTTGGACAATGTAAAGCGATAACATCATCTTTCCAATATTCCCTGTGGAATAAACCAACAGGGTAGATAGTTGGTAATGCTGTGCATACCTCTGTAGCTTTGGTGAGCACCACATGGAACCAGCCTAATCCAAACCTGCATTCCAGATCACAACGCATTAACAAGCACGCCAGTGTAAAGCTAAATGGCTAATTCATGGGAAGAAAAAATCTTACAGGGTAAATACATTTATGCACTTAACTTACCCAAAACAAAAATCTATTCAGAGAATGTCTTTTAAAAGTTTGATTACAGTTCATCTCCTCCAAGTGATGCCTACTAATGTACTTTTGATGTTATTGTAACTTTATTAACAGATGATGTAACTGTTATTTGGGTTATGCTGAGGAAACATAGAAAATTCTTTGTTTTGTGGGGTTTTGGGATTTTTCGTTTGGTTAGTTGGGTTTGGTCTTTTGGGAGAGTTTTTGTATTTTTAAATAATGAGGTGCTCTGTTGCAGTAGCTTGAACAGTTATCTCTCAGCCCTTCTTACTGTGTTAGGTGATTCTGAAGCAGTGAATGAATGCTGTCTTTTTTTTTTTTTTGCTCTGTTTAACTATTGGTTTGCTCTGTTGCCTGTTCACATGCTCTTACAGATGCAACTAATTCATGAAATTTCCAACTTAAAGAATTTAGTTAAGCATGCAGAAGTGTATAATCAAGATCTTGAGGTGAGCTTTTATGTTGATATTTCTGTTGATAAGGGACTAGAACTATAAAATGTACATCATATGTAATTGAACATGATTTCAGAAAAGAGAAGGAATTATATTTTTTAAGTTATCAACTGTTAAATTTTACTGTCTAAACTATTAAATGTAAATTCTTTTTAATCCCTTAGAATTTAGATCCAATTAAATTGTGTTTCACTCTCCTTTGATTCTTTTAGAATGAATTAAGTTCAAAAGTAGAGCTGCTTAGAGAAAAGGAAGACCAGATTAAAAAGCTACAGAAATACATAGACACTCAAAAATCAGAAAATGTGAACATGGACTTGTCATACTCATTGGTAAAAATCAGGTTTATTTTGTTGTGTAATCATGTTGGCATTTATAGTGTACCATCACCATCATCATAGCAAATGCTTACGTTGAGCCTACTGTGTGCCGAGCGTTGTTGTAGTTGTTTTACATTTAGTATTTTATTTAATCCTATCAGTAACCCTATGGGAAAGGGACTGTTGGTATCATTGCCATTCTACAGATAAAGAATCGCTCAGAGAGTTGAGGACATCGTTCTTTGAGTGAATGCAAGTAAGTTAGGCGTGAGCTTCCATTAAAAACCAGTAATTCAAAAAACATTTTAATTTTTTTCAATTGTTTTATACAAATGCATGAAGGAGTATGTAGTTGATCTCAGCCAAGATATCAGATCTTGGCATTAAGTAACATTTGAATCTCATGGTGAAATTGTTAAATTTTTTTATTTGCTTTCAATCCACCTGATTACTTCAAGAAAGTATCTATTTGATTCTAGTTTTTAACACCCTTTTTTAAAAGGCAACAGTTTCTAGCTAGAATTTTTTTCTTTTTTTAAAGATTGGCACTTGAGCTCACATCTGTTGCCAATCGTCGTCATCATTTTTTTTTCTTCTTCTTCTCCCCAAAGCCCCCCAGTACATAGTTGTATGTTCTAGTTGTGGGTCCTTCTGTCTGTGGCATGTGTGATGCTGCCTCAGCATGGCCTGATGAGTGATGCCATGTCCGCACCCAGGGTCTGAACCAGCAAAACCCCGGGCCACTGAAGTGGAGCTCGTGAACTTAACCACTTGGCCACGGGGCTGTCCACTAGCTAGAATTTTTTTAATCTTAGTTTCTGTTGTTCTTTTGTTTTCATTTGAACTTGTCAGAGTACTTTTTGTTACCTTCTATTAATCACAAATGATTCTTTTTAAAAGTGTTGTCACTGTTTGGAGGCCCTGGGAAGAAAGGTACTTTCATATAATCTTCGAGTGTCTACTGACAGAGTGGCAAGCAGAATTGCCCACTTTTTAAAAGTTGTTCTTTATTTCTTTCTCTTTATTTATTCATTCATTCATTCATGCATTAATGTTTTCCCAAGGACATATGGTTGAATTCATGTCAGCTAAAGTCATGTTAAAATGCTACTTCTCTTTAAAAATGACACAGTGGATCTTTTTATGTATTTATCAGTTACATTTTCTCTTCTGTGAGTTGCCTGTTCGTATCTTTTCTCTCTTTTTCTTTTGGATTGTTTGTCTTTTTTTTTTCAGTTTGTGATTTAATATTCTTAATTTTAACTATTAATTGCTCACCTGTCATGTTTTGGAGAGAATAATTTAAAAATACATAGGAAACTTTAACAGGCTAGCTGAACAACAATTGTGTTAATCTTTTTTAAACAATAACAGATTTCTTAAATTACAGTACTTCTATATAGTGCTTTTATAATTTGGAAAAAGATAACCAGAATTTTTAAAAATATTTTTATTTTCGAAAATGTCATTTCTTTTCATCTATCCTAAAAAAAATTTGGTGATTAACGTATTTTCACCATTTTTGATTTGTTAGGAATGACATCTGTGTGTGTGTTCTCTAAAGTCTTTTCCAACTCTAAGAAAGTTAGCTTTCAGGAAATCCTTTTTGTTGTGTGTATAGGAAAACATTCAAGACCTCAAACAGATGAAACAGACTCTGTTTGATGCTGAGGCTGTAGCCCTCGATGCCAAGAGAGAAGCAGCCTGTCTTAGGAGTGAAAATCTGGAGCTGAAAGAGAAAATGGTAAGTGATTTTTGTTATATTTATAATAAAGCAGTTGTAATGATCACTACATTTTTGTGAATTTGTATTGTTTCTCTCAGAAAGAACTTGCAAGTGCTTGCAAGCAAATGGAAAATGATATTCAGTTATATCAAAGGCAGTTGGAGGCAAAGAAGAAAATGCAAGTTGATCTGGAGAAAGAATTACAATCTTCTTTTAATGAAATAGCAAAACTCACCTGCCTTATAGATGGAAAAGTTCCAAAAGGTATTTTATAATTTCAGACTTACCTCTTTGCAAATCCAACTGCCTAAAGGATTTTGCACCTCCATTCCAATGATTAAAAGTCCATTGTTCTCTGATGTTTGTAAGTAGCCTAATATTAAATTTCAATATCATTTGGTGTCAGTATTTATAAGTGTTTCCATGGACTTCAAATTATAAAGGTTTAAGAATTATTTTTCAAATGAATTGGACCTGATCTTGAAAAAGGCGATTCAAGAACTTTTAACAATTGGATTACCTGTTGACCAACACTGGTTCTTTCTTTAATAAATTTTATATAATCTGATTAAGTAATCTAAGTTTGTATGTAATTTAAATTGTCCCAATAACTGCAAACTGTTTAATTTACCAAAAATATCCTAGATTTGCTCTGTAATTTGGAATCAGGAAGAAAGATTACTGATCTCCAGAAAGAACTGAATAAAGAAGTTGAAGAAAATGAAGCTTTGCATAAAGAAGTTAATTTGCTCTCAGAGTTGAAATCTTTACCCTCAGAAGTAGAAATGCTAAGGAAAGAGGTATATAACTCTTACTTTGAAATAAAAACCCTTGCAATATTGCCTTAAATATTTTGCCATAGTTTGTTTTAAAGTAACAGTGAAGAGACTGTAAACATTTGACCCTGCTTGTTAGGAACATTTTCAAAGAATATGTAACAGTATACTTAGTAATGAGATCCATGTAGGGGCCATTTCTATAGTCCTCAGATGTAGTGCTTTTCAACAGAGATTGATGGCCCACCCTTAGTCTTTATCTTTTTTGGTGCTGTTGCTGTGGTCATATCACTATGTTGAATAAAGGAGAGTAAGGAGGTAAAGAGGGTGGCATTGATGAAGTTTTAGAGGTCGACGTAAATATTGCAGCCTAGTGAGCAATTCCAGAAACCTTCTGCCAGCCTTTCCTTTTTCTGCCTTTCTGAAAGAAATAAAAAGGACAAGAATTTGAGTACTTACTACATGGTGAGCATCATGCTAAACAACTTTAGCAACGTTATTTAGTCATCCTAAAAACTCTTTAAAGTACATGCTGTTTTTTAGCCCAACACATAGTTATGGATCTAAAAGCTGAGTTACACAGACCTGCCTCCTACCCTGAGCCTGTGGTTACAAGAGCTCTACTGTCTCGCTCCCTCTCCTTTGTCTCAACTTTGGCTCTCCTCTCTTTTTCCCACTTCCTTCTCCTTTATCTTTCACAATGATTAAACTATTTATAAGCTGGATATTGTTGGTTTAAATTAATTACTTAAATAATAGTTTAAATTTAAGTTATTTAAAATTTAAATTATTCATGGATTAAGTTTTTGGAAATCTGAGCTGCATTCAAAGCCTTTAGAAAGAAAATAATAAGTCAAATTCTAAGAAAAACCGTAAGATGCCTGAAACACCATAAAGTTAGAAAACACTTTAGAATGATAGATAAGGAAATAAAGACATCCTAATTAAGTGTTTCTTCTCCACTCAATCCTTACTAGAACCCAAACAAAACTTTGATGGTAAAGTTAAGCAGGATAATATATTGTTATAAAGATGTGACAATAAAAATATTACCTTTCCTCAGTCAAATCTGTGCTTAATTTCAATGTCTTTTTTCTTTTTTGCAGATAAAGCTTTTCTTTTCCTGATAACTGCTGTAGTGGATCTTATATTGCTAACATAGCTAAATTTTATTTCTTTTCCGTAGATAAATGACAAATCTGAAGAGCTCTATAAAATAACATCAGAAAAAGACAAATTGTTTTCTGAAGTAGTTCATAAAGAGAGTAGAATTCAAGATTTACTTGAAGAAGTTGGGAAAACTAAAAGTGACCTAGCAGCTAGCCAGTTGAATTATAAAAGAACTGATCAAGAATTCCAAGATTTTAAAAATCAACATGTTGAAACTGAGCAAAAGTATAAGATGGTCCTTGAGGAGAATGCAAGAATGAGTCAGAACATAGGAAATCTCTCTAAAGAAGCTCAAACACTTGGTTTAAGCTTGGATGCTTTGAACATGGAGGTTGGTACAACACACCCTCTATGGAAATGGTCTTTAGTTTTCTGGGGTTTGGCTTCTATATAGATGCCACAGAATGTGAGATGCTCTGCTTCTCACAGTAACTTTTTCTTATTTTAAAGCTTTCTTACAAAACCCAGGAACTTCAGCAGAAAACAGCTGAGAGTCAAGAAAGGTTAAATGAAGTGAAAGAGCTGAAGCAACAATTAGAAAGTAGAGATTCTAGGCTGCAAACTGTCGAAAGGGAGAAAGCACTGATTACTGAGAAACTTCAACAAACCTTAGCAGAAGTAAGAACCTTAACCCAAGAAAAAGATGGCCTGAAACAGCTCCAAGAGAGCCTGCAGATTGAGAGGGACCAGCTCAGAAGTGACATTCAGGACACCGTGACCATGGTGAGGCTTTGACAGAGTAAACTGAAAACTCAGAGCCTCTTCAAGACGTTCAGGAGCCATCAGTTATTATTTATGATCAAGTAGTAACTATAAAGTTATTTTCATTGTTTCACATTATTCTAATTGAAATTGTGTTCCCTTTCTCTGACAAAGAACATAGATACCCAAGAACAATTACGAAATGCTCTTGAGTCTTTAAAACAACACCAAGAAACAGTTAACACACTGAAAATGAAAATTTCTGAGGAAACTTCCAGGAATTTGCGTATAGAGGAAAACATAGGAGAAAATTTGGATGAATTTCAGGAAAAGGTAAAGGGTATTTCTGTTCCAGTTTTCATATACTATATGTGAGCTTTCTCCTTAACTTCAGACACTTAAGTACATAATGGTGACCTCAATCTTATTGATTATTCACAGTGAATAACTAACAACAGTTTACAAGATTAGCCCTAGTGTCTTTGAAATAACTTCAGATATAACTGCTTACAATCAGTTGGAAAAGGAAAAGGCAAAAATGTTAGTTCAAACTTTGAGCTGATATTTTCCGAGGCCTGGTGTATTTTAAACATCTTTAAAAGCCCCTCTGAATTCTAAGAATGTAAGAAAGATTGAGTGCTTATTATTACTTATGGGTAAAATATTTGTTTTATATCAGATTTTGTGTACTAGTTGAGAGTTCACTATCGATGTGTGTGTCGTGTTCATGTCTGTTTCTAGAGCTGTGCTGTGCTTAAATCTCAGCTTATTCTAGGCAGCATGGTTTGTTTTGTCCTGAAACCTGGGGAGAAGAGCTGCTTTGCTGGTTATTTAATTATATACAGGAAAGGCTAGGATGCTAATGATGATTTTTTAAAAGGGAGGTATATTAGTCTGCCATCACAAAATATTATAGACTAAGTAGCTTAAACAACAGAAATTTACTTTTTCCCAGTTGTAGAAGCTAGAGGTCCAAGGTTAAGGAGCTAGAAAATTCAGTTTCTGGTGAGCCCTCTTCCTATCATGCAGATGGCACCTCTCCTCACATGGCCCTTCTGTGTGTGAGCCGAGAGAGCTCTGGTTCTCTTCTGCTACTGGAGTGGACACCAGTTCTATGGGGTTAGGGCCCCAGCCATATGATCTCATTTAACCCTAATTACTCTCCTTAAAGGCCCTCTCTCCAAATACAGTCATTTTGGGGCTTAGAGCTTCAACATGTGGATTTTGGGAGGACATAATTCAGTCCATAACGGGATTGCCTGTAATTTTATATAACTGATTTATTTACAATGCATTTCTACTTTTCAAAAATGCCTTTTATATGTCAGAATTTTTTATACTATTTTTCATTGTTATTATACTTAATACTATTTAATCCAGAATAATTACTACTGGGAATTTAAAACGTTCACCAATAGGAGAATGGTGAAATAATCTTTCATACATCCATAGCTTGGAGTAGTAGTCATTCATATATATATATATATATATATGTATAAATTTATTTTTGTTTGTTTTGTATCTTTAATTGTGGTAAAATATACATAGCATAAAATTTACCATCTTTATCATTTTTAAGCAAACAGTTCAGTAGTGTTAGGTACGTTCATGTTGTTGTGCCACCAATCTCCAGAATTCTTTTTATCTTGTGAAGCTGAAACTCTATACCCACTAAACAATTCCTCATTCCCTCCCTCCTCTAGCCCCTAGCAACCACTTTTCCACTTTCTCTCTCTCTTAATTTGGCTACTCTAGGTACCTCACATAAGCGGAATCATGCAGTATGTTGTCTTTTTTTGACTGGCTTATTTCATTTAGCATAGTGTCCTCAAGGTTCCTCTATGTTGCAGCATACATCAGAAATTCCTTCCTTTTTAGGGTTGAATAATATTCCATTGTATGTATATACTACATTTTGTTTAACCATTCACCCATTAATGGGCGCTTAAGATTGCTTTCACCTTTTTGCTGTTGGGAATAATGCTGCTATGAACATGGTGTACAAATATCTCTCTGAGACCCTGCTTTCAATTCTTTTGGATGTCAGATTTACTGGATCATGTTTTTTATCTTTTGAGGAACTGTCATACTGTTTTCCATCATGGCTGTACCATTTTACATTCCCACCAGCAGTGCACAAGGGTTCCAGTTTCTCCAAGTTCTCACCAACACGTATTATTTTCTCCTTTTTTCACAGTAGCTATCCTAATAAGTGTGAGATGATATCTCATTGTGGTTTTTATTTGCATTTCCCTAATGACTAGTAATGTTGAGCATCTTTTCATGTGCTTGTAGGCTATTTGTATATCTTTACAGAAATGTCTGTTCAAGTCTTTACTCATTTTTAAATTGGATTGTTTGGTTTTTGTTGTTGAATTTTAGACATTCTTTATATAGTCTGGATATTAACCCTTTATCAATTGTGTGACTTGCATATATTTTCTCCCATTCCTAGGTTGCCTTTTCACTCTGTTGATTGTGTCCTTTGGTGCACAGAAATTTGTAGTTTTTATGTAGTCCAGTTTATCTATTTTTGCTTTTGTTGTCTGTGCTTTTGGTGTCATATCCAAGAAATCATTGGCAAGATCCACTTTATGAAGTTTTTCTCCCATGTTTTCTTCTAAGCATCTTACAGTTTTAGTTCTTATGGTTAGGTCTTTGATCTACTTTGAGTTAACTTTTTTATATGATGTAAAGTAAGGGCCCAACTTCTTTCTTCTGCATGAGATATCCAGTTTTCCCAACACCATTTGTTGAAGATACCATCCTTTATGATTGAATGGTCTTGACATCCTTGTTAAAGATCATTTGACCATATGCAAAGGTTTATTTCTGGGCTCTGTTTTCTATTTCATTGGTCTATATATCTGTCTTTATGCCAGTACTGAGCTGTTTTGATTACTATAACTTTGTAGTAAGTTTTGAAATCAGGGTGTGTGAGACCCTCAGCTCTGTTCTTTTTTCAAGATTGTTTTGCCTGTTTGGAGTCCCTTGAGATTCCATATGAATTTCAGGGTGGATTTTTCTATTTCTGCAAAACACTATTAGGATTTTATAGGGATTGCATTAAATTTGTAGATCGCTTTGGGTAGCATTGACTTCTTAACAATATTAAGTCTTCCAATCTGTGAACATGAGACGTCTTTCCATTTATTTGTGTCTTTAATGTATTTCAGATACATTTTGTAGTTTTCATTGTACAAGCCTTTGCCATCTTGGTTAAGTTTATTCCTTAATATTTTATTCTTTTTGATGCTTTTGTAAATGGATTGTTTTCTCTATTTCCTTTTTTAATTGTTTATTGTTAATGTATAGAAATGTAATAGAGTTTTGTATAGTCATGGAATTTCTTTAAAGTAGACATTATCTACAATTGGAAAATTTCCAGGATACATTATTAAATAAAAACAGATACATACTAAAGAACAATTCAGTAAGATACAACTTATGTAAATAAACCTCTATATACCTTTATATACTATTACTCTATATAATGAGCTTCTTTTTTCCCATTTACTCTGGGGTACAATATTCCTGCCTTGGAAAAGGAGCTTTCTCTTCCTCTCTCCCTATGCTTCAGTCATTCTTTCCTAGAAAGCATTTTCACTTGCTCTATATCTTGTATTCTCAGTTTATCTATATTTTGGGTCAACTATGGGCCAAAGGCACTTGACCTTGATTTAAAATTTATAACTTCCACTTTTATAAGGGGAAAGGTTTTTCAATAGTTTTTTGAAAATAAATACACAGTCAGTAGCCGCTTTTAAACAAATGCAAAATGCAGTCACAGGGCCCCATGAGAAGGAGCAGTAGAGGCGGAGTGAGGGAAAAGGAGAGTTACACTCACTGGACCAGCCAGTCTGTGGTATTAAGTTCATGCTGGAATCATCTGTGTTGATAAAAGGGTCTAACTGGAAATTCTCCTGGGCCATTCTGTTCATCAGGGTTTCTGAAATCTGGGATGCAATGCTGAGGTGAGCTTGGTCTTGTGAAATCGTGTTCATGCTGGAATCACCCATGAGGATAAAGCAGTGGGTCTAGGGATTTCCAGATAAACCTGTTTATCAGAGCACCAGAGGGCAGCCTATGATAGCCTGGTAGGTCTATCATGAAGCCTCTAGGAGTGCCCGTTTTCAATCCTGCTTGATGTGTCTCTCTCTGGAAATGAGTTTCTCTAGTGTGTCTCAACAGAAATTTTAAACTTTGTGATTAGTAGGCTTATTCTCATATAAAGGACACAATTTTTTTCCTTACTTAATAATTAGACCTATTAGATTTTCTCATAACCATGTTAGCTGGAATACTTTCTAGGCTGAGTTCAGTTTTGCACTTTGTCTCAATCTGCTTTGTTTTGTGTACATTTCCATATTTAGGAGTAAAGATGCAAGATTCTGAATTATAGTAGCTGACTGACTAATCCCAAAGACTCTGTGTTCCTGCCTTAATTTCTCCTGTAGTTGTAGTTAGCTCTCTGCTCATCCTTGTAGAAGCTCATGCAGATTGCCAAAAAGAAGGGGCTAGCCAAATGAAATATGGTTTGTCTGTATCCACTCTAGAGAATTGAGCAACTACTAAAAATTATAATTTGGAGATTATGTAACAGCATGGGAAAATGCATATCATCTAATCTAAGTGGGAAAGAAAAACTAAAAAGGATCTTATATGTAAAGTAGTCATAATTGCAATGTTAAAAAAAATTTTTTAATAGAAGAAACTCTGGAAGGAAATATTCCCGAATTCTAATAGTGGTTGTGTGAAGTTGGTGTCATTGGATGATTTTTTTCTTTTTCTTTTTTTCTAATTAAATATAGATTATTATAAAAACTTTTTAAACATCTGTGACCAATATTCAGCTGAGTGTTTTTACTGGGCTAGTGTAGGATTATATGGTGATACCCTAATTTCATACTGGTAACATCAATCTTTGTCTCCTTTTACCAAGGAGTCCATGTATCAGGTTACCTTTGGTTAAGACTTATTTATGGATAAATGGATTTATATAACATGCTTTTCTTAAGCAGTATATGAAAAATATGAAAAGGTGAATTATGCTACTATAATATGAAATATGTTTCTAACAAAACTCTTTTGCCCTCTTATCCATAATAAAACTCTGAAAATAAAGATTTGTTAGTAGTAGGGCATAAGTTATGGTTTCCAGCTTTTGAAGGAAAGAAATAAAGAGGGAGAGTTTACGCTGGCTTACTCCTTCATAAAGTCAGGATAACCCATCGTACATGAAGATAGTTGTGAATTATCTATAGCTGTCCACATAGCTCTTACCAGTGAACAGGCACAAGAGCACGAGCTCTGGAACCAGACCACTTGGATTCAAAGCCTGATAACTTCTCTGAGTGACCTTGGGCAAGTGACCTACCCTCTCTGGGATTCAGTTTCCTTGCCTGTCAAACGGAGATAGTAATAGTGCCTACCTTGTAAGGTTATGGGGAAGATTAAATGTGTCACTATGTGAAAATAGTGCCTGGTACATAATAAGTAATAGAAGTTTGGCTATTTTTATTATTAAAACTGTTACTAAGAAATTCTTCTCTAATGTATTAATATTTTAGATGGTTGGCATAGATAAAAAGCAGAGTTTGGAAGCCAAAAAAACCCAAGTGCTGATTGCAGATGTTGATAATGAGCTAACTGAACAACAGAGAAAGCTATTTTCTTTAATACAGGAGAAAACAGCACTGCGACAAATGTTAGAGTGTGTTACTGCAGAAAAGGAGCAACTGAAGACTGACCTGAGGGACAGTATTGGAATGGTGGGATTCAGCAATGTGTTTTTGTCTTTGTATGTTTTAGATTTTTACAACTTTATTGAGGTATAATTTACATGCAATAAATGTATCTGATGTGAGTGTCCAGTGTGATGACTTTTGACAAACGTCTCTACTTATGTTCTCTCCACCCCAGCAAGTTCCCTCCCACCTCCACCCAGGCAATCCTGATCTCATCCTCTGCCCCACATAGTCACTGTCCTGATGTTTTCCACCTCAGCTCACTGTCTCTTCTAGAACTTCACACAAATAGAATCACACTGCATGTGCTCTTTTGTCTCACTTCTTTCTACACTCCTTTTTACTGCTTGGTAGTCTTCCAGTGTATGAATAGGCCACAATTTGTTTAGCCTTTCTCCTATATTGATGGAAATTTGAGTTATCTCTACTATTTGGGTATTTTGAATAAAGCTGCTATAAACATTCTCATACAAATGTTTTTATGAACATATATTTTTTATTTCTCTAGAGTATGGATCTAAGTGAAATAGCTGGGTCATAGGGAGATGTATGTTTAGCTTGGTAAGAATTTACTAGGCTGATTTCCAAAGTATAGTTGCACCGTTTTACATTCTCATCAGCACATTAAGAGAATTCTGATGGCTCCACATCCCCACCAACACTTCATATTATTGGTGTTTTTAATTTTAGCCATTTCTATTGGGTGTAACCTTGTTTTGATTTGCCTTTCCCTAATGACTAAAGATGTTGAGCATCTTTTTATGTGCTTATTGTGTATCTTTCTATAAACTGTTCTCTCAGTGATGTGTTGTATAGATTTCAATGTACAGATCTTGGACGTATTTTGTTAATTGGTTCCTAAGTGTTTCTATTTTATTTATGCTGTTGTAATTTTTCTTAAATTTCATGTTTAATTGTTGTTAATGTTTGCCAATATTTTCAAACCTACTTTAGTTTTTGTTTCTATATGTGGGGGCAATCTAATGTGTAATAGATTGAAATTAATATTTTCAGAAGTTTGCTATGGATCACAGTAGACCCTGACCTTTTGTGTAATTTTCCATGTTTCTTAGGATTGTCTGTTTGGTCAAAGAGCTGAATGTAAATAAGAGTACAGACAAAAGTTGTATTTTCTTCTCGGTATCTGTCTTGTAATGTTTTTTGGTCTTGATACTTGAGAATGTCACTCTTTAAGCATAATAACTAAGATTAGTCCAATTAATGCTAGCAAAGGACGGCTGCTGTTTTGAGCTTGCTCAAAATCAAAGCCATCCCAGCATATGAAAAGCCTATAACCTGCAGTCTCATCATCTATCGATGAAAGCTTAGAAACAGTCTCTTTTGGCTTCAGGGTAGAAAACAAGCAAACCTCTTATGATGGAATACTAAATCCAGTTCTAATTCTCGTGGTAGGAATGTAAGTTGAGCAATAAAGAAACAGCATAAGAAAGCAGATTCTTGGCATTTACATGATCAAAATAGACTCACTTTCTTTTTAAGTTAGTCTTTTCCAATATAGTTTGCCATGATTTCTCCATTTTCAGGCTGAGGTAAATGCTGATTTTTACCTGATTTCCTAAATGTAAGCTAGTGTCATTTAATCTCAACTTTTTAAAAATTCTAGACCATTGAAAACCAGGAAGAATTAAGAATTCTTAGAGGTGAACTTAAAAAGCAACAAGAGATAGTTGCACAAGAAAAGAACTGTACCATAAAGAAAGAGAAAGAGCTTTCTAGGACCTGTGAGAAACTGGCAGAAGTTGAAGAAAAGCTAAAGGAAAAGGTGAATTTTTAAAGTTATCTTCCTGGCCATATTTCCTGACTAAACTTTTTTTTTTTTTGGTGATAAATTTTGGTTCTAATAGACCTAAATTCCAGAAATAGAATGTACCTCCCAAATGAACAGCTCTCACTGCTAATATTTTGGACAGTTTGAACTCACACTAGGATCTTGGCTAACCTCTTTTGTGTGTATTATATTATCCTAGAGTCTTTCAATGAGAGGGGGCCTTGGTTCATCTAAACTGCTCATGATGTATTCATTCATTCATCAAATATTTATTGAGCATTACCGTGGGCCAGGCACTGTTCTGGGCACTTGATATACATTAGTCAGTAAAACAAAGCTCCTGCCCTTATATAGAGCTATATTAGTCATTCTCTAAACTCTAAGATTTGTCACTATTACCATCTCTTAGATGTTTGCAAGTTCCTGAATTATTTCTTTTTTAGAAGTAAGGTGCTGTTGTAATATAATTGTGTAAGAGCTAAGACTGTTAGAACAATTGTACTGCTCTAGTAATTCTAAAATGGACCCACTGATATCTTTCTGTTTATCCTAAGAACAGTGCTACATGCATTATAAATAGCGTAGTGTTTCCATTGTGCTTCTGTGGAATGTTTTTTTCCTAATATATGTTCTCTTAATTCTCATCCCTTTCACTATAACCTAATTGAATTTACTAAAACCTCCTGTCTATTTCATACTCCTCCCAAAGAGGCGATATCAATAGGCTTATGTAAAAGTTAATGCCTCAGTGTTTGTGTGGGCCATCCCCTAAAGACCTTATTGGAACTAAAAATAAATTATCCAAAAAGGTTTTAAGAGATGAGGAATTACAGTTTATTTGCCAGGTACATCTATATATTTAGTCAGTCTCTTTTCTTTTTAAATTTTTCGCATTTTTACTTTGCCTCCTTGATTAACCAAGTGACACTATGTTAGTTTCTTAGGACTTCTGTGTCAAATTATCATAAACTTGCTGGCATAAAAACAATGGAAATTTATTCTGTCACATTTCTAGATCCTCGAATTCCAAAATCATGGTGTCGGAGGACCATGCTTCTTCTGAAGGCTCTAGAGAAGAGTCCTTCCTTGCCTCGTGCTATCCTTGGCTCCCGCTGTCCTCGATAGTCCTTGTTCTGTAGCTGCATCACTTCAATCTCTGTCTCCATCTTCACAGGATCTTCTCTGTGTCTCTGTGCGTCCTTTCCCGTCTCTTATGAGGACATTCTCATTGGATTTAGGGCCCAACCCTAGTCCAGTAGGGTATCTTCTCAATCCTTAACTAATTACATCTGCAAAAACCCTCTTTCCAAATCGGATCACATTGAGGTTCTGGGTAGACTTGAATTTTGGGTGGGACCCTATTCAGCCCAGTACAGACACTATGCCTAGAAGCTGCTTTACTTTCAGTGCTGCTTGTCTGTTTCCACTAGGGTAGTGTGCAGGGCTGTGATAATGATTCTCTCAGTTTGGCAAAGTACATTTTACATAAGAATTTTAAGATAATATGGCAAAATGGTAATAATAAAAACTTTATTTCTTAAGAGCCAACAACTCCAAGAAAAACAGCAACAACTTCTTAGTGTACAAGAAGAGATGAGTAAGATGCAGGAAAAGATGAATGACATGGAGAATATAAAGAATGAATTAAGGAACCGAGAATTAACGTTGGAACGTATGAAAATGGAGAGGCTAGAGTTGGCTCAGAAACTCCGTGAAAATTATGAGGACATAAAATCCATAACCAAAGAAAGAAGTGATCTACAGAAATTACAAGAGTCCTTTGAAGTAGAGAGAGAGAAACTTAAAGAATACATAAGAAGAATTGAAGTTAAGGTCAGTTAGACCCTTTTCTTCATCTGTTATGTTTCCTTAAAACTGAGCCAATTGGGAAGGGGGGCAGTGTTGAGATGATGTTGTTAAAATATTCTTTAAACTTCACATGCTAATAAAGGGTCTGGAAACAAAAGAAGAACTAAAAATTGCTCACATGCATCTAAAAGAACACCAAGAAACTACTGATGAACTAAGAAGAAATGTTTCTGAGAAGACAGCTCAAATAATAAATATTCAGAAGAACCTGGAAAAATCCAGTACTGAATTAGAAGAAGAGGTTTGTCTTTTCTTCCTTTCTTTCTCCTTTGAAGGAAAGATAAGCAGTAAGTAGTGACTGAAGTCTGGTTCATTGATTTACTGGATATTATTTGTTGAGTATCTGCTGTGGCAGACACATCCCTGGGTTATACAAGTAAAATGGCAACAAGGTGGACAAAATCTCTGTGATCATGGAGCTTACTCTGTAGTGGAAGGAGGTAACTGATAAATAAGCAACCAACTGAATGAGATCACTTGAGATGATGACAAATACTATGGAGAAAATGAAACACTGGGATAACTGGACCAACCTGTTAAAAGCCTATGTGCCAGGCATTGAGACTATGGCTCTGAATAAGACATTGTTCTTTCTCCCCTAGTAAAAAAAATCCTTCAATTCCAGTATGTTAAATGCAGAAATATGACATGCAAACTTATGTGGTATCACTAATGATCATGGGAAAGGGGAACCAATCTACGCATAAAAAAATTGAGAAGTAGCATTGGAGCTCATTTGAGAATGAGATCCAGTCATTTATTGGTATATAATCTGTTCAACTATGACTTTTTTTCTCCTGTAGCATTTGGAAACTAGTATAGAAAAATGGAGAAGCATGCAACTGACCGAATTAACAATTTGTTGGGAAAGTGCAAGGATTAGTTCACTTTGGATGTAAGCTGGAGAAAAAGAAAACTATGACAATATGACTGGCAGAACAGTCATGAGTAGCTTTAGTAGGAATCAAAGGAAAATGAATAAATAGGAGTTTGTAATTGTAATAGGCCATGAGGGTTCAAGATCACTTTCATTGCTCTGGAAAGAAAAGTTATGATAATACTCTCCAGATAATAACTTTGGTATTTTATGAATCTCAAAAGATCCCAGTGCTTCATGAGGAACAGGAGCTACTTCTTAATGTGGAAGAAGTCAGTGATACTCAGGAAACGATGGATGAACTGGAGCTAGTGAAAGAAGAGTCCAAAACCAAGGATTCAACAACACTGGCAAGCACGGAAACGGAAAGGCTCAGGCTGACTGAGAAACTCGTCAAAAGTCCTGAAGAAATAAAATCTCTAACTGAGGAAAGAGATAACCTTAAAATGGTAAAAGAAGCTCTTCAAGATGAACAGGAACAGCTGAAAGAAGACTTTAGAGAAGCTTTGGCTAAAGTAAGTTTCATCCTTTCCTCCCATTTAAGTGTTTTATAAGAATCAAGTCTTTGGGAAAGGGGGCATTTGTGTTATAGTTATGTTACTACCAATTTTGTTTAAATGTCTCTTAATTATGAAGTGATTGGAAACAAAGCAACTAAAAATTGCTCATAAATGCTAAGAAACTATTGAAACTGAGAGAAAATGTTTCAGAGAAGACAGCTATTTTCTTAAATATTCAAAATTTTTTAGAAAAAGCAAGGCTAAATTATAGGAAAGGATAAAGCGAACAAAGCTATTTTCAACCCTTCTTTAAATCTATTCCTCCACATCTCATAAAGCACTACCTTCTTCCTCAAGGCTTCAGTCAGAAGTCTGGCTGTCATCCCTACTAGTGTCCGTTCCTCCTTGCTCACTCTCTAATCCAAGACCAAACCTTGTTGATTTTAAGGTGTGTTTGTGTGAAATCCTCTTTCCTCTCCACATGGCCAACACCCGAATCTGAGCCACTATTCTTTCTTTCCCTGGCTTTCTGCAATATCCTCCTAACTGGTTCCCCACATTCATTCTTATTCTTTTCTAATTCATTCCCCATTCGGAACCCAAGTGATCTTTTCTTCTTAAAGCCCTTTAATAGCTTATTGTTACTCTTGAAACGAAGACCAGAATCCCTCATATGGCCTGTGAGGCCCTGGATCACAGACCTGGCTGGTCTCTGGCCTTATTTCAGCTCCCTCTCCTCCTGCTCAGTCAGATTCCTGCAACTCCAGTCTACTGCTCTTCCTCATCTCATGGCTTTCACATGTTCTGGTCTCCCTACGTGCAGTATTTCCATACCCTCCTTTGCCTAACCATGGCTCTCATCCTTCAGATCTCAGCTGAAGATTTCCATCCCCTAGGAAGTCCTTCCTCACCACTCACAGTGGGTTAGGTTTGTTCTTAATACCCTGGGAGAACCCAGCACATCTGTTTGGTAAGATTTGGCATAATGTCTTTCTCCCTAAAGTATAAGTCTCAAAAAAGCAGAGATCGTATAAGTCTCATTTACTATTTTATCTCCAGCCTCTAGTAGGGTACTGATAACACAGTGAGCCCTCAATAAATAAATGTTAAATATCTGAATGATGGAAGAGTAGAAAGATTGCTCTATAAATGAGCCATTGAATCCTGACTTAATTGTTTTAGAAAATATCCTGATTTCTTTTCCTCTAAAATAAAATAAAGTATCTTTGGATATCAATTGTGTTGTGATTCTCTTAAGATCCAAGAGGCTCAAGACAAACAAGAAGAGTCCTGCAATATGAAAGAAGAAGACAATGAGACTAAGAAAATAGTGAGTGAGATGGAGCAATTGAAGGAGCAACTCCAAGCCCGAGAGTCAGCACTACTAAGAACAGAGGTGGAAAAGCTCAGGTGGTCTGAGAGACTTCAGGACAGTCGCGATGACACGAACTCTGTAGCCAAGGAGAGAGATGACCAACAGAGGCTGCAAGAAGTTATTCTGTCAGAAAGTGACCAACTCAAAGGAAACAGAGAAATAATGGCTAAAGTAAGTCTCACCCTTTTCCCCATGTGTGTGGTTTTTAAATAGTTTGGGAGCAAATATTTTCCTAAAAACTAAACCTTTGGAAAAAGGAGTTAAAATGTCGTGGTTATAGTGTTTCTATACATTTCTTACAATTTCCTTTAATAATAAAGCACCTAGAAAGTGAAGAGGAACTTGGATTTGCTCGTGGTCACCTGAAAGAACAGGAGGAAACTATTGCTAAGCTGAGAGAGAATCTTTCAGAGAGAGGAACCGAACTGTCGACCTCTCAAAAGGAATTAGAAACAACCAATGAAGAATTACAGAAAAAGGTAAATTGGGGGTGAAGGAACAGTGGGAGAAAACCTGAGGAAGGTACCTAACTGAATTGCACAGGTTACTGTGTACATTCTCAATTGTTGTGGAGAGCATCCTGGGTTTTTTCCTTTAAAAAAAAAAAAAAATATATATATACATACAGAGGCCAGCCTGGTGGTTCAGCGGTTATGTTCTGTGGCAGGTGTCCCACATATAAAGTAGAGGAAGATGGGCATGGATGTTAGCTCAGGGCCAGTCTTCCTCAGCAAAAAGAGGAGGATTGGTGGCAGATGTTAGCTCAGGGCTAATCTACCCCCCTCCCCAAAAAAATATATATATTATATACACACAGACACACACACACACACACACACACACACACACACACATATAAACACACATGTTTTATGTATGTGTGTATTTTGGCTACTTATTTTATCATTATTTTAAGATCCAAGAGTTTCATGAGGAACAGGAACAGTTTATTAGCATCGAAGAAAACAGTGAGACTCAGGAAAAAATGAGTGAACTGGAACAATTAAAGGAGCAACTCAAAGCTGAAGAGTTGTCCCTACGAAGTATAGAAGGCGAGAGGCTTGAGTTGACTGAGAGACTTCAGGAAAGTCAAGAAGAAATAAAAGTTATAATGAAGGAAAGGGATGAACTGAAAAGGGTACAAGAGGCCCTTCAAATGGAGAGAGACCAACTCAAAGAAAACATTAAAGAAATTGTAGCTGAAGTAAGTTTCCTTCTTCTAACGTTTTTTGGATATAAAAATGGGGTTAAGGTGCTGACAAAGATGTTCACTATTAAGTTTTACTAATTTTCTTCTGATGATAAAGGGACAGAAAATGAAAGAGGAACTGAAAACTACTTATGTTCTTCTGAAGGAGTACCAAGAAACCATTAGTACAAGGAATATTTCAGAGAAGACAGATCAAGGAGCAAATATTCAGAGAGATTTAGAAAATTCAGATGCTGAATTACAGGAAAAGGTAGGTCTTGTTTTGTTAAGTTGGGGAATGATGTCTGATTGTAGTGTGCCTCAGATCCCTGTGGAAGAAAACAGTACATACAGTGGACTAAAATGTAAAAGTGATTACCTTTTTTTTTTTTTTTTTTAAAGATTGGCACCTGAGCTAACATCTATTGTCAATCTTCTTTCCTTTTTTTTTCCTCCTCCTTCTCCCCAAAGCCCCCCAGTACACCGTTGTATATTCTAGTTGTAGTAGGTCCTTCTGGTTGTGCTCTGTGGGACGCCACCTCAGCATGGCTTGGTGAGTGGTGCCATGTCTGGGCCCAGGATCCGAACTGCTGCAACCCTGGGCTGCCGAAGCAGAGCATGCAAACTTACCCACTCAGCCATGGGGGCGGCCCCAAAAGTGATTACCTTAATGTAGTAACAATCGTCTTTTTCCTAAAGATCTCTGCCTGTGTCCTAACTTGTTTTATGATTTTCTCAGATTCAAGAACTTCAGGAAGAAGAATATCAGCTTCTTAAGATGAAAGTTGTCAGTGAGATTCAGGAAAAAATGTGTGAAATGGAATACTTGAAGAAGCAATCTGAGGCTCAAAAGTCAACTCTGGAAAATATAGAAATGGAGAACGTAAGGTTAACTCAGAGACTCCAAGAAAACCTTGAAGAAATGAGATGTGTTACAAAAGAAAGAGATGACCTTAGGAGTGTGGAGGAGACCCTCAAAGTAGAGAGAGACCAGCTCAAGGAAAACCTCAGAGAGACCATAACCAGAGTGAGTTACCATCTTTCCCCATATAGTAAATAGGACATTTTTGTCCTACAAGAGCTGTGGGCAGTAGGGTTGGTGGGAGTGTAAAATTGGTCCAACGTTGGGGAAAGCTGGAGGGGGCACATTTGGTAATATCTTCCAAATATTTCTGTGAGTTTATTCGTTGACCCAAAAAGTACAGTTGTAGCTATTTATCCTGCACACATTAGCACAATTGTCAAGGATATTTGTAGAAGGATAGTCATGGCAGCAAGTTGCAATAACAAAATAAAGCTAACAAAAAAATAGGAAAAATTCTAACTGTGCATTAGTGGCAACCTAATTAAATAGTGCAGCACATTTGGACCGTAGAATCCGGGAACAGATAGAGGGTGCGGTGCAGCACGGCACTGATCTGGCAGCATCCTGTTGGGGATAAGGGTGAGTTGTGGAGTGGTGTATTTAGCATGTATTGACTCCTAAAAGTAACTTAGAGGATAAGGACTGGGAGGAGTAGGGAGGGAGGGTAATCTTCTTACCCTGTAGCTTTCTACATACTGTTTGAATTGTATTACTCTGAATGTACTGTTTTTCTGTCTCTAAAATAAAGGACCTGGAAAAACAAGAAGAACTCAAAATTGCTCACATGCATCTGAAAGAACACCAAGAAACTATAGATAAACTCAGAGAAGTTGTTTCAGAGAAGACAGATGAAATATTAAATATGCAAATACATTTAGAAAACACAAATACTGCCTTAAAAGCACAGGTATTTTTTTAAAGTTGTTAACTGAGTAGCTGAGAGTTTGAATCAGGTCTTTTGTGTAAAGAAACAAGATATGAGTTAGCCTAAAATTGGAGACAAGTAAAGATTTGCCTATTAATTTAGAAACTATTATTTAGCTTTTTATCAAATCTATCTATATCATAATTTATTGTATGCTTATCTCAAGATCCAAGAACTTCAGGAGAAAGAACATCAACTTCTTAAGGCAAAAAATGATCTCAAGGAAAATATGCATCAAACAGAGCAATTGAAGAAGCAATTAGAGGCCCAGAATTCAACTCTGGAAACTATAGAAACAGAGAAGTTCAAGTTGACTCAGAAACATCTTGAGAACCTTGAAGAAATAAAACTTGTTGCTAAGGAAAGAGATGGCCTCAGAAGAGTGGAGGAAACCCTCAGAACGGAGCGAGAGCAGCTCAGGGAAAGCCTGCGAGAGACGGAAGCTACAGTAAGCGATACTCCTTCCCTCCCTCGTGAGGAAGCGTGGGCTTTGCTGACAGCAGTGAGCCCTGCTTTCACATGATGGTGCTGCTGGTGTGAGTGAACTGATAGAAACTTTTAGGCACGTAATTTGGTATTGTTCTTGAAAATTTTAAATTCTGTAAGCAATATTTTCTTTATAGACTTTATCCTACATGTATACTTAATCAATTGTTAAGATAAAGAAATATATATATACATACACATATATACACCACAGTGTTGTTCATTGTAGCAATTTGTAATAAAAAATGGGATACAATCTGAATGTCCATCAGAAGGAAACTGGGTAAACAAGAGCAATATGTCAGAATACTATGCAACACCTAATAAAAAAATGGAATAGATTTGAACGTCCTAATATGGAAAGCCCAGAATGACTCTTAGGAGGAAAAGCAAGCTGTAGAATAGTGCACGTATAACATGTTTGCCTCTGGAAAGTGGGAGCAGGCTGTGGGAGGTGGGGACAGGGAGGAAAAGCTTATCACTTTCTAACAACAAAAATACAGAGTAAGAAGTAATAGTTTTATTATTTTTACTAAGAAAATATGTTATTTTCATTAAAAAATACTAACATTTTAACATTAAGATGTGTCACTGTTCTTAAAATTTCTCTAATGATAAAGAATCTGGAAAAACAAGAGGAACTAAGAATTGCTCACATGCATCTGAAGGAGCACCAGGAAATTATTGATAAACTCAGAGGGATTGTTTCTGAGAAGACAGATGAAATAGCAAATATGCAGATGGATTTAGAAAATTCAAACACTAAATTACAAGAAAAGGTATGGGGGGAGGGGAGGGTTATTTGATTGGCTGTCTGACTTATTTGTGCCTATAATCCTCTGGGGATATGAAATAGTTTAGCCACATTGGAAGACACGTTGGCAGTGTTTACTAACACTGAACATGTACATGCCTGTGGCCCAGCGATTATAGGTATGTACCTGAGAGAAAAGAACGCATACTTCCACATAAAGATATGTACAAGAATGTTCATAGCAGCTCTAATCATAATAGTGAAAAACTGAAAACAACTCAAATGCCTTTCACTGGGAGAATGGATTTACACCTTGTGGTTTATAAGTTCAAAAATAGGCAAAGTCACCTAAGATGACCAAGGTCATGATAGTGGTTGGCTGTAGTAAGGGGGCACACAGGAACTTTTTGGGGTGCTAGAAATGTTCTATATTTTAATCTGGGTTGTTATTACATAGATGTATACATATGTCAAGAATAATTGAACTATACACTTAAGATTAGTGCACTTATGTATATATATGTACATGAGTGCATATATATACATGTGTATATATGCACAAGTATATATATGTATATATATGTACACTTGTGTATATATGTACATATGTATACACTTGTGTGTATATATATATATATACTTATGTATATAATCTCAAAAGAAAATAAATTCTGTGTGGAATTATGCAGAATATTAATGAGTGACATTAGAAGCCTATTGTCTTAATCAATTTAGAAACTATTCTTTATACTTGTCTTAAAAACCATCTGTATCCTGACATGTTATTTTATGATTATCTTGATAAGATCCAAGAACTTAAGGCAAATGAACATCAGCTTTTTAAGTTAAAAGAAGATGTCAGTGAGACACAGAAAAAAATGTCTGAGATAGAGCGATTGAAGAAACAATTCAAGGCCCAAAGTTTAACTCTGGATAAAATAGAAATGGAAAACTTAAACTTGGCTCAGAAACTTCATGAAAACCTTGAAGAAATGAAATCTGTAATGAAAGAAAGAGATAATCTAAGAAAAGTGGAAGAGGCACTCAAACTGGAGAGAGACCAACTGAAGGCAAACCTACAAGAAACCATAGCTAGAGTGAGTTATACTCTTTCTTCCTGTCCAGCACACATATTTTTAATACAAGAAGCTTCCTTCTCTTTTAAATAAATGATACTGTTGGTGAAAAAGTAAATGTTATAGCCTTTTAGGGAGACAGTTTGACAATATCTTATTAAAAATTTATCAGCATATACGTTTGTTACAGCAATTCCATTCCTAGGAATTTATCCAACCAATATATTCACACATTTGGGCAGAAATACAACAGCATTCACTGCAGCATTGTTTGTGGTAAACAAAAGCTAAAAGCAATCCAAGCGTCCGCCATAAGGCACTGGCTAAGTGGGGTTTGTCTGTATAAGGGAACACTAAGCATAAGAATGGGACACTTTTTCTGTGACGTTGATCTAGAAGGGTGTCCAAGGGGTCTGAAAGGAGAAGAGCAAGCAGCCAGTTCAACAAGGAGCAGGACTAGGATGGGCGAGGTGAGGGACAGGGTCTGTACTCTCTATCCTTCCATACTGTTCTGATTTGGGGGTGGTGTGTTGGTGGTTTTTAACTGTGAGAATGCATTTTTTTACTTTAACTAGTTCATCATTAAGAAAAGATAATGTGCCTTTATATTATCATATTTCTCAATTTCTTCTAATAATAAAGGATCTGGAAACACAACAAGAACTGAAAATTGCTCGTATGCATTTGAAAGAACACCAAGAAACTATTGATAAATTCAGAGAGAGAGTTTCAGAAAAGACAACCCAGATTTCAAATATTCAAAAGGATTTAAATAAGGCAAAAGATGAATTACAGGAAAAGGTATTGTTGTTTTATTCTTTTGGGAGTAGTTGTGTCCAAAATTATTTGTAGACTCAGCAAGGAGATAGAAATAGATATGTAGACATAGATATGTGCTTGTATGTAACAAATAGACTATTTTCCGTCCTTGAAGGAGTTCTGTTTGCATTCTAACTTGTTTTATAATTATCTCAAGATCCGAGAACTTCAGAAAAAAGAGCTTCAACTTCTTAAAGTGAAAGAAGATGTCAGTAAAACTCATTAAAAAATGAATGAAACGGAAGGATTGAAGAAGCAGTTTGAGGCCCAAAATTTATCTATGCAAAATGTGGAAATGGATAACTTACACTTGACTAAGAAACTTTATGAAAGCCTTGAAGAAATAAGAATTGTAGCTAAGGAGAGAGATGAGCTAAGGAGCATAAAAGTCTCTCAAAAATGGAAAGAGACCAATTCAGAGAAACCTTAAGAGAAATGATAGCTAGAGCGAGTTCAGAATCTACCCCTATCTAGTAACTATTTATAAGAAACAAGTTTTTTTGAAAAGGGTAGCAATGTTTTTACTTTTTTTTTCTGGGAAATTTCTACAAACAGTGGAGGATAATGGGAAAACTATTACTATAACTTTTCACACAAACAGGCAAGTACAGTTTTAAAAGAAGCTAAAATCTATTTCAGAAAATACCATTTTAATTCTTTATTTTTAAGAAAAAATTTGTTAAATAAGCAGACTATTTTCTTTAATGAAATTTTAAAAGAGTTTTTAAACCAAGAAATAGCATTATTCTCAATGGAGAAATATTTGAAGGATTCGATTTACAAAAGATTAAATAGCCCATCTCTCTATCTCTACATGATAGGGTTAGACGTGGGCTCTTGTTAGTGACATTAGAAGGAAAGAAGGCAAGATGAATACAAAAAAGGAAATTGAACTGAATCCTCTAAAAAGTAATGTAAACTTCAGATCAATAAGAAAGTTTATGAAATCTATAAAAATCTTTTTCATTCTCATATTTCAATAGTGAAGAAAGAATAAAGTGGAAAACAGTATCATTTGCAATCTCAATAGAAACATCAGACACTTGGGAATCATATTTATGTGGACCCTAACTAAATTTATAAAGAGATTTAATTCATTCAACAAATATTCATTGAACAATTAGTCTTCTGGGTACTGCAGTAAATAAGATAAACAAATGGGAGAAAATGTTTTGTTTTGTACTTGTAGTCAGAAATACAAAATGTAGGCAGGGTATGAATTTTCTGGTCCAAGGTGCTGGGAAGAATATATGAATGGAGCTTGGAGCACCATGGACAGTACAGACAGTCGTGCTAGCATGTTTAGTTGGCAATAATTATTCTAATGCAGAGATCTGGAAGAGTAGGAACCAGAGATAAATCTAAAACCTAATTTGCAGCTATGAAGGTTACAGGAACAGATTCTGTCTCCAAAAAATATGTGGTTCTCCCACTTTTTTCCCCAATGAGTTGAGGTTACTCACTAAAAGACTTCATGATACTATTATTCATTTTCTGACCATTTTTAACATTTTTTTGTGTTACAAGTATAATATTTGATTCCATTATTGAAATAATGTACAATGTGTAATTGAAAAAGTAAATGATTAGACATTATATATGAATGGAGTTATAGCTGAAGCCTTGTTTATTTCTTTCCATCCAAGCAGGACCAACAGAACATCAAAGAGGTATTAAAATATGAAAAAATGTTGCTATGTGATGGAAAACAGCACCTTACAGAAAGCCTGAGAGAAAAGTGCTTTAGGATAAAAGTAAGTGCCCCTGTTCAAATTACAAATAAATATTGGGGACCTTCCAAAGGCCTGTGGAGTCACAGGCACCTCTATGGAATGAATAGATAATGCTCAGTATTCTTCTAAACTTCATAATCTAGTACAGATATGTGTGTGCATACATGCATACATACACAAACAAAACAGTGGGGTTTGGGGCCGGCCCTGGGGCCAAGTGGTTAAGTTTGTGCTCCCGCTTCGGCAGCCCAGGGTTTCCCCAGTTCAGATCCTGGGCACAGACATGGCACCGCTTGTCAGGCCACGCTGAGGCAGCATCCCACATAGCACAACCAGAGGCACTCACAACTAGAATATACAATTATGTACTGGGGAGGCTTTGGGGAGAAGAAGAAAAAAGATTGGCAACAGATGTTAGCTCAGGTGCCAATCTTTGAAAAAAAACAGTAGGGTTTATGATTTTGAGGCTTCACTGGAAAGGCGGTATTTCAGCAGATAGCTGAAAGGAGTCAATGGTTGAGACATCCAGGTATCTGGTGGAGAGCAGAACAGGCAGGGAGAACAGCAAGGACAGAGCTCCTGAAGCAGAAGCTGCCTAGTGGGCTCCAGCAACATCAACAAGGGGGAAAGCTAATGAGAAACGAGGTCAGAGTTAACCGGAGGAAGCAGGCTGTGGGGCTTTTAAAGGACTTTGGGTTTTACTCTGAACGAGATGTGGATCCACTGGAGAGTTTTGACCACGAGAGAGACATGGTCTGACTTACATTTTAAAGGGATAGCTCTGATTGTTGTGTTGAAAATTAAGTGATAGCAGGAAGACTATTTGAAAGACTAATTTCAGTAATCATGCGAAGATGGTGATGGCTTGGCCCAGAGAGGTAGTAGTGGAAGCAGTGAGAAGTGTGTGGATTCTGAACATGTAGTGAGGGTAAAGCCAGCAGGATTTACTGTCACCCCTATTAGAACACAAGATCCCTAAAGACTTCTGTGTGTTGTTTATGGCTGCATCACTTAGCACAGTCCTGACAGAAGTCAGCCTTCAATATGTATTTATTAAAAGTACAAATGAATGACTAGACAGTGCTGCTCCAACCATAAGGTGATTCCTCCTAAGACCAAAGGCAAGAATCCCCTCTCCAACATCCCAGATTAATGAACATCTATCTAGGTTTTCCTTAAATTATTAAAAGGAGAGCTCATTATTGTCAGAAGCCCCTTACTCTATTGTTTAGCACCCTGAACTAAATATGTTAATACCCGATTGAATGTAAAGTGTTCTTCCACCTGTGCCCTGACCAGCTTGTCACCTGTCTGGTCTCTAGAAAGTTGAGCTGCTGGGCCTAGGCCTAATGGGTGTCTGCCATACACAAGGCACTAGACTGGGTGCTTTACCTCATGAGACAGAGTTTATTGTTCCATTTATAAACAAAGAAATTGAGGCCCAGGAGGAAGTTTAGTCATTGCCCAAGGTCACACAGCTGGTAAATTGGTAAAATTAGGATTTGAAACCAAGTCTAAGTTTAAAACTTGGGTATAGAAGCATTTCTACAAATATAATTTTATTTCCTTTAATTTATAGTGTCTGTATGTATTTTATAGGTTATATATAGATATTATCTAACATTTTACTTAATTCCCTAGAAAACTTTGTGGAAATTATTGTAGTCTTCATTTTGTAGTTGGGAGAATGGCTCAAGGATTTCCCCAGTCAGGAAGTGACAGGGCTAGAACCTGAACTCTAACTCTGATAAAAGGTGAGAAATCTCAGATTCTAGGCAGATAATAGAACGTAGGTCATGTGATTTGTTGTCACTCGTTTTGATGCTGGCTCAGTGAGCTGAGGAGTCGAAAGAAACCTTTCTTGGACTCTCAAGGTCTGGCAGTAGTGCTCTTTTATTCAGGAAGTAGCATGGAGTAGCATGGGGACAGGACCTATGGGCAGTGAAGAGCTGCAAACATGGGTTGAGGGTAGGGCTAAATTTATAAGGCATAAGTATGTGAGTTGCTTCTTTACAAGACAAAGGAAAAATTAGGTAAAAAAAGTATCAGTGCAGGTGGAGTCTGGTTATCAGGTGGTCTTATAACTTTGGGTAAGAATCAGATTGAATGAGGTCAGGATGTCCCATGCTTCTGTGAGGATGATATAGATTGGTATGTAGGCCAGGAAGCCTTGGGCTTTTCTCCCTGAGGCATCCTTGATCCTCATCAGTTTTATCTGCTCACTCACACCACCTATTGTCAACAGAAGCTAGCATTCAGCCTTGAGCTACAATACATACTAGATTGAATTCATGCAAATTTCTCTTCCAACTTTGTAAATGTTCATTCAAATCATGGATGTTTAGAAGACTAAAAGAAAATGTATCAAAATGATAACAATGGTTGTTTCTGGTTTTCTTTGTTATAGCTGTTTTATAGAGGATTAGAATTGGCCACCCCAAGATATATCTCTTTGGCATGAAGATTATTTTGGGCTGGTTACTTTCAAAAACTGCAGACATGAGAGAAACTCTGAAAAGTAGAAGTTACCCTTTGTAAGAGACATTTACATTTGTAAGGGAAATCTCCATCTGTAAAGATGTCTCCCTCTCTGTACCAGGAAGAAGGGGGATGACCTTACCTCTAGAAACTCTTATCAATGCGGAAGGCAAGGACTTAAATCTGCATAATAACCTTACTCTTGTTTACTGTACTTGTCTGGTAACCTCCCATACTGACTCCCCCTACCCACAACATCCTCCTTTGTCTTTAGCTGAAGATGATATTTAAGGTGAGAGCTTCCGCCATTTTGGTGAGTTGCTCAATTTTCCTGGGTCTCTCCCATGTATACATGTTATAAAGCTTTGTTTAATTTTCTCCTGTTATTCTGTCTCATGTGAATTTAATTCGCTGTCCAGCCAGAAGGACCTAGAGCGTGTAGAGGAAATATCTTCCTCCCCTACAGTTTAAACTTCTTAAATTTCCACAATGATTATAATTATTTCTATAATCCAAAATCGACAATAACATTTTCTTTTTGTTTTTTATACACAAAAGTCTCAATTTATTTCTGCCTTATAGAAAGTGTTAAAGCATAAATTTTGTTACAATTCCAGAGCTAGGACTACTTATTGTTAAAGTAGAATGAATTATTAAATTGAATGAATTCTCACTGCCTTTAGGAGCTTCTGAAGAGATACACAGAGATGGATAGTCATTATGAGTGCTTAAATGGACTCTGTCTTGACTTGGAGAGGGAAATTGAAACCCAAAGAGAGCTTTCAATTAGAGTAAAAGCAAACCTCTCACTTCCACATCCACAAACCAGACAGATTCAGAAACTTCTCACTGCCAACCAGAGATGTTCCATGGAGTTCCACAGAGTCATGAAGAAACTCAAGGTACCACCTGTTTTAGTAATATCTTTGTAAATATTGCCATTAATTTCAGTTACAAACCAGTATATTTAAGTCCTGCTTTGGGAGTTGGCGTATTTGCTAATTAGTACATTTGCTACTGAATTAAAGATGGCATGGGTCTGAGAATAGTATGTGCAGGATCCTCAGTGCATCTAGGACCTGCTCATTCAACAAAACCTGAGCTCTGCCTTTGGCCTTAACAATGTGTCAGGGTGCTGGGGAGACAGAGATGAGCAACTGCTAAATCTCTCCTAGTCCAGTGGGTGAGGCAGACATTTGAACAGGTGAGAAGTGCAGTAGTGGACAATGTCCTGGAGAACAAGTTGAAGACAAGACTGGACTGGAAGCTGGGCTCAAGCAGTAAAGCTTAGAGTTCATTTTAGAGATGAGGAGGGGTCACTGGACAGTTATTTTAAGTGGTGGCAGTAATGTGATCGGGTTGCCATTGTAGAGACTTCACTACAGACAAAGAAGAAATGAGTCTGCAGGGGATGATAAGCCTGGTGGCAGAGAGAAGAGACAAGAGGCAGTTACAATTGTCCTGATGAGATGTGATGGGTGACAGTACTATGGGGGAAGGATTCATAGGGATGGAAAGGATGAAAGAAGTTAAAGAAATATTTGGCAGTTTACAATAGTAGGTCCATGTGCTTGACAGTGGAGGGAGGGGAGGGAAGTTCAGACTGAGCCCCAGGATTTGGGCTTAGCCGGGTTTGTGGATAGTGGTGCCATTAACTGATAGAAAGAAAAAAGGAAAGGGAGAAGGCAGGTGAGGCAGGAGGAGAGATCTGGTGTTTAATTTGAGATGTTTTGAGATAGAAATACCTATAATGGAACATCCAGGAAGAGAAACCAAGTAGGCTTTTAGTTGTGAATCTGAGGTTTGTCAGGAGAAAAATCAGAACCACAGATAAAGATGTGGGATCCATCAGCATTTGGTGATAGATAGTACAACAGGTGTGAATGAGGCCACCCAGAAGCATAATAGAGTGAAGATAAAAGAGAACTCTGGAAAAGATCAGTTCTCAAGAGGCAGTAGCAGAAAAGAGAGCAACACATGAGTTTGAGGTTGGAAAAGTCAGAGAGATAAGAGAGAACTGAGCAAAAGTGCCATTGGTCAAGTCAGTGGAGGAGAGTGTGTCAAAGATGAAGTGGTCAAGAGTGGCAGATGCTTCAGACAGCCAGAACATGAATGAAGAGATCCCCTCAATTGTTGACAATAGAGCTTACTGGTGACCTTTGTCAGAGCAGTTTTAGTTGAGTGGTTAGGAAAGAGGCCAGATTGTAAATTGTTAAGGAATGGTGGAAGTAGGAAGCGGCATCTTCCCTACCTAGGTAGATTGCCCCTCAGGCTCTAATAGTCTTCAAAAGCCTAACAATCAGATATCCAGAACTTATTCATGAGGTCCATAGAACCAGGGCATTCAAATTCTTGTCCCCTTTAAGCCACACTTGACAGGTAAGTCCTGAGGCAGGGCACACTCATGTTGGCCACCCAACTGACATAGGCAGGAGAGGATGTTGAAATGAATCTCACTGGGAAAACTGCGTGATATAATTAACCAAAAGGAGGCAATAGAAAAAGGTGGGTTTATAGGGAAAGGGATCATGTTACATTGTAAACATATTGAATCTGAGGTAACTGTAGGACATCCCTGAGGTAGCTCCAGAAGGAAGTCAGAAATAAGAAACTAGAGGTCTGGAAGTCACTCTCCGAAGACGCTGAGAGTAGAAACTTGGGAATAGAGAGAGGTTCTTCCCTTCTTCCTCACTCCTCAGAGGATAGAGACAAACAAGACAAGCCGCCCCACCTCTTAGTCTTGAGAGTTTAGAACTTCCTCTAAACATGATAAAAGTTTCATTTCCCAATTTGTTTCATGTTTTCCTGCAAGTATGTGTTAAGCCATGTTACAAAGATAAAGGAAGAACAACATGAATCCATCAGTAAACTTGAAATGGTTTTTATTGATGAAGTGGAAAAGCAAAATGAACTGCTAAGTAAAATGCAGCATCTTCAACAAGATGATGATGTACCATCCAGAGAATTAGGGGACCTCCAGTTGAGCCAGAAAATGGATCTACATATTGAGGTATGATTTATTTAAAATGGATTTAATTAGATTTTAAGTCTTTTATCAAATAGAAAGGTACCTCTTCATGTGCTTAGAGTCGTTTTCATTTATGAAATTAAAAACAGCTTGCAGAGGGGCCAGCCTGGTGGCGTAGCAAGTGGGTTCCTGTGCTCTGCTTTGGCAGCCTGGGGTTCGCTGATTCAGATCCTAGGCGTGGACCTGGCACTGCTCATCAGGCCATGCTGTGGCAGTGTCCCACAAAGAAGAACCAGAAGGACCTAGAACTAGGATATACAACTATGTACTACTGGGGCTTTGGGGAGAAAAAAAATAGGTTGCAGAATGACAGCTGGCCATATGTAAAGAGTGCCAAGTCATAGACTAGCCTCCTTTCAGAACTACACAGATATGGAAAAGTAGACTTAATATCAGCAAGTAGGATTTCTTGGAAGCCCAGAATAAGTTTCCAAATGCCTTCTAAAACTTCCTAGATCTGTGACTGGGAGTCACAGACATTTGTATTGTAGCAACCCCACATGGAGTGTCCTGCTCTCACCCAGCAGTGTGAGGCCCCTGCAGTTCCCAGTATGCATGCAAGGCCTGCTGTATGCACAGAAAAGCTGCATCCAGAAGCACTTCAGACACTGTCACAGATTCATAGTTTCGAACAGGTTTTAAAAATGCCAAAAGGCAGAATTTGTAGATGTGCCTCTGTTACATAGCCTATACTGCCAAAATTTTATTATTTAAATTAGAATTATATTTCTAATATAATGAGGATAAATTAGAATTATGTTTACTTCAAAATATTAGAAGTGAAAGTTCAGTAAGGTTATTTTCCCCTTTTTTTTTTTTTTTTTTTTTTTAAGATTTTATTTTTTCCTTTTTCTCCCCAAAGCCCCCCGGTACATAGTTGTGTATTCTTCGTTGTGGGTTCCTCTAGTTGTGGCACGTGGGACGCTGCCTCAGCGTGGTCTGACGAGCAGTGCCATGTCCGCGCCCAGGATTCGAACCGACGAAACACTGGGCCGCCTGCAGCGGAGCGCGCAAACTTAACCACTCGGCCACGGGGCCAGCCCCTATTTTCCCCTTTTTATGATATTTGTCTGATATTTAGATAAAAACTTTCCTAAGATTCAGGAGATTCAATGCTTATTTTTCACACAGGAAATTCTCAAAGATTTTTCGGAATGTGACTTCCACAGCATAAAGATGGAATTTCAACAAGTACTGAGTAATAGGAAAGAAATGACCCAGTTTTTGGAAGAGTGGTTGAATACTCATTTTGATATAGAAAAGCTTAAAAATGGCATCCAGAAAGAAAATGATAGGATTTGTGAAGTGAATAACTTTTATAATAAAAAGATAATTGTAAGTAGTACTTTTTTTGTGCTCATTCTTTTTTTTGTTTGCTTTAATTTTTCTGCCTCATTCTTAAAAAGACTTAGAGCAACTTAATTTTAAGTATATTTTCTTTCATTTATTTGTATATGCTTCTTTATTTTTTTATTTGAAAAAGAGTGACTGTAAAATGTGTTCTTCCTCTAACACATTTTGCTTCCTTAAGGTAATTAAATATATCAACTTGTAAAGAAGATAATAAAATGTTGCAGTATAACAATCCATTTCCACTGGTGAAACCTCAAATCTTGCCATTTTCCTCTGTCCTTTCTCGCTTCCGTAGGACCTGAGCCTTTTCCCCCAAGTATCCTCAAACAAGGTGAGATGCTAGCCTGTTTCAGGGCTGTGGGCAGCACCTGTGGTCAAGCCAAAGACAGCTCTAGTCCACTAATTAGTGAGGCCTTGTGCTTCTCACCTCGGTGCTGTTGCTATCATACGTGCTGATCCTTCAACTGTGAGGTTCAAACATGTGGTTTGTATCATTGTTCCCAAGGTGACCAGCCCTTGTGGACAGATTCATATGAACCAAGATTGCTTGAGATCAGTTTTATTAATTTGTTTTACTTTCCACTGATGAGAAGATTCATTCGGCTTTCTGAAGTAATCTCTACCTCATACACCTGGTAAAATTGTCATTAATCAGAAAGTTGCTTGTTATATAGGCAGTTGGAGCAAAGGGAGCTAGATTAATATTATAGCTCCTAAGATTGGTTTTATATTTCATTTGTTTGGGTAGTTCTTTCCTGACACTTTAATTTCATCTGGAAACTATACTTAAATCACATTGAAATGTAGATAACATTTTTAAAAAAGGTTTTCCTGTGGATAGTGAATCCCATTTGTCAAATACCCCAAGCTAGCAAAACAGTAAATGAGCTTTTAAAATAAAAAAAAATGGTCCACAATCAATGAAGAAAAGCATAAAACCAGTGTTTGGGATAAGATAATTTCCATATAATTCAGTGTTTTTCTCATAATATTGAGGGCTCACTTGTGGTTAGAAAGTAGAGATTTCTGCTCTGTGGATCAGCATGGATATGTGGCTTCTTCCACCATCTGAGCATAGCAATTGATAACTTGGTGTGGTGTGGGGTCAGTAGTCCAGAACCAAGGAGAGTCCAGGGTGCCAGCAAGAACACAACTAATTTAGGATCCGCATCTCACAGAACTACCATAAAGCCACAAAGAAAGATACAGGTAAGGCCAAGAAGGCATTCATGATGAGAGCAAAAAGTACATCCCATAGGAATAGGAAGTAAAAAGATGATAGAAGCAATTTCAGAGTGAGTCAGCCTTTGATGTAACGAGGGTATTGATTGGCTGTTACTCCCTGCACGGAAATAGAAGATTTTCAGATTACAAAAAGTCAGTAAATTCTTTTCCTTATAAACACTGAGGTTTGAAATGAAAGAGAAAAATAGATTGTTATTAAGTTTACTGGGTATGCTCTGCTATTAGATGTCAGTTAATGTTTATATATGACATTATATATGTCATAACATACATAATGATTTTAACCTGACCAGTTCTTCAGATTCCTCTTCATATGTCAGTGCTGATCTAATAGAATGAGATTATCATCTTGCAAATCAATATGAATCCTCTCTAGTCCTTATTCTTCTTTTATTCTCATAATCAATATCCAGCATCTTCTGAAATGTCAGGAACTGGTGCAAGCCACAAAGAATGTTCACATTCTTTTAAAGTACTATTCTAGAATGTTCTGAATAATGAATTTCAACATATGCCTTGTCCTAGAACTCTAGTATTTTCCATAGTGGTTTTTTTAATATGTAATTCATTTTAGAAGCTATAGTGTTGTCTTTACTACTCAATAGGCTATAATGAATGAATCAACAGAGTTTGAGGAAAGAAATGTGACCATCGCCAAAGAATGGGAACATGACCTGAAATCAGTGAAAGAGAAAAATGAAAAACTGTTGAAAAACTATCAAACTTTGAAGATCTCTCGAACATCTGGTGCCCTTGTTAATCCTACTACACAAGGCGATAAGAATCTTCATGTCACATCAAGAGCTACACAACTAACCACAGAGGTATGAGATTTCTTATAAGATGTTTTTCAATTTGCAGCTTCATTGTAGAGTTAAAGATGTATCATATGTAACATTTCAGAGCAAAATCACAGTATTGAAGGTATTAGGGAACACGCATGATGGACTTGTTTTTTAAATATAGTTCTATTGGGGTGCTCACTCAACTAATCATAAAGCTACATGTTATATAAGATCTTACCTTTGAATTATAAAATAGAAGTAACTCATGCCTTAATTTGATTAATAGGTATGTATACCACTTAAGGTGTTATTACCATACATTATAAGTTTTCTAAATCATGTGACTTTCTATTAAATTATAATCTATGTCTATAGTACCAAACTAGTTTAGAGAGAAAGAGCAATTTAGCTTTTCTCTAATTATCATCAGTGTCTTTAATATTGGTTAATGTGATCAAAACAAAAATGGAAGAGGCTAAAAGTATAATAAATTTCTTATACAGATTAACCTGTGCCCAAGAATCAGTACATTATTTGAATAATCCAATAACTGTATTAACTGCCCTTACTTGGGAATCTGTACAGCAAACAAGCTGTTTTATTTTGTTAGCACACATGTCTTAGTGGGGAACCCGAGTGAATTACAACTTAGCATTTTTACCAAAATAAATATTTATAATAAAACATCAACTGCCAGTTTAATAATTATTACTAGTGGAAACTAGAAGATCACTAATATAGAGTTTATTGATTTGCTGATCACTACAGACCTCAGTCAGCTGTAGAGGTAAAAATAGTGGAAATATGAAACCCATCTTTCAAAGCAATAAGATAAACAAGCACAAGGAAATCCCATTTTCAATGACCCCAGGAAATACCCCATCAGATAATAAATCGTATGTTATTAGTTTGATAATTAGGCCAAATCAGAGTAGCACAGAGCAGGTCAGTGATGTGGAGGTAGAGCAGTGGGGCAGGCAGAGAGTTGGGCAGTCCACCCAAACAAGTAGGAGAATTCAGTGCATGACAGTAGGAGCAGTCAACTCAGGGGGTTTTTTGTGGGTCTGCTTAATGTTTGAATCAGAACAACCAACTAGCCATCTTAGAAGAATAAGTCTGGACTCCTACCTCATTCATTAAACAAAAGTAAATTCCAGGTGGACCAAAAAGAAACGTTTTCCAGGAAAACCTGTATGTGTGTATATGTGAACAGTCTTATAAATATGAACAAATTAAGATATTTTTGTATTTATAAAAAACTGGAAATAACCTAAATGTTCATTAGTAGGTGACAGGTTAACTAGTTTATAGTACCTCCATGAAATAGGATATATTTACCCATGAAAACAAAAATGCGAGAGATCTATGTGTTGATAATGAAAAGATCTGGAAAATATATTATCAAGTGAAAATAAAATTTTTAATTTTTTAAAAAGCAGGAGGCCAGCCCCATGGCATAGTGGTTAAGTTTGCATGCTCTACTTCGGCGGCCCAGTTCATGGTTCAGATCCCAGGCACGGACCTACACCACTCATTGGCAGCCATGATGTGGCAGCAATCCACATATAAAATGGAGGAAGATTGACATAGATATTAGCTCAGGGCTAATCTTCCTCAAGCAAAAAAAAGAGGAAGTTAGCTCAGGGCTCATCTTCCTCAGCAATAAAAACCCACAAAAAACCAGAAGTATATATTTATTGTTGTTATGTGCTGTAGAGTCAGCTCTGATTCCTGGCAACTCTATGAATGAGTGATGTCCAATATCCTGTCAAGAGCCCTACTCAGCTCCTGTAGACTCACGCCTATGGCTTCCTTTCTGGAATTACTCCATCTCGTATTTCGTCTTCCTCTTTTCCTGCTGCCTTTTACTTTTCATCATGTCCCCAAGGTAGGATAGTCTCAGTTTTACAATTTTTGCCTCCAGAGATAGGTCAGCCTTAATTTGCTCTTGGACCCACTTGTTCATTTTTCTGGCAGTCCAGGGTATCTGTAGAGCTCTCCTCCAACACCATATCTCAAATGAGTCCATTTTTTCCTGTCAGCCTTCTTCACTGTCCAGCTTTCGCACCCACACATAGTAATTGGGAATGCGAGGGTGTCGATAATCTTGGCCTTGGTCTCTAATGATACTCCCTTACTGTTGATGATCTTTCCTGATTCTTCCATCGCTGCCCTTCTGAGTCACAGTCTTCTCTTGATTTCTTGGCTGCGGTCTCCATTTAAACTGATGACTGAACCAAGGGAAACAAAACCTTTAACAATTTCAGTGTCTTCATGGTCTACATTAAAGTTGTATAGTTCTTCTGTAGTCATATCTGTCTTCTTCATGTTCGAATGCAGTCCTGCTTTGGCTCTTTCTTCTTTCACGCTATTCTGTGTGAACTTTCTTCTTACACACTATTGTGTGTGTGACTTACTGTTTTTGTAAACTGTATATTCACATGCGTAGATACATATAGAAAATTTCTAGAAGGATACACTTGAAAGAGTTTAGTAGTCATCGCTTTAGAGTCAGTGGGGGTTCTGAGATGGGGGAACTTAATCTTAATTATATGCCTTTGGATTTTTCCACATACTTGTATTTTTCAGCATAAAAACTAGGTAATAAAAATAAAGGGAAAGATATGTTACATGTATTCCTCTAAAGTGTCAATTAACAAATATACTTTCTGTAAGTAGTGTTAATTTAAAATGTAAGTGCCTATTTAATATGCTTAGCACCATGCTAACTAGTAAATAAAATAAGTACTAACCTTATATAAAATCTGGGCCTCTTTTAGTCCTAAATGATCAGCTTCTAAATGAAAAAAATAATACATGTATAAATTGAGTGACATTTGGAGTCTCCATCTATCCTATGTTGATGCAATCTGAAAGATTAATACCTATATATGATCTTTGTTTCATATAAACTGTGATTCTGTCTTCAAGGCACACCTTATATATGTGTGTTTTTTTTAATAGAAGATTCAAGAGCTGGAAACTTCACTACGTGAAGCTAAAGAAACTGCCATGCAAAAGGAAGACAAGATTATAAAGATGCAGAAAGAGCTTGAGATGACTAATGATATAATAGCAAAACTTCAATCACAAGTTAATGAATCAAATAAATGCCTTGAAAAAACAAAAGAAATGATCCAAGTACTTCAGGTAACTTAAAACTCATTTTATAAATAAAGGCATAATTTTATAAATTATGCATAATAAATATAAATAAATGCATACATTTATTTTCATGCCAAATAATGATTGTTTTCATCTTCCTGTAAAAATTATTTTTAAAAAACATAAATATTCTTGACAGTTTAAAATATATCTTATTTTTTTAATTTTTTTTAATTTTTTTACTTTTCAAAGTAAGGAAATTTTTTATTTTCACTTTAATTTCTGAATGCCAAAAATGTAGAGGATGTATGTTTGTATATCTCTAGTAGAATATTGAAACATTTTTTCATAAATATGTTTTTTTTTAAATTTTTTATTATTGCAGTAACATTGGATTATAACATTTATATAACTTTCAGGTGTACATCATAATATATTTCGAATTCTGTGTAGATTACATCATGTTCACCCCACAAAGACCAATTATCCATCACCACACGTGTGTCTAATCACCCTTTTGCCCTTCCCGCTCCTCCCTTCCCTTCTGGTAACCACCAATCCAGTCTCTCTTGCTCTGTGTTTGTTTGTCATTTTTATCTTCTACTTATGAGTGAGATCATATGGTATTTGACTTTCTCCCTCTGACTTATTTCACTTAGCATAATACCCTCAAGGTCCATCTATGTTGTCACAAATGGCCAGATTTCATCATTTCTTATGGCTGAGTAGTATTCCATTGTGTATATATACCACATCTTCCATTCGGCCCTTGATGGGCACCTAGGTTGTTTACAAGCCTTGGCTATTGTGAATAATGATGTGATGAACATAGGGGTGCATCTATCTTTTATGCCTTTGTGTTTTCAAGTTCTTTGGATAAATACCCAGCAGTGGGATAGCTGGATCATATGGTAGATCTATTCTTAATTTTCTGAGGCGTCTCCATACTGTTTTCCATAGTGGCTTCACCACTTTGCACTCCCACCAGCAATGTTTGAGGGTTCCTTTCTCTCCACATCCTCTCCAACACTTGTTGTTTCCTGTCTTGTTAATTATAGCCATTCTGACCAGAGTGAGGTGATATCTCATTGTAGTTTTGATTTGCATTTCCCTGATAGCTAATGATGTTGAACATCTTTTCATGAGCCTGTTGGCCATCCATATATCTTCTTTGCAGAAATCTCTGTTCAGATCTTTTGCCCACTTTTTAATTGAGTTGTTGGTTTTTTTCTTGTTGAGACTTTCTTTTTATTTTTCAAAAAAATATGCTTATCTAAATATTTAATACTCTGTTAGATAAGTACATTTTAAAATTATATTTTTTTCTACTTAATCCCCTGTTATTGAGTCCCACCTGGTAGCCTATGGGCTTAATCTAACCTGTTTTCTCTAGAAAGAGCAGAGTTGAAATGTTTTTGAGCTTGAATGCCGTTACACAAGTTGCACCCTCCTTCATCACAGCCTTCCTTCCTCGTCTGAGCCACAGCTACTTCTCACTCTTCTGCTACTTGGGTCGGATCCTAATAGGCATTTTGTTCACTGTTCCTGCTCCAGTGTCTCTTCTCTTCATTCCAAAATTAGAAACAAGCCAAGAATGCCTACTCTTTTCATTATTTAGCATTGTTCTAAAAATTCTGGTTCTTTCAATGAGACATGAAACAGAGAGGCAAGAGAAAATAATCTTAATTTTGTTTTTAGAAATTGTTAGTATAGCTAAAAACCAAGAAAATCAACTGTAAAGCTTTAAAATCTTTGAGAGTAATTTTTTAATACTTCAAATAACTAAATGATCACATTTTTATTCATTCAACAAGTATTTGTTGAATACCTACTATGTGTTGGTCATTGTTCTAGATGCCATGTGTACTGCAATGGAAAAAAAATAAAGCCTCCTTGAAGAGGCTTACATTCTGCTTCATGAAGTCAGAAAATAAACAAGTATATATGTTTGTTAAACGGTGAGAAGTGCGATGGAAAAATATTAAGCCAGACAGAGGTATATAGGTGCAGGGTGAGAGTGGGTGTGAGTAGGAGTGTGATTTTGTAAGGGGAGTTGAGGAGAGCCGCACAATTAAGATGACGAAGTGATGGTGTGAGCTGTCTGGTAGGGAAGGGCCTTCTAGGCAAAAGAAGTAGCAAATGCGAAGGCCGCAACACAGAAGTAGAGATGTATTCAAGGAAACAGCAAGAAAGCCAGCGTCTCCTGAGCAGCGTGGGCAAGGATAGAAGGGGAAATAGGTGAGAAGTAGCAGAGAGCCAAATCATAAAGCATCTTGAAAGCTGTTTGTAAGCACTTTGGGTTTTATTCTGGATGAGATGGGAAGTCATCAGAGGATTTTGGCAAAATGATATAGTCTGACTTAAATTTTTAAAGGCTGCCCTTTGAAAATAGAATCCAGGAAGGCGTGTTTGTTAGTGACGTGCCAGCTCCTACAACAAAGGGAACCACAAAATGCAATGGCTCAAACAAAATAGAAGCTTATTTCACACGTAAAAGTGTGGGTTCCAGCTTGGCAAGTGGCTCCTTTCCACATGGTCATTCAGAGGCCCCCGTTTCTCCCATCTTGTTTCTCCAGCACTTCCTTGGTGCTGTTTTCATCTGCATGGTTAAAGCCCAGTTGTAAGCTGTCCGTGCTCAGGCTCACAGAAAAGGGTCAAGATGGAGAAGCTAAAAATTGTCTTAAAATCTGTACTCATAAAGGCTCTGGCCCAGAAGTGGCACATGTCTCTTCCTCTCATATTTCTTTTTTTTTGCAAAATATTTAGATTCAATTTATCAAAGAGAAAGCCAAACATGTACCTCTCGTATTTCTTGGAGTCAGAGATGATTCCAAAGTTTTTGGCCTGAGCAGCCAAGAAGATAGAGTTGCTACATACGGAAATGGGAAAGACTGCCAGAAGAGGAAGTTTGAAACCAGGAAAGTTCAGTTTTGGACATGCTGAATTGGAAATGCCCACTGGGGACACCCAAGTTGAGATATGACTTAGGCAATTGAATATCTGAGTCTGAGCAAGATATAGGCGAGAGGTTTAAGTTTGGGGAATCATCAGCATATAAAAATCATGAGACTGGACAAGGGCATAAGCATAATGGAGAGGAGATGTGGAGTAACCAAATGATACTGAGATGGAGCAGCCAGTGAGTGAAAAAGAAAAGGGGGGGCTGGGCAACAGAGTGGTTCCAGTTTCTTCATATAAGTGAAGCTAGTGTTTCAAGAAAGAGGGAGTAAGCGACAAATTTCTCCACACTCAGTATAGATTGATACAGGTGTCTGTGGAGAGAGGAATATCTTTCCTGCATACTAAAAGTAACCATTTAGATAATATAATAGAGTATGCCATTGTACAGCATCCATGAGGAAAGAAAGCAAAGTATAGGGTATCCATAAAATCTTTATACAGTTTGAATTTTTAAGAATCTGTTTCTGTATTTTATATAAATATTCTATAAAATGCAACAGTATATTTAACTCGAGATTTGGCATAGTGAAATGCAAAGATATTAACTTTTAACCTATTCACCACTATTTTAATTCACCTGGATATAGCTGTCCAATATAATGTAGGGTTTATTAAGTGAATATAGAAGAAAGTAATTTGAACAAATGACTCATTAACAGTTTTGTTTAAATCTTGATACATTTCCTCTGTTGTATCTTTACAAATTATTTATATCAAGTAGCAGTAAATTTGTTAAAAATTCAAACTGTGCTAGTACTTTAGGGACATCCTGCACAGTGGGAAAAAAAGATCTTATTTATAACTGGCACAAAATATAAAATGCTCAAGTGACTAACCTTAACAAAAAATGAGGCAACATATATGAAAAGAACAACAAAACTCTAAAAGGAAATATAGGAGAGCATGTGGTTTAAAATAAGAAATATGCCATTTCCTAGGTTGTAACCTAAATACTGTACAACCATCAGTTTTTCCCAAATTAATTTCTAAAGTTAATGTAATTCAAATCAGAATCTCAAAGGAATTCTTTTTCTGGTAGAGCAAAGAAAGTTTCTCAGCAGACTCCATCTAAAATAGGATGAGCAGGTGCTGTTCAGTGAGAACACAGGCGCTCAGACTCCTCAGGCAGCTAGAGGATGTTTAAGGTTGTCAGCGCTTCTGAGTGCAGCTTGGGCACACGTCGTGTGTTTGAAATAAGGAATTCTCATTGTCTTTCATTTCTAAGAGAGTATTTCCAATTTCAATTTCTTTTACTCAAGAATTGTTTTAAAACTGTTATATATGACTAATTTATTTCATTATATTGTGGCAAAAAAATTACTGCAATTTCTCCATTTTTAGAATATATTGAAATTTTCTTTTAGGTGTCATAAATGAATAAATATTTTTAGAGTTCTTTGAACTTTTAAATCAAAATGTATACAAATAGATCAATGGAACAAAATAGAGAGCCCAGAAATATATACACACAAATATAGTCAGTTCATCTTTGACAAAAGAGCAAAGGCAATTCAATGGAAAAGGATAGTCTTATCAACTAGCGGTGCTGAACAACTGGACACCTTTCACAAAAATTAACTCAATTGATCGTAAACCTAAATCTAAAACACAAAACTAGAAAATGCCTAGAAGATAACGTAGGAGAAAATCGAGGTGACCTTGGGTTTGGCATTGACTTTTTTTACATACAACACCAAAAGCATAATCTATGAAAGAAAAAAATTGATAAACTGGACTTCATTTAAATTAAAAATGTTTGCCCTATGAAAGACAAGCCACAGACTGGAAGAAAATCTTTGCAAAACACATATCTATCAAGAACTGTTATCCAAAATATACAAAGAACTCTTAAAACTCAATAATTAGAAAGCAAACAGCCTGATTTAAAAATAGGCAATGGATCTGAACAGACACTTCACCAGAGAAGATACACACATGGCAAATAAGCATATGAAAAGATGCTCCACATCATATGTCATTAGAAAATTGCAAATTAAAAAACAGATACCACTGTACATCCACTGTATCTCAAAATATAATGGCCAAAATCCGGAACACTGACTGCACTGAATGCTGGCAAGGAGTGGGGCCAGGAGCTCTTGCTCACTGCTGGAGGGAATGCAAGTGGTACAGCCACTTTAGAAGAGAGTTTGGCAGTTTCTTACAAAACTGACACCACTCCAGCCAGTCATATGCTCAAGGAGTCCCTGATATCAGCATCTGGTCCAGAAAGCCAGGGTATTTTACTGGTGCCGTGACTGAGCAAATACTGGGCTCCTCCCAGAATGGGCTTATCTGACCTAGTCAGCAACCTCCTTAAGCTGAGCATCTCAGCTTTGGAAGCTTGCATCTTTTTAGTCTTTGCTAACTACGTGTGTGTGCAAATGTTTTTATAGGCACTGGGGGTAACGCCTAGAGGAATGAAGAGCTCTCTGGGTCCCTATTTAGATGGGTTTATTTTTGTATTCAATATATAATAGTAATCCATAGTATGGCTGTGGTAACAGCAATAAAAGAAATGAATGATTTATTCAGCAATAATAAGAAATGAGCCATCAAGCCACAAAAAGACATGGAGGAACCTTAAATGCACATTGCTAATTTTAAAAAGCCCATCTAAAAACACTGCATACTGTATGACATTCTGGAAGAGGCAAAACTAGGCGAACAGGAAAAGATCAATGATTACTAAGGGTTCTGGGGGAGGGTGGAGGGATGGATAGGTGGAGCACAGGAGATTTTTAGGGCAGTGAAACTATTCTGCATGATACAGTGATGATGAACACGTGTCATACATTTGTCAAAACCCATGGACTATACAATGCAAACAATAGACTCTAATGTAAACTGTGAACGTCAGTTAATAATGTATCGATATTGGCTCATCATTTGTAACAATCATACCACACTAAGATGTTAATAATAGGAGAAACTAGGGGAGGACACGGGTATTACCGGGACTCTATGTACTCTGCTCAATTTGTCTATAAACCTAAAATTGCTCTAAAAAATTAAACCTATTTATTAAAAAAGATTTTTGTATATGTTTGTATGTATATATGACTGATTTTTTTTCTAAGTCGAAGTAGATGTATGGCTAGATTGAACCAACCTTGAGTACAGAATATCCCCAATAATGTTATATAATATTTTGTGCCTTGAATTCAGTTCTACTTTGATATTTATATTACTGTTCATCTCTTGTCTTATTTTCCTGATTTACCTTTATCTACCCATTTCATTCGTTTCAACCTTTCTGTTTCATTTTGTTTAAGTATATTGTTTTTTAATTTGGAAAAATATTTGTTTTAAGAAATAGAAGTCATAGGTTTTCTAATTACACATTAGCTTCCAATAGCTTCACATGTACTTCACATCAAATATCTATTTGTTACTCATTTTAGGGTTAAAATTTGTGCCTTTCCTCCTTTTCATATGTTTGGAGTTTGCTGTTTTAAAATGTTCCTACTATATTAGGTAGTTAACAAGTCTTTGAAACTGCTCTAAAATTACTTTATTTCTCTTTTCTCTAAAACCTTTAGGACAAAGTTGCTTTAGGAGCTAAGCCCTATAAAGAAGAAATTGAAGAGCTCAAAACAAAGCTGGTGAAAATAGACCTAGAGAAGATGAGAAATGCCAAGGAGTTTGAAAAGGAGTATGTCTTTGTCTTAATTGAATATGACTTTAGTAGCTTAAATTTCCTTTCTAAACTGTATAAATTTAAAATATATTAAGATATTGTTATTGCTTTTTATAAAATAAATACAAACATCTACAGATTTTAAAGTTATTAAATTCTCATTATGTATGCAAAGGTTTTGAAAACAAGCACAATTCTGATCAATTACTGACATACTATGTCTTTGGATACTTCTTGTTCAATCATATAGGAACAGCTTAAAAATGGCCTTTTTTGTTTGAAAGTGAATATTAAGAACGTGTGTGTGTTTTTAGCAGTTTGTCTAAGGTTTCTGTTGGTTCTCTTAATTTCATTTGTTCTTCCTATTGTATTTTTGTGTAAGGTTTTATTTCCTTTTAAATTGTAGTACTTAGTGCCCAAGAGCATATTCCCTTTTTATTGATTTATTTATGTATAGTACCATATACAATAGCATGCCTAAAGTTCTTTGTGGTATAGCATAATGAAAAGAACATTAAACAGAGAGTCAAGGAAACTGAATTAGAAATATAATGTTGCCACTTATTAATATGTCACCTCTGACTCCTCACACTTTTTATTCTTCCTGTAAATGTTTAATAAATGTTTAATGATGATATCTAATTTTGCCCAAAAAGTCGCACTCTGAATCTTCATGCATTCTAACCAGCCTTCTATTGATAGGACTGTTGGTTTTAGTGGAGCATCATTAAAAAGGCAATTTTAGTGGCCAGCCCAGTGGCACGGTGGTTAAGTTTGCACATTCCGCTTCCGTGGCCCAGGGTTCACCATCCTAGGTGTGGACCTACACATCACCTGTCAAGCCATGCTGTGGTAGGCATCCCACATATAAAGTAGAGGAAGATGGGCACTGATGTTAGCTCAGGGCCAGTCCTCCTCAGCAAAAAGAGGATTGGTGGCAGATGTTAGCTCAGGGCTAATCTTCCTCAAAAGAAAAAAATTTTTTTAAATAAATGCAAAGCAATTTTATATAGAATAGAATCAGCAGATACTTTCAGTCTCTAAGAAAGGCAGAAAGTCTCATAATTTAGCATTGCCAATTAACACTCAAGCAAATAATTAACAGAATGTCTTTTTCTCCTGGGTGCAATGAGCAGACTGTGACCTCTGACTGTGTCACCTCAGATCAGAGCTGCAGTCGAGTGTGCTTTCCTTACAGTATATACAGGAAGGTGCTTTTGGTTTTACGCTTTGGTAATTGTTGTACCTTCAAGAGGTTTCTAGGACCTCATGATAACAACCCAATTATTTGTTTTATGGTGCCCCTGAATGTAATTTTGCTCAATATCCAGTTAATAATACCTATTGGGCTTTCAGAAATTTTAAAAGAATTGGTTTCTCAATGTTAAAAAAAAATTGCCCCTGCAGCCAAACAGAACACTTCCAGTTTGATGGTGTTATTTATGGCTATAAAGTGCATGATACCAGGGGGTATCGTGAGGGCTTACCTACTGCTGCTTATGCATATCATATCAATGTGATGTATCTTATCAGAAAATTCTTGACAGCAGTTCTGTTTATTCTTCCATTAAAAATTAGTTGCTGGCCTTTTACATATTTCTGTTGTTATTCTTAATAGAATTACTTGTACAAAAGCCACTGTAGAACATCAAAAAGAAGTTATAAGGCTATTGAGAGAAAATCTTAGACGAAATCAGCAGGCCCAAGATACTTCAAGTAAGTAGAAAATGCTGATATTTCCAGATCTTTTTCCATCTTACTTCTCAGTATACTTACACATTTTGAAGACTGCTACTATATATATGACAGTCAAGAATAAACCTGTTAATCACTAATTTATAAAGAACTATTTTTAAAATGAATTCATTGAGATCATATTTATCCTGTGATACCTCCTTAAGTTTCCTGTAATCTCAACTATTTATCCATTATAGATTCTTAAAAACTATGAATGTAACCTGTGCGCTATCAGATCTTTACATATTAGTGAAGATACCTTCAGTAGTATACAAGAATGACTTACCTGTCAAGGTAGACGTACCCTTCCCAATAAAACACAAGCATATCTCAATAGATTTTAACCATGTGCACTGTAAAAACATAGTCAGTATACAGTAAATATTATCCTACTTGTTGTTGGTACTGAAAATACAGACTTGATGCTTTCTGGCAAACTCTTTGAAACTTACCTTAGATACAGTTTTCAAATCTAATCATCAAATTTCTGCATATACATTCCTCAAACTGTATCTTTTCCCATATTTCTGTCTCTTATGTTTCATTTGAAAAGAGAGAATGCTGAACAGTACTTGGGGCAGCTTTGTGTAGTGGGTCCAGCATTGAACTAATGTCACGAACAGTTCTCTAAGCTGACTGCCCTCACTTAACAGCCTGTGAAATCATGAGGAGAACGCCTGACCTTCTAGATTGGATATAGACTTGTAAGGATCAGGCTAAAAGTTGTGTGTGAAAGCACACTGAAAATTCTAAATGTCAGGCAAATGCAAGATGATGTTTGTGTGTATTATTGTCCACGCATTGTCTGGTGCTTGTTTAGTTTGAACTGCCCTAGTGTCCATTGCAGGATAATTGCAGCTCCTACCTGGAAAACTTCAAGGGGTAAAAATAGAACTTTTGTTGTTAGGGAAGGGTCAGGATAATTCCTTCTAATTTGTGACTTTCAGGTACGTGTTGTACCTGAATTCAGAATAATTCAAAAGGAAATGGACATTGAGTGTCTTCCCCACACTCATCTTGCCCCTCCCTTGTAAACAGTCAGTGACCCAGTGGATCGTTCCACTTTCTAAGCACCTCACACTTTTATGCAATTTTACCTAAAATTTACAAAACAGTTCTTTACATTACTTGTACACATATGGTGTAAAATACTGAATAGTATATTCTTTACTAGCAGTCTAAGGTTTATTTAGTTAACAAATACGTGTTGAGTATTGGGAGCACATTGACTGCCTTGGGGTGGACCCCACACACGCTGTGTGGTGGAAGCAGCCCTCCAGGGGACCCCACTGGCGTCGAGAGTAGACAGTGAAGGGCAGCTCCGACTGCTGCCGTCACCGTGAGTGATCCTAGCAGGTGGTGGTGGTGGAGGTAGTGGGTGGAGAGAAGCAGGGGTTCCGCAGATACTTAGAATCCATGATGGAATTGGCATAGGAGGTGAGGGAAGAGGAGGAAGTCAAGGATGACGTTCAGGGAGATGGTGCTGAGATGTTTTGTTTTTTATAGTGATTTATTGAACTTACTAATGTTTCCTTTATTGTGAACTTTGGAGATAATTAAAATTATCACCTGTCTGTGTGTTTGCCTCCCACAGTGATATCAGAACATACTGATTCTCAGCCTTCAAAGAAACCCTTAACCTGTGGGGGTGGCAGCGGCATTGTACAAAGCACAAAAGCTCTTATTTTGAAAAGTGAATATATACGGCTAGAAAAGGAAATTTCTAAGTTAAAGCAGCAAAATGAACAGTTAACAAAGCAAAGGAATGAACTGTTAAGGTAAGATCTGCTTACCTGATACAGGAATTATGCTTATGCTGGTACGTGTGGGAGAGGATGATGCCTACACATGCATATATATTTTTTGCAGTGGGCAACCCCTCACACATATAGGGGAAGTAATTTTTAGAGCTCATGTAATGTGTCTTTTTTAAAAGGAATGAGAATATGGTAGCACCATTCCAGAGGTTTGCTATCCATCAACTGACTTTTTTTTTTTCCTGAGGAAGATTCGCCCTGAGCTAACATGCCAATCTTCCTCTATTTTTAGTATGTGGGCTGCCAGCACAGCATGGCCACTAACAGAGTGATGTGGGTCCACACTCGAGAACCAAACCCAGGCTGCCAAAGTGGAGTGCCCGGAACTTAACCACTAGGCCACAGGGCTGGCCCATCAACTGATTTTAGCTAAGCCTGTTTTTAACTAAGCCAAGAACCAAAAAGTAAACCAAGATCTTTGAGGGGAGCTTAAATATGCCACAAATATGCCCAAGTCAGTGAGGCTTTACTCAAAGGAGAATCCCTGAGGTCCATTATTGTAGCCCATTAACCTTTATAAACAGTTGTAAAAAATTTAATTAATTGGCTTCTACCAAAGATTAGAATCTTGTGCTAATCTTTACTAATGATGCAATAGAAGAAAAATAGGCATTAAATAAATATGCAAATAGCTACTGTTCTGTGTGAGGCTATTAAACAACAAAAAAAGCAAACAGGACATTATGAAAGGGTCCAACAGAGGGATCAGACCTTATCTAGATGTGGGGAGGGGCGGTGATCAAGAAACTAATATGTAAGAGTAGATCTGAAAATGAGTAGCAGTTAGGCTTGATGACAGGAGAGATGGCTAAGCCTTCTAGGCTGAGGGAACAGCATGTGCACAGGCTTTGAGTCAAAGAGGAAAGTGGAACAGAAAGACATGCAGTGTGGCCAGAGCATACAGAATGAGGCAGAGTAAGTGCAAGATGCGATGCCAGAGGCCACTGGTCCAGATTACACATTGCAGGTCATTCTGAGGCAGCTGGGGTGGTCTCCTAAATGTAACGGGAGGATTACCACCACTGGAGGATTTGAAGCTGGGGCCTAATGAGCTCATACGGCGTCTCTAGCTGCTAGAGCAGAATGGGGGAACCCAAAAGTGTGAGGTTGTATCAACACACTTGGCTGACTGATCAAAGAAAGGAGAGCAGGGCCTAGGATTGCTTCCCAGGCTTCTCTGAAGGAGTGAATAAATGCAGGCAGCATTTCCTGTGGGAAGCAACACTATAAGTAATCCAGAAAAGCACAGTGTAATATATCTTTTAAAATAACAAAGGTACATTAAAGATTCATCCATCCAGAAGACTAACTTATCAAATTATTGCCACAGAGTATCAGTAGGTAAACCACGCTGGATGACATCACTGATTCATTTGAAACCTAATATCATACTTTTCAAGATTCTGTGATCACGGAGATTTACTACAATTTTTCAATTTATATTGACCTCATTTCATTTTCTGAACTGTGGAAATAATCCAAACTTAGGAAGCATTAGGTTGAAATTAAAATGTAAATATGATAAAATGGTAAATTATATGTCACATATATTTTACCACAATTAAGAAAAAAAATTTTATGTAAATATGAATATATTTCTGGAATTGAGCAGTCTTACAGTCTCTTTTATTTTTCCCCACATTTAAGCAATAATCATCATCTTTCCAATGAGGTCAAAATGTGGAAGGAGAGAACTCTTAAAAGAGAAGCTCACAAAGAAGTGACTTGTGAGAATTCTCCAAAGTCTCCTAAAGTGACCGGACCAGCTTCTCAAAAGAGACAGCATACGCCTTCTCAATGCAAGGAACGGAATTTACAAGATCCTGTGCCAAAGGACTCACCGAAATCTTGGTTTTTTGATGGCCGATCAAAGTCTTTCCCAGCACCTCACCCAGTTCGCTATTTTGATAACTCAAGTCTAGGCCTCCGGCCAGGTGGGTAAATATACTGGTTACTTGGGGATCGGGGATAACGGTTGGAACTCATTTGTCACCTGTGGCCCCAAAGGGCAAGTTTTAGACAAGAGAAGATGTCATGGAGAAGCTGCACTGCAGAGATGTCATTTGCTGTCTCTGTGAGAAGTTTCTCCAAAGCACAGCACTGAAGTGAAATCACTTTTTACCCCGAGGGAAGTCTTATTCTGCCTCCTGAACCTTCAACTTTTCCCTCAGATAGACAAGCAGCTCTCGAGGACACAGAGAGACACCATCCTACAAACATAACTACTTTTACTGCAAAAGACCTTCTTATCAATTCAATGGGCCAGTATTTCCAGTAGCATTATATTCATTTTACACAAGCCAGATCATAGACTTATATCATTTACATATTCATTCAATGAACAGAAATTTTTGGTCTCCACCTATGTGTCACATATTGCACCCTGATGGTACATTGATAACCAAACCAGATATGGCCCCTGCCTTCCTGGAGTTCACAGTCTAGTGGGTATAGACGGTGATCAAGTAGTCAAAAAAGGTACAGTTCTAGAGTTCAAAAGCCTATGAGTTTTTAATAGGTCGTTTTAGGAATATAAGGAAGTCTTCCTGGAAGAAGGGGACTGAGATCTAACAGGTTAAGGTGAGTTAGCTTAACAAAGAGGGGAGGGGAAGGCGATTCAGGCAGAGGGAACAGGGTCGGCCCAGCTGGGAGAGACGTAACCAGGGGAAGGGTTGGAAAACCACGTGTGGCCAGAGCGCAGTGCACACAGGTTCCTCTGGGTGAAGTCGGTGAAGCCAGAGAGAGAAGAGCCAGATGCGCAGGACTTTGTGGGTTGTGGAGAGGAATTTTTACTTCATCCTGGGAGCATGCTAGAGGAAGCCGTTGAAAGATGTTAAAGAACAGCAGGAGAACATAATGGGTTATCAATTTGAAAACATTACCTCAGCTGTAAGGTAAACTGTATATAAGCTGCATGTTGTGTTGCAACCAAACGTGTTTTTTAATAAGATGACTTTTGCTTTCTATTTTTTTTCTCAGAAGAACAAACTGCTGGAGCAGAGAGTGTGGATCCTCAGCCAGGCCCTTGGCACGCCTCCTCAGGACAAGCTGTGCCCGAGTGCAAGACTCAGTAAACTCTGCTGTCACTTTTCTAGGGGCCTAGTGTTCCTTATTTAGAAATGACTGTATTTGTTACTTTATTTTTCTATCCCTGGCAATGATGTCACAGTCCAACTTAATTTCAATTCAGTTTGCACTTTGCCATTAGAAATTGAGGCATTCCAGTCATTTAGAATGGTGATAGACTGCCTTCTTCCTGAATGTGGTAATACTTTAGAAGTTGAATTGTTTTATTTATTTATATATTTTGTAAAGAATAAAGTTATTGAAGGAAATTTCCAGTCTTTCCGTATATACATAAAATGTATACATTTTCATTAATCTAAAGTTATCCACATGTGACTTAGATAATACATAAATTAAAGCATCATTTAATTAACAAAATTCCTAAACCTGGGCTCCCCACAACACATAAAGCATCTATGGATGGGCTTCACACAATCTGTAAAACCTCGGAAATTTTATCTTTTGTGTGTGGATTCAGTTTTCTAGGATACTAGGGTCCCTACTTTCTTATAACATACTCTCTGAGAGGTCTGTTACTCTATAAGAGGTTAAGAACTGTGGTTTTAGAGAGTATCTGATAGTACTTTTATATCATATGACTTTGAAAAACCATATAAAACAGCAAGTTGCATAAGGTTTAGAACAGAGTTAGTGATTTCAAGGCATTCTTGGCTCTTTGGTAAGAAGACTTATTCAAAGGGAGAGATTATGAATTGTATCATAGCCATCACTGTTAAAGTCTATGAACTGGTTATTTCCCTTACCTTAACACACTGTCACAGGTTCACTAGGGTGAAGTAAAACTGTGCCTTCCTATAACGCTGTCCCTCAGGCCTGTCCCTTGGGAGTTTGATTTCTCCTCTGCACCCAAACAAGACATGATTACAGAGCTGCAGGTTGATTCTCTACGATGTTCACTCCTCCACTGAATAAGAGTAATGCAAAGTAGTAGGTATGTTCACCTGGGTAATAAAACGACTTTAAGGCCATTAAAAATATAATCAGTCTTAAAAATAGATGATGACATAAAGAGATGGAAAGAGATTCCACGCACATGGATTGGAAGAATAAACACGGTTAAAATGTCCATACTACCCAAAGCAATCTACAGATGTAATGCAATCCCAATCAGAATCCCAATGACATTCTTCATGGAAACAGAACAGAGAATCCTAAAATTCATATGGGGCAACCAAAGACCCCAAATTGCTAAAGCAATCCTGAGAAAAAAGAACAAAGCTGGAGGTATCACCATCCCTGACTTCAAAGTGTACTACAAAGCCATAGTGATCAAAATGACATGGTACTGGTACAAAAACAGACACACAGATCAGTGGAACAGAACTGAAAGCCCAGAAGGAAAACCACACATCTACAGACAGCTAATCTTCAACAAAGGAGCTGGGAACATACAATGGAGAAAGGGAAGTATTTTCAACAAATGGTGTTGGGAAAACTGGACAGCCACGTGCAAAAGAATGAAAGTAGACCATTATCTCATGCCATACACAAAAATAAAATGGATCAAAGACTTGAAGATAAGTCCTGAAACCATAAAACTCCTGGAAGATAATATAGGTAGTAGACTCACTGACGTCAAACTTAAAAGGATCTTTTTGAATACCAGGTCTTCTCAGACAAGGGAAACAGAAGAAAAAAATAAGTGGGACGTCATCAGACTAAAGAGCTTCTGCAAGGCAAAAGAAACTAGGATCAAAACAAAAAGACAGCCCACCAAGTGAGAGAAAATATTTGCAAATCATATATCTGACAAGGGGTTAATCTCCATAATATATAAGGAATTCACACAACTGAACAACAAAAAAACAGCACAATCAAAAAATGAGCAGGGGATATGAACATTTTTCCAAAGAAGATATACAGATGGCCAAGAAACACATGAAAAGATGTTCAACATCACTAATCATCAGGGAAATGCAAATCAAAACTACACTAAGATACCACCTTACACCTGTTTAAATGGCTATAATCACTAAGACTAAAAATAAAAGTTGGAGAGGGTGTGGAGAAAAGGGAACCCTCATACACTGCTGGTGGGACTGCAAACTGGTATAGCCACTATGGAAAACAAGATGGAGGTTCCTCAGAAAACTAAAAATAGAAATACCATATCCAGTTATTCCATTACTGGGTATCTACCTAAACAACTTGAAATCAATAATCCAAAGAACATATGCACCCCTGTGTTGATAGCAGCACTATCCACAATAGCCAAGACCTGGAAGCAACCCAAGTGCCCATTGACCAATGATTGGATAAAGATGATGTGGTATATATACAATGGAATACTACTCAACCATTAAAAGAAGATGGATCCATCCCATTTGCAACAACATGGAAGGACCTGGAGGGAATTATGCTAAGGGAAGTAAGACTGAGAAAGACAAACACCAGATGATTTCACTCACATGTGGAATATAAACAAACACATGGACAAAGAAAACAGTTCAGTGGTTACCAGGGGAAGAGGGGTGAGGGGTGGGCATAGGGGGTGAAGGAGAACACTTATGTGATGACAGACAAGAAACAATGTACAACTGAAATTTCACAATGATGTCAACTCTTATGAACTCAATAGAAATTATATATATATATATATATAAAGATCAGTCTTCAGATATCCAGTCTAGTAGAATGTTGCTTAACTCTTGAATTTGGATATCTTTCATTCCTCATATTTGGGAAGTTTTTGGCCATTATTTCCTCAAATAAATCTTTTGTCCCTTTCTCTTTCCTTCTGGAAGTTCCATGATGCATATATTGGTCCACTTGCTGATGTCCCATAAGTACCTTAGGCTCTCTTCACTTTTCTTTATTCTTTTTTCTTTTTTCTTCTCTAACTGAGTAATTTCATATGACCTGGTTTCAACTTATTGATTCTTCTGCTTGATCAAGTCTGCTATTGAACCCCTCTGTGAATTTTTCATTTTAGTTATTTGTATTCTTCAGCTCCAGAATTTCTGTTTGGTCCTTTTTTTATAGTTTCCATCTCTTTAATATTCTCATTTTGTTTGTGCATCATTTTCCTGATTTCATTTAGCTGTCTATTGGTGTTCTCTTGTAGATCATTGAGCTTCCTTAAAACTATTATTTTCAAGTGTTTGTCAGGTATTTGTTCATAGGTCACCATTTCTTTGGAGTTGGTTTCTGGAGATTTAGTTTGTTTCTTTGATTGCATCGTGTTTCTCTGTTTCTTTGTGTGCCTTTTGATTTTTTTGCTGACTTTTATGCATTTGAAAAATAGCCACCTCTTCCAGTCTTTGTGGGCTGCTTCATACAGGGGCAGACCTTCATCAGTCAGCCCAGTTACAGATTGTGGGCCCTCTGAAAGCTTTTGGGCAGATGTGACTCTCTAGGCTTGTGTGTGTGATTTGCCAATTAGAGAGGTTTGCCAGTTTCTTTTTCAGGAGCTCATAATCTCTTGCTCCCTCTAATATCTGTCTGTAGTACTGCAGCTTCTTTGGTGCTGCAGCAGGAAGCCACCCCACTCTCCTTTGTTCTCATTGGCCCCCAGGCATCCAAATTACGTCAGCTCCCATCAGCACCCCAAATCAGGCGAGATAGAAACCAGTCCCAATGGCAGCCCTCCAAGACGCTGGCACATAAGACACACGCTCTACTCTCCTCCCTCCCTCCCTCCCGAGGATGAAGCTTCGAGTTGGGCACCTACTCCTGATGGTGCTGAGCCACGCTAGGCTCTGTCTGGTGCCAGACCATGCCAGTTCCATCAGCAGTTCGGGTCAAGTGAGGCAGAAACCAGTCCTTCAGGCAGCTCTCCAAAAAGACGGAACTGTGAATGAATTTTCCTCTCTTTTCTTTCCCCTGCTCCTCACGATGGAGGAGCTGTAAGCAGGGGTGAGCTGTGCTGGCTTGGGGGAGAGGTGGTCGCAGGGAAAATGAAAGGGCTCTTCTGCCTAGTTTCAGGGTGGAAGTTGTTAGCTTTGCCCTTACCCAGGGGACTGCAACTTCTTACCTGGCTTCTGAAGTTCTCACAAAGATACTTTGGTCCATGTATTGCTGTTAAGACAGTGTCTCTGTCAGGGAAAAAGAGCTGGGACTTTGTATTCCTCCATCTTGCTGATGTCTCCCTCAGAATGTTGCTTAACTCTTATGACCTGAGTTTCAGTGTCATGATGAAAGATTGTGAAGGAACAATGATGCAAGTTAGCAATGGAAACTTGCAAGAATGTTAAAAAGCAATAAGATGGTCAGACAACACTAAAATCTGAAAAGTCAAGTCAGGACCAGAGAAGACAAAATACAGTATTGTTCATAGGAAACATTTTCTTGAGAGCCTAGCAGAATCATGTTCAGGAAACTTATTGAGAGCCTGCCATTCATACTCAAATATTTAACTACCTTCTACTGTGTGCTGATCACTGGTCTAGGCACCGAAAGGCACTGCCTTTGTGGGACTCATGTTGTAGCTGGAAAACAAATAACTCATACTTTTAATATGAGCTGATCACAATGTAAGGGTGAAAAAGATATGGTCCCTAACCTTAAACAAATTTAGTCCACTGACTATACAGAGGGGTAAGCAAATATCTGCAATACCATGTGACTTAGGCGGTCGTAGAGTAAGCATAATTGTTGAAGATCTGTGAATAAAGGGAGGCTGAAGACAGCTGCCTCGAGAAAGAGGTACCTGAGTTGGCCTTGATTAGGGAACTCTCATATTCATAAAAAGTCTATTCCAAAATCCTCAAAAGTCAAAGGAAAGGTATTGGCGCTGGCCCCATGGCCAAGTGGTTAAGTTCGCATGTTCTGCTTTGGTGGCGTGGGGTTCACTGGTTCAGATCCTGAGCGTGGACCTAGCACCGCTCATCAAGCCATGCTGTAGCAGTGTCTCACATAGAAGAGCTAGAATGACCTACAACTAGGATATACACCTATGTACTGGAGCTTTGGGGAGAAAAAAAAAAAAAGAGGAAGATTGGTAACATGTTAACTCAGGGCCAGTCTTCCTCACCAAAAAAAAAGCATAAAAAAAAAGAAAGGAAAGATGTTGTTAGGAACACAAGGAGCACAGCTGCGTGTGATTACAGTCATTAGACCCAGTGTTAGAAGCTACAGTGGGGCAATGAGAGACAGTTTTACCAAAGACCTTATGTGAACACAAGCAGAAACTAGGGCAGGGTTTTAAAAAATCTTTAAGGGTAATTTTTACCATCCATTATAATTGAATTTCTAATAATCATTCACATTTTTAAGTACAAATGTAACAAATATTGTACATGCCAAGTCCTTCCTCCTCACAACATCCCTGAGGTAGGTGCTATGCCTACCTTCATTTTACAGATGTGAAACAGGTTTGGTCAGCTGGGTAACTTACTCACTTAGCTGGTGAGGGAAAGATGTGGGACTTACCTGCATCTTTCTGACTCCACAGTCTGTTCTTAACCACTGTGACTGTTACGGATACACTTAACTCCAAGAACGAAAAACCTGAAAAGTGACTAAAGTTTATTTTTCTCACATAAGAAGTCCAGAGGAGTTACTTTAGGGATTTTGTCTTAAGCCTGTCTTCAAGGAACTAGGTTCCTTTTCTTCTCTATTGTCCTTAGTGTGTGCCTCTGACCTCAGACCAAGTCACAAAATGGCTGCTAGGTCCCAAGGCATCATATCCACGTTCCAGGACCGCCCCCCCCCCCCAAAAAAAAAGGAAGGAGCAAAAGCCAAAGGCCTTTCTATCCAAGAAGAAAGGCCTCCTCAGAAACTCCAGCCCACATTTCATTGGCCAACCCTAGCAGCAAAGGAAGCTGGCAATTTGAGAGTTTTGTTTTCAGCCCCTTGACACAAATAATCCACATCAATCTACAAATCAAAATTGGGGTGAATTTATTATGAGTCAGGTCTGAGGACTAGCCTGGGGCCTTCCTCCCTCAAGGAAGGAAGGGCACCAAAGAAGTGGGGTGTACCGAGTGGTTATACACAGTCTTGGAACAAAGAGCATCCATCATATATGGCAGGAATATCCCTTTTACAATTATCGCGAGATGCTTTGCTGGCCCAGCAGGTCAGAGGTCAGTAGGTCAGTGGTCACAAGGTGGGTAGTCACACGGTGAGCACAGGAGGTCCGTAATTAATCCTTAGTTTAGGGAGAGATGCATATTAAAGGAAATGCCGATGTAGGGGGAAGCTACCTCCTTATCTTTAAGGGCATTGTTCTTATCTTTGGGACATTGTAAGCGTTTAAAGCAGATGTACAATGCACGCTCAACAGACCTTTCTGGAAAAACAAGGCCAGGTCAAATTAGTTTCAAACCAAATGGCTTCCTCATATCCTCCAATATAGCCTACTGCTTGTCATTTATTTATCACCCTTACAGTGTAGGAGGCAGGGGAAAGTGAGTTGGGTGGGTGCTGAGTGAACCCACTTAAACAGCACATGCACAAACCACCTGCACACTCACTCTGCTCAGTTACCTGCCTGAGAAAGTTGGAGTTACGAAGCCTAGTGTAGAGGGCTCACGTGACCCAGTCCTTTCCTTTCCTTCTTGTGTCTCTGTTCTCTTCAGCCAGACTTGGCTTTTTGCTCTTACCCAGCATGTTCTTTCCTTGAAGCCTCCACACTCCCACTGAGGCTCAACCTGCTCCCTGACGCCACCGCGAGCGCAGTCAGGACGCCTGCATTCCGCCGCTAAGCGTGTATTAGTGTTAGAAGAGACGGCGCGTCACAAGAGAACCACAACCATACCTTCAACGCGAGAGAACGTGTGCTGCCCTCTCAGCAATCATGTCAAGGGCCAGGAGAGAAGGCTCTAGTATCTTCAGTGACCTGGGCTCCTTCTGTTTCGCGGCTCTGCCGTCTTCCACATGCGACTTCTGCCTCATTCCATCTTGAACACCGCAGAACAGCACGTAGTAGACACAAACGACAGGGACTGAGAGGGGTCAAAGCCAAGGGAGTGGTTTCCAGTCCTGAGCATGCTGCGGGGACTTTTTCCGCTTTTCACCGTTTACTCGGAGTTAGCAGTTCGACCTGAGCTCCACTAGACGGCAGCACGTACACACATTGAGTATAGCAATGTGCGAATCCTTAAAAACTCAAGGAAACAGAACCAGCAAACTCGGAAGAAACCTGAACTACACATCCCAGCATTCATCATTAAGCCCTGACTTGTCTGCACGAAGGTCTTCGTTGCCGCTCGCGCAGTGACCTGGAGGACGCCATCCACCTGCTGCTACTCTAAAGTAAGATTTCCTGGTATTTTTTCAATGAAACTTTAAATGGACTGGGAAAAGGAGATGTTTAATTTTTATGTGTTGCTTTGCACGTTACTTATTTCAGGAAATCTTAGCAGTTAGATCAGGATTAGGGTGCATTTGGAACTCTGGTATCTTCAGTTTTTCAAAATAACCAAAGAAGAGAGGATTTTTCAGTGTTTTAAGTGAACATTTTTCTTCCGGGCTCATGAAGACAGAATTCCCGAAAATGCTCTGTCTCTGATAACGAAAAATTAACACTTTGATTCCAGTGTTTACAGTAAGAAAGCCATCACGTTTGCTTTTCATATTGGATTTTACCATTTCAGGCCATGTTTGCAACTCATTTTCCCAAAAGCTCTGTTTTAGCGTGGCAGTGCAGTTGACCTAACAGTAAACCTTCGGCTCCAAACTCCGGGCCCAGAAAGGCGGGGAGGCCGCCCGGAGCCCGGCGCCCAGAGCCGCGGGGCGCACGGGCTCAAGTTACAGCGTTTGATCCGCACGCTCAGGACTGGGGGTGGGTAAAGGTTCCTGGAGTCTCTCATTCCTAAAGTACATATTGCAAATATCTCAACTCTCCCCAAGTTTAAAGTGAGTATGAACCTCTCGTGTAAGAAGGGGGAAAACCAGTGAAAATTTCGTTGCCTCAGAGTGGCTGGGCTTCTTGGTGGCTGGCGAGGGCGGCCGCGGTCGGAGCGCCTCGGGCAGCGGCGAGCTGGTCCCGGAGTCGGGCGCCGGCCGCTCGGGGCAGCGCTGGGAGCAGAGGGAGCGAGCGCCCGGGCAGGGGCGGGGACGGCGGGGCACCCCCTGGAACGCCCGCCTCCTGTCCGCGCGTGGACGCCGCGGGCCCCGGGCGGCCGAGGGCTGGACGGCAGGCGTCCGGGCGACACGAGGCCCGCTGGGCCGGCTGGTGGGAGGCCCGGGTGCGACGCCGGCTGGGACGCGGGAAGGAGCGCGCGAGACCGGGCCGCACCTCGGGCCTTCGCCCGGCGCCCCGCCTCCCCCGGCGCTCCCGCCCCCGCCTGCCTGACGACCCCCCCACACCCCCCCGCGCGCCCGCCCCCGCCCGCCTGACGCCCGTCCCCTCCCCCGCCCGCCTGACGCCCCCGCCCCGCCCCCCCTGGCGCGTCCGCCCCCGCCTGCCTGACGCCCCGCCCCGCCCCCCTGGTGCGCCCGCCCCCGCCGCCGCCCCCCCCAGCCCCTGGCCCTCTCGCCCCCGCTTGCCTGACGCCTGCCCGCGTGAGCGCCCCCGCCGGGCGGAGCCGCGCGTGGCTGAGGAGGACGGAGTGGGGCTCGGGAGGAAAGGGCTTCGGGGCCCAGGCCGGAGAAGCCGCCTGCGCCTTCTCGGGCGCGGTGTGTGCGCGCGTGCTCCTTGAGTGCATTCGCTCAACGCCCGCCCAGCTCGCTTCCCTGCCTTTCCCATCCTGAGGGGGGAAGACGGCGCCCCCACACGCCGGCCCCCGCGGCTGCTAGGGCTGGCGGGTGAAACGTGGGCCGGGGTTCTGAGCAGGCCTTCCTTCTTGGGTAGAAAGACCTTTGGCTTTTGCTCCTTCCCTTGGTGTTTTTTGGCGCGGATGCGGATATGGTGCCTTGGGACATAGCAGCCATGTTGTGACTTGGCGCGAGGTCAGAGGCACACGTTGAGAACAGCGGGATGGGGGAGAGAGCCTGGCTCCTTGAAGACCACCTCATTTGATCATCGTTTGACTCCTCGCCACCCCGACCTCAGCACTAGCCGTTCCGCGCGCCCTGCAGTCGGCACTGGTCAGACCTGATGCACGCCACCTTTCCCCCGGTCACAGTGTCTCAGTCCTGCCTGTCAGAAGTGACTGACTGTGGCTGTTAAAGCGTTAACTCCCGCCGGCTTAAGCTTGAGAAGAGGATCGGCAGCGTTATGGGGAGGCCTGCGTTTCGTCTGTCTCTCTGACCTGGACCAGGCCACATCAGTTTCCTCATCTGTAAAATGGGGGTATTGGACATGATTTGATTTTCCGGTTCTTTTGTTCAGTGACTTTCTGAGGCTGATGGTGAAATCTTTCCAAGGGACAAGGAAAAACCACAGATGAGAGCCAGCCCTGATGGCTTAGTGGTTAAAGTTTGGTGCACTCCACTTCAGCCTCCTGGTTCAATGTTAGCTTAGGGCGAATCTTCTCCTGCAAAAATAAGAATATAAATAAACAAACTAGAAATGATTGATGGTGCAAACCCAACGGAAGTTTACAGGACAGAAAGCAGGAAGGACATGCCCAGTGGCATAGCAGTGCGTGCGGGCACAGCGGGGAGGATGTTGGTGGGGTGGGGAGGGGAGGACTCCACCCCTTCTGGATCAGCATTGGGTTCTCAAAAAACCGAAAGGTGGGTCAAGTCCAATGTCTGTCTCTTACTGAGTATCAGTTGAGTGGGCTGTGCCAAATGGTTTTGATGTACAAAGCTAGGTATCTAGAGTGGGTGCTCTTGGAGAATTCTCATGGTGGGAATATTTGTGCTGGGGTGCCATCTTCAGGTTCTTAAAGGAGTACATTGAACCGTTCATTCTAGATGTTACTGCATAGGACCATGTCTACAGTGCATGCCATTAAATACACGTGTCTGTAGATTAAACCGCAGGTTCCGTTATGGGTCGACTTGATGGGAAGGTCATCGTCCTGACAGCTGCTGCTCAGGGGATCGGCCGGGCCACTGCCATAGTAAGTTACTATCTCTGTTTGCTTCCTACCTTTGGAGGGGTTGAATCACATGGACAGATTCCATGGCTGTTTAATTCTGCTCTACTTCTTTTTTTTATTGGCTTTTGTGCTTCTGTTGTCTTAAGTTACAAAAATAAAAGTTGCTACTCTTGATCCCAGGCAGATGAAGCAAGGCTTACCTCACATATTTATTATGTGACGTCTCATAACTTTTGACGCTGAGAACGTATTTCTTTGCCTCAGTTTCTCTGCACTGTAATAAATTTGCTACAGGGGGCCTAAAGGAGTACATAGCCCTCTGAAATCACGTCAGTTCAGACGTAGGACTCCAGAGTTCTAAGACTATCAGGTTACCTTTACCTTGTAATTTATAGCAGCTTCTTGCACATTATAGTCCTGACTTGAGCTAATAATGCAGCTTAACTGTAACGGTAGGATTAGTTTGATATTTGTGAAAACACTAGTATACTCTTAGGAGGAAAAGTGTTGAAATAACCCATTTTTCTCATTATTTGGGGTTTAGTCACCTGCTCAGAAATGGAATAAAGGCTGTCAAATTACAGAATAGTAGTATTTTGAGAGGTGTTAATAACAGAATCCTAGTTTTTTAAAAACACTATTGTATTTGATGTTACTAAAAGGGACAAAGTCAGATGACAAGCACAATGTATGTCATGTTGTACTAATTAATGATAAAAATAACAATGGGAAGGGCTAAGTGAGACTAGATAGTTTGAAATTCCACCCATGTATAAGGAAAACAATGAAAATAAGATAAAGGGAGAAAAGGCTAAAGGATTTTCTATTCATGAGAGCAGCTTAACCAAGTAAACAAAGGATTCATTTGTGTGTTGTCTTGCAGGCTTTTGCAAGAGAAGGTGCCAAAGTCATAGCCACAGATATCAATGAGTCCAAACTTCAAGAACTGGAAAAGTACCCGGGTAAGCAACTCAGCAGCTTGAACTTGGGATTCAGAGTCCATAAGGTATTATAAAAAACAGTACTCGTCTGCTGAAAGAAAATTACTTAGCTGGTCAGCTCCACCGGCCTTCTTCTTAGAGCCTGATTCTTTGATATCAAATCTATATTCTGTGAACCTACAGACAAAAATCTGTATACTTAAATATATAAAAGTTGTATACTTAAAATTTTTTTTATCCAGCATGTTGAAGGATTCAGTACCTAATTACAAAATTGTATGTGAAATTTAACAGTTGTTGCATTAACTTTTAATGACAACTTTCACTTCTGTGCCCTACTCGGCACAGTGCTGTCCAGTAGGAAAATGATGTGAACCACGTGTGTGATGTAAATTTCCTGTGGCTACATTTAAAAAGTAAAAAGAAACAGATGAAAATTAATTTTAGTAATGTATTTTATTTAACTAAATATATCTAAAATACCATTTTAACATACTCAATATAAAAAAAATTTATGGAATATTTTACATTCTTTTTTCATACTAAATCTTTTAAATTCACGTGTGTTGTACACTTACAGCGCATTTCAGTTCTGACTAGCTGCATTTCAAGTGCTTAGTAGCCACATGTGCCTGGTGGCTACCATATTGGAGACAGCTCAGCCCTAAAGTCACATATGATCAGAAACCCTAAGAGATTATGCAGATTATTTCGCTGTGTATCACCCCTTACTGCACCACACTGAACTCAACTCCAGCATCAAAGGACTTCAACTAGAGTTCCTCTGAAAGAAATCAGAACAGACAGCTCATTTGAAAGTTAATTCTTCCAGCAAAATAGAACAGGTTATATAATCAAATGCAAATTAGCACATTGAATTCATGAACGGAATTAGACTATGCTATTTTAATTATTGGATTGTTTATTTATTATTGGGAAATTATTTAATTTTAATAATAGGGAATTTTAACTCCAAGTCAGAAAAACGCTGTTGTACTGAAAAAGTATTGAAAAAGTACTAAGGGAAGAAAGTCTTCCCGAAACTTTCTCCCCTTTCTCTCCTTTTCTATGTTTATAATCTTTTCTTTCTATATCTATAAAAGAATAATAAAATAAACCATATTTTTTTAAAAACATTAAAATAGTGACTTTCTTTTATTAGAGAATGTTTGGGGTTTTTTAGTAACTATTACAGTGTGTCTCTGAGATCCAATGCTGGATCTCTCATGTCTAGCTTTCAAGTGTTTCATCCCTTCTCCTGGCCCCTCATTTCTTCTCCTTGCAATTTAGTGCAGAAATAAGTGATTATACCCTTGACTGACAAAGTCGTTTCCAATAAATAATGGAATTGACATGAAGGTAAAGTGCACAAATGGAAACAGTCTCCTGTCTCACTGCCCTGCCCTTCCCCACCCCTCACTCAGATAGGATTCAGTGTTCCTGGGGCAGTGACTCACCTCTGGGGAAAGAGTGAGCCACAGCAAGCCTGCGCTCTGTTATTACTGCTGGCTCACTGAGAAGCATCTAATATAAATCATTCATACTTCACTGTAAAGTCTTTTCTCAGAAAAGGCCTTTAGTATTCAATTTAGAGAGTGAAGAGAAAGGGAGGGAGAGAGAGGTGTGTTATTGGGAGTTCAGGATGGGGAGGATTTTAAGATTTTTATTAATGAGATTCTTAAGATTCTTAAGACCCTACCAATGGTCAACAATCCTATGAAGGCAAAATGGACAGATACTGTAATCTTTGTACTTCAAAGCAGCTACATCTACAAGACTAAACATTTTTTATGGGTATAAGTAAATAGTTTCCCTTGTTTTATGTTTCAGGTATTCAGACTCGAGTCCTGGATGTCACAAAAAAAAAACAAATTGATGAGTTTGCCAATGAAATTGAGAGAGTTGACATTCTCTTTAATGTTGCTGGGTAATTCATAACTTTTTAATTTCATTCTCCTTACAGAAAGTTTTCTATGTCTTTTATTAAAAGAAATTTGATAATATGGCCAAATTATTCTTTGTGAACCCTAATATATTCCTTAGGAAATAAAGCTGGATTTTGGACAGAATTTTTGTTACAAGTAAGATTCAGCAAGTAAAACAGCCATAGAAGTTGACATGTGCTTGGGACCTAAAGGCACTTAAGGATACTCAAGACAACTGCTACCAATCCAACGCTGTTGATCTACCTAAGGCTGGGGACAGGCTCACACCAGTGGACTTGTCACTGATGTTCCACTGAGACTTATAAAATAAAATTAAAATCTGTTTTCCAGGAGTGTCTTTAAGGCAAAGTATATCTACCAAAAACTGAGTACTCAGTTTATTGAAATGCGAATGTTCCCCATTTGTTGGCACAACATTCTGGCAAGTTCTTTCTACCTCCCAAGCGCAGCATTTCTTATTAGGACAATTAATCCCATCAAAAGAAGTTTCACTCTGTTGCTTTATATACAGCACAAAGAAAATGGCTTAATTAGGGCTGGCCCCGTGGCCGAGTGGTTAAGTTCGCGAGCTCTGCTGCAGGCGGCCCAGTGTTTCGTCGGTTCGAATCCTGGGCGCGGACATGGCACTGCTCGTCAGACCACGCTGAGGCAGCGTCCCACATGCCACAACTAGAGGAACCCACAACGAAGAATACACAACTATGTACCGGGGGGCTTTGGGGAGAAAAAGGAAAAAATAAAATCTTTAAAAAAAAAAAAAAAAAGAAAATGGCTTAATTGAACTTAATAGAGTAGTACCAAACTTGCTGAACCATGCTTGAAGGATGAGAGACTGGAGCTGGAGCAGCCCCATGTGGAGCAGCTAGTGCTTGTGCTCACTCTCCCTTCTCAGGCATGACAGTAGAGATGAGGACAGTTGAGGCTTACGCAGGACTAAGTAGATAGAGTCTGATGTTCCACTTTTCTTGTGTGGTGTTAACGTTTATACTGTGGCATTGATAGAAAAATTCTAGAGCCGCCTTATGTATTTTTATGATTCTTCCTAATCATGTTTCAGTATGAAAAAAGTCTGTCTATTCATAGTTTATCATGTGTTACAATGTATGGAAATTAAAGCAACAATTTATGATTATCTATTTTATAAATAATCTCATCTTTCATAGAAGAATATATTCAGAACCATGAAAAAATCAACTAGCAAAATTATTTTTTGAGCATCTATTAAATTTTCAGCAAAGTAAGGGATATAGAAATATAGCATGTGGTTTTTGCTGTCATTCGATTGAACTGGAAGTACAGTGGTACATGGGAATCACAACTGACAATATTTTATAAGTAATTACATAATTTTGGTCCAGGGGACAGTGAAATCAATTAGGACCCCATTGTTATAAAGCTTCCTTGAGGAAATGTGACTTGGAAAATAGCAAAGGCTATTTTGAGGGTTTTCTTTTGTTCTGCTTTGTTTACTCAGTATGTCAGAACTGTACAGTAGCGATATTACTTTGCTGCCCTGAGATGGTGAGATACTTGTTTTCCCTGCAACTTTGATTTCCCTTGAGAATGGTAAGTTCTTGCCACCTGAGGGCACTGCTGCTCTTGAAATCAGAGTCCACTGGGGCAAGTGTCCTCAGTTGTTTGTAATGGCGTTGATATTTCCTGTGCATTTGGTATAGAGCTTCTTATGTTTGGGGGCTCCAGACTCTTGCCGCCTTCTTTTAAAAGAAGGATCTTGTTTTCAAATAACGAATTTTTTACCTTAAGTTGTTGAGACACTTACTTACCTAATGTACCAAGTGATACTATGTTTGAATTGTTAAAAGTCTTGGTTAGGGAAGGGACAATGGTCTAAGTCAATAAATGAAAATAAAAATGAAAAGGAAGTGGAATAGAAATCGTTTTTAATGATAATTTTTCCCCATTGTTTAATTACTCTTCCAGTTTTGTTCATCATGGAACCATCCTGGACTGTGAGGAGAAAGACTGGGACTTCTCAATGAATCTTAACGTCCGCAGCATGTACCTGATGATCAAGGCCTTTCTTCCTAAAGTAAGGTGACCACCACCAGGATGACCACCACGTTAGTCTCCAGGTCTCCATCCTGGGCATCCAGAAAGAATCCTCACATGTGCTGAAGAGTAATGGTAGTTAACGTAATGACTAACATGTAGTGAACGTAAATACCAAGGCATTTAGTATAAATTAATTCGTCTAACCTTCCAGTTCATCCAGTCAAAGAATATTTATTAAGCACTTTCTACATGCCAGGCTCCATTCTAGGTGCAGAAGACAAATCAGAGAACTAAACAAAGTCCCTTCTGTAAGGGAGCTTCCATTTTGGAGAGGTGAGACAGGATAATATGTAATCAAATAAACATATAACATGTGAGGTAGTTAGAAGTACTATGAAGAGAAAAAAAGCTCAGTTATTAGAGAGGTCCCAGAGGCCTCACTGATAAGGTGAGATTTTCATAGAGGCCGAATGAAGCAACGGAGCTAACCATTCAGGTGTTTGGGGAGAAGCTTCCAGGGAGAGGGACAGCAGGAGGCCTGTGGGACCAGAACAATCCGATGAGGTAGGTACTACTTTGTCCCATTCACTGTACAGAGAAAGAAACTAGGAGGTTAAGTAACTTGCCCAAATCATATAACTAGCAAGTGGTTAGAGCCAAGACTAGGCACACGCTCTCAGGATGGATGTACCCCACTGCTTTTCTGTACCTTGAGTACCCTCCTTACTCTCCTGTCTTTAGCTGAGCCACTGAAGTTCCAGAGAGGTGAGAGACAGCATGTGCTGAAGAGAGAGTATTCCTCCTGAGTCTGCCACCCTTGAATTCTCCAGCCTTCACACAGCTCATCAATGTTTTTCATTTTGTTATACAAATAAGCTTTAAGTACCTTTTGATAGAAAGCACCACACCAGGTGCTCTAGGGGAGACAGGTGTAAATATGAAAAATGTTGACTTCAAATGAGCTTGTAAGCCAGCAGTAGCAGACAGCACGGGCTCAGACAATGGAGGGGTTGACTGAGTACAGAACCAGCTCAGTTCAAGGTTGTAAATTAAATCCTAGTGAAATGCAGAAGAGCCATTCTTTCCATCCATCCCTGCTGGATGAGATGACTGGAGTACTGAATGCTGCCCTGTGCGGGGCAGGAGAAGAGCTTTTTAATGACGCAGCAGGACTGATACTTTGCTCTGAACATTCAACCTAATGTCAAGAAGGATACAGATGAATGCTAAAAGGAAAGTTAGAGAAATTGACTTAGTAACGAAGGAATTTGTTTTTAATCTATTTGTTTAGTGCCTAGAAGGGATCTTTGGGTGGGCCCACAGATTGTTGAACTAGCAAATTTTTTAAAAATATAAATTGCCTTTTTTACCTATTTGGAGGTGATGAAAATCTGTTATTTGGAACTTGGATGCATTTTTTGAAGGCTGGTCCTTAACACAGGATTTGGGGAGAAGCAGAGGCTGTGGTTAAAGGGGAGAGCGTCCGTCACAGCTGATGAGACGTGTGAGACTCATTTGTAAAATGAGCTTGTTCGTGTCTGCAGTGCTTCAGGAGTATCAGTGAGGAACGTAGGTGTGAGGCACAGTGGAGCTGAAATTTACACTTGTAAGTGTTAACTTTTAAAATATCGAACAATAACTTGCAAATTAGTGAGTTTGCCTGTGATTTAAAGCACCTTAACAATAATCCATATGAAACAATGACACTCGTTTGTAAAAAAAAGAAAAGAAAAAAATCCCCCAAAATATTAACCAGTGGGATGGGGAATCAAAAGGAGTCAGTGCCACTTGTTAAGGTGACCCTAACCAACCTGACCCCAAGGTCAGACTCTGGTGTCAAAAAACCTTCGGCACAGCCTGAGCTCTGCCCTTAATTCACCAGGTGCCCTAGGAGATGGTACTTAGGCTCTCTCAGCATCTGTTTCTTCTATTTATTTATTTACTTTTTTTTTTTCTAAGATTTTATTTTTACTTTTTCTCCTCAAAGCCCCCCGGTACATAGTTGTGTACTTTTAGTTGTGGGTCCTTTTAGTTGTGGCATGTGGGATGCCACCTCACCGTGACTTGATGAGCAGTGCCATGTCCACACCCAGGATTCAAACCAGCAAAAGCCTGGGCCACCGAAGCGGAGTGCGCAAACTTAACCACTCAACCGCAGGGCCAGCCCCATGTTTCTTCTGTTTAAAATGAGGGTGATAGATTACACAATCCCTTCCAGCAGTAATTGTCTAGGATCCTCTTGTGTTCGTTAACCATGACACACATATACCCAGTTAGAACTTTCCAGAGGAAGCCAGGATTTGGAGTCCAAGCAGATCTGCAAGGTCAGGTGGTCAAAATATAGGAACACTTGTAGGAAATTTCTGTTCATGGATAGAGATTCCAAGACTGAAAGATCGGTCAAAAGGCAGAGGACAAATTGAAGATTCTCTAAGAGGTCAGTGCAGAATCCAAGGTCCACTAGAAAAGAAGATCCATTACGGCAAGGATCTGGGGAGGGCTTGGATGTTTGGGGTTTTTTCCGCCTTTGCTGTATTGTAGAAGAGTCCCTAGCACACAGAAGTGCTTAGCAAACGTTGGTTGAATGAGTAAGTGAATCTAGGATATCAGTCCAGGTTGGGGTCAGGCATGGAATCACTGAAGACCCAAGGAGCCAAGGTCTGCCAAGTTTAGGAGCTGAGTTCTGGTTGATGGGGACAAAAGAGCTGAGTCAGAGTGGGACTGACTAGATACAGCTAGAGGAGATCTGTAGAGACCTTTGTATCCCTGCCTGAGCTTCTGGAAGATCAGTCCTATGTGGCCTTACTATGTACAGATGATGCGGGGTCGGTGAGCCGAGGAGTCAAAAGAAAGATTTCTTAGACTCTCAAGATCTGGCAGTAGTGCTCTTTTATTTAGAGAATAGTGTGGAATAGCATGGGGACAGGACCCATGGGCAGGCAGAGCCGCTGCTGCTGCCCCCGCTGGCATGGGGACAGGACCCATGGGCAGGCAGAGCTGGTGCGTGGGGACAGGACCCATGGGCAGGCAGAGCTGGTGCGTGGGGACAGGACCCATGGGCAGGCAGAGCTGGTGCGTGGGGACAGGACCCACGGGCAGTCAGAGCTCCTGCTGCTGCCCCCGCTGGCATGGGGACAGGTCCCATGGGCAGGCAGAGCTGGTGTGTGGGGACAAGACCCACAGGCAGTCAGAGCTCCTGCTGCTGCCCCCGCTGGCATGGGGACAGGACCCATGGGCAGGCAGAGCTGGTGCGTGGGGACAGGACCCAGGGGCAGTCAGAGCTCCTGCTGCTGCCCTGAGTTGAGGGTTAGGGCTAATTTTATAAGGCATGGGTACGTGACTTATTTTTACTGGAAAAAAAGAAAAGATGATGTAAAAAGTCATTAAATGATTTCAGTGCAGATGGGGTCTGGTTATTGTGCGGTCATATAACTTTAGATACGAATCTGGCCATATAGATCGGCATGCAGGTGAGGATGCCCCGGGCTTCTCTCCCTGGGGCAGTCCTAATTCATACCATAAAAAAAGTCCACTGGGTCATATAGTTTGGCATGTAGGCCAGGTCACCTTGGGCTTCTCTAGCTGGGGCAGCCTTAATCCACATCACAGACACTCCACTTTATGGGCCACAGAGGGCTGCTGCTTGGCAGGCAGAGGGAGCATCACACGGGACAGCAGGTTCTGAGCTGGGGGTAGGAAGGCAGCATGGAGGGAGGCAAGGACTTTGGGCTGGAGAATCAGCAGACAGGCCCAGCCGAATGGATGGTACCAGTGTTGGGGCAGCAGTAGCATCTCTAGGCGCGAAATTCTAGTTTGCCTGAGAGATTATTGCATTTCAGAAGATTGGAGACTGAACTCACTTAATAGCCCATTTTTATATATTAAGTTGGGCTATATGTATTAAAAATGGATTATGTATGTCAATTGTATTTCAATAAAACTGGAACAATAAATTAAAATGGGTTATTTGCTAAAATGGATAAGAAAGAATAATTTTAAGGCTTAGTTTTCAACACCATTCTACTCTACTAATTTTCCTAGTGTTTTTTATGAGGACCCCATTTCATTGTGATTCTCTTTATTTTATAGACACACAAGTTGAGTTAAGTATATTCTCCCCTCGATCTTCCTTGACTTCGTGGGTCACCTCAGCCTCTCCCGGTGTCCTTCGCTGTCTCCAGCACCATGCCGTAGGCTGGTTTCAGACTCTCTGCTTTTAGTATGATTGGTAGCTAAGTATCAAAACAGAAAGTAAGAAGATGACCATGAAGAGATGTATAATCTTGGCAGCCTCATCCCTGATCCATTCGATCATTCACTGTCTCCATTCCTGCCTCTGTCTGAAAGCTACTGGAGAAACTCACCCCAACGGAAGTGACTTTTTTCTCTAGACCCTTTACACTGCTCTTTTAGAAACTTCACTTGATTTTCTTGATAGAGTATATCCTGGTTTTCCTTCCTCTGTTCTCTAGTTGATATTCTCCCTTTTCCTCCCGGCAGTTATTTGAACTCTTCCCCACTCTCTCGTGGCCACCATCTCCCCTTGTTCTCTATAGCCATCCTCCCAGCCTCTGACTTCCATGAAACGTTAGTGCCCTTTGGGCCCATTCTCTCAACCTCTTGCTTCTTCCTCCAAAACGTTTATGAGTCCCCATGCCCTTGCATGTACATAATATTATCTTGAAAACATACGTATATGTTATAATTAATAAAGTGTAAGTTCATTGAAAACAAAACATTTTTTAAGTCATAGCAGCCTGTTTCATTATATATTTGTTTAGGTCTGGGGCAGGGCCCAGTAATCTGCATTTTAAACTAGCACCTCAGGTGATCTTAATTCATCAAAACGTATTGACCGCCTACTGTCCCCCTTGTCTAGGAGGACAACACAGCCCCAGACCCTCCTCTCTCAAAGTTCACAATTGAGTGGGGAAATCCTGCAGGACGTATTTCTAGGAAACACTGCCCTTGACAGGAGGCTGCCGTCAGTGCATGTGGCCATGGACTGAGCTCTGCCTGCTGTGTCCGCTTTTACCACTCCTTTCCTGAACCACTACTGCAGCTTCCAGTCGTCTCCAGCATAGGCTGCCAGAGGAACCTGTAATCCCCAGATCTAGACATACCGCTCCTCCTCTGCACTAAGGCCTTCCTTATCTTCAGGGAAAATCCCAAATTCATAAATTTAGTCCCTGTTGGCCTCTAAGGCCTCTTTCCTCCCAGGGCCTGCCTTCCAGCCAGACCCATCCCTTCCCCCCAGTTCCATAATAGAACCTTTATACCTATGGTTCTCATTCCTTAAAACACGCTTCTCTTTTGTTTTTCTGACTGTTACTCCACAAAAATGGGGTTCTCCTACCCAATGCACGTAGAAAAAAAACAATTAATTACAGCATCAGATTTGGGGAAAGAAAAAAGCTTTATTGCTAGCTTGATCTGCAAAGAGACAGGAGGCGTATTCTCTCAGATCTGTCTCCCTGATCGAGGACTTGGGGCAAAATTTATGGGATGAAGGGCAGGGTGGTCTGAAGGGTGGAGACGGATACTTGGAGGTGAGAAATGAGGTGAGTGATGATCTGTGCAAGTGCAGTCAGCTCCATGGCTCTTCATAGGACGCATATTCACAGAATGGTGATGTTGGCATGATCTGAGGGTGGAGTTTTCAGCCCTTTGATGTCAAAAAGATTACTTAACAGGCATTTGCGCAGGCCCACTTGATGGAATGGTGGTCTTACCTGGCCTGAACTGGACAAGGGGGGACTCTCAGTTCCTGAAAACCCACTCTTATTACTCTGTTGGTAAGACGGGGTCAGTTGAACTGGTCCTGGAGGGCCCACGGTTACACTAATACTCTAGTTTTCAAAAATCGACCCACATATTTCCTCCTCAGGAGCCCTCCTCTGAGTGTCCAACAGTGGATTGGTCCCTTCCTACCACCCACCACCTGTTCTCTGTGAAGGCCCATGCTGTCTCTGGATGCTGATTATGTCAGCCACCCAGTCAGACTGGCAGCTCTCCATAGGCAGGGACTGTGTCACTTATCTTTGAATCTCCTGGACCTACACAATACCCAGCCACTGTAGGTATTCATCAAATAATGTGTTCACTGGAGTAAGAGTTTTCTAACATCAGGAACACAGTAAATATGAACATTCATTTGCACTGGCTTAGAGTTCATCCTCGGTCTTGCTGATACTCTTGTGACAGGGAAGGTGGTAGTCCCCCTGGGAGATGTTCTTGCCAGTGAGAGTGTACTCTGCCATCAGTTCCCAGCAGTGATGAGGAGGTTGTTAAGACTGCTTAATAGTACTTCATGTTAACAGCTAATAAGATGGTTCTGCAAACCCAGAGTAAATGCAGATCTTTTAAAGAGGTAGTATTTTTAGCCTGCAGAGTGGCATTTTTTTTTTTTTTATTATTTGTTTTATTTTGGCAGATGCTTGCTCACAAATCTGGCAATATTATCAACATGTCCTCTGTGGCTTCCAGCATCAAAGGTAAGTCTGTTTTCCTCTGGGGGTTGTGATGAACATACTCATAATCTTCACAAGCTAAGGGTTTTGGAAACAAGCATAGCAGATATGATAAAACTTACCCATAACTTCAAAACTGCTCTTTTAAAATTAGTATTAAGTTCCTTGTCTACCAGTCCTTTCACCTTACATGTGACCCAGTGACATTAAATGAAAGTTTGTTTTTTGTGCTCTCCCGTTTAGTTCTTCTAATGGATATGGAAGTGGAGATCAAAGTGGGAGAAGGAAACATTTATTCATTTGATTAATCAAAAATGTATTGAACACCTACTGTGTGCCCCTGCCCCCAGAGAGTTCGCAGTCCAAAACGGGGAGTGGGGAGAGGCTCAGGCAAACACACGTCTTCCACAATGTGATAGTTCCACTGAAGCGGAACACGCGCACTTAACCACTGAGCCACCAGGCTGGCCCCAGCTATTTCATTTTAAACTTGAAAATCCATGTGTGCCAGACTGTGCCCTTATCTCCATCTTGCACTGCAATCCTGGCCCTTCAACTTGACTTCTCGTTTAGGGCCCAGATCAACTGTCTTTGTGAAGCACCCCCCCAAGCCCACAGGCAGAGTTACTTCCCGTATTGTCACAGCACTTCATACAAAGCTCTGTTACAAAAAAAAAACAAAAAAAGAAATAGCTACTGCTGAGAGAACATTCCTTCTCTTTGCGAGGATACACACATTAAGCCTGCATGAGAGAGAAATGCAAAGAAATGCCTAAGCTTCTTGGTCTTTTGTTTTGCTTTGCTTTACCCTAATTTTCTTTTCTTTTCTTTCTTTTTTTTTTTTTTGAGGAAGATTAGCCCTCAGCTAACATCTGCCGCCAATCCTCCTCTTTTTGCTAAGGAAAGCTGGCCCTGAGCTAACATCCATGTCCATCTTCCTCTACTTTATATGTGGGACACCTGCCACAGCATGGCTTGATAAGCGGTGCTGTGTCCGCACCCGGGATCCAAACCGGCGAACCCCAGGCTGCCAAAGCAGAACGTGCAAACTTAACCGCTGCGCCAGTTTTCTTTTTTTATCTTTTTTATTTTATTGAGGTCATAATAGTTTATAACACTGTGAAGTTTCAGTTGTGCATTATTATTTTTCAGTCACCATATGTTGCCCGCAGCCGCAAAGGGCAAGGAATGACAGGCACCGCCAAGGCTATTTGGTTGTTTCAGCAATCAAAGGTTTTGGATAAAGGGAAACAGAACAAGGAGTGGGCATAAGGGAGAACAACAAATCGGTACTTACAACATCCACACCACAATCAGCTGGGGAAGTCCCAATAGTTTGTACGGCAGGTGGGAGTGCCGATTGTCCGGGTCTGAGGCAAGGTGTCCTTTCCTCAGTGAGACTCCCAATTGTTCTATGCCTGTGACTCCCTTTTACCCTAAGGTTTCTCTGGGTTCTGACTCAGGGTTTTAGACATTTGGATATTTTGAGTTATTTCTTCTTGTTCCCACAGATGGGGTGCTTCTATCTTTTTCGTTCCCATGGATAGGATGTTTCTAAAGTCCTGTCAGGTGCCCGTCAGGGTGGCCAGCCCAGACAAGGAACATGACACAGGACTCATTCTTTGTAACTTGTGCCTTAGAGTCAGGGCCAAAGTGGCCATCTTTGGCCCTGAGCCCAGACACATTCCTTTGTGTAGGGACCAGGCCCAGTATCCTTGGAAGGTGGGGAGGTCAATGAACTCTGTGCACCTTATAAATGGTGCCTCTTCACCCCTTGTGCCCACACCCTAACCCCCTTCCCCCTGGTAACCACTAAACTGTTTTCTTTGTCCATGTGTTAGTTTTTCTTCCACATATGAGTGAAATCATATGGTGTTTGTCTTTCTCTATCTGGCCTATTTTGCTTAGCATATTACCCTCCAGGTCCATCCATGTTGTGGTGAATGGGACAATTTTGTCTTTTTTATGGCTGAGTAGTATTCCATTGTATATATACCACATCTTTATCCATTCATCAGTCGGTGGACTCTTGGGTTGCTTCCACATCTTGGCTGTTGTGAATAATGCTGCAGTGAACATAGGGGTGCATATATCTTTACACATTCATGTTTTCATGATCTTTGGATAAATACTCAGTAGTGGAATAGGTGGGTGGTATGGTTATTTCTGTTTTTAACTTTTTGAGGAATCTCCATACTGTTTTCCATAGTGGCTACACCAGTTTGCATTCCCACCAGCAGTGGATGAGGCTTCCCTTTTCTCCACATCCTCTGCAACATTTTTTAGTTTTTCTCTTGGTAATTATAGCCATTTTAACAGGTAAAAGGTGATATCTCATTGTATTTTTGATTTGCATTTCCCTAATAATTAGTGATGTTGAACATCTTTTCATGTGCCTGTTGGCCATCTATATATCTTCTTTGGAAAAATGTCTGTTCGTGTCCTCTGCCCATTTTGGGATCAGCTTGTTTGTTGTTGAGATGTATGAGTTCTTTGTCTATTTTGGAAATTAACACCTTGTTGGATTTATGATTTGCAAATATTTTCTCTCAGTTGGTGGGTTGTCTTTTTGTTTTGTTCCTGGTTTCCTTTGCCTTGCAGAAGCTCCTTAGTCTGATGAAGGCCCATTTGTTTATTTTTTTCTTTTGTTTCCCTTGTCCAAGTAAAAATGGTATTCGAAAAGATACTGCTAAGACTGATATCCAAGAGTGTACTGCTTATATTTTCTTCTGGGAGTTTTATGGTTTCACATCTTAGCTTCAAGTCTTTAATCTGTTTTGAGTTAATTTTTGTGTGTGGCAAAAGATAATGGTCTAACTTCATTCTTTTGCATATTTCTGTCCAGTTTTCCCAGCACCATTTATTGAAGAGACTTTCCCTTCTCCATTGTATGTTCTTGGCTCCTTTGTCGAAGATTAACTGTCCGTAGATGTGTGGGTTTATTTCTGGGCTTTCAGTGCTGTTCCATTGATCTGTGTGCCTGTTCTTGTACCAGTACCATGTTGTTTTGATTACTACAGCTTTGTAGTATATTTTGAAGTCAGGGATTGTGATGTGTCCAGCTTCATTCTTTTTTCTCAAGATTGTTTTGGCTATTCGGGGCCTTTTGTTGCCCCATGTAAATTTTAGGATTCTTTGTTCTATTTCCACATCATTGGGATTCTGATTGGGATTGCATTGAATCTGTAGGTTGCTTTAGGTAGTATGCAAGTTTTAACTATGTTTATTCTTCCAGTCCATGAGCCTGGAATATCTTTCCATTTCTTTATGTCATCATCAATTTCTTTCATTTAACGTCTTAAAGTTTTCATTGTGTAAGTCTTTCACCTCCTTGGTTAAATTTATCCCTAGATATTTTATTCTTTTTGTTGGGATTGTATATGGGATTGTATTCTTAAGTTCTCTTTCTGTTAGTTTGTTATTAGAGTATAGAAATGCAACTGACTTTTGTAAGCTGACTTTGTACCCTGCAACTTTGCTGTAGTTGTTGCTTGTTTCTAATAGTTTTCCTATGGATTCTTTAGGGTTTTATATATATAAAATCATATCATCTGAAAACAGCAAGAGTTTGACTTCTTCCTTGCCAATTTGGATTCCTTTTCTTTCTTTCTCTTGCCTAATTGCTCTGGCCAAAACCTCCAGGACTACGTGGAATAAGAGTGGTGAGAGTGGGCACCATTGTCTCGTTCCTGTTCTCAGAGGAATGTCTTTCAGTTTTTCCCCATTGAGTATGATGTTGGCTGTGGGTTTGTCATATATGGCCTTTATTATGTTGAGGTACTTTCCTTCACTACCCATTTTATTGAGAGTTTTTATCATAAATGGATGTTGGCTCTAGTTAAATGCTTTCTCTGCATCTCTTGAGATGATCATGTGGTTTTTATTCCTCATTTTGTTAATGTGTATCATATTGATTGATTTGCAGGTGTTGAACCATCCCTGCATCCCTGGAATAAATCCCACTTGATCATGTTGTATTATCCTTTTAATGTGATGCTGTATTTGGTTTACCAATGTTTTGTTGAGGATTCTTCGTCTATGTTCATCAGCAATATTGGCCTGTAATTTTCCTTCTTTGTGTTGTCTTTGTCTGGCTTTGGGATCAGGGTGATATTGGCCTCATAAAATGTGTTAGGAAGTATTTCATCATCTTCAATTTTTTGGAATAGTTTGAGAAGGATAGGTATTAAATCTTCTTTGAGTGTTTGGTAGAATTCTCCAGAGAAGCCATCTGGTCCTGGACTTTTATTTTTTGGAAGACTTTTGATTACTGTTTCAATCTCTTTACTTGTGATTGGTATATTCAGATTCTCTGTTTCTTCTTGGTTCAGTTTGGGAGGTTGTATGAGTCTAAGAATTTATCCATTTCTTCCAGATTGTCCAATTTGTTGGCATATGGTTTTTCATAGTATTCTCTTATAATTCTTTGTATTTCTGTGGTATCCATTGTAATTTCTCCTCTTTCACTTCTAATTTTATTTGAGCCTTCTCTCTTTTTTTTAAATTAGTGAGTCTGGCCAAGGGTTTGTCAATTTTGTTTATCTTCTCAAAGAACTAGGTCTTAGTTTCATTGATGCTGTCTACTGTTTTTTTGGTTTCAATTCATTTATTTCTGCTCTAATTTTTATTATTTCCCTCCTTCTTTTTCTAATTCTGTTAGGCGTAATTTGATTGCTTATTTGAGATTTTTCTTATTGGTTAAGGTGGGCCTATATTGCCATGAATTTCCCTCTCAGGACCACTTTTGCTGCATTCCATGTGAGTTGGTATCGTGTATTTTCATTTTTATTTGTCTCCAGTTGTTTTTTGATTTCTCCTTTAATTTCTTCAATGATCCATTGGTTGCTCAGTAGGTTGTTGTTTAGTCTCTGCATGTTTATCTCTTTCCCAGCTTTTTTCTTGTAGTTGATTTCTAGTTTTATAGTATTATGGTTGGAAAAGATGCTTGATATGATTTCGATCTTCTTAAATTTATTGAGGCTTGCCTTATTTCCCAACATGTGGTCCTTCTTTGAGAATGTTCCATGTGCACCTGAGAAGAATGTGTATTCTGCTGGCTTTTGGGTGGAGTGTTCTATATATATCTATTAAGTCTGTCTGGTCTGTAATTCATTTAGTTCCACTATTTCCTTGTTGAGCTTCTCTCTGGATGGTCTATCCATTGATGAAAGTGGGGTGTTAACATCACCTGCTATTACTGTGTTGTTGTTAATGTCTCCTTTTAGGTCAATTAATAGGTGCTTTATGTACTTTGGTGCTCCTGGCTTACGTACACATATGTGTTAAATCCTTTTGGTGGAGTGTCCCTTTTGTTGTTATATACTGCCCTTCTTTGTCTCCCATTGCCTTTTTTTTTTTTTTTTGGGTGAGGAAGATTGGCCCTGAGCTAATGTCCATGCCAGTCTTCCTCTTTTGTATATGGGATGCCACCACATCATGGCTTGATGGGCAATGTGTAGGTCCACGCCCAAGATCTGAACCCATGAACCCTAGGCCTCCAAATCAGAGCATGTGAACTTAACCACTACATCACCAGGCTGGCCCCATCTCATTGTCTTTTTTATCTTGAAGTCTACTTTCTCTGCTGTAAATATGGCAACACCTGCTTTCTTTTGTTTGCCATTGGTTTGGAGTATTGTCTTCCATCCTTTTACTCTAAGCTTGTTTGTCTTTAGAACTGAGATGTGTTTCCTGGAGGCAGCATATTGTTGGGTCTTATTTTCTAATTCATCCAGCTATTCTATGTCTTTTGATTGGGGAATTTAATCCATTTGCATTTAGAGTGATTACTGATATATGAGGGCTTAATGCTGCCATTTTATCACTTGTTTTCCAGTTGTTCTGTATTTCCCTTTTTCTTATCCCGTGTATTTCAGACTGATGATTCAGTTTGGTGGCTCTCTATGATGGTTTTCTCAGTTTTCTCCTTATTTATCATTTGTGTCTCAGTTGTGATTTTTTTAGTGGTTAACCTGCACTTTGTGTACAAGATCTCATAGATGAGATAGTCCATTTCTGATAGACTCTTATCTCTTTTGACTAAGCAGTTTCCATCCCTTTCCCCTTCGCCTTCTGCATTATTGTTGTCACAACTTGTTCCATTTTGTGTTGTGGGTTTGTGGTTAAAATGATGAGACTATATTTATTCTTGATATTTTCCTTCCCTTCATCTTTAATGTTATGCTAATCTGTTCTGATAAAGAGTTGCAGTTTTCTGATTTTGTCTGCCTGTTTATCTCCTTGCTAAAGGCTGTGTAAACCCTTTCTTCTTCTTTTCAGGTATGAAGGCCTTCTTGATCAAATCTTGTAGGGGGCCTTGTGGCAATGAACTCCCTGAGCTTTTGTTTATCTGGGAAAGATTTTATTTCTCCATGATATCTGAAGGATATGTTTGCTGGATAGAGTATTCTTGGCTTAGAGTTTTTGTCTTTCAGAATTTTTAATATATCATTCCAGTGTCTCCTAGCCTGTAAGGTTTCTGCTGAGAAATCCAATTAAAGCCTGGTGGGGTTTCCTTTGTAGGTGATTTTCTTCTGCTTTACTGTCCTTAGTATTTTTTCCGTGCCATTAAGTTTTGCCAGTTTTACTAATCCATGCCTTGGAGAAAGTCTTTTTACATTGATGCAATTAGGAGTTCTCTTAGCTTCTTTTACTTCTAATTCCAGCTCTTTCCCCAGGGTTGGGAAGTTTTCAGCTATTATTTCTTTGAACAAGTTTTGTGCTCCATTCTCCTTCTCTTCTCCCTCTGGAATACCTGTATTTCTGTTCACTAAATTGCTAATTTTATCCTCCGTAATATCAGCTCTGTCATTCAAGGTCTCCAAATTTTTCTTTATCTCATTTATTGTGTTTTCATCTCCAACATTTCTGATCGTTTTTTCTTTATAGTTTCAATCTCTTTTGTGAAGAATTCTCTCCGTTCATTAATTTTGTTCCTGATTTCATTGAACGGTCTTTCTGAGTTCTCATAACTTATTGAGTTTTTTATGATGGCCATTTTGAATTCTCTGTCATTTAGATTGTAGACTTCTGTGCCTTCAGGATTGCTTTCTGAGTATTTGTCTTTTTCCTTCTGGTCAGGAGTATTAATATACTTCATACCATTCAATGGGGTGGATTTGTGCATTTGCATACTGATAGTATCTGGTCATACATTCCACCTGCCACCACTGGAGAGGGGGCAGCACCTGTGTAATCTGAGCCCACCGTGATCCCTGTCAGCCCTGCTTGTCCAAGCCTGGGCCACTTGTTGGGACTGCAGAGGCCCTGTGGGCTCTCCCACCAGACAAGAAAGCGATTATGCAGGAGCTCAGGGCTGCTGCCTGCTCCCACAGTCCCACTGAGTTGCACTCCGCCCCTTGGGGCCACAGTGGTACTATGGGCATTCAAGGCAGCTGGGAATTTGTTTGCCTGGGTGCACAGCTCCACTGCCATCTGCTCCTAGGTCACACCAGCCATTAGTGCTTTGTGGGCAGGGCCTCCCCACTGGGTCTGAGCCTAGCCATTCCCTGGGACTGCAGTGGCTCTGGGCTCTCCCACCAGATGAGAAAGCGATCGTGCGGGGGCTCAGGGCTGCCATCACCTGTTCCTGTGGTCACACCGAGGCACGCTCCCACCCTTGGGGCTGCAGCAGTACTATGGGCCTCCAGCTGGGAGAGCAGCTGCATGCGTGTACAGGTCTGCTGGGGGACCAGAAGAGTACTCATCTATCTCCACCACCTCTCCAGTGGTAGTCCATCCCCCTTCGAATGTATAGCTGTGCAGGTCTCTCAGGCATCCTGAGGTGCTGTGTGGGTATCTTCTGCTGATCAATGAATGACCATTTAGTTGTAGTTTGAAGAGGGAGAGACAAAGGGAACAGCTCACTCCACCATGATGCCGATGTCACTCCTAATTTTCTTTTGGAATCTGCCTAAGGTTTCTCCCAGCTGATGATGAAAAACTAAAACCACTTGTCATTTAAGTGCAGCATCTCAACACCTGAGTCTCAGTTGAGTCATGCCGATAATGATACTATTTTCCTAAATTCAGAAACTCACCCTATTAAGGGAGAAAACCTGATATCAATTTTTAAAAAACAGTGGGGTGAGAGGAAGCATGACACTGGTTACTGGGGACACTAATTTGTGTTCCCTTTCTAGAGGAGACTGTGTTTTTCATTCCTTCACTTGTCGAACCTTCTCTTCATCCTCAGGAGTTGTGAACAGATGTGTCTACAGCACAACCAAGGCGGCCGTGATTGGCCTCACAAAGTCCGTGGCAGCAGACTTCATCCAGCAGGGGATCAGGTGCAACTGTGTGTGTCCAGGTGAGTTAGGCTCCACAGGGCTATGAAATTGTCCTTTGTGACATCCCAGTTGCCACTGTGAGAGAGATCTCCATAAGCTTGTTTACCACCTGTTACTGTGTCCTGTCATTGGGACAAGTTCAAAAGGGAAAGAGTCCCATCCTGTTAAGGTAACAGTCTAACAGTCAGTTGGGAGAGAGATCCTAAGTCATCAGGAATAAGCCACTGAGGCAAACAGTTTACATGCTGCTCATGCACGTGGCGGCAATTCTAAACCACTGGGTTAAGAGACATGAGTCACCAGGGCTTACTGTTTTGGAAGCAGACCAGGGATGACTGTGTTGGGGGGAAGATGAAAAGTAGCCCATGCTCACAGGACAGTGGAAGAAAGTAAGAGGAGCCTCCCAGAACACAGGGGCTCTGCCGTGGAAATCACCTGGGTTGGCCCAGGGATAAAAAGGAGGGATTAATACCTTCCTTGATGCTATACAAAGTGAGTCAGCAAACTATGGCCTGCAGGCCAAATCCAGCCCACCGCCTATTTTGTAAATATAGTTTTATTGGAACACATCCACACCCAGTTTGCTTCTTGTATTGGCAATGGCTGCTTTCATCCTACAACAGCAGAGTTGAAAACAAATGGTTCTTAACACCAAGAATATTTACTGTTTGGCTCTTCACCCAAATGTGCTGACCTCTCATAAAAGAAAGGAGAAAAGCAGAACTTATTAGTAGCAAGGACATTCAATATGTCCAAACTAAAGCATTCAATAACCTATTTCTTAGGAATGACTTCTCATTTTCTTAATATCTGTAGGTGTGTTTATTAATTAGATATGCCCTTTCACCTGGTTCCACTGACCAAAATGAATATAGGGTACCTAAGAAGAATTACTAACTTCCTCTCTGGAAAGAAATGAAATGAACATCCAGGATCCAGGTTTTTCTCAGTAGTTCACAGCTGGTGTGGGGATTGAGGAGGGGAAGCATTGCAGTTCCCTGTGGGACCTTTCACGACCTGGAGGGTATGCTAGGATCTGGGGGGGAGTTGACGGGGAATAGGCTGGACAGCCCCACAGGAGATTCTGATGTAATCCAGCCTGATCTCCCCTCAGGTTGAAAACCACTGATTTATTAAAGAGGGAAAACGACTATATACCTTTTGTTGACACAAAATAACCAATAACCATTTTATAGATAAGAAAGATAAGGTGCGTTTTACTTGAATCAGGCAGTCTCTACAAAGGAAGAAAGCGTTCCAGAGAGGCATGGTTTTCAGTACAGTTTTATACCTTTTTAGAACACAGAACATCCATAAAACACACCCAGGATACATATTCATCAAAGTTTCAGAGAGATACTCAGTTGCAAATTAGCAAGCAGGTCAACATGACCCTGATGTCAGGAAGGGGAACTTATCTGTAAAGAGTTCTGATACTGGTGGGCACAGGAGGGGAAGTGTGCATCCTTATCTTCAAAGAGTGCCTTCTTTTACTTTGAGATAATGCATAATGCCCTCTTTAATGGTTAAGGCAGATGTTTGATAGGCTATAAGTCAGGTGTCTTTAGTTCAAGCCAAATCAGTTTTAAACCAAAATAGCTACCCCATATACCTCAATATGTGAAAATTTCTTGTCACTTTCAAGCTACAGCATTCCCCTTATGGAGGTGTTGTGTATAATTTTTCCTGGACTAAAAAGGTAAACATCGGTAACACTAAGAAACAGGAGGATACAGAAGAGACAGTTTCACTTGGTTTTAACATACAAACTGGTGATACCTGAGCCTAGCTCTTCTTGGTACCATTTACCCGGTGGAATAAATGGCAAAATGATTTGGAAAATGTGATTGTTTTAGCAGCTAGCCTTTTCAGAAGATTGGAAAATATGTTATCAAATTCTCTGGGACAAGGAACTAGCTGTGACTCACTGAGCCAGTCCCAGAAGGAAACATGATGGGGAATGAGTGTGTGTGGGATGGTGCTGATGGCTGTAGAGTCACAGCTGGTCAGCACGACTTGGGTAGACAGTAGCATGGTGTGTCAGCCTGTGCCATGGACACAGTAGAGTCAGGTGACAGTGGAATGAAGCAGAAGGCATAGGCTTGATCCACAGCTCTCATTTAATGGCCATTCATACTGGCCACATGTAAGATGTGACGCTCATTTTCCTCAGTGGGAGGAAGCTGTAGAAGCTGTAAGGATTTTGAGGAGAGTGTTAGAGAAGCTCAAGGCATCTTGAGCACACTGCTGGTGAAATTTTGGACTTTAAGGAGGCTGTTGATGAGAGAAGTAAGCAAAACGTTGTCTTAGGGGCTGGCCCCGTGGCCGAGTGGTTAAGTTCGCGAGCTCCGCTGCAGGCGGCCCAGTGTTTCGTTGGTTCGAATCCTGGGCGCGGACATGGCACTGCTCATCAAACCACGCTGAGGCAGCGTCCCACATGCCACAACTAGAAGGACCCACAACGAAGAATATACAACTATGTACCGGGGGGCTTTGGGGAGAAAAAGGAAAAAAATAAAATCTTTAAAAAAAAAAAAAAAATGTTGTCTGAAACTGGATACAAGGGGGTCTTTGTTATGTGGTTTCAGAAATTTTATCAGCACTATTGGCTGCAGTGACATGGAAGGTATAAAATGTTTCTAATGAACCAGGCGATGTAGCGAAGGCAATTTCCTCCCAGAGTGGGGAGAGTGCCGCCCCTCCGAGTAAAATGTGAGAGGAGAAAGAAGCTAAAGAAAGGGTTCTTAGACAGAAAGTGTCAGAAAGTGCAAATTTTGAAGCTTCCCAGCCTCTCCAGAGAAATGGCAAATGGTCATAAAATTAAGGAATTATTTCTGAGCAGACCTCAAATCTGTAGTGCTGTGAGGAGCCCGCTCTAAAGATGGACCTGAAGGATGACTGCAGATCATTTTCCGTGACCATAGGAAGACCGTGTGGCCTCCTGGAGTACTGTCAGTCAGAAAGAGGCTTCTTGAGAATTTACAGGTTACATACGTTAACAAAAAAAGTCTGGGGAACTTGCTCTGTAGGAAGGTGAACTAAGTGGGGTTTTAAAAATTTTAGTGTCATTCTTATTTTTCTTTTTTTAAGTAAAATATTGTAAATTATATTTTTCAAAGAAAAACATGAAACAATGTTAAAATAGGAATTTGAAGCCAATGAAAACTGGCAAGATAATGAGGAAAATTTAGAACCAAGGACTGTGACAAGCATGGAGCTGTCCCTGAGGATTCAGAGTGAACGTGACAGCAAAGAATGGTTTTGAGATCATTGAGACAATGTGGGTCCTTGTACTGGTAAAGAATTGTGTGATATTACCTAGCCCTCAGGGTTGTTGTGAGGATTACTGAGATAATACCTGTAAAACTGCATACAGTCCATAAAGTATCATGTCAGTGTAATGCGACTAAAATGCTGGTGTTTCACTCAGAGTCCCTGCCTAGTGTCATAGTGAATTGTAGTCTGTGCTTTTAAAAATCATGGAAATGCTGTTAAAGAAGTTATAAGCCTATGAAATAAGAGGGCAGGCAGAAGAGGTGAAATTGCTGTTCCAAGTTATGGACAGGATTTCTCTGGTACCTGTATCCTACGGAAAGGAAGTTTAAAGTTGAGTTGCCAATTTCTTTTTCAGTCTAAGTAAGTAACCAAGCTGAATGTCACCCTTTGATTTAGGAACCGTTGATACCCCATCTCTGCAAGAAAGAATACAAGCCAGACCAAACCCTGAAGAGGTATGTCTCCTATTTTAAATGTGTTTAAATCTTTTAGTTAAAAAAAATGCCCTCTTCCTTACGCAGAGTAGACAAATGCATAGAGACAGAAAGTAGAAGGGTAGTAGCTGGGCCTGGGGGAGGGGCCTGGGGAGTTAGTGTTTAGTAGGCATAGAGTTTCAGCTTTGCAAGATGAAGAGACTTCTGGAGATTGGTTGTGCAACAGTGTGAATGCACTTCATGCTACTGAACTGTACACTTAAAAAGGGTTAAGATGATAAATTTTATATTATGTATATTTCACCACATTTTCAGAAAAATTTAAAAACCCTCTACTTTAAGATTAACTTCCTGATCTGTCACAGTGTCTGTAGGTTTTAGTATAACACAAATAGTTTGAGCAGCGTAGGAGTCACCATAGTCCTGCGTGGCCCACAGTTAATAATATTAATGATACTCTCATGTATCATGCGTGAATAATCGAGGCAGCAGGCCAGTGGCCTCTGTAGATCTCTCTTGCTTTGCCTCCTGAAGGAGCTGCCAGTGAGTTCATACTTTAGCTCACACCACTGATGTCTGGTGTGGTGTCTGGTCACAGGCACGGAGCGACTTCCTGAAGAGACAGAGGACGGGAAGATTTGCAACCGCAGAAGAAATAGCCCTGCTCTGCGTGTACCTGGCTTCTGATGAAGTAAGCGCTGTTCTTCCCAGGGAGGTCATTATTCTCAATCACATTGGCCCGCTATTTTTGCTCATCAAGTAATGTCATTTTACAGAGTTACAGCATATGATCGTTAAGTTGCTGCATTTACGAGGTAGGGATAAGTTCTGATTTAATTTGCTCAAAGAAAGACCACTTTGATCTGAGCCACTAACTCTTCCTCATTCAAGTTTATATGTCACCAAATCTTGTAGCAAATAAAAGGGAGGATGGAAAAAAATTAAATCGCTCAATTTTATGAGAAACAGTTACTTTCAAAAATTACAGTTGGGGAAGCCTTGACTAAGTGTAAATCAAACGAACCTCCAAAATCATGAGAGCTTCAGGTGAAATGGGGAGAGAGTTAACCAGATATAATTGTGTCCAGGAGACACAGAATTGGCATCTGGTGTTCTTAGTTTTACTGGAAACTTATTTAGAAGAATCCCACTGACTCTTTTCCTATGAATTTTTACTGTTTGTCATCATATATGGAAATTCCTAATTCTGTCTCTTTCCACTTTGCATCTATTTAGTAACCAGTTTCTTCCTTTTTTTTTTTTTTTTTGAGGAAGATTAGCCCTGAGCTAACTACTGCCAGTCCTTTTCTTTTTTGCTGAGGAAGCCTTGCCCTGAGCTAACATCCGTGCCCATCTTCCTCTACTTTATATACGTGGGACACCTGCCACAGCATGGCATGCCAAGCGGTACCATGTCCACACCCAGGATTCAAACCGGCGAATCCCGGGCCGCCGAGAAGCGGAATGTGCGAACTTAACCACTGCGCCACCGGGCCAGCCCCCCAGTTTCTTCCTTAATGGCTATTGTATATTTTTAAATGGCTTACAACTGTGAAGGCAGAAACTACATTTATAAGGAATAGAGCACAAGAATATCCCCCTATGTTATGTCTTCAAATGTTACATGCCCTGGAAACTAACGTGTGAGCAGAAAGAAGGCAAAGGGAGCAGGCAGGAGAGAGGTGTGTCACTGGCCACTTAGCTCCTCTTTACAGTGATTTGGTGCACATGAGGTGGTTGATGAATGTGGCAGATAGAAGGGTTGAAATGTTTTAGTGACAGAGCAGTTACTACTTGTCAGAACTATTACAACAGCTGTTAATAGCTGGGGAAATTGCTAGGCATTTGATTAATGGAGCATACATTGGCTTTTGTGATTTCTCTGAATCTATATCTTCAGAAGAGCTCACTTGATTTTGAGGTACTGCTGATAAGCTAAATTGTCCTTGTTTAGCCAGAACTTAAGTTACCAAATATTTAGAAATGTTCTGGCTTGAAATGTGCAACAAAAGGACCATTGGCCTTTTAGAGGAGACCAGAGGAGTCCATATATAAAACAGAGAACTTGCCTTTTTAAAAAAACTTGAGGGAATTGGGGTTGTTTCTTGGTAAACTGATTTATCTGCTTTATATGATCCGTTTTCATATATTGAACTTGGGGCCAGCCTGGTGGTGCAGCAGTTAAGTTTGCAGTCTGCACTTTGGCGGCTAGGGGTTCACTGGTTTGGATCCCAGGTGTGGACCTATGCACCACTTGTCAAGCCATGCTATGGCAGGCATCCCACATATAAAGTAGAAGAAGATGGGCATGGATGTTAGCTCAGGGCCAGTCTTCCTCAGCAAAAAAAAAAAAAAAAAAGAGGACGATTGGCAGTAGATCTTAGCATAGGGCTACTCTTCCTAAAAAAAAAAAAATTTCTGTTCTTCTATTATGATGTCTTTCCTTCTTGCCTCTTCCATTGTCTCAGGCTTTAGATGAGTTTAAAACTAAGAACACAAATTTGAGTCTTTATTATCCATGTTTAAGTTAAAAGACTGTTAAACCTCTACCACAAGGATCACTTCACCTTGAATTCTTTAGAAAATGAAAAATTCTGTGGGAAAGAAACAGTAATATTTTTAACTCCTTTAGTTTTACACAGATTTAGATGTCTGAAGTTAGTATAGAATATTTTTTTGTAGTTCAATAGATAATTATTAGTATTCACATAAATGTTAAAAACACATTTAGCATGCTCCAGCTCATGGAATTACCTGTGTATGTTGACCAACTAAATATACACCGTCTTTTAAAACAATTCTATTTGTAAATTGACACCACCACTTTATGACTGACACACTTGATTATGTTCAAAAGTTTATTAGTGGCATAAAACTCAGCTAGTTTAGAATAGTTCTGAGTCTCAAAATTAAAGTGTACTATTTTAGCCTAGACTTTATCCTAATTTGGAGAATGGGTATATATCACCAAACTGCTTAATTTTCTGATTCTGAGACCAAATACCTAATAGCCCCTGCGTAGAATGTGATACATGCTCAAACACCAGCTAGAGGCCACTTAGCTCTGGATCACAAGAACACTCAGAAGTTTTAAATCACCTGAAACTTAATTCTAATTTTCCTAAATTCTGTTAAGTGAAGTTTCCTGTTACCAGGAGAGTAAATTGTTTAGTTATCTCAGCCATACAAAAATTGAAGAAACACAACCTGTGTTAAACCTGGCTAATTGTTGGGTCTCCTTGTGTTTATCACTACAGTCTGCCTACGTCACAGGTAATCCTGTCATCATTGATGGAGGCTGGAGCTTGTGATTCAGGATCTCCTTGCTGGGAAGGCAGGCCCTTCCTGTACACTGTAAACCCGGCTATGAAGAAAACTCACTCATCATCTCTTTCCTATTAATGGAATATTAATGAAAACAAGCCCTTTTTAAGGATGTCATTGTTCACAAGAATTTGATTCTTTAAATATATTAATTTCTTTTGAAATCATTGTAGCTTAATAACATCACTGCAAAAGAATAGTTTTTAAAATAAGCCTCAATTTGTAAGCATTTAAAATTAAAATATGAAGGAAAAAAGTAAGTTTTTTAAAAGAAAAGTGTATTCATTTCTATTTCCCAATATTCAGATGTTTTTGTTCAGGTCTGCATTGGTCTGTATGTGGATACTAATTTAAAATTTTTACACCGTTATAAATGAACAGCAAAGGTAGGAAGGAGTTTGGCTTCACTAACTTATGTTAAAAGAACTATAGACTATTCAGAACTATATGTTGGTCTGTTATATAAAATAAAAATAATCATCAGGTGTTTATACTTAATGGATGTTATCACTTGTGATTAAGTACTATTTTCTTAGTCTAACTAAAAGATCTTTGTTAAAATAAACAATGACATTTGACATGAGCCTAAGAAACATAATAGTTAACTAACGCAGTGATGCAGGCTTGGCGAGCCGAGGAGTCAAAAGAAAGATTTCTTGGACTCTTGAGGTCTGGCAGTAGTGCTCTTTTATTAAGAGAATAGCATGGAGTAGCATGGGGACAGGAACCAGGGGTGGTGAAGAGCTGCAATGGGGACAGGACCCAGGGGCGGTAAGAGCTGCAGCATGGGGACAGGACCCAGGGGCAGGAAGAGCTGCAGCGTGGGGACAGGACCCAGGGGCGGTGAAGAGCTGCAGCATGGGGACAGGACCCAGGGGCAGGAAGAGCTGCAGCGTGGGGACAGGACCCAGGGGCAGGAAGAGCTGCAGCATGGGGACAGGACCCAGGGGCAGGAAGAGCTGCAGCATGGGGACAGGACCCAGGGGCGGTGAAGAGCTGCAGCATGGGGACAGGACCCAGGGGCAGGAAGAGCTGCAATGGGTTGAGGGTAGGGCTAAATTTATAAGGCATAGGTATGTGAGTTATTTCTTTACAAGACAAAGGAAAGATCATGAAAAAAATGTTAAAATGGTGTCTTTGCAGGTGGCGTCTGGTTATTGGGTGGTCCTAGAACTTTGGGTAAGAATCAGATCAATGAGGTCAGGATGTCCTGTGCTTCCCGGAGGATGATGTAGATCGGTATGTAGGCCAGGACGCCTTGGGCTTCTCTCCAGTGGGCAGCCTTGATCTGCATCAGCAGTATCATCAGTTTGAGGGATATTTTTTAGATTAAGTATAGATTTCTTCACCAAATTCGAGGATAACAGACAGGAGGATATAAAACTTAGAAATAGTCTCTGGATAAATAAATATAAATGAATCATATAACAGGAAACAAAACTAAAGAAAATAAAAGTTTCAAGAAAAAGTTCAAGTAAATTCATGTATGATAGAGTACTAGGAAGAAGTTTTTTCTTGTTCTTTTAGTTTTAGCGTTTTGTGTTTGTTTTTTATTTGTAGCTACCTCAAAAGACCAAATGGTATGATGCACATATAGATAATAAATGAGCAGTCTTTTCTCTTAGAATGTTAATTAATATTAACAAGGAAATTTTTAATGGACAATGAAAGGATAACATTTTGTTATAATAATCGCAGTGGATTCTAACATTAACACATGACCCTCAGGGTCAGTTCTCTCAGAGCTAACTGTAAACTATAAAACAGTGTCAACAATAAAAGCAAAGTAAACTGGAGCCCAAAAGTTCATGTTCTCTAAAGTAAGGTTAATTAATCAGGTTGATGGATCAATGAGGAGCATATGACTGAAAGAAAAGGAAAACTACATTTCACTCCTGTGGTAAGAGGAAGCTGGATGTCACCAGAAGCCTTTCAAGCTTTAGGGAGGAAGAGTCAGTGTAGGAAAATAACCATTGTAGACGGCCTGAGCCAGGTCATGGGACGGGACTTGGGTTCCTCCATCCTGTCCACAAAGGAGCACCTGAGAGACGAGGAGGAGCGGCTCCCGTCTGCTGGGGACGGTCCTGGACACTGTCTGTCTCGCCTGAACAGCGGTGATTAAAACTGGCAGTTGCTTAAAGGAGTAAAAAACAGGTAAGAAATTCTTTATTTCTGAAGGACGTGGAAATGCCCCGGAAGGGGCGCGCGCCCAGGCTCACACTCGGGTGGCGGGGTCGATCAGGGAAGGCAGACCCGAAGCGGAAGGGAGGGGAGGGGAGGGACGCGGGCTGCCGCCGGCACCGCAGCATCCACGCGGGCCAGCGGGAGGCTCGAGCCAACACGCGGCCGAGGGGACGAGCCGCCCGCCACGCCGCTCGCTGGAAGGGTCCTGTTCTCGCGGCGCCTCGGAGAAGACGCGCCGCGGTGCGCCCGGAGCACGCGACGTCCCGGCCGCCCGGCCCGGCCCGGGAACCGGGCTCCCCGCCGCGGGCTGCCGGTCCGCCCTCCCCGCGCGGCCTCGCCCGACCCTTCCCGCCGGCTCCCCGCCGACACAGCGCCTAAGGCCGCCAGCGCCGCGCCGCCGAGCCCCGGACCCGTGGAGGCCGCGGGCCCGCCCGGGTCTCCCGCGCCGAGAGGGCGGGGCGCCGCCTGGGGCGATGCGTGCGGGCGCCCGCCCAGCCGTCCCTGAGCCGCGGCGCAGCCGGCGCCCCCCGCGGGCCCGCCCGTCCCTGAGCCGCGGCGCAGCCGGGCCCCCCGCGGGCCGCGAGCTGGGCCCCCGAGACGCCAGGGTAAGCGGAACCGGCGGGGCTTCAGGGCTTGCGGGCCGGGGGCGCGGAGGCGGGCGCGGCCCTGGGGTGCGTGGCTGTGTGCGCGCTCACTTGTTAGTTGTTGCTGCCGTGGGTTTCACTCGTTTATTTTAGTTCTTAAAACAACCGGAGGGTGTGGCTCCTGTGGGCCGAGGTGCCGCTGCGCCCAGACGCCGCCGCTGGAGCCGGCACCACTGTCGAGTTGGGGGCGGCCGCGCTGCCCGGGCCTCCCGCGGGGGCGTCAGCGGCCCTGCAGCCGGCGGTGCGGGCTCTGCCGCCGGGGCTGCGCGCGCGCTGCGGGGCGCGGAGAGATGCTCCTCTGCCTTCCGGCTCTTCTGGCCGCTCTATGATCAGATCGCCACGAGAGACTCTAACGGGAGAAGGAAAGCCTAATAGCGTGTGTACACGGGAGAAACCCAAGAAAACAAGTAACTTGCCAAAATGGCCGAGGCCCTCGCCTTAAATGCCATCCTCGGCTGAAGACAAAAGATGTTGGGGGTGGGGAGAGCCAGGGGCTTCAGAGGGTAGGAAGGCAGTTCACAGGTAGGAGAAAAGGAGCAAACATTTGGTAAACAAGTGTTTGGCCACGCAGAAACAGAAGACAGAGGGGAGCCCAGCAAACAGGCTTTTCTAGGCTCCTCCCGCTCTACTGCCTCGGTCTTGTCACACCAAGGTGACATAGCTCGCTTCCTGAGACAGGTTTTTGTATCACTTTTAGGCGCTTAAAGCGAAGGTAACAAGAAAAACCTCTGAGTCTTTTTTTTCTTACAAATAATCCTAAAATAATGTTCATGTTGAAAGAACACATTTTGGGGTCACACATTTTGTTCCGCTTCAGTACACTCTGATGCTTGCACAACAAAATTGCCCGAGAACGCATTTCTCAGAACTATCAACATGTCAAGCGACTGTACTTCCCAGGCATCAGCCTGTTATCTCACCCTAGAAGCTGGTGTACTTGTTGCCCTAGAAGATTAACAGCAGGAAGCCACATTTCCTTTAGCCTCCGGTCAAGAAATGGATAACATGAGTGGATAGAGAGAGGCAGGTACCCTACTGAGACAAGTCAACCTCTGTTTCCACTGAAAGACTAAAAGCCCTTTTCAACCCCACTCCATCTCTCTAATGGGGCCTCCGCCTGAAGTTATTGCTGCTACAAAGTACTCTCGTGAAATTCTGGTTTACTGTTTCTCTCTAAGTCAAGAATGTAACGTTTCAATTCAGCAAGTACCCGTGTGTCTTCTCTGGGCAACGCAGGCATGGGGACAGGAGATACAAATATGAATTAAATAAAGTTTCTGCCATTCAGTAACTCAAAATCCAATGGATCAGAATATACCTAACAAAAAATTAGGTAGTGGATTCATGGTATGCTAATGATGTGAGCAAAGTGACTGAATCGCATAATATATTTTCCAGCATATTTTGCCTGTATTTTTATTTTTTTATTTTTTTCTTTTTTTAGGATTTCCCTAGAAGGCATTGTAGAATAAGTGGGAAAAGGTCGGTGATGTAGGTCTGAGCCCTGGGGCCTACACCAAAAGTTGCTATCCTGGATGTGGAAGTTTGGCCCTCACATCCATTCCTGCTTGCTTCTTGTATGCCTCTTTGTACAGGCGAAACTGGAAAGCTAAAGTATTTCCTAGACTCCCTCGCAGGTAGAGTTCTGGATGTAAAATTAGCGTCTGGCAAGTAGATGACTTGCCTGAGATTTCGAAGGCAGGGATGAGGCAGAGGCATCTCCCTGCTATTTTTGGCGAATTTCTGTTGACAAGGACGGTGCAGGAGATGCGAGTGTCCAGTCTCCAGAACTGTGGGTGTTGGGAGGGCCTTACAGCAGCAGGGACAGCCAGGTCAGCGTTGTCGTGTTGAAGCACCAGCTCTCTGGCTGTCCGGAGGTGGTTGAGGGAGGTGGGAAACATCTTCTGTGTTCTCTGTCCAGGCAGCTTCCAGATCCCAGCCTCTCTGGGTCTCAGCTACAGTGTTGTTCTTGAACTCTGTAGTCCCTGTGGGGTCTCCTGATTGAGGCAAAAATAGTACATTCCCCAGTGGTTCAGTTACTAATGTTCTGGAAGTCCTTCCTGGAGGCCCAGCCTAGACCCTGCTCCCTAGCCCTTTCAACAGTTCACTCAATTCCCTGTAGAATCTCTTTCTGCTTAAAATGCCTGGAGTGGTTTCTATTTTCTGCGCTGACTCATTAATATGTTTGCTCTGTAGCCTCCAAGAGTCATCTAAACCTAATCTCTTCAGTTTCTTTTGATGGGAAGTGAAGACATGAGATGAGGCCCAGGGGCCTGCAGTGATCTGATGCCTTCAGCTGGGCTGTGCCCTCACCAGGTGCTGCAGACCCCACACTGAGTTTATCCCTGAAGGTATTTGAATTTGTTATGCATAGACTAGATTATCTCTGACATCTCTTGCTGTACAAATATAATGTAAACCCTTTCTTCATTTAAAACATTTACAGAATGTATTCTGTAACAAGAAATTGTTGAGTATCTGGTTCATGCCCAACTGTTTCCTGGTCCTATTGATAATTGATAGGCTGGTCACAGACCCCAGTGATAGAACAGATGTTTCCTCTAGGGGAAAGGATTTACATCTTTTGCACACAAAGCCTAGGAACACAGTATGTGGGGAATGGAGCTGCCTGTATATGCACTTGTGTGAGGCGGTGGTGTTCTCAGTGTTTTTAGAGTCGTGTATCCTGCATGTTAAAGAAAGCACAATTATGATAAGTTCTAAAGAGTTTTTAACAGCTTTATCAAGTTATTAAAGATATCTTGTTGATATCATAAAAGCTCTTTGCCTTTTTCGAAATCCATTCCTTTATTTTTCTGTGGTTTACATGAGGGACTGAAAGGTTTGAATTTGCCAGTGTCCCTTCAGCACATGTATGCTTTCTTCTCAGGGAAAATCCTATAAAAGGAGGAGAAAGCTTTGAGGGGACTATTTTGGGACTGCATGATGTACTTAGTACTTTTTTAAGATTTTCTGTGACATAGGCATTTTCACCATTTTACTGATGAAGAAACTTATCTGTACTGGTTAAGTAACTTGCCCCAAATGGCCCAACTAGGAGGCAGTGACACAAGGATTTACAGTAAGGATTAATCCCATTGTCCTCTAACCACTCCGCATCTTGCCGTTTATGGTGTAGTTGATGCAGATATACACAGAGTTCCCTACAGACACATTCTCTTTCACCTCTCATCCTTTAATCCTGTGGTTTCTCTGCCTGTACTGGTCTTTATTTTCTTCACAAGAGTGGGTCCTCTTTCAAGGCTTGACCCCAGCCAAGTAGGCAATACCTCCTTTCTCCGTTTAACTATGTGACTGTACTTCTCACATCACAATTAAATTACCTTGAGGTAACACTAGCTGCTATAACAGATAAACTCAAATCTCAGTAACAACACAGAGGCAGCTTATTTCTCCCTCATGGAAAGTTCAATCAGGTGTTCAGCTAGTGGCCTTCTACTCAGTGATTCAGGAACCCACACTCTTTTTATATTATGGCTGTGCCATCCCCTAAGACCGTCGAGTCCTTAGTTTCCAGGCAATGGACAGGAAAAGAGAGGGTATGTGGAAGACTGCATGAGAGGTTTCTTACAAGTGAAGAGTAGAAGTAGCAGACATTGTTCATGCCCACGTCCTGTGGCCAGAGCTCAGTAACATGCCACACTGACTTGCAAGAGAGGCTAGGAAATGTCAAATACCTGTGTGCGCAGGCAGCAGGGGAAACTGGTTTGATGAACACATATCAGTCTCTGTCCCTCCCTTAAAGAATAGAGACTGCATCTCAGTCATCTTGGTATCTTATCCAGTGAAAGTCTGATGAACGTCACTGATTTTGAAGTGATGGGGTTGCTGTCTTATGTGCCCCAAATTGAAACTTACTACATTCTATTATGGTTGCTTAAGGAATGATCTGTCATTCTCTGATTAGGTTTTAACCTCTGAGTAGAGGAACTATGTCAGACTTTTTACTTTTGAATCCCCAGCACAAGGACTAGAACATAGCAAGAGCTTAATAGATGTTTGTCAAATAAGTGAGTGAGTCCTCAGAGAGAAGAAAGAGGGACAGAGCTAGTCTATGTGGAGTTAGGAAATACTAATTGAGAAGGTGACTTGTAAGTTAAATGTTGAATGACTGATAGAATTTTACCAAGTAGAGAGAGCAAAAAGGAAGTGCAGGCAGGGATGGTAGTGGTGTTGTGTTACTGTTTTGTTTGTTTCATGGGTAGAAATTTAGAAAACAATCACATGTTTATAAGCCCAATTTTTTTTAATTCGATTCAAATTCAAATATTACAAATGAACTTCAGGGATGGGGAGGGAAAATATACAACTTTACAATGTATATAATCTCTATTGACTAAAAGGGTGGTCCTAAAAACCTTGGTATTGGTCTTTAGCTACTAAAATTGTTATTTTCGGTTTATTTGTTGAGATATATCAATACAAAGGCAGTGTTCTGGTTGTTTGTCCTCTGAAGATTTTGCACCATGTCAAGAAGCTAGGGAGATAGATACGTGTGAGCCAAAGGTCCCTCATCACTGCTCCTCATCAGAACTTCTCAGAGCTGGCTCTGCGTCAGAATCACCTGTTGGATTGGTTAGGGTGCTTTTGGCTGCAAGTAACAGGATATTTGGCCAAAATTACTTTCAAAAATACAGGTTTAATTTTTCCCATACAACAAGATGTCTGAAGGTAAGCGCATCCAGGGTTTGTTCGGTCCCCAGTGATATCAGGCTCTAGGTCACTTTCTATGAGCCAATCTTGCCTTTTTCTTCATGGGTGAATGATGGCTGCTAGAGTTCCAAGAAACATAGTGCCCCTCCACAGCTCCATTTCCCACACACACACACACACACACAATTTAAAGGCACAAAGAGGAGAGGGTTCTCTTGCTTCCCTGTCTTTTTATTAGGAGTCTTACCCAGTGGCCTCCAATAGCCTTGCTCACAAACTTCATTGGAAAGAGTGAATTACGCTCAGCTCTGAACCACCAGCTGGCAGAGAGGAATGGTGTTAGAGAGATTGATTTAGCCCAGTCGTGATTTACCCCTTGGGGTGGAGGAGGGCCACCGGCATGCCTGAGCAGTGGTTTTAGGTAGTTAGTAAGTCCTGTCTGCCACACTTGGGGGGTTCAGTCTCTGGAGATTCTGATTGTAGTAGGCCTAGAAATAATATTTTAAACTTTCAATTAAATGCTTTTGCCCTAGGTGAGGAGAGAGATTACAAAGGAGAAAAGCAAGTACTGGGTCCTTTCTTACCTAGGGATAATTTCCTTTCATTCATATCTCATTATACAGTGTTTTACTTTACGTGTCTGTATCAATTAACCAAACAGCAGAGCAGTTGTTTTTCTCTGATAACTTGGTCCCATGTGGTTGGCACGCTAACACTTTCAGATGAGGTCGTTCTTGTTCAGGGAAACATTCTCAGTCGTTTCAGGGTTTAAGCCCTACTCTTCACTTGATCTGAATTCGTCACGGCTGGGCAGTGCTCCTTTTGGAAAATGAGCCTTAGATCAGAGTTGGTTAGCAGGACCCAGGAACTGGAAGGTTTCTGTATGTTCTATATAGAAGTACTGCGTGAGACTGAGAACCCCCCCTTTCAACACGTGAATGGATAAACCCCGAAGGTAGGTGATGTTTATCATTGTAATCATTATAGAAGGCTTCATGAACAGTCCTGGAGATGCTCCTTCAAATGTATGAATACAGCACATATAGTACTCCAGCAATATATGTAAATTCTCAATAAGAACATCCCAGTAAATGTTGGACAGTCCATATCACGGACAACAAACAACAGGAATAATCAGCCTTTATCCATGTAATGATCTTTTAGCAGTAATTCAGTCGATAGCAATAAGCCTTTGGACATTTGCAAATCATAGTTCTTTTATTTCCTCTGAAATATTACTGAAAGCACTTTTTTTTTTTTAAGGAAGATCAGCCCTGAGCTAACATCTGCCTCCAGTCCTCCTCTTTTTGCTGAGGAAGGCTGGCCCTGAGCTAACATCCATGCCCATCTTCCTCTACTTTATATGTGGGACGCCTGCCACAGCATGGCTTGACAAGTGGCATGTCGGTCCGCACCTGGGATCCGAACTGGGGAACTTTAGGCCACCGAAGTGGAACGTGTGAACTTAACCACTGTGCCACCAGGCCAGCCCGCAGAAAGCACCTTTAAACATTTAGATTAATAAGATAACCTGAAAAAGAGAAGGCTGATTTAACAAACATCTCCTCTATGTGAAAGCGTGTTTACAAAAGGGTTTTAATTGTGCTTCACTTGCCAGAAGGAGCAGGGCAAGTGATAGGCTCCTGCAGCTCCACCTTTTCTCTGTCCCATTTGTTGGGTTTCAGGAAAAGGTTTCATTTGGTGAAAGATTTTTGGCTTAAGAAATATTTGAAAACTGCTGTAGAAGATTCTAGGCAGTTCTCCATTTTCTTAACCACAAAAACAAAAATGACCTTAAATTGTAGCGGGTGGGATTAAGTTACCTAAAGTCAAATGACGAGATTCTATCTCTGAAAAATAGTGTTACCAAGGAAAGCTGTATTCCTTTTCTCTAAAGCTTTAAGAATTGCATAAATTTTTTCAATGTATTTTAAATTGCGTAAGAAAGTCTTCTTGTAAAAATCCTAACAGTACAGAAATATAGAGAATGAAAATGAAATTTCAACCTCTTCAATTCCATTTTCCACCCCAAAGGCAACTACTATTAACAGACCTTTTTTCTCTATTTACATCCATACACATATACAGAACTGCTCATCTTCTTGATGTGCAGTTTTCTCTCAGGTTTGGAGGAAAGACTAAGGAAACTGTTCAGGTCCACAGCTCTATGATTTTGGTGGCATATATCCATAATACTGGAAAGCAAAGCTCAAATTGAGCCAAGATTGTTTCTAAGTGTTTGGGTCAGTCCTGTAGGAAATTCTGTATACTAAGAATGCTAGAGAGTCAGCAGCCGTTGGCGTGTGTATGCAGGTGACACCTGACCTACTGACCTACATGCAAGTGGACAGGCAGATGGTCTTAGCAGCCACGTCCCTGGGCTCAGGTCAAACCTCCTTCTTCTATTGAAATCTGTATTTGAGTCACAGAATTTGATTAAATTCATGTTATTTACTGAATTTATGAAATCTATAAAATTTCACCATTTGACGCAGGATAAGTTTTTTTTCCTAATATAGTGTACAGGTGGTGATATCAGTCTGAATAAGGCACTATCTTGATGGAGAAGCAGAAAAAAACTTGTTTCTGTGTATAGGCACTTGTATCTAAAATATCTTCCGAGTTCTCAGTGTAATTTTCTGATAAACAAAAATCTCTCAAAGCATCTCAGCTTAACTGGATTTTTTTAAAAGAAAACCTCCTTAATTCTTAGAATCTTAAGACATGGTTAAGTGGCAAGGTGTCAGCCAGTTAACTATTAATTGAGAATATGTAAATAATATTTGTCATGAGAATAGGACAAAAGTTCTCGTTCCATTCATTTTGTCACCAATGTTGTACAACCATTTAGGTTAGTACAATTTTTTATTCATAATAAACTCTATTAACATTTCTAACAATGGGAAAGAGTAAAGCTGAACATAATACAAGGTAGAAAATAAAAATATTTATATTTGCTTGTAGAAGATGTTTTCAAACTTCTCGTGGAATGTGTTTTCAAATTTAGAATTAACTATGGGTATATATGAGTGGGATTTTAAATAAAATATTATAGCAAAAATGTAAAAATATAATGTAGTGATTTGGTAGAGATGCATGAAGTCAATGATACAGATTAAAGAACCAACTCATTTCACAAGTTTTTACACGGTTTTACTGTGAGGCTTGGCTGACATTGGCTATTAGTTGAAAAAGTTACTTAGCTTCTCTAGGCAGTAGTTTTCTCATTTGAATGTTAAAGAGATTAGACTAGGATGTTTCTAAAGACCTTTCCAACTTTTTTTATACCATTACCCTGTGATTCTTAATTTCTTGGAAACCACCTAGTTTCTCTGAATTTCCCCACTTTTTCATTTTTCCATCCCAGATACTCAGCATCTCAGATGCTTAACAGCTCTCTTAAACCTTCCTGGGACTGAGGACTTCAAAAGTCTTCCGTGAACACAATGAAAAAATAATTAAGGTCCATTAACTAGAGTATTTTATTTAACCAACATTGTTTAAAAAAAGAGCATTTCACTTAAATTTATTTTTTGGATAACTGACACCTATTTTATTGAATACCAGATTTTTGCTTATTTTAACATTCTCTTTAAAGAAAATCTCTAAATTGTATTATATATTTTAATGCCTTTAATAACAGAAAATATCCCCACATCATTTTCTTTTCTTTTCTTTTCTTTTTCTTGGAGATGTAGAATCACCTTTCTAAACATCTCTTATTATACTGGGGATCTTTCAGGGCAGTTCAGGTATGAAGGTTCTTATGAAGGATGCATTTGGTGGCAAGTGACAGGAAGCCAGCTCGAACTGGTAAGGAATTAATTGGCTCATCTAACTGAAAGGAGCTGCTTCTAGGTGTACCAACAATATGAGTATTAATCTGGAGCTCTCTCTCTCTCTCTTTGCATATTCAGAATCTGCTTTGCTCTATGATCATTCTTTGGAAGGCTTTTCTTGTATGTCACAAAGATTGTCAACAGCAAGTCTGGGCTTAGCAACTCTAAAAGAAAGCAAGCTCTTTCCCAGTGATTCCAGGAAACACCATAAAGCTGACTCTCATTAGCCAGGTATGAGTCACTTGCTCATGCCTAGAACAGTCAGTGTGACCAGGGAAGGAGCTCCTCATTGTCTAGGCCTGTCCCCCTCTCTGGAACATTGGTGCAGTAGGGGGTTGGGGAGGTGAGGATGATGTGAGCCTCACATGAACCATGGATGGAGACTAGGGGAGCTGTGGATTCCACAAGAGAAAATTAGTGTGCTGTTGCCAAAAAAGGAGGGGAAGAGACACTTGGCAGGACAAAACTGTAAATACTCCTGTGGAAAAGAGATTTATCCCCACGTTTTGTACACCTAGATTGCTCTTTTCCATCTCTCTCACTGTCAGCTGTCATTCGTGCTGTTGTCAGTTTGCTTCTTTACAATCTCTTCATACATTTGTTTTAATTTATAACATCTTATCTTCTGAGGGTTTGGAAACCAGATGAGCAAAGTCATTAGAGTTGTTTTCAAAATAAGAGTTAATCGGCTCTGAATGAGGACTGGAGAGCCTCTCTCTGAGTAAGGGGTATAAACTTTCTACTTTTTAATGGATTTCATCACATTTCTTTTGGCCCTTCAGAAGTCATTTCTGGGGGCCAGCCCTGTGGCCGAGTGGTTAAGTCTGTGAGCTCTGCTTCGGCGGCCCAGGGTTTCGCTGGTTCAGATCCTGGGTACAGACATGGCACCGCTCATCAGGCCATGCTGAGGCAGCGTCCCACATGCTGCAACTAGAAGGACCCACAACTAAAATATACAACTGTGTACTCGGGGGAATCTGGGGAGTTAAAAAGCGAAAAAAAAAAAAAAAAAAAGATTGGCAACAGTTGGTAGCTCAGGTGCCAGTCTTTAAAAAAAAGTCATTTCTGCATATTTTCTGATTTCTTTGCCAAAACTGCTTTCTTAACAGGTGATATACTATTGTAATTTTAAGATCCAATGACTATGAACAGTAAATGCCATGAACACGGTTGCTTTAAGTAAAAGTTACATTTTTGTGATTTTTCTAAATTTAAGTGGGTTTCTGAAGTGAGATAGATAGCTTACGTGTTCTTTTGGAAATGAAAACAGCAGAGAATAAACAAAGCTGAGCAGCTGTAAGTTGCTTTACTGGACTTACTAAAAGACTGGCAGTTTATTTTACCTTTCCTCTTTGTAATACTGCTCTGATTGCAGATAAGTAGTTTAGCATTCATGGTGGAGTTTAGGGGAGAATAGGGAAATTTTTTTGAAACACAAAACTATGTATTTCCACAGATATCATATACTGTGCAACACACCAAGTTTTGATCATTTATGTTAAAAAGGACCAGAATAACATTAATAAAATAAATTCTCAAAGGCTTCATTTTAGTCAATAGTTTATCTCTACTAGAAGTAATCAGTTGTACTTGTTGGCTGTTTAAAAATACTCTTCGTAAGTAGCATAATTGGCTGATTTTGAGAATTTGATGGAGGTGGTTCTAGTGGCGCTGCCCAAGAGTTTCTATGTAATTCTACTAAAGAGAAAGGTGAAGAAATGACAGTGGTGAGTGTTAACATCCACCTAATCAAGAAGCTGGCCTTGACAGAAAGAAGTAAAAAATATGGTCAAAGAAAATCAATGGGCTTAAGTAATAAATTCTTCAAGGTTAATAGGAAAAGCAGAAGGATTCTTAGAGATTTATGATAATTAGAGAGAAGGAATATGAGTGGCTTATAACCAACACTGTTGGATGCTTTTCGTGTGCGTGGTTGGAACTACTCTTGTCTCCATTTTGTAGATAAGGAATTAGTTAGAAAGAGGCTAAGCGATTTGGTATACGATAGAGCTGAACTTCAGACCCAGGTTTGTCCAACTCCAGAGCCAGCAGACCTCGTCACTTACTCTGAGATTAAGGGTCATTCTCTACAGAGGGTAAAGGCCAAGCCGCATGGTTTTGGACATGATATTCCAAATCTCTAGCCTCCTCCCCCATTACTCTCAGCCTCCTACTACATGCAAAGTGGGAGCAGCAAAGTTTCCCTCACACCCCACTGGCTTTCATGCCTCTATGCCTTTAAGACAAGGGTTTTCTGAGCCCAACGTTTTCCTGTCAAAATGCTGTTCTTTCTCATTATGAGTCTAAATTTTGGAGTAAGTTTTTTAATTCAAAAAATTATATGTACATATATATAATATGTCATCATGTATACATATGTTTATTATACATAATAAAAATCAAGCTGAAGGTTCTTTGAGATGCCTTTCTGGCTAACACTCTGTTTTGTAAGGAAGAAAAATGGTGGTGGTGATGGTGGTCGTGGTGGAAAGGATATAATTTTCTTTGAAATTTTAAATTCAAACATCTTGGCACTTTGTTAAACAGAAAATGCTTCCTTGAGGCGGGAGTCCTGTCTAATTAATCTTTGTCTTTATGGCCTAGCATAGTGCCTGGCACATATTAGGCACTTAAATATGTGTTGAATTAGATTTTCCCTTCTCTTATATAATTTTTCCTTTGGTCCTACCTAGGTTTGTAGTTTGTACCTCTACTATAATATTCATCATACATGTTGCATTAGGAATAACTTTGGTTACTGGTAAAAAGAAAACTTGACTAATAGTGGTTTAAACCATTACCTCAAAGCTTGGCAGCCCAAGACTGATGCAGCAACTCAAGGATGTCATCAGGGAAGCCACTCCACTTCTGTACTCTCCTTGGTATAAGGCTTTTTATTCTCTTGGTGGAAAGAGGGCTGCTGTCCCCCAGGTAGTGTATCTACATCCAAGGAAGGAGAAAGGGAAATGTTAGAGGTGAAAAGTAAACAGTATGATTCTCAAAAGTCCTTCCCTTATTATTTGGGAATGAAAGCCCTTCCCAGGGACTCCCACTTATGTCTCGTTACTTAGAGCTGGGACACATGGCTACCTCTAGCTGCAAACATGGCTAAGAATTGGATTATGTGGCTTTTCAGCCTCTATAGCCTGGGCAGCCAGGGGAGAAAAGCTTGAAGTGGGTGTTTATGAAGCCAACCTTGTAGGTCTGCCCTACAAGTTTTTAGTTACTTGGTATAAGTTTATATTTCCTGGCATACCATAAGCCTATGGAAAACAAAGAATGTGTTTTGGCAATCTTTGAGTTACCCATAATAACCAGCAGGAGACTACCATAGCACTTATAGTGTCTGAGACATTGTGGCTACTCAATCAATGTTGTATTTTTTTACTTTAATTCAGAAATAAGAGCCGGGCAGGAATTAGTGACTCTGGTTTCTCTGAAAATGATGGAGTCCATAGATTTCTCTTTGGTGACTCATTTCCTCTATCAACATTGGAAAATTACCTGGAGCTTTCCTGCTTCATCAAGTTGGCCCATTACAGAGGACAATTTAACAGTAATATTGCCTGGAATGTGTAAAGTATAACTGAAAAAACAGGATGGGAGAGAAATCATGAACATATGATGGTCAACAAGGGCTTTTTTAAGAGAGATAAAAAGGTAGATAAGCAATAGGATAATATATTGTAATCAAAGAAAAGATTAGCAATTGAAAGTTAAGAATAATTTAAAATATCTTAGCCATTCAGAGTTCTAAGGGGAAAAATAAGTACAATTCATTCCTTTAAATGGCTCAAATTGCTGTCTGATTCATTCATTTAAATCCCAAATTGCTATTCTATATCTATACTGTTTCTCCTTCAGAACAGATCTTGTTCCTTTTCCCTCTATCATCTTACTCTTAATTATCAATCATGGAGAATGAAGATAAGACAATTGAACATGAAGATTTGGCACCATCCACAGAGATGAATAACATAGCCTCTACGGATCAAGAAACCCAGGTAAATCTGTGATCAAGAGTAGACCATCTCAACCATTTCCTTAAGGAAGGGACTTCCAAATCTATGATAGCAATGTGTCCTCTTCATTCTCTGTCACTCAGTTAACAATTCTCCCATTCTTAATCCCCAAGCTTGTACAGTAGGTGTGACTACCAATTTTCCCAGTCATTTTAGCAGCTAGCCCTACATAAAACTGCAGAAATAGAGAGCCTGTGAAATGCTTTGTGTTCGCAGCCTAAACCCTAGAATGCTTCTGGTTTCTTCCCTCTCTGTTTTTATTGCTTAAATTCAAGTAGATGAATGAATGTGAATTGTTTTTCATCACAGATAGTTATTTTTTTTTCTGAACCACTTTGATATATTTACCAACTATTGCTTTGAATCATATCTTAAATAGGCTAATTTTTAAACAGTATTGCAAATGTAATGACATTGTATGTGACTCAGGCATTTATAATGCTACAATAGTGACTCAGTGGTAAACACCCCTAAGAGAGTTCTTGTTCCAAGCAGTAGCTGATTAGCTAGAAATGAAGCTGTATATTTCCCCTATGAACTGTTACCCTTAATTCTAAAAATGGAAATTTTATTCGTGATGTGGTGGCTCAGTGACTATAAAAATGGACAGCAAATATACAGTTTTAAGTATTTTTTTAATTGCTTTAAACACAGGAGGAGACAGTTATGAACCTCAAAGGTACAGAGGGAAATGAACCAACAGAAGGAAGTAACCTATTGAGTAGCAGTGAAAAAAGGCTGCAGGAAACACCAACTGAATCAACTCATTTGCAAAGACTGAGACAAACATTTGCTTGCCCTCCACGTGGTTTACTGGATAGAGTGATAACAAATGGTATGTAAATGGTACGGGTGAATTCAGAAAGATGGTAAAAGATGAAGTTGTCATATAATGAAAGATTTCAAATAATATGGTTTAAAGAACAAAAAGAAGTTTATTTCTCTCACACATAAAAACTACTAGGTGGGGTCAGCCAGGTGGTGTACTGGTTAAGTTCACATGCTCCCTTTCAGCAGCCCAGGGTTTCACCATTCGGATCGTGGGTGCAGACATAGCACCCCTCATCCAGCCATGCTGAGGCAGCGTCCCACATAGCAGAACTAGAAAGATCTTCAACTAGGATATACAACTACATACTGGGGCTTTGAGGAGGAAAAAAACAAGAAAAAAGAGGAAGATTGGCAACAGATGGTAGCTCAGGGCCAATCTTTCTCACCAAAAAAAGGATACCTTAAAACCATATTTAAAAAAAAAAGAGGGGTCGGCCCCATGGCCGAGAGATTAAGTTGGCAAGCCCCACTTCGGTGGCCCAGGGTTTCGCCAGTTCAGATCCTGGGTGCAGACATGGCACCACTCATCAAGCCACACTGAGCGGCATCCAACATGCCACAATTAGAAGGACCTACAACTAAAAATACACAGCTATGTACCAGGAGGCTTTGGGGAGAAAAAGGAAAAATAAAATCTTAAAAAAAAAAAGGGGAGAGTAGAAACGGGTGGGCTTCCCTTCTTAAAAGAAAAAAAAAATTACTGGGTGAACAATTCACAATGGTATGTGTCTTTACTCCACACAGTCACTAGGGGCCCAGGCTGAAAAGCTCCACCATCTTCAACATGGAGGGCTTCCAAGAGCACTGTGGTCACCACCATTCCAGCTGTCAGAAAGAGGAAAAGAGCAGAGATCAAGGACCTTTTCCTTTTCTGCGTCAGAGTAATCTCACAGGATTATGTTAGACCTCCAATGAGAAAAGTGATTGAGAAATCAGTTGTAAACAGAAAAGCATTACATAAATGTTGGTTATTACTGTTAAGTAATGCAACTAAGGTTTAAGCCAACACAGCTACACTTCCAAATGTCACATCATTTTATAAGGAAGAATCCTCGTTTGCAATTCAATTTATTCCCATAGAGCTGCTATTACTTAAAACATTTGGGAGGAGTGACGTCAGCAATATGGCTGAGTGAGCTAGTCCCTTCCTCTCTCTGCCTTTTGAGTTATAACTAAATGGACACTTACTGACCAACAGAGGAAACCCACACAGCACAATAGGATGCCTGAGAGACACATGCAGCTATAAATCTGAGGGTGGGTGGACTGGCCCCCCAGGAAGTGATGGAGACAGGTGAGCACACCCTGTTCTCCCCCGCTGACCCTGTGCATGCAACACGAACACTCCAACCTGGTGCAAGCACCTGGAAAGTGGAAACACGCAGCAGGGCAACCATAAGAGGAGGCAGCGGTAACCCTTAGCCTGCACTCGTGGTTGATCTCCCAGTGGTGAGAGGGAGCCCACCACACCCCGGTGTGGTAAAGGAGCAGCCACAGCCCAGGTCCCAGCAGGGAAGCCCTGCCCACCAAGCTCAGCAGCCCCACAGACTGCAGATCATAAACAGGGACCTCAGCAGATTTCCAAGCTGGGGCAAATACTTCGCAGGTGTGCATGAATGCTCACAGTGCAGCTGTGCTCCCAAAGAGGTAACCAGTCCAGGCAACTGTGGGAATAGGTGTGGCAGCTTTGAACCCACATGCGCTTACTTTCCTGGTGGGGAGGGGGAGCCCACCATGCCCCAGGGCTGTCAAGGAGCAGCCATAGCTCAGGTCTCTGCCTGGAAGCCCTGCCCACCAAGCTCAGTGGCACCACGGACTGTGGATTGTAAGGGACCTCACCAGATTTTTGTGCTGGGACAAACACTTCCAGGCACACATGAGTGCTCACAGTGCAGCAGTGCTCCCAAAGAGGGAACATGTCCCAGGCAGCTGTGGGAATAGGTGAGGTAGCTTTGAGCCCACTAGTGATCACTTTCCAGTGGGGAGGGGGAGCTCAGAGTGTCCCTGAGGCACCAAAGAGTGGCCCTAGCCTAGTGAGGAAGCCCCACCTGACAAGGACAGTCCACACAAGTGCCTGAATGAATCCCAGGCTGGGGCAAGCACCCATAATACCCCCACAGCTTCCAGCAGATGGGGTACGGCCAGAAACACTACTCCTGCTCCCCCGTAGCGGTAACAGGGGGAATCTGCATCCTAAGAATACCACAAATGCCACAACAAAAGATTAGTTCATCAAACACCATGAGAAACTGCAGCAACAATTCAGACCAGGAGGAAAATGACAATTCTCCAGAAACCAACACGGAAGATACAGAAATATACAAGCTAAATGACCGAGAATTCAAAATAGCCATCATAAGGAAACTCAACGATTTACAAGAAAACACAGAAAGACAGTTCAAGGAGCCCAGCAATAAAATGGATCTCTTCACCAAAGAGATTAAAACTATAAAAAAAATCAAGCAGAAATTCTGGATATGAAAAACACAAATAAATAATAATCTAGAATCATTAAGAAATAGAATTGATCTTATGGAGGAAAGAATTAGTCTTCTTGAGGATAAAAATGTAAAAATTCTACAGGTGGAGGAGGAGACAGAACTAAGATTTTTTCAAAATGAAGGAATTCTTCAAGAAATATCTGACTCAATTAGGAAAAGCAACATAAGGATTATAGGTATCCCAGAGGGAGAAGGGAGGGAGAAAGAAGCAGAGAGCTTATTCAAAGAAATAATTGCTGAGAACTTCCCAAACATGGGGATGGTTTCAGATTTACAGATAAACGAAGTTAATCGTATGTGCAACTTTATCAATGTGAAAAGACCCTCTCCAAGGCATATAATAGTAAAAATGGCAAAAGTTTGGGATAAACAAAGAATATTAGGAGCAGCAAGGTACAAGAAGATAAACTACAGAGGAAGCCCTGTCAGGCTTTCAGCAGATTTCTCAGCAGAAACCTCACAGGCTAGGAGAGAATGGAATAATATATTCAAAATACTGAAAGACAAAAACTTTCAGCCAAGAATACTCTTATCCAGCAAAACTTTCCCTCAGATACGATAGAGAAATGAAAGCTTTCCCGGATAAACAAAAGCTGAGGGAGTTCACTGCCACCAGACCTCCCCTACAAGAAATAATTAAAGATGCCCTCACACTGGCAACAAAAAGGCGAAGGTCAACAAAGCTCTGAGCAAGAAGATAAATAGACATGATCAGAAACCTGCAGCTCTCTACCACAATAGGAAGGTAAAGACTCAATTACAACTTAAAAGAGAAAGGGAAAGAAAGCGTCAGAAGCAATGATAAACACTTCAACTTAGCCACAAACTCAGGAAATTAAAAACAGAACATTGTGTAACAGCAGTTACCCAGAAGGGGAGAGGAAATGGAAGGAACTTGCTTAGGTTAATGGCGATAAGAGGCTATGAGAAAATGGACTGTCTCATCTCCAATATCTTTCATACAATCCTCACGGTAACCACTAAACAAAAAATTCAGAGCAAAACCACAATTCACAAAGAGAGAGAACTGAGAAATCCCTCTTGGAAAACCAACAAAATGAAATGGCAGTCAGAAATGCAAAGAAAGAGAAACAGTGGAAACATAGAACAACTAGAAAACGAGATAAAATGGGAGCATTAAGCCCTCATATAACAATAATCTCTCTAAATGTAAATAGACTGAACTCTCCAATCAAAAGACATAGAGTAGCTGGATGGATTAAAAAACAAGACCCAACAATATGCTGCCTCCAGGAAACGCACCTCAGCTACAAAGACAAACATAGGCTTCGAGTGAAGGGATGGAAGACAATACTTCAAGCTAATGGCCAACAAAAGAAAGCAGGGGTTGCCATACTTTTTATCAGACAAAGCAGACTTCAAGTTAAAAAAGACAATGAGAGACAAGGAGGGGCAGTATTTAACGATAAAAGGGAAATTCCATTGAGAGGACATAACACTTATTAATATATATGCACCTAGCACAGGGTCACCAAAGTACATAAAGCGATTATTAACAGACCTACAGGGAGAAATTAACAGCAACACAATCACAGTAGGGGACCGCAGCACCACACTTACTTCAAGGGACAGATCATCCAGACAAAAATTCAACAAGGAAATTGCAGATTTAAATGAAACACTTGACCAGATGGAGTTAATGGACATATATAGAGCATTCCATCCAAAAACAGCGGAATATACGTTCTTCTCAAGTGCCCATGGAACATTCTCAAAGATAGACCATATGTTGGATAACAAGGCCAGCCTCAATAAATTCAAGAAGATTGAAATCATCCCAACCATCTTTTCTGACCACAATGCTAGGAAGCTAGAAATCAACCACAAGAACAAAACTGGGAAAGTCGGAAATATGTGGACATGCTATTGAACAACCATTGGATCATTGAAGAAATCAAAGAGGAAATTAAAAAATAACTGGAGACAAATGAAAATGAAAATACAACATACCAATTCTTATGGGATGCAGCAAAAGCAGTCATGAGAGGGAAATTCATAGCAACACAGGCCCACTTCAACAAACAAGAAAAATCTCAAATAAGTAATCTTAACATACAGCTAACAGAGCTAGAAAAAGAAGAACAGACAAAGCCCAAAGTCAGCAGAAGGAGGGAAATAATAAACATCAAAGCAGAAATAAATGAAATATAGACTAAAAAAGCAGTAAAAAGGATTGATGAATCTAACAGCTGGTTCTTTGAGCAGATAAACAAAATTGACAGAACCTTAGCCAGACTCAACAAGAAAAAAAGAGAGAAGGCTCAAATAAATAAAATTAGAAATGAAAGAGAAATTACAACAGATACGGCAGAAATACAAAGGATTATAAGAGACTATTGTGAAAAACTGTATGCCCACAAATTTGATAACCTAGAAGAAATGGATGGATTCCTATACTCATATAACCTCCCAAAACTGAATCAATAAGAAACAGAATCTGAACAGACCAATCACAAGTACAGAGCTTGAAAGAGTAATCATAAACTTCCCAAAAAACAAAAGTCCAAGACCAGATGGCTTCTCTGGAGAATTGTACCAAACATTCAAAGAAGATTTAGTACCTATTCTCCTCAAACTATTCTGAAAAATTGAAGAAGAGGGAACATTTCCTAACACATTCTGTGAGGCCAACATTACCCTGATACCAAAACCAGACAAAGACAACACGAAGAAGGAAAACTACATGCCAATATCACTGATGAACTTAGATGCAAAAATCCTCAACAAAATATTGGCAAACTGAATACAACAATACATTAAAAGAATCATACACCATGATCAAGTGGGATTCATTCCAGGGACGCAGGGATGCTTCAACATCCATGAATCAATCAGTGTGATACACCACATTAACAAAATGAGGAATAAAAATCACATGATCATCTCAATAGATGCAGAGAAAGCATTTCACAAGAGCCAACATCCATTTATGATAAAAACTCTCAATAAAATGGGTATTAAAGGAAAGTACCTCAACATAATAAAGGCCATATATGACAAACCCACAGCCAACATCATACTCAATGGGGAAAAACTGAAAGACATTCCTCTGAGAACAGGAACGAGACAATGGTGCCCACTCTCACCACTCTTATTCCACATATTACTGGAGGTTTTGGCCAGAGCAGTTAGGCAATAAAAAGAAAAGGAATCCAAATTGGAAAGGAAGAAGTGAAACTTTCACTATTTGTAGATGATGTGATTCTATATATAGAAAACCCTAAAGAATCCACCAGAAAACTCCTAGAAATAATCAACAACTACAGCAAAGTTGCAGGGTACAAAATCAATTTTAAAAAATCAGTTGCATTCCTATACGCTAACAATGAACTAGCAGGAAAAGAAATCAAGAATACAATCCCATTTACAGTTGCAAGAAAAAGAATAAAATACCTAGAAATAAACTTAACCAAGTAGGTGAAAGATGTGTACACTGAAAACTATAAGTCATTACTGAAAGAAATTGAGGAAGATGTAAAGAAATGGAAAGATATTCCATGCACATGGGTTGGAAGAAGAAACATAGTCAAAATGTCCATACTACCTAAAGCAATCTACAGATTCAGTGCAATCCCAATCAGAATCCCAATGACATTCTTCACAAAAATAGAACAAAGAATTCAAAAATTTATATGAAACAACAAAAGACCCCAAATAGCCAAAGCAATCCTGAGAAAAAAGAACAAAGCTGGAGGTATCACAACCCTGACTTTAAAACATACTACAAAGCTACAGTAATCAAAACAGCATGGTAGTGGCACCAAAACAAACAGATCAATGGATCAAAATTGAAAGCCCAGAAATAAAACCACACATCTATGGACAGTTAATCTTTGACAAAGGAGCAAAGAATGGAGAAAGGAAAGTCTCTTCAATAAATGGTGTTGGGAAAACTGGACAGCTACATGCAAGAGAATGAAAGTAGACCATTATCTTTCACCACACACAAAAATTAACTCCAAATGGATTAAAGATTTGAATGTAAGAACTGAAACCATAAAACCCCTACAAGAAAAAACAGGCAGTACACTCTTTGACTTTGGTCTTAGCCACATCTTTTTGAATACCGTGTCTACTCGGGTAAGGGGAACAAAAGAAAAAGGTAACAAATGGGACTACATCAGACTAAAAAGCTTCTACAAAGCAAAGGAAACCATCAACAAAATGAAAAGACAACCCACCAACTAGGAGAAAATATTTGCAAATCATTTATCAAACAAGGGGTTGATATCCAAAGTACATAAAGAACTCACACACCTCAACAAAAAAAAACAAACAACCCGATCAAAAAGTGGGCAGAGGATATGAACAGACATTTTCAAAGGTAGATATACAGATGACCAACAGGCACGTGAAAAGATGCTCAACATCACTAATTGTTAGGGAAATACAAATCAAAACTACAATGAGATATCTCCTTACACCAGTCAGAATGGCTGTAATTGCCAAGACCAGAAACAACAAATGTTGGACAGGATGTAGAGAAAAGGGAACCCTCATCCACTGCTGGCGGGAATGCAAACTGGTGCAGCCACTATGCAAGACAGTATGGAGATTCCTCAAAAAACTAAAAATAGAACTACCATGTGACCCAGCTATGCCACTACTGGGTATCTACCCAAACAACTTGAAATCAACAATCCAAAGTAACATATGCACCCCTGTGTTCATTGCAGCGCTATGCACAATAGCCAAACATGGAAACAATCCAAGTGCCCATCGACCAATGACTGGATAAAGAAGATGTGGTACATATATACAATGGAATACTACTAAGCTATAAAAAAGACAAAATCTTCCCATTTGCAACAACATGGATGGACCTGCAGGGTATTATTTGCTAAGCGAAATAAGCCAGACTAAGAAAGACAAACACCATATGATTTCACTTATATGCAGAACATAAACAAACACACGGACAAAGAAAATAGTTCAGTGGTTACCAGGGGAAGGGGGCTGGAGGGTGGGCACGAGATGAAGGGGAGCACTTATGTGGTGACAGACAAGAAATAATGTACAACTGAAATTTCACAATGATACAAACTATTATGAATCTCAATTTTAAAAAAACAAAATATTTGGAAGATTTTTCCTTGAGAATTTATCTCAGCACAATTTTGGATATTGTTAGAGTTGGGGTATATTTGTCTTTTAGGAATGGATTTGGTTTTTTGAGGCAGCCAAACATTAAGCTGATATCACTTTGATTAATAAATGGATGTTCAGATTCAGTAATGCTGTTTTTTGTTCAAAAAAGAAGTGTGTGAATGTACCTGTGTGTATGTACGCGTGTGTGTGTATTGTGTATAGTGGAGGATGTGTAGTATAGTATGAAAAAGGAGAAGGGATTTGAAAAGTGCTTTAAAGGCAACTTTAAAGACAATTTAGAAAACTGTGTTGAGGAATGACAGTGTCATTGAAGTAGATATATGGCCTCCCAAAGTAAGTATGTTGAAGAATATAACTCATTTGCTCTCGATGTTATGTTTACTCAAAAATCAGACTCACTTCTTTATGGTTGTAATTCATTCGTGAGCTCTGAAGCTCACGAAATGAAAATGAAAGACATTTTACCATTCTCAACTGGAACAATGGTATGTTATACTTTAGACTCTGGATATGTTTTTACTGAAATTAGTTAATTTTCTAAACTAGCATGAGAAAAAAATCTCAAACTTTATTTAAAACACATGGAGAAAACCAGGATCCAAAATGTACACTAGTTGATAAGGCAACAGATAATTTAATACCTTTTCTGTCCTTTTTATTACTTTTTTAAACTTTTACCCTTCAAATTATTATTTATAATTTATATTTATATTTAAAAAGTTTTTAAACTTTTACCCTTCAAATTCTAGTTAAAACATTTACAGGAAAACTGATACAGATTGACATAGGAAAGGTGTAAATGAACGATGTGGTCTGGAGACTCACTGTTTTGAGTTCTATAATCGTTGTCCATCAGCTGCCTGAGAAGTGGACTCACGTGTATGAGCACCTCTTCTCTTGTTTTCTGTGCTTCTGTTCCTGAGGCTCACAAGAGGGCTTTTTCCTATATTCCTTCCTGTGCCCATTCGGAATACATAAGTATTTGTCTTAAGAAGTCAATCTTACATGTGAAAAAATGATTTTCCAAAATCATAAATGAGAAGTAAATTATTAACTAAATTAAAGATGATTTAGAGAAACCTTATACACATATATTTACTGTGTATTTAGAACTGAATTTTGAGTATGGGAGAGGAAAGGAAAATTAGAGATTTTTTTTAAAAGTGGTCTTGAAGTAGAAAAGTACCTTGCTGAATTTAGTATAAAATCGGGTTCATGCTGTGATACAGTAAAATTTAGTAGCTGGTAATTCCTACTTTCTCATTGTACCTTCAATACTGTATAGAAATTTCAGCCCCTATAGCCAACTGGAAAATACTGAAGGCCTTAAGTTATTTATTTCATTGTAACATCATCATAAGCCTAGAAAATCAGGAACAATTCTGTGAGGATGTAAAAACTGGGGCATTAGATTCAGTCTCTAGCAGTATGGTAGACAAGATTCAGTGAACAATTCTCTCACTTATGCCAAGATGAAAACAGTATTTTAAGTCTTTTTAAATGTACCTTTTTTCTGTGAAGAAAACAGGAAGTCATCGGACACCAAAACCAAACTGAGCAGAGGAGATAAATATGTACTCAAGCTGGCCTTCACCCTGGAGGCTTCTGCAAAACACCTGTGAGCTTGAGAGTCATTCTGAGGCCCTGAGAGCATAGGGGGCCGTGCTGGAGCTGGTCCAGGTGGGCAGAAGTCTCAGGAGCACTCGTCCTCCCTCACCCACACAAAGCTGGAGCCCAGCGTGGCAGCTGCAGATGGGGCCTGCACCCACATCTATCTCAACTATGGTGCTGGCTGGGGGAGAGGAGCGTCCCACTAAAAATGTGTAACTCCCTGCTGATCTGTGCTCCAAATTCACATAAAAAACACGAGCTGAAAATAGATCTAAAAGTGATCCCAGATTGGAAGCTTCTAAGCACATGGTAGAAGCAAATGCAGATCCTATCCAGGAAAACGCACATTCAACCTAAGGCTCCAACAATCCCCAAAGGTAAAGTTTCAAGGAAGAGGTCACTGTCACAACAAATTTTAAAAGATCACAACATGCACAAGGAAACAGAGATTTCAAAAATTTGCATTATCAGAAAATAGAACAGAAAATATTTTTGGTATCTGTAAAGAAATTAAAGAGGAGATAGCAAATATAAGTACAAAACAAGGAACTATTTTTAAAAAATAAACAAACATTTTGCTAATGACCAAGTCGAATTTCTAGAAATGAAAGATATAGTACAGTAATTGAAATTTAAAACTCAGTGGATAGATGAAGCAGTGGGTTAAGTGAAAAGAGAATTGGTGAACTAGTAAGAGATCTGAAGAGATTATCTAGAATGCAGTTGACACAAAGATGGAAAATGTGAAAATGAGGGCTAGCAACATGGAGAAGAGTATGACTGTCTAATCCTAGTTCCAGAAAAAGAGAATAGAGAATGGTGAAGAGGAAATATTTGAAGAAATGAAGACTGAGAATTTTCCAGAATTAGTGAAAAACTTAAATCCCAAGCAAACCGAAAGGAAGTCATACCTAAATACATCAAACTGAAATTGCAGAAAACCAAAGAAAAGGAAAAGATCTTAAAAACAGCCAAAGAAAAAGAATTCCCTAAAAAAGCAGAAATTAGAAGTAAAAGCAGCAATGAAAGCCAGAAAGCCAAAGAGTAATATTTTCAAGGACCTGAGAGAAAGTAACTCTCAACCTAGAATTGTATATGCAGAAAAACTCTGTCTTAAGAATGAAAATGAAGATAATTTCAGACAAAACTAAGAATTTACTACCAACAGAGCCTTATGAGAAACATAACATGCTTTGCTACAGAGAGTTTCTGTACCATAAATTAGCTCTTATGCGATGGTAAATAGGGTATTGTGTGAGTGCCAGATGGAATTTGCATTTTTGTACATAATTTTTCCTGGCATCTTAGTATTTTTCATCATCAAGCAATAGCAAGTGAATACAAAGTGAATTGAAAACAAACAAAAATCAGATAGATGTTTTCTTACAATTAAAGATAAAGCCTTATCAACTTGAGGACCTTTTAAAAAGCTGAAATCTCTGTGAAAGTGCCTTCTTTTTGGGCAGCTGGTTTAGGGGCTTCAAAGACTTTTTAAACTTCCCACAAGGTTAAGCTATCTAATGAAACCACACGTGGGTGAAGAAGCTGGCAGTACAGGTGAAGAAGCTGCCAACACTTTTCCCTCAGTTAAAAACAAACAAACCTTTGTTTGATGAATAAGCTACAATCTGCATAAGATTTTGATGGAGCTGCTCTCTATTTAAAGCAAATGCCCTCAAGATTCTACATCTCGGGGAAAAGGAAGTGTGGTTCCAGGGTTTAAGTCTGCAAAGAAGAGACTGACTTTAGATGCGGATGTCAGTAGAGATTTAACTGTGCTGATACTGTATTAGAATTGTTACTGTTTTTTAGTGCTTTGGTCACAAGTTTTGAGTTTTGGGTCGTCTGCTCCAACTCTGTTTTTCCCATAAGTCTTTTTGTTTTCAGTGTCTGATTTTGTAGAACACAAGGTTTTTGAAACAGGGAAACATATTTTGCATTCTAACAGAAATGCCTCTACTAAAGCAAATACTTCAGGCAACCAGATGATTGTCCCAGAGGAAAGGTTTGAGGTGCCACAATGAATGATGGCCCCCCCAAAAAGGTAAGTATCTGAGTAATTCTAAACAAACGTCAACATAGAAGAGAAACAATGATAATGTTTAATTCAAGGCAGAGCTAAAATAGGGGAGTGTGGTTGTTCAAGTATTCTCATGCTCCTGTGAAGAGGTTAAAGATAGTGATTGTTTCTCTTTTTATTAACTACTGATATATTTATAGTAAAATTAAAAAGAATAATAAGGGAATAGTAAAAAGAAAAAAAGTTCAAGGTATTAGTTGTAGCAGTGTGGAAGGCGATGGGGGATGGGATTAAGAGGAACACAGAGCTGCCTTCAAGGCACTGGTAATATCCTATTTCTTCAGATGGTTGGTAATTACCCAGTTGTTCATATCACTGGTGTTCTTCAAAACTTACACATGGTTATAAATATTTGTATGTGTATTCAGTATTTATTTTTAAAAACTTTTAGATTATATCAAAACCGACATATGACAACTTATTGATAGAAGTTTTCCTGGTTTATTTCAGTTACCATCCTTGTTCTTCTGTGGGCTGTAGTGTGGTCAATTACTGGCAGTGAATGTCTTCCTGGAGGAAACCTATTTGGAATTATAATCCTGTTCTATTGTGCCATCTTTGGAGGGAAACTTTTGGGGCTCATTAAGTTACCTACGTTGCCTCCACTGCCTCCTCTTCTTGGTAAGTACCAAACACTTCCTGTGTCCTTCAGAGTAAATCATATTTTTAAAATAGTAGTTTGGGAAATAAAGGAATAAACTATTTCTGTATTTGCTGTGCTGGCCCTTAAAGCTGATTGTTAAATTGTGATGAGTTTTATGAGCCAGTTGGTAAACAGCAATTTGAAAATTAAATTATATATACTTACAATTAAATAACTTGCATTAAACACAAGAGCAATACTCAAAACCAATCACTTCTTAATTATTTTACTACATTTTCCTCTTATCTCTCCTCTTGAGATTATGGAAATACTATATCACCGTGTGTCACTGCCCATCTGTTCCCAGCTCCACGTTCAATGATGTCAGGTTGGTAGGTTAACATCAGCCCTGGTAGAAGTATCTGTAATACAGAAATCAGCAAATGCTGCAGACCAGGGCTTAATATGTTGTCAGTCACTCACATCATTGACAAATGAGTGAAGTTCCAACATGTATTACAAAACTATTCTTCCAGAGGCCATGAGAACTGTGCAGATATGACACGTAAAAATTAGTCTTAAAACTAGGTATTATATCTTTAATGTTTCTTTTAAAAATTCCATATTACAAAATTTCAGTGTACTACTTTCAGTATACCACAAAAGACATTTTGTGTCCATTTCTCACAGATTTATAAATCATTAAGTTTTATTTAAAAACCATGTACCTTTTACACATGCATATTTGCACACATCTCCTTTTTTTTATTTTAAAAGATTGGCCCTCAGCTAACATCTGTTGCCAATCTTCTTTTTTTTTTTATTTCTTCTTCTCCTCAAGGCCCCCCAGTACATAGTTGTATATTCCAGTTGTCGGTTCTTCCAGTTCCTCTATGTGGGACGCCACCTCAGCATGGCCTGATGAGCGGTGCTAGGTCAGTGCACAGGATGCGAACCAGTGAGACCCTGGGCTGCCAAAGCAGAGTGCATGAACTTAACCACTCAGCCACAGGACCAGACCCCCCCACACACACACACATTTCCTAAGTAAAAATTTTTTTCTATTAGTGAGGACCTCAGGATTGGTTAACATAGACCAAAATTATTTTCCTGTGAATTTGTGGTGAGCAATTGAAACTAAATGTAAAAAGAAGTAGAATTATTTACATCTTACTCTACACTGTTTCCCAATATATTTTTCAATTTAGGTAAAATTCAAGTTATTTCACTTAATTCATATTGTTTATCATGGGTGCTTTTTGTTAAAGTTTTTAATTGAATTATTATGACAATGGGTTGTTTCTAGGCCAGCCCGGTGGTGTAGTGGTTGAGTTCGGTGCACTCTGCTTCGGTGGCCCAGGTTCGTGGGTTCCGGTCTTGGCTGTGGACTACACCCTTGTCAGCTATGCTGTGGTGGCGTCCCACATACAAAATAGGGGAAGCTTGGCACAGATGTTAGCTCAGGGCAAATCTTCCTCACCAAAAACAAAAGGGGGGCTGTTTCTAAATATGCCTGTGTGCTATGATAAAGGGTTGGCAAACCATCTCTTCTTGTAAATAAGATCTTATTGGAACACACTCCTGCTCATTCATTTACATATTGTCTGTGGCTGCTTTTATACTACAATGGCAGGGCTGAGAGCTTATAACAGACACCATGTGGCCCACAAAGCCTGCAGTGTTTCTTGTATGGCCCTTTACAGAAAATGTTTACTAACCCCTGCATCAAAGTCAGAGCTTCTCACACTTTATTATCCAGAGAATGACCTTGGATCTTGTTAAAATGCAGACTCTAATTCAGTAGGTCTGGGGTGAGGCCTGAGATTCTGCCTTTCTAATAAGCTCAAAGACCACACTTTCCACAGAAAAATCATAAGTTTTCAAACCTGGCTGCACGTAGGAATCATCTGGGAAATTTTTTAAAAAGCTGATGCCTGGGACCCACCCCAGAGATTCTGAACTAATTGAATGGAGTAGCCCTGGGTATCAGAATTTTTAAAAGCTCCCCAGTGATTCTAATATGCAACCTAAGTTGAGGACTACTGTTCTAGACGCCATGAAAATGCCCTTTACACCTCATCCTTCTCTTTTCCACTCCATGCCTGTTATTGCAACAAGCAAAATACACATGTTGCAAAATGATAAATCCTTGGGCTTTGTGATTACATGAAATCTCCTGAGGTCACTGAAATCATTCTTAAAAGTCACGTACGTAATGTATCTTACCATCCCTTTCTATAGTGGTACGCTTGTGACAGAAGTTTACTGGCTCTTAGCGTATTAGGGCCAGTATCTAAAACTGAAACATTATCTGAATCCATAAAGAAGACTTGTTAAGACAGACATGTGTGATGATTGCCTATTCCATATTTTTAAAAATTCATTGAAATAATTGCCAGAGATGGAGGATGAAGGAGCATTTTTTATTCCAAAAATGAATGTGAAAACAACTTTCCTAGGACACTGTTTCCTTTGCTGATGGTCTGGGTTGCTGGAAATTTTTTTCAATAATGATTTGCTTCAAAATAACTTGAGAGTAGATGAAATAAGATTGGCCATGTATTGATAATTTTTGCATGTTTTAAAAAATTTCCGTAATAGAAATTAAGGAGGAAAGAAGAATACTCCTTATCAAAGAAGGTATTCTTTTCTCCACACCCAAGGGAAAGGCCCCCCCAGGGGCTCAGAGGCCAGAGGGGGCGCCTTCCTAATCACAGTCAGGTGGCCACATCAACCGAGGCCATCGGCAAACAGAACTGTCTCAGGGAAATTGTTTGTACATTCATCTCAGAAATGAAAAATGCTCCTTCATCCCCTCCAAAACTCCAAAAGAAACTCCTACATATTTGTGAGTTCTTATTAGACTATTATTCCTTTTGATTTCAGGTAGTTATATGCTATAATCAATTTAGGCCTGGTTTAGATTCACATTTTAAGTTTCAGTAAAGAACTGTTGACAAATTAATGAAATGTAAGGTTAGTGCAGCATTTTTGGCTGGTAATTCATTAATATCTATAAAAATGATATACACTGTACCCTGGAGCCTAACATTTCCACTGCTAAGAATTATCCTATGGATATACTTGCACAAACCTACAAATATGTAAGCTCTATGTGGACAAGGACCATGTTGGTGTAGCTCGCCTCTGCATTACCAGGGTAGAGTAAGGGTCTGGCATGCAGTTAATAAATACTGTGCTCATTTCAGCACTGTTTGTAATGAAAAATCTGGAAAGTTCCTTCAAGTCCCTTACTTAGTCCAAAAATTATGGTACTTCCACACAACGAGAAACTATTCCAACTATTAAAAAAAAACAAGGCAAATATATATGTGCATCATTGGGAATATGTCCACGATATATTGTTAAGTGGAAAAGAAACAGATTATACAATGGTATTTAAACGTGCTCTCATTTGTGTCCAGTGCAAAAGAGCACACGTACACACACACAGAGAAGCATGCTTTAATAGGTAGAGAAACTTTCTGGAAGGGCACAGAAAACTCTGGACAGTGGAAACCTTTGGGGAATGAAGCTGGAAAGTTGCACTTGGGGTAGGACATGTACTGGTCACTTTACATTGTCTGTCATGGTTTAATTTTATCATGAGCAAATATATTATTATTCTTTTAAAAACAGCTATTGTAGGCTGGTTCTTACTTTCAAAAATTCTAGAAAGATCATGACTGCAGAATTCATAACTTCTTCTAGATTAAATGGCAGCAATGAGAAATGCCTGGAAGAGATGCTTCCTTGCCTAATGGTGTCTGGAACAAGTCACAAAAAGCTATACTTGTAATTCATCTCTATTCTCATAGCTTACATATAAAACAACCCAAAGTTAGTAAATTTATTTAGTCCTTTGAAGTGTGGTCCATATAAGGATGTGGTAAGAAAAGAGTCCTGCTAGAGAAGAACGGAGTGTGGACGGCTTGCAGTCTCTGAGGAGAAATCCTTCCCCTATCTGGGCATGTGGTATCAGGGAGGGCAGGATTCTCTCACAAACTACCCAGCTTCCTCAGGCACACTCAACTACTTGCAGTTCCCAGAATGTGTCACACTTTCTCTTCATACCTTGGAAGAAACTGTTATTTCTCCCAGAAACTTCTCAACTTCTCCAGCCCCTTCTTCATTCCCCTTCCCCTTCTTTGGCCCCTGCTGACTCACCCTTCCTTGTCTCAGCTTGTATAAGGCCTCCTCATGCTTCCATAAAATTGAGGTTGCCCCCATAGACTGAAAGCTTGTTGAGGGATAGTACTGAGCCTTTGTTCATTGCAATATCTCTAATACCTACTATAGTGTCGAAAGTACCGAAGGCATTTGATAAATGTTGAATGGCTGAATGAAAGAAGAGTCACCAGCTGACATGACAGAACAATGTCTATTTCATGATAACTCACTTCTAAGCCTTTGCAAAGCAGGTTATATGTTTTTTATTAAATTATCTGGTTTGAAAATAGGTAAAATAGAGCCCATATAGGTATTGATATTTCAAGTAATCTGACATGGTAAATAATTTTAGAATCTTTCTGCTGTTTGCATACAAAGAGATGACTGAATTGGGCCTTGTATTAAAACATTTTATATTCAGAATTTGATCATACTTTCTACCCAAATACTACATCCTGTTTCTCCCTTTCAGGTTCAATTATTAATGAATTATTAATTATTCTAATCTTTCATTTTTATCTGCATATTAAAGCCTTTTCTTAGCTCCTGTAATTTTTTTTTTCATTAAAAGTTTGACATAATTTCATCTAAGGACTAAGCATAAAAGAAGTGGTTCCTGGGATTATAATCCTGGGATAGTCTCTTCTACATCTAAAGTACTGAAAATATTTTCTGTATTTGAAAACTAAAGATTTGTTTGATTTCTCCATCCCAGGCATGCTGCTTGCTGGGTTTCTCATCAGAAATATCCCTGTCGTCAATGATAATGTACAGATCAAGCACAAGTGGTCTTCCGCTTTGAGAAGCATAGCACTGTCTGTCATATTGGTTCGTGCTGGCCTTGGGCTTGATCCACAGGTATTGAAGTATAAATTTCTAATTATTGACTTGGAATTTTGTTCTTCCAATATTGCAAGTATTTAGAATGACTGAGCTTTAGGAAATGGATGTGGACACTTTGCACAGCATTCAGAACGACAGAATGAAATTTATTTCATACAGGACTGTCCCCAAAAGATGTTCCCATACTCTCTCTTGGAGAAAGGTGGAGTTACTGTCTATCTAGGGACAGCACCAAGAATAAAGGCTCCCCTTTTCTCTGACAGAGATACAGGCCGTAGTTATAAATAAGGGTTGTGAGAGAGAAGACATCATATTTTTGGTGTGGACAGCCCTATACGAGTGTTTAGGGCTAACTATGCTGGCTCAGAAAACTGCCTAGCATACAGAATGAGTCTCAAAGTGTGCTTTTTTCGTGTTTGCTTTTGAAAGCAGGAATGAATGTTCTTGAGGATTGCCTTTACATCAGGTTCATTTTGGGGCCACAAATTATACATATGGCCAACACCGAGACGGTTAGATCAGCTAGTGTGGAGGTTATGAGCACAGACTCTGAAAGCAGCCTGGCCGAGCTCAAACCAAGCTCCACCACTCACTAATTTCATGATCTTGGAGAACAGCTTTAACTTGTGCCTTTTTGGATGAGAAAATCTAAACAATGATGATAATATTATCCCCTGTGTCATAGGTTGCTATGAGGACTAATAAGCCAACTCTAAAACACTTAGAACACTGAAATGTTTGTTAAATAAAACTCACTACCTGGAAAATTCATGATGGATGATCCAGACAGTCTGAACACTGAAGAAAAAGCATTTAATGTCATTCTCTCTGTGTGTCTTTAGAGGGTTATTTCGTATGTCTATTTTTATATTTCAGGCCCTGAGGAAGCTGAAGGGTGTCTGTGTAAGATTAGCCATGGGTCCCTGTCTTGTGGAGGCATGCTCATCTGCTCTTCTTGCCCACTTCCTAATGGGTTTGCCGTGGCAATGGGGATTTATACTGGGGTAATGATTTTTCTTTGTCGTATGAAAATACACACGGACATTTAGGACTTTCTCTGACGCTATACAAGTGAATGCATAATATTTTCTTAAGGATATCAGAAAATACAATACAGATATTCCAGCATAATATTATGACTATTAATATACCAGCATATAAACATTATAACTTCAAAATATAGTGTATGTCTTTGTAGGTGCTAACTTTGACAGTTTTATAATAATTTAAACTATTGAGGAAGTAATAGACTTTTACTACGCCTGATTCCATGCCAGTGAGAGATGCCAGATCTCTCCTCAAAGTCCATACAAAGGATAACGAATGCTCAACAGTGATCCACACCTAGCACAGGCCTCCTCCTCCTTTCACCAGGCTCTTATGATTATCTGTTCTGCTGTATTTTCCTCCTGCTGTTAGTTCTTTCTTCTTCTTCTTCTTCTTCTTTTTTGGTGAGGAAGATTGGCCCTGAGCTAACATCTGTTCCCAAGCTTCCTCTTTTCTTTTTTTTTCTCCCCAAAGGCCCAGGATATAGTTGTATATCCTAGTTGTAAATCCTTCTAGTTCTTCTATGTGGGATGCCACCACAGCATGGCTTGATGAGCAGTATATAGGTCCACACCAGGATCTGAACCAGCAAACTCTGGGCCGCCGAAGCAGAGCACATGAAGTCAACCACTGTGCCACTGGGACAGCCCCCGGTTCCTACTTCTAAGATTTAAGAGCCATAAGAAGTAAATAAATATGAAAGTACTTGGTAAGAATTTGGTGTTGGGGCCAGCCCCACGGCTCATGTTGAGGTGGCATTGGCGTCCCATATAGCACAGCCTGAGGCACTCACAACTACAATCTACAACTATGTACTGGGGGGCTTTGGGGAGAAAAAAGAAAAGATTGGCAACAGATGTTAGCACAGGTGCCAATCTTTAAAAAAAATAATAATAATTTGGTGCTGATAAGTAGGCAAGAAGTAAGAACTACTTACTTCTCACGGTTAAGACTCTCGAGCTATACTGCCTAGATTCAAATCTCGGCTCTGACTTTCCAGTATGTGATCTTCGGCAAATTACCTAATCTCTTTGTGCCTCCATTTCCTCATTTGCAAAACAAAGATAATGATTGTAGCTACCTCATAGGGTGGTTGTGAGGATTAAATTAGTTAATATATGTGAAGTGCTTAAAATGGTGTTAGGTACATAGTGAGCTTCATAAATGCTTGCTGCTATCCTACTGCTGCCGTTATCAATGTCACTGTTACTGTCACTATGGCCTTCCTCTTCTAATCTGTTGTCTGATTTTTATATGCCAGGTCCTGATAGAAGGCCTCGCATCACTGGATTCCAATCCAAAAAGTCCGTGGCCGTGTTTTTCAAACCTCATGCCGTGGATGTTTTGTTTAGATAGAAGGCAGATTCCTGGGGCCTCACCCCATTAGGTCTTCCAGACCAGCCGTAAATACAGATTTCAGACAGGCTGCGTAGTCCCAACGCAAGTTGTCCATGGCCACACTCAGAAGAAGTGTTCTGTAGAACTTGTAGGTGTGCGTGTGTTTCTGTTTGGGACTTCACTGCCTTTGAAAGACTGTAATTGTCTAAAGTGTAACCTCTGAAAGAGTGGAGGTTATTATAATTTCACTAATAATAGTAATAATGAATAAGATGCTATCATAAATATTTAAAGTGCTGCCTGCTTAGTTTTGTCTTAGGTGCTGTGTCTCCAGCTGTGGTGGTACCTTCAATGCTCCTTTTGCAGGAAGGGGGCTATGGTGTTGAAAAAGGTGTCCCGACCTTACTCATGGCTGCTGGCAGCTTTGATGACATTCTGGCCATCACTGGCTTCAACACGTGCTTGGGCATGGCCTTTTCCACAGGTAAACTGATCAGTTCATGTGTGCTGTTCTCTTATGCTCTAGCGACATAGATATGATGTTGTGAGTGTGGCATATTTCCTTGATAATTGATTAAGGCAAATTAAAATAGAAAAAGCAACTCCAAGAGTGAGTGCTATACCTAAGGAGGAACCAGTGGCTTCTTGTCTTTACTGCCTTCACCCTCTAAATAGAAAATGCTCAAGTACTGTGGTAGGTGCGTGAGGGGGCTTCAAAAGAGCAAAGTCGAAAGAAGGAGAACAGCTTCTGCATGCAGCCACCCGGGAGGGTCAGCCTCCGAGACTGCGCACGGAGGGTGAGCAGGTGTTTCAGTGAGCACAAAGGACAAAGTAGTCCAAGTGGGAGGGACAGTTTCTGTTCTCTCGTCTTTAACATTTTAGGGGAAATAATTATTTTAATGTGTATCTTATTAATACTTAATAACTGTCTGATATAGACATATTTTGTTTTAAGTAGTAATAAAACAGGAACTAAAGGCATTTTTTCCCTACTGTTATTCAACACCTTTATTATCCTTTGGGACAGCACACATTTAAGTTCACTTTTTAATCTGTTTTCAAGACTGGAAGATAAGATTTGCAATTTCATATTATTGACAAAATGTAATTGTGGGCTAAGTTTAGCTTCAGATTATTTAGTGGGAACACACCTTCGAAAGTCTTGTGTTCTCAGTCTCTCTGCCCCATGGTTATCCTCCCATTTTATGACTATAGTTGACGTATGCCAATTACCTAGTACTTCACCTCTTCCCACACCCTGAAGTTGCCTTACATCTAGTCCCCACCGTGTATCACTGGTGAATTAATCTTCTCAAAGCATTGTTTTTATAGTCTTACTTTCTTGTTCAAGCACCAGTGAGGATTCTCTATTACCAATTAGGTCGAATCTACACCCTTATCTCTATTTTAACTCTACTGTACCTGTCCAATCATACATTCTCCCTGCTTCCTGGTATACACCTTTAAAACAATAGTTCTCAGCCTCAGCTGCACACTATAATTACCTGGGAACTTTTTAAAAATACTCATATGTGGGCCCTACCTTAGGCCACTTAAATCATAATCTTTGGGAATGGAAACCACAGCTTTAGAGCAACAGAGTTTGCGTTAAAATCACACAGGAGCAGGGTAGGGAGGGCCGTGGGGAGCGGCTGCTGGGGTTTTCATAATCTGAGGGGTGGGGGTGGGGGTGGGGCTAGCCTGAAGAACCTTCCTACTTGACAATACTCTGTACCCTCTGCCCTGCCCTACTAAATGCAGTCCTTAGACCATCTGGATAGGAGCTACCTGGAGCCTCTTTAAAATGTGGATCCCAGGCCCGGCCAGACTTACTGCATCAGAATTTTCAGAGGTGGGGCCCAAGAAGTCTTTTTTTCTTTTAAACAATCTTACTATACGGGCAACTGAAAGTGGTTAGTTACTTTCTACACATTTATAGTAAATTATTTACTGTAATATCTTGCGACGTATACTATTATCACAGATAAATGTTTTTGACAGTCACACTATTACCTAATAGAGAGCTGTCCTAGCTAAATAAAACTACTACAGAGGTAATCATTTTTTTAAATACAAGAGATAATTGAAACTGTAGGGGAGGAAAAACCGTTTCCCACATTAGGTTCGTTGACTGGGGCCCTGTAATCAGACTGACAAGAGACAGACTAACAAGAGAAAAACAGTTTATTAACGTGTGCATTGTGCTTACACAAGACCTCAAAGATGAGTAAGTCAAAGGAGCGGTCAGAATTTGGGCTTGTTCAGGATTTTAGCAAAGAACAATAATTATGTGGAGAAGCACAAGATAAAGGAGCTTTGAGCTTCTAGAGGCAGCAAATTGTGGGAAAAGAAACATATGGGGACCTAACGGTAGATAAGGGCTTGTTTTAGCAAAGTTTGTGATGTGAATTCCTCTGGTGCTGTCTTGGGGCTGATAAGGGCCCATAAGTGTCCCAAGTTGTCTCAGTGATTAACTTCTGTCCTTCCTGGTAAAAAGGAGAGGGGACACCTTTATGAATTTATGTCCTGCTTTTGGGCAAATAGTGAGAGGGCAGAGAGCTTTTCTTATATCTGCTTCTTCTCAATTGCCTTCAACTCAGAATAATCCTTATGCCCCAGTGGCATATTTGGGGTGACATATTGTGTACTCTAAACCACAATAACAAAAACCCACAATAACTAGTTAGTACATTTTTTCTTAGAATAGTGTGTGAAGAAGGGCTTTATGTGTTGAACAACTTTTTTTGTTTTTTTAAGGAAGATTAGCCCTGAGCTAACATCTGCTGCCAATCCCCTTTTTTGCTGAGGAAGGCTGGCCCTGAGCTAACATCCTTGCCCATCTTCCTCTACTTTATATGTGGGACGCCTACCACAGCATGGCTTGCCAAGTGGTGCCATGTCTGCACCCGGGATCCAAACTGCCAAACCCTGGCCGCCAAAGCGGAATGTGTGAACTTAACCATTGCACCACTGGGCCGGCCCCTTTGAGCAACTTTAATATAATTTTCTGCACAATGTGTTCACAAAGTTTTTTTAATTAACGTTTCCTAAGTTCTGTATGATATGGGGGAAAATATTGGTTCTACTTACCTCTCTATTATTTCAAAGAAGCTGAGTAAGAAATAAAGATTCTTCTAAGAGCAATTTCAAAAATAATTTGTTTTCAGTTTGCTTTTAGAATAAACATTCAAGAAGGAATGAGTCCTTTACACTCATCATAGTAAGAAAAGATTCTTGATTTTAATTCTCAAATTAAGTTCCTGTATTCTATACATATCAAACCTACTAAAATCAGTGTACATTTGTTATTTTAAAATCAGGCTCGTAGGGCCAGCCCTGTGGGGTAATGGTTTAAGTTCGTGTGCTCTGCCTCAGTGGCCCAGGATTCGCGGGTTCAGATCCCAGGCACGGACCTAGCGCTGCTCTTCAAGCCATGCTGTGGCGGTGTCCCACATAAAATAGAGGAAGACTGGCACAGATGTTAGCTCGGCGACAATCTTCCTCAAGCAAAAAGAGGAAGATTGGCAACGGATGTTAGGTCAGGGCCAACCTTCCTCACACACAAAAAAATCAGGCTATTAAATGGCTGTTTGAAAACTAGATCAGTCTACTCACCCAGCCTATGCATATCATACCAATTAGCTCTGAATCATGAAATTTATCTTTCATATTTTCTTAGGCCCTTTAGGTAAAGTTTTTTGAAGTAAATGTACAAAAAAGTGCACAAATCATAGTTTATGCCTATTTTGAAGTTTATCTCTAATAATGCATACCTTTCTTATAAGATAGGCCCATTTTATTAGACATTTTAAGTCACATATATTTAAGACTGTGGAGAGCAGGAAATATCTGTAAACTTTTCCTTCTGTGTAAGCAGATGCTTTGTGTGATGATTGAAGTAAAGTCTTTGTATTTATGGATTTAGAGTTCTGACTGAAGATTTTTTTTATGTGTGTTTAAGGTTCCACGGTTTTTAATGTCCTCAGAGGCATTTTGGAGGTAGTAATTGGTGTGGCAGCTGGGGCTCTTCTTGGATTTTTTATTCAGTACTTCCCAAGCAGCGACCAGGTAAAGGAAACCATCTGTGGGAAAGTCGTGCTCTAAAATGTCACGGGAAAACATTCTGGAACACTCCCTCAGAGCCATGTGAAGGACGTGATTTAGCAAATGACCCCCATTTTAAAACTGCTTGCTGCTCTGTCAGTGCTGTCTGTGAGGCTTAGGAAGACAGCTAAACCTTGAAGATGTTAATGCAGTCCTGGGATTTTCTTCTCCTATTTATATTCTGTACACTTCAGCTTGCACTGTAAAATAACATGAATTCCAAACTAATAGGATATGCAAGTCTTATTTTTATTTTCATTTTTTTGAGGAAAGATTAGCCCTGAGCTAACATCTGCTGCCAATCCTCCTCTTTTTGCTGAGGAAGACTGGCCCTGAGCTAACATCCGTACCCATCTTCCTCTACTTTATATGTGGGACGCCTGCCACAGCATGGCTGGACAAGCAGTGCATAGGTTGCACCTGGGATCCGAACTGGCCAACCATGGGCTGCCGAAGTGGAACGTGCGAGCTTAACCACTGCGCCACCCAGCCAGCCCCGCAAGTCTTATTTTTTTAATTAATTTATTTTTTATTTTTATTATTATTCATAATACTTAACTAAATCAAGATATCAAACGGTTCTTTGGGCCCACGGTTTTAGTGTCAAAATACCTTAGATTCTAATACTATCAAATAGATAGACCTTAACATTTCATTAAAATATAGTCTCTTTCTCACCGAGCAGATTGAAGTTCTTTACTGTACATTGTGATTCTTAATGAGAAACAAAGGCTTGTTTGTTTTCCTTTACCCTCTTTAGTCTCTTCTGATAGATAAACACATAAAAATCTTTTCTTTTCTAAAAGAATTGGCATTATTTTGAGATTTCAGAGTATTTTGAATGGAATTCAAATCTTAACTGAAGTAAAAGTTTAATTAAGAAAATTAATATTTGCATTATTAGAATATATGTTGATTTGAATTTTTATTGTGCTGCAAAAAAACTCCAAGTAAAATAGTCTGTAAAAGATTTTATGAATGCATAAAAGAAAATTCAAGGATTTTCTAATTATGCAACAAAGTACAAAGAAAAATGATGGCTTACATTTTGTTGCTTACTGTGTATAAAATGACAGGTGAGTTGAGTAAAGTCCCGCTGTGCTCATCAGGGCAGCGACTGTCTACATGCGGCTCCAGCAGACACAGGACATTTCCAGAGACAGTACAGACATAGAAATTTCCAGCATCACTGATCGTTCTGTTGGGAAGCGCTGATCTAGTCAATCCACACAATAACCCATGAAGAGAATACCTTTAATATGACCATTTCACTGCTGAGCTCAGGCAGAGGTGACTTAAACACGGTCACGTAGCTAGAACGCCGTAGAGCTGGGAATGAACTCAGTTCATCCACTGCCAGGGCCTGTGCGCTTCCAGTCGAACCCTTCTAAGGGCCTGCTGCCTTCTAAAGCAGTCAAGAAGTTTAAAGGCCAAACAGGGACGAGTAACGAAGGAGAGGTACACATTGCTTAGACTTTAAAAATCAACACCACAGACTCCTCTCAGTCTACAGCCACGTAGAGTTTCTTGGTATTCAAAGATTTAGAAAGAAGAACTGGAGAGCATCACGTTAAAGAGTAAATAGAGGTGCTGGCCCCGTGGCCGAGTGGTTAAGTTCCCGCAGCCCAGTGTTTCGTTAGTTCGAATCCTGGGCGCGGACATGGCACTGCTCATCAGACCACGCTGAGGCAGCGTCCCACATGCCACAACTAGAAGAACCCACAACGAAGAATACACAACTATGTACCGGGGGGCTTTGGGGAGAAAAAGGAAAAAATAAAATCTTTAAAGAGTAAATAGAGAACCTAAAAATAATAGAGATATCATATCTTTAAGCTTCACAAAAACCCCATGATGTAACTGCTTTCAAGGAGGAGGAAACAAAGCTTGGAGAGGCTAAGTAATATGGCCACTGCATAGCCAATGGTGGGAAAGAGCTTGCATTTTAACCCTAATTTGTCCACTTCCAAAGCCCACACACTCTTTTCTGCTGCTCCGTTCAGCCCTGCGGACTTCTGCGTCAATGACTTCAGAGGAGGCTCACTGAGGTTCCTGAACGGGGAAGCTGCGTTTGTACACATGCTAACTCTACTTTTGTTAAGGAAAAGAAAGTAAATGTTATGTCATACATTTATGTGCACAGATACAGACATTTTTATTTTCTACTAAGTCCTGAATATGGAAAAATCAATAATTAAAAATCAGTTCTATGAAATAATTGAGCTAATCCACGTTTTTTCTCCTCAAGGACAAACTTGTATGGAAGCGGGCGTGCCTTGTTTTGGGGCTGTCTGTGCTGTCGGTGTTCAGCAGTGTGTATCTTGGTTTCCCTGGGTCAGGAGGACTGTGTACGTTGCTCATGGCTTTCCTTGCAGGCATGGGATGGAGCAGTGAAAAGGTGAATTTCATTTTAAGTTCTTCTTCTCATGACTACTTTCTGATTAGATTAGTTTTTTTCCAGATACTTTCATAATATCAAGTTAATAAAATTAATCATAAGAGCTATTTTCTGTACATATACAAATGTATGCCCAAATGCACACATACACTTCCTTTTTTCCTGTTACATACCAATCTATAACTTGATGTTTTTACTTAAAATGTATCGTGGTCATATTTCCATGATGCCTCCCTTATTCTTTGTAAGGGTTGCAGAGTATTGCATTGTATAGCTGTACTGTACTTTATTTAACCAGTTTCCTGCCTAAATTTAATTTAACAGACATTTAAATTGTTTCTAGTTTTCTGCCAAGACAAAAAGTGCATCAATAAAATATCCTTGCATATACCATATTTCCTAAACTCTAAGACACTATCAAGTCTAAGAAGCACCATTATTTTACATGCCACCAAGAGAGAAAAAGAATGCTGCCAATTAAACTATGACATCACTTCCTAATTTCAGAAATGAAAAAGTGTGTTTCTTAAAATCAACAAAATATAGCATATCTTTGAGTGTATCTATAGGATTAATTTCTAGAAATAGGATTTCTCTATGAAAGAGTATGCACATTGATACTTTTGATAGTATCAATTTGCCCTTTTTTTAACATATGCTTTTTAAAAATTTTTTGGTGAGGAAGATTGGCCCTGAGCTAACAGCTATTGCCAATCTTCCTCTTTTTTTCCTCCCCAAAGCCCCAGTACATAGTTATATATCCTAGTTGTAGGTCATTCTAGTTCTTCTATGTGGGATGCTGCCACAACATGGCCTGACAAGCGGTGTGTAGTAGGTCTGTGCCCAGGATCCAAACTGGTGAACCCAGGCCGCCAAAGCAGAGTGCATGAACTTAACCACTCAGCCACGCAGCCAGCCCCTCGAGTTGCCCTCTTAAACAGCAGTACCAATTTATATTCCCACCAACAGTTTGTGAAAGGATCTGTTTTTCTGATCTGTGTACTTTCAATCTTTAGATATTTTGCTAATCTGACAGGTGAAAAATGTTTCTCATTATTGATCTGATTTGTATTTCTTTACAAGTGGAGCTAATCATCTTGTCATATATTTACTAGCCAGTTTATTCAAAAGCCTGTGCCCATTTTTTATGATTGTCTGTTTTTCTTACTGACTTTCAAGATCATTAAAATTATTCATTTCCTTTATGTGTATTATGGAAATTAGCTGGTTGCCATTTATTTAATTTCAAGATACATTTTTATGGATTTGAACTTGAGAGGATCATATACTATTCTGCTTCATGAAGAAATTAGATGTAGGTGACCTAAACTAAATACACATATATCATTTGGGAAAACCGAAGACAACTGTTCAAAATAATTCAGCTTAAAATAATACTACATGAAAAATATATGTTGATTATCAGTCCTGAGGTTGGGTGTGCAGTGCCCTGCAGGTGAGCGGTCTCTGCAGAGGTCTGTAGAGGCAGGGCTTCACTGTGGGCACATGGCACTCCGTTGGAGGCTTTCACTCGGGAGGCAGGACATGTGCAGCTGGGCATCCCTTTGCTGTAGAGGAGGGTGGATTGGTGGGGCTGCCTGGAGCCTTGTGTAGATAAAGGACTGAGGCCCCAGGAAAGCAGGCCGCAGTGGATTGGGCTTTGCAGGCAAGGAGCAAGGCTCTGCAGAGCCCTGCTGCAGGCACTGCATGGGCCCAGGGCTGCTGCGTCCTCCTGGGGAGGCTTGGCTGTAAGGCTTATTTCAGGTCTACTTTTTTTTCCTTAGCAGCACCCGTATTATTAAATTCTCCTTTGTGATTTCAAGTAACTTAACATCTGACAAGAGGAAAGCTAAAACATAAACTTCCCAGTATAAATTGGGTCCTCTTATCATCCCTCATCTCTTGTAAACATTTGCTCTTGTCAAAATTTGCTTTTCCGTGGCTTCACTTTCCTTGCAGGCCGAGGCAGGTGATCACACATTGCTTTCAGTCTCGGGTCTGATCTCAGCTCCCTGGCTCCTCGCTGAGCACTCACTGCTGAGTGCCTTCCATCCTGCCTGGGCTGCGCACTGCTCTCGGAGCACTCTGGCCCCCTTGTCCGGGACAGAGCTCGCAGTCTTCACTCCGTGAAGGCATGCCACTGTGTGTGCACTGTGACCCTTGTCGAGCATCTGGGAGCTTGCCTGACATTAGCATTTTACAAACTGTCCCTTCACTTTTTATTGGTAACCTTTTTTAGCATTTAAAAAAATAAATTACCAAAGAGACTATTGTTTAGAATAAAGTTTATTTGATTTCTGAGTATGAAAGCGGTATATGCTTATTGTAGAACTTTGAAAAATTTTTTAAAAGTCAGATAAAAGGAAAGAAAAAAATGATTTGTAATTTCTCCACCTAAAGCCAACAGCTCTGTAAACTATTTTGGTTTATTTCCTTTCATTTATTCAACAGGAAAATTCTCAAATATGCTTGTAGTAAGTTTCTTCAAATTGAATTTTATAGGTAAATGCTTTCTGTTGTCACTTGTTTAAAAGTCTTCAAAAATTACAACCAACTCATTATATTATACTGTCATGGGTGAAAAGAGGGAAGAGAATTAATCAATTTTTATTGCCACTCCGTATGGCCCTGTGCTAGCCACTGAGGGGATATTCTCATTTATTCTCATCAAAAAAACCTTTGAAAAAATATTACCATTTACATTTTATAGAGACTGTAAGTCAGAAGGACTTAAATAACATGTCCAAGGTCACAAAATTAGAAAGTGGCACTGGGATTTAACCTCAGGTTTATCGACTCCAAAGTGACCAGAATATACCATCATTGTGCAGGGCACGTTTTTATGTTTTGACATCTATTCGAATAACATATAGCAAGTGTATTAAAAACATTATACTTCTAAACTTTGCAATTTAAGATTGTTTGTAAATTAATAAATGATAGGATAAAAAAATAAACAGTGAAAAGGAACCATATCATTTGGAATAGAACATAAAAGAGTAGTTTTAGCAACAGACGTCGAGGGGAAGACGGGTGCCCACCGCAAGTGGACGTGAGCCACTTGCGCAGAAGACAAGGGAGGGGGCCCGGCCAGTTCCGGTTACACGATTCTTCAGAAAACTAGGATGTGAGTCATGTAGAAAAGACCGTTATAAACCAAACAAATCATCTGTTTTTCTGCATTTGCCATAACTTTGCCTGAATTGCCAGCAGCCTGGCTGATTACATAGAAGATCAATGTAATCCCAAAACCCAGAGAGAGAACTGACAGCTTTTTTTTTCATATTTACCTCTGGTTAATCTCCTATGTATGTCTCTTTACACACACACACACACACACGTGGATGCACCATAAGCTTTTTAAAACCAGTCTCTGCTATTTTAAATTATGCTGAAATCCAATATCGTTTCCTTAGGGCAGATTCTTAATGCTAAATTTTTGGGGTCAAATAACATGAACATTTTTAGGTTTTTGACACGTATTACCAAACTGGTTGCTTTCTAGAGTTGTATCCATTTACTTTTCCACCAGTAATATGTGAGGTACCTATCTCATTACATCGTCATCAGCTTAGAATAATGTTTATCCAACTTTAGCACCACCTGGAAGTCTTGTTAAATTGGACTTGTGGACTCCACTCCCGAATTTCTGATTTAGTTAGACTACGGTGGGGCCTGAGAATGTGCACTTCTGATCAGTTACCAGGTGATGCTGATGCTGCTTCCCTGGGGACCACACTTTGTGAAACACTGCCTTAGAATATTATTGTTTTTAATTTTTATCCTTACTGATAGTCAAAAGTGGTATCTTTTTTTGTTTTATGCCTCCTTGCTTAACAATAAAATTGAATGCTTTTTCATATATTTAGCTATTTGTATTTTTTCTTTTTCTTTGATAGGTTTTTTGTCCATTATCTCCTAAAGTTGAATGTACTGATTATATATATGATATTAGCCCTTGGTACCTTTTTTTATTGTTCATTTTTAACACACAAATATCTTATAGTTTCATGTGGTCCGATCTATCAATCTCTTATTATGACCTTTCCTCAGTTTATTTTTTCTTAAAGATTTCTTTCCTAGTGAAATCTTACCTATGTTATCTCATTTATTCTTTGCAATAACCTTGAGAGGTAGATATGAGACCCATTTTACAAATGAGGATACCAAGGCCTAGAGATAGTAGATAGAGTGCCTAAGGTCACCAAGCTAATAAGTGGCAGAGCCAGGATGAAAACACACTGTTTGAGTATATGAAAATGATTTCCTAAAGACAGGGTAAAAAAATCTTCATTGAATCACTTATGTGGCAGACACTCTCCATATCTTTTCTAATTTAGTACTCAGGCAAGTCCCTACTTCTGGAGGCACCAAACCAATGAGTCCAGGTTTTGGACTGCTTTTCCTCCTTGTTCCATGGTGTAGCATAGGGTCTGAGCACTCAGACTTCCTGGGTTAAGCTCAGCCCTACACCTGAGTAGCTGTATGCCCATGTACAAAGTATCTGACTTCTCAGTCTTCGATTTCCATATCTCTCAAGTGGGGAATGATAATAGCAACAACTTCATAGAGTGGAGGATTAAGTGAAATAATCTATATAAGGCAAAGTGCTTAGTCAGAAAACACTAATAATTTTTATGACTATCTCTGAGCAGCACAATGTAATAAAAAGAGCATAAAATTTAATCTATGGAAATTGGGATTCCAGTCCCAGAGATTCTACTGTCTAGATGTGTAATCCCAAGCAAGTCACTTACCTTCTCTAATACTCAGTTTCCTCAACTGTACACTGAAGAAAATAATAATAATCACTAAAGAATTATTGTGGCTATTTTGTGGGAAAATGGAAATAAAACACTTGTAAACTCAGTGCTGTAGCTATATTGTTGTTGAATTATGCTTTGACAAGCTACAATATTTTATAAAATTTTGTTTGCGCCTGTAGTTTTCTGACATTATCTCATACTTTCCTGCTTGGTTTTCCTTATAATCTTGCCATTATTGTATTCAAATGCACTCACTTTTTTAAGGCCTTTTTCATCTATATTTTTCATCTGTTTTCAAATGCAGTGCTTCTTCTGATGACTTTAACAGCTACAGGATGTTTTTCTTGATATATTTTCAATCTTCTGAATCTTGAAATCTTCTCTCTAAGAAGAGAAGTGTCAGCTTAAGTAGATATTTAACTCATGATGAAACTTCTGTTTCCCTTAACTTTCTCTTTTTGTCCATAATGGAAAGTGATTTCCATTTTGGAAGATTCTTACTAATGGTGCATACAGATAGGTAAAGTGGCCTTAACTTTCAGTGGACACCACAGACTTCATTCCTCTGAACTCATGTCTTCTTTTGTACTTAGCCTATTTGATGACTCCTTTTTCTTTCTTTTTTTTCCCTGAGGAAGATTCACCCTGAGCTAATATCCATTGCCAATCTTCTTCTTTTTATTTTTGCTTGGGGAAGATTGTCACTGAGCTAACATCTGCACCAGTCTTCTTCTACTTTGTATGTGGGTCACCACCACAGCATGGCTGATGAATGGTGTAGGTCCACGCCTGGGATCTGAACCTGCAAACCTGGGCCACCAAAGTGGAGTGTGCCAAACTTAACTACTACACCACGGGGCCAGCCCCTCCATTTTCTTTATAAACAGATTCATTTTAGTTTTGAAGTTACAAAAAAACCCACAAGAAGGTACATTGTGGCTCCTCTCTCATCTTTAAGTTTTACAATATATAGGGCCATGTCTGATATTAAATTAGTCTACAGTATTACAATCAAAAACCAAATCGTGGGGCCAGCCCTGGTGGTCTAGTGATTAAGTTCAGCATGCTCCGCTTTGGTGGTCTGGGTTCAGTTCCCAGGCGCAAATGTACACCACTTGTCTATCAGTGGCCATGCTGTGACAGCAGCTCACATACAAAAGAGAGGAAGACTGGCAACTGATGTTGGCTCAGGGCGAATCTTCCTCAGCAAAAAAAAACAAAACAAATTGTGGCCTTTGTCCAAGTTTAGAAATAAAAACAATTTGATAGAGAAAACTCATTATGCCTCTGCTTTCATTGGAGTTCTCAGTACATGAAATACTTTCGAGGACTTCTGTTAAGCCATTAGTCATGGCAACAGAAGGCTAAGTAACCTAAAATTAATAGAGTTGATTTCTGTTCTTTACAACTATGGATATCAGCTAAAGTCTGAACTTTAGCTATGATATACTCTAAAAACTAAATTAAAAAGTAAAATTTAAAGATATGTAGAAGGGTGGCAACTGGACCTTAGTTTGGCAGACGATTCACTGTCATTAAGTGATAAAGGATCTTGGACGTTATCTAATGTAAACCTCTCATTTTACAAATGAGGAAAATTAGGTGCTGAGAGGCGAGTGGCTTGCAGTTGGTGTGTGGCAGAATTTGAACCTCAGTCATGATCTGATTCCTTACGATGTGAAAACATAACTTTATAATGATATAGGAATAGAACTATATAAATAAATCAACCAACCCCCTCATATATGGTGTCTTTAAACATTTATAAACTAAGAGGAAATAGAATCTTCACCTTAATAAACATACCAGAAATAACAAAAATTAAGAAAATAGGGAAACGATGTAATCCTCCTTTGTCAAACTGCTGAGTACGTAAATGGAAGTACAGATCCTTAGATGTGTAAAAATGTTAAAAAAAGATGTAAAAAAAATGTTAAAATGTCGTTCAAAAACATAGATTCTTATTAGTTGATTGAAAAAATCTGTTAAATGTAAATTCTTAGACACTGTTAAGGGTACTGCTAAATTGCCCTACAAAAAAAGCATTATCAATTTGCTCTCCTACCAATTGCTGAGTTTCCTTACAATCTTATAAATACTAGACATTATTAAAACTTTTTAGTGTTTTTTTCCAATATGATGGCTCCCCCCCAAAAAAAATATATGGTATATCATTTTAATTTGTGTTTCTCTGATTACTGAGTTTTAGTATCTCATGTTTTTTGGCCCTTGTGTTTCTTCTGGTACAAATTACTTGTGCGTATGCCTTGCCCATTTTTCGATTAGGTTCTATGTCTTTTTCTTATTGATTGGATATTGCTCCTTATTCTGTTACACATAGTACAGATATTTTCCCCTGATTTGTCACCTATCCTTTTTTATGGTTTCTTTTGCCACAAAATATTTTCGTTTTATTCTAGTCAATTATGTCAATCTTTTCCAAGGGTTTTTGTATTGTGTGTTATAAAGTTAGTACTTATATCAATTAGGGTCTTAGAAGGAATGAGAAACCATATAGTAACTGGAATAGGGAAAGCTTATTATTAACTATACTGGGGATTGTCTTGTAAGATGTAAAGAGGCCCCTAAAGAATATAGGAATAGCAGCTATAAACCCCTAGGGCTGAGATACAGCATCCCCTTCCACCTCCCCACCCCACCCCACCTACTTCGGCACCCAGGGCTGAGAATCCAAGCCTTGTTAGAGCCTTGGTTCACTGGATGGCAGAGAAGTCACCGTGGTACCCTGCCTGCAGAAGTTGCTGGAAATCCACCCTCTAAGGGTGTATGGGGTGGTATGTTGCCCAGGGCAGTTGGCTATGAAATCACCCGAGGAGGAGGCTGGGGGCAGCTGCTGACCGCTGAGTGCTGCTGGCCGCCTTACACCCTAGGAGCCTGGCTCTGGAGAAGCCACCCGGGCTGCAGGACCCGGTGCGGAAGGATCCTGTTAGGAGGAGCCGCGAACCTGCCGCGTGCCTTCCTCTTGGAGTATCTCTTGGGCGCCCTCTAGTGGCAAAATTTAATATGGTCCAGCTAGCAAAGGGGAAAGACTTAAAAGGGTCCAGCTCCATCTTCTTTTTTTTTTTATTTTATTTTTCCTTTTTCTCCCAAAGCCCCCCGGTACATAGTTGTGTGTTTTTAGTTGTGGGTCCTTCCAGTTGTGGCATGCGGGATGCCACCCCAGCGTGGCTTGATGAGCTGTGCCATATCCACAACCAGGATTCGAACTGGCGAAACCCGCGGCCGCCAAAGCAGAGAGCGCGAACTTAACTACTCCGCCACTGGGCCAGCCCCTGGCTCCATCTTCTGCAGAGCAACAATTGAAAGGAGGACTTGGAGCCAAGGGGCAATAAGTTAATAACTGGCACAGCACTTCACTATACCGGAATTTTATTTTTGTGCATGATTTGAGATAATCATAAACAGTATTCTTTTATAATAAAATAAAATTGGAAACAACTTAAAGGTCTATTAATAAAGAAATGATTGAATAAACTATGGTACTTCCATATCATACATTATTATGCAGCAATAATGAGGTGCATTTCTAGATATATGTATAAATATTACAAGATCTTTTAATCATATTGTTGAATGAAAATTAACTATAAAGTAATACTAAGTATTATGTTATGGACACACACATCATGTATTCAGAAGTTGAAGTCCTCCTGAGATGACTTGATAAGATTCTTTATAGGTAACATCCTTTTGCAAACCAACACCAAAGCACCTTATGTAATACCTTAACTGTTAGAAGTATCTTTATGCAATTTTTTTGCTGTATTCTAGCTACCTTCTTATTTATAGATGCCACAGAGATAAAGCCTATCTCAGGTCAAATTGACTCAAATTTCAAATTAGTAAAATTCTTAGATCTTCTAACTTCACATAATAAAAATCCCTATATGTGTATGTGTGTTTCTTTTAGGCAGAGGTTGAAAAGATTATTGCAGTGGCCTGGGATATCTTCCAGCCCCTTCTCTTTGGACTGATTGGAGCAGAGGTATCTATTGCATCTCTCAGACCAGAAACTGTGGGTAAGAATTTCAAAGCAGTGTTTTTGCTAAAATCAACTTTTTATATTCAGTTGTAGTATCTTTAGTAGGTTTATATTTGGTGGTTCCCATTGTCACAATTATATAAAAAGTTAATACTGATCTTTTAAGTAGTTGGTTAGAAAAGAATGTTTGTCAATCTAAGACAGTAAATTTTATGCCTTAAATATTGTTGCTTGTAAAGAAAAGTGTCACTCTTAACTACTATCAAGAAAATGCAGGCCTTAAAATTTTTTTCCAGCGATAAGAATGTTCATCTAGGCTTGTCCTGATCAAGGGCCAGAATTTTAAAGATAATTAGTCAGTTCTATAATATGTATCCATGGGATAGAAATGTTTGTTCATTCATTCTTTTATTCATTCATACATTCAAAAGCCATCATATTAAAACTGTTGACTTGTAGTACCATACTCAAAAATTAATTTGTACACATATACAGATGGTCCCCGACTGACAATGGTTTGACTTAGGATTTTTTGACTTTACCATGGTATGAAAGTGATATGCAGTCATTAGAAACCATACTTCGAATTTTGAATTTTGATCTTTTCCCCGGCTAGCGATATGCCATATGATCCTTTCTCGAGATGCTGGGCAGCCGCCAGTGAGCTGCAGCTCTAGTCACCACAGGATCATGAGGGTAAACGACCCATACACTTCTACTCTTTCTGTTTCTCAGTTTCAGTAAGTATTCAAGAAATTATATAAGATAGTCAACATTTTATTATCAAATAGGCTTTGTGTTGGATGATTGCCTAACTGTAGGCTAATGTAAGTGTTCCTAGTACATTTAAGGTAGGCTAGGCTAAGGTATGATATTTGGTAGGTTAGGTGTATTAAATGCATTTTCTTCTTTTTCTTTCTTTCTTTCTTTTCTTTCTTTCTTTCCTTCTTTTGTTTTTTGGTGAGGAAGATTGGCCCTGAGCTAACATCTGTTGCCAATCTTCCTCTTTTTGCTTGAGGAAGATTGTCGCTGAGCTAACATCTGTGCCAGTCTTCTTCTAATTTGTATGTGGGATGCCACCACGGCATGACTTGACAGCGGTGCTAGGTCCACACCTGGGATCCAAGCCTGGGAACCCTGGGCTGCTGAAGCAGCAGGTGCAAACTTAACCACTATGCCACCAGGCTAGCCCAGAGTGTATTTTTGACTTACAATATTTTGACTTAAAGTTGACTTTCAACTTATGATTGGTTTATCAGGATGTAGCCCCATCGTCAATCAAGAAAGACCTGTACTCATTATTTCCTTCTTTTCTTGCATCGCAGTATTATTCCATCCATACTAGGGATCCCATCCCTGCCACCTCCTTCTAAATCTCACACATAGATTCTCCCCTTTTTCTGATACATCTTCAGATATCCTTGTCACAGCTTTCTCTTCTGCAGAATTGAAACAGATTTTAATCTCTCCTATCTTAAAATAGTATCTTTCTATTCTGACACATGTGACAACATAGATGAACCTGAGGACATTACACTGGGTAAAATAAGCCAGTTACAGAAAGACAAATCCCGCATGATCCCACTCCTATGAGGCATCCAGAGGAGTCAAATTCATAAAGACAGAAAGGAGAACGGTGGCTGCCAGGGTTTAGGCGGGGAAATGGGGACTTCCTGTTTAATGGGTGTAGAGTTTCAGTTTTGCAAGATGAAAATGTTCTGGAGATTGGTTGCACAAAAATGTGAATGTTTAACAATGCTGCTGAACTGTACACTTAAAAATTGTTAAGATGGTAAATTTTACGTGTATTTTACCACAGTCAAAATTTGAATAAATATATATACATATATATATATATCCCTTCTTCATTTCACTTCCCCCCTCACCTACCACTCTCTCTCTCTCTTCCTCTTTTCAAACTTTTCTAAAGAGGTAACTGTGTCCCCCTTTTCCATTTCAACTCTCATGCCCTCCCTCAGAACATTTCAGCCCAGCTTCTGCCCCATTCCACAACCAGCCCTGCCCTCACCACGGTCGTATTGCTGGATACACGAAATACGTGTCAGTCTTGACTTGACTTGATCTCTCAGCAGCATTGGACGCTATTGACCTCTTTACAACACTTTTTACGTTGAATTTTTACATTTTCCAGTGCCCTCTGAGTCTTCCTTTACACTATATATGGCTTAAGTGCTGCTCTTCCTCCAAGTTCTTTCAAAAGATTTCTACACTTCACGCTGGGTGTCATTTCTATGAGCTCAGCTACACTCAGTGGCTTCGATTATAAACTGTGTAATTGCAAAATCTTTATCTCGAATTCAACATAGCCAGTTGCTGCTTGGACATCACCACTTGTAAATCCCACAAAACTTGAGCCTCAGTGTGTCCAAGGCTTCCTCATCGTCCTCCCCAGACTGCTCCCTCCTGGGAATGGGATCGTCCCTTTTGTATCTTGTACTTAAGGCAACAAATACTTTTGAAAATCTACCAAGCTGGGAAAAATACCCTCCAATAAAGAGCCACAGAACCTTTTCATAAAGAAACCGTGTTGCAGATTCACAATAGAGCATCAAGCAATGTCTGTCTGGTGTTTTACCAGCCTCTTGAACTTGAGAAAGTTATTTGTACTTTCTGAACTTCATTTTTTTTCAACTGTAAAGTGAGAATAATTACTCCACAGGTTGTAAAGATTAAGTAAAGTGATGCGTTTAAAGCTTAGTACAGAACCTAGCACAGAGTAAGCACTCAACAAATGTTACTTTTTCAAAAACCACCCTATTACCTAGTACTCACCTTAGCTTTGCCTTTCTCAGGTCCGGTAGCTTGCCTTGCCCTAGTCACAATCTCTTATTTTGCAAGTCAGAATGAACTTACCTTTATCAGCAAAGGATTCTGAAGGACTGAACGAAGTAGCTGTACACGTCAGCCAGGGTGATGGGCAGTCAGTGCGCACACCAGTATGCTGAAACAGGTGTAGAAGCCAGTGTCTATTCTGACTGGTCAGTGCCCAGCCAGCTCTCTTCTGACTGCCTGATTGCCTCCATACTTGCTGATAAATATTTTGAATATCACCTCTGGTCTTATCCTCTGTAAAGAATTCTCAACCACTTTGATGAAAATATTAAGTTTTTCCTCTTCTGTGCCCTCTTACCGGTATGTTTACACTGCACTCACCTTTTGGTTCTTTATGTTTCTGTCTTCCTCTGACTCTGGAGTTCATGGAGGCAAAGTCTGTACGTTATGCGTGTTTGGGTACCAGAACCTAGTCCAAATTCTGTTATGCGTAGTTATAGTTTAATAAATTCTTGTTAAATAAACACATGGGAAAAAGTGTGGTTCTTGCTATAAAGCATAAGATAAATAACATTCAAATCTCCTTTGTGGAAATTCAAATATATTTAGTTAATTTCTGGCTTTAATTTAGGGCAAATACCTTCTTTTAAACAAATGGTCTGATTGATCCTTAATATTGATGTTTTGACAAATTATGCCTAATCATTTTTGTCTTTTTAATTTTTTAATGTTTTTAGATTATTTCTGTTGATAGAACTTTGAGTCAATAATCAGGAGATTCCATTTCTTCCCCAGTATTTCGTTATGTCTAAAAATTGAGTATTTCTTACAGGCCTTTGTGTTGCCACCCTGGGTATTGCAGTACTGATACGAATTTTGACTACATTTCTGATGGTGTGTTTTGCTGGTTTTAACATAAAGGAAAAGATATTTATTTCATTTGCATGGCTTCCAAAGGCCACTGTCCAGGTAATGATGGATCTTAACTCCTATTTCAATATGATCCCTTAAAATTTTGAATAAGAGGGCTTGTCCAAATTTGGTGAACAAAAGTAACTAAAGTTTGATTTATGAAAAGAATTTTTACTAATCTACTCTAAAAGTTTTAGTTTTGGTATGCTGATTCCTTTAATATGATGGCTCATTTAAATTTCTTTAGATCTCCAGGGTACAACTGAAAATCCAATACATCCCTATGTTACTAGAAAGCAGTAGTAGAGGGAGGGAAGAGTTTGAATTTTCATCAGTCAGAGCTCTCTGAATCACCTAGAGAGCTATCAACCCTTTTCGTTTTGATGTCTTCTAAGAAGAGAGTGAAACAGAAATAGCATGGCCCATGTTAGTGTTTGGAAATACTTCACTGTCAATATGATTGATGATCAGTTATGCTCGACCTCAGTCTTTATATATAATGGAGAAACATTTATTGAGAAACAACTCAGAAAATGCTTTATTGATTTCCTAGATTATTAGTTAATATTAAATTTTTCAAACTAGCTGTACTTCCTGTCAGTTGTCTCAATCTCATGACCCAAAATTTGTGCACTCTAACAAGGCACTAACAGGTGCTTGAAATTATTGACCATGGATTTGGTAGAATACCTATAATTGCTAATTAAATTAGAACTGTATAGATTATCATTTGTTGCAAATAGCCCTGATTGTATTGTATATTTTCAGACTAATTATAGCAAACAAGATTTAACTGTTCCATCCTTGATTATTTTGCAATTATTTAAATATGTAAATTTCTATTTCATGAGATGAAAATCAGATATTTTTAATTTAGGAAGCTTTGAGGGATGCGTATACTCTGTAACTACATGCCAGATTTGGTGTGGCTATAGGTTTGGGCATTATCCCAGAGAAGTTTTTTTTTTTCATCAGACTTTGAAAGATGTCTGGGACATAATAGCTAAGAATACTGTGAGGTTTATATGGTACAATAAGTGGAATAGTTTCTCCCTCAGTGTCTCCAGCTTCTACACTACTTCTGGTAACTTTATTAGGTAAATATCAAAATAATTACTCTAGTAGCTTTGGTTTGAAAGATTTGTTTCTAAAGGTTAAAATTTGAAAGACAGCACTTTCCTGCTATCAAAGCAGATTTATAATAAGGAGAAATTATCTTGGATGTGGTGAATAATGTATGTACTGTGAAGCAAGTATTGTATGGAATTTTCTTTTTTCTTCTTTTGCCACTGCCTAAGAAACAAGACTTTCTTGTATGTTTTTTTCCATATTAGTGTTCTTCAAACTTTTTGGTCCATGACCTGCTGTACGAAATATATTTTAAATCACAACTCAGCATACCTACAAACCTCAAAACATAGACACACAAAAACATTACACACACAATGGAGAACTGAAAGAGAAATATACATTGTAATGTGTGCAGTTCTTGCCAAGAATTCATGAAATGTTGAATTAGTTATGGTACAAGGAACCTGAAATAGCAAAGAGCCCTCACATACAGGGACTAAGTGAGATAGATTTTTCCTTCTCTCCCACCAGCAGTCCAGCATGGGCACTCCAGAGCTGGCAGGGTGACACTGTCCTCAGCATGTGCCTTCCATCAGTTCACCATTTCTCATCGGGGGGAAGGGGAAAAAGAATGATGTGCAAGTGTCCATTTCTCTTCAGGGAACAATCCAAAAGTAGCATTTATCACTTCTGCTCACCTCTCAGTGGCCAGAACTTAGATATATAGCTTCATCTAGTTGCAAAGAAGGATGAAAAAAAAAGTCTTGGTTTGGACAGCAATGTGACCAGCTAACACTCAGGACTTCTAGTTTAGAAGGGAAAAGGGGCATTCAGATATTTGTGGGCAATTAGTAGTCTCTGCCATTGTGTCTCATCCACACCAGCATTCTCTCTTCTGATTCATTGTCCTAGAGGACAACATTGTTGTGTTTTGTGGAATAAGGGAATAACCAGATTGATTAATATATTATTTTCCCAAGTGCACTAATATGGCATTTTGCCTCTAAAAGAAAATGAAAGTTTTCATAATACTTCCCAGTAGATAAATTTTAAACAAAACATTTCACCAAGACCTAAGGCAAAGAGTTCACCAAATACCTAATAAGATTACCTTCAAGTTTTGACAGTGCCTACCACTTTCAAGTTTCTTGATGTTTAACAATTAGTTTAGCTCTATAGCAATACATATTCTTATGTTTTTTCACTTAAAACTTTGCCATCTTCCAGTAAGTATCACTACACTTTTTTTTAAAAGATTGGTATCTGAGCTAACATCTGCTGCCAATCTTATTTCTTCTTCTTCTTCTCCCCAAAGCCCCTCAGTACACAGTTGTATATTCTAGTTGTGAGTGCCTCTGGTTGCGCTATGTGGGACGCCGCCTCAGCATGGCCTGATGAGCGGTGCCATGTCCACCCCCAAACCAGCAAAACTCTCAGCCGCTGAAGTGGAATGTGCAAACTTAACCACTCAGCCACAGGGCTCACTGCACTTTTTCATCTTGTTCTTTTTTAATTCCAGATTCCTGAAGATAAAAGAGTGAGATGACCAGTGACTTTCTTTACTCATAAGGAATTTAGTATACAGAATCATGTTACAGTCAATTATATCATGAGGCTGTATTTACCTTGTGTTTTGAAATATATTTGCCTGATATTTTTGTAACGCTGCCTTCTGCAACTAGGTACATATGAATCACCATCCCTTCCCCATGCCAGGGCAGGAGAATTTTCAGAATACCAAAACCAAGTGCAGTACACTTTGAAAGAAAGAACTTTCTTAGTTGAACAAAAGAACAAGCAGTTTGTTTTTGCAAATGATAAAATAATTCACCTTTTTTCTATGTGCCTGTCTTATGTGCCTGTGTCCAACTTTACCATTAAACTTTTACAGGCTGCAATAGGATCCGTGGCCTTGGACACAGCAAGGTCACATGGAGAGAAACAATTAGAAGACTATGGAATGGATGTGTTGACAGTGGCATTTTTGTCCATCCTCATCACAGCCCCAATTGGAAGTCTCCTCATTGGTTTGCTGGGCCCCAGGCTTCTCCAGAAAGCTGCACATCAAAATAATGATGGAGAAGTTCGAGGAGAGCCCTCTGAAGAAGTTTAGAGGTGAAAAGAGAGAATGCTGAATATATGATTAGAAAGCTGTACCAGATGCTGCTTTTATCAAGATAGATTTTGAAATATATAATATTTAAGCTTAAAATGTAACAGAACTTAAAGTGTGGTTATTTCTTTAAACAGCATTTTCAGCCATTACCCTTTCCATGTAGGTGGTAATGTTCTACATTTCTAGCCTGATTTCTCTATCTTCTTCTTTTTTTCTTCAAACACTCCATCATTATCTTAATCTGTGTGGGGAGAAATACTCTTTAATGTACTACCACGATATCAGATTAACAGGGGAAAGACCGAGTTCGGTGTGGCGTTCTGCTGGCCAACAGCTCGCTCTGAGTTACTGTTGCCGCCACAGTTTTATGATGCGTGGCCACCAAGCCTCTCATGCCTTGAGTTGTTTTTGGATCCTCTTTTCTTTTTAAATACATTGTAATCTCTCATCAGTTTCTCCCCTCGCTTTCCCTGTTAATCTGCCTTTTCTCCATTTCTGCCCCTCTTACTACCTTTCTGTGAAGTATTGTAACTGATTGGCCCCACCAAAATTTTTATGTACACAAAGTATCTTCATTGGCTCTTCCTCTTGCACCTGTTTGGATGACAAAAGCCCTCATTCTACTTCCTGGCTGGCTCCACAGAGTCCCCCACTTCAGTGGCCCCTCTGAGTTTGCCTCCCGCTAAGACGTGCCCTGGTCTAGCCCTTTCTTAGTTGTTTCTTGTGACCCACGTCTTCAGGCTCTTCCTGTTCTCTAGGTGACAGAGAGCCAATTTTCAAATCTATGCCACTCTCAAGAATATCGTATTAATCAGGGTAAGTTAAGCTGCTACAATGAACAAACAAGAAATACAGTACTTAAAAGAAAATAGAAATTTATTTCCCTCTCATGAAACTGGCTGCCTGGTCAATGCTGACAGGGTTACTCTGCTCATGAGGTCTACTGAGATGTGTGTCCTTTTTTTTTTTTTTTCAGAGGAAGATTAGCTAACATCTGCTGCCAATCCTCCTCTTTTTGCTGAGGAAGGCTGGCCCTGAGCTAACATCCATGCCCATCTTCCTCTACTTTATATGTGGGATGCCTGCCACAGCATGGTTTGCCAAGTGGTGCCATGTCCGCACCCAGGATTCGAACCAGCGAACCCTGGGGCCGCCAAAGTGGAATGTGCGAACTTAACTGCTGCGTCACCAGGCCAGCCCTGATTTGTGTCCTTCTGTCTTGATGTTCCGCCACGCCCTAGCTTAGGACACAGGTTGGAAGTAGATCTCTCCCATGTCTCCTTTCTAGCCTTCAGGAAGAAGGAAAAAAGAAAGTCCAAGGCAAGCAATTTATTTTTAAGAAAGTTGTGAGGAAGTTAGACACATCTCTTCTCTTACCTTCTATTGGTGATAACCACACCCACCTATGAGGAAGCTGAGAAGTGTCTGTCAATAAACATTCACATTCCTATGAAGATGGAAAGATCAGATTTGGGAGTCAGAGGTACCATTGTATTGGGTGTTACCATCACTTAGTAGCATGTTCTTGCGTGTTAACAAGGGCTTTCTAAAGATAGTACCTTTGACCAAAAAACTGACTTCTGTGGCAGGAATTTCAGACGTTGTGACATGACAACAGAGACGATATTAGAAGAAAGGCTTATCTGCATAGGTCATATTTTATCCCACTTATTCAACAGACCATCTTGGCTTTGTGTATCACCCATAAGTTTCTCTTTAGTCTAGGTCAACTCCTGCCTAGTTGCTAGAATAATCATGTTTAAATACAGTTTACACCTTTTATCATGTTGTATACCTGAAGCGTTTATTACTTATCACTTCCCATCTAAACTCTTTAATCTAGAATTTGAAGTTGAAGCTAATCTTGAAGGAGATATTAAATACGTATTAAATGAATGAATTAGAATCTTCTGATCCCACCAAGCTGATCTGCATATAGCCTGTCCACTCCTCTCATCATTAGACTACCATTCCAGCCACTGCCACCATGACTTTCACCCCTGTCCAAAACTAGCTTAATTCTTATTAAGCTAACACAATATGAAGCCTTAACAGGCTTAATTTTTATGTCAGCCTGACACTGGTTACTCCATGGTAATATATTCCCTTAGTGTTTGTGCTCTCAGTTTGGACTGGGTTAATTCATGCCGAAGTTCAGACGGATGTTTCAAACTGCACTTCGTTGGTTAGGTGCCCCTTGGTGGTACCATAAACCGAATGCTCATCTGGTCCTCCACTTTCACAGACTCTGAAACTAGATCCATTCAACAAATACTTACTAAAGGGCTTTGGTGACCCAGGCACATTATTAAGACTAATATTGTTCGTGTCCTTAAGGATCTGACAGTCTGATAGAAGAGAGAGACAATTAAACAAGAGATTGAAGAATGGTGTGATAAGTGCTGTAAGGCAAGAAGTACAGGAGTGCTAGGGAGCTCGCAGCAGGAGCCCCCAGCTAATCCAGGGGGTGGCCTCGGCTGGGACGTGGGGGACGATGGGGACCTGGACAGCAAAGGGCACGTGAGACCGAAGGGGGCAGCAGTTAGCGCTCGTTCCCACCTTCACCAGTAGTTTAAGTACCAGGCTTTGAACACTTATTAACTTATACAAAGTACAGTTAGTATAAGTAAATGAGAATGTTATTATAAATATCCAAGTCCCCAAAGAAGTATCAGAAATGGAAATTCAGTGTGAAGAAATAGTTGAAGAGCCCACTAAGCCCCTGCCGATAGCGTGTTCCATTTTGCACAGCAGGCAGCAGGCTCTTTCCTCCCTCTCCTCGGTGGATGGCCACTGTCTAAATCTCTGTGACTCTGTCCAGTACTGGCGTCTGCAGGGCTCACCGTGTGAAGTCTCAGGTTCATCACCACATCCTAAGTCGCAGCTCTTGACTTGGTTGGTGAAATCAGAGTTAACTTGATACAGAGTGTTGACTCCCACCAAGCTAATTTACTCCACCCCAACCACAGATAGAAAGGGTTACTTTAACCTCTGGGTGCCGGAAAGAAGGCTGTATGTACCCTACACACACTTCTGTCAGAGGACTTAGAACCCTTTTTTCAGTTTTTTTTTTTTTTTTTACAGGTTTGTCTCCTATTAAATCAGCCCCTTAGGGGTGGGAGCCTTGCCTTGGTCATCTTTGAATCCTCAGCACTTTGCACAGGGCATGGAACACAGTAGGCATTTAATAAATGTTTGTTGACCGAATCAGGAGATCCTCTTCCAGTATCAGAAAACTCCTTGCCACTTAAGAGTTCAGATCTTAGACTGCTTCATCTGTCTCAGTCAGCTCGGGCTACTACAGCAAAACACCATAGACGGAGGGGCTTAAACAGCAGACGTTGACTTTCTCACAGTTCTAGACACTTGAAGTCCAACAGGAGGGTGCCAGCACGATTAAGCTCTGATGAGGGCTCTCTTCCTAGCTTGCCGATAGCCTCCTCTCCCTGTGTCCTCACATGGTGGGGAAATAGAGGGGTTTGGGGCAGAGTGTGCAGGCTCTCTGGTCTCTTCTTATAAGGCACTAATCCCATCATGAGAGCCCCACCCTCAAGACTCGTCTAAACCTAGTCACCTCCCAAAGGCCCTACCTCTAAATACCATCACACTGGAGGTTAGAATTTGCTGCGACACAATTCAGTCCACAGCAGGGGTGTCAGAGTTCCAAGGATGGTGCTAGATAAACAGAATAAATTCTTGTTTCAGTGCCCTTTTCTCCTAGGGCTGGTGTCATCCATCTTCCCTCTGAGACGCTCTTTTTTTTTTTAAGCAGACTAAGTTTCAGCTCTTTAAGTATTAGCTCCAAATAACCCTGATGAGATTTGAGTGTCCTCAAAATTTCCTCAGCCATAGATATGCAAATGATCTCATCCATTACATTCTTTAAAAATAATATTATTTTTTTCTGATTACAAAATAATATATTTCCATTGCAGAAAATTTAGAACACAGAAAAGTGCAAAGAAGAAAACTGAAACTACTCTTAATGTAAACACCCATTTTATGATTCTTTTAAATTTTGCTCTTACAGTTTTGGGAGGTGTCTTATTTTCAGAAAGATATATCATCCACTGACTTAGTTGGGTAAAAGGTAACATAAATACTTTATATTTGAGTTCCGTGAAGATATATAGATTGAAGAATTTTTGTTGTCTATAATGAATGCTAAGCTTTCCAAAAAAATCATTTATTCACCTGGTAATATTCAAATATTCACTTTGCAATGAATAAAACAGACAAATCCCTGCCTTCATGGAGCTTATGTTTTAAAATCCATTCATGCACTCACTCGAAATATTCTCATAACATGCCTACTATGTGCCAGGCATTATGGTTGCTGGGGAATACAGTGATGAACATGATAGTCAAGGGCTCTGTTTGGTGGAACTTGTATTCTAGTTGGGAGATTGACCCTGTGGGGAATACAAATATGAATGAGACATGATACTTGCCTCCAAGAACCTTACAAGAAAATAAAATATGTACAAATAGCTGTAATCCAAAGGAAGGATTCAGAGTGTGAGTGAGGGGAACTTCTTAAAGGAGATGACACTTGAATTGGACCTTCAAGAGTGGCTATGGTTTGCATTGGTGGGTTAATATTAGGGAGTAAGGTGAAGAAAGGAATAAGTAGGTGGAGGGCCAGTATATTAGCAAAGTTTAAAAACAGTAAAGCTTAGGATATAGTAAATGATTGACACTTAAGGTTGATAGAATTAGTGAGAGGTAAGACTGGAAGAGAAGATTGGCACTTAATTCCTACCAAATATATCATTAGCCAAATTTCTATTTTTATTGAAGTGCTTTCAGAAGTACAGAACCATTTATATAGAAGATATTTTAAAAACTATTTTTGGGGCCGGCCCCATGGCTGAGTGGTTAAGTTTGCGTGCTCTGCTGCGGTGGCCCAGGGTTTCGCTGGTTTGGATCCTGGGCGCAGACATGGCACTGCTCGTCAGGCCACATTGAGGCGGCGTCTCAAACGCCACAACTAGAAGGACCTGCAACTAAGATATACACCTATGTACCAGGGGGGATTTGGGGAGATAAAGCAGGGGAAAAAAAAAAAAAAGATCGGCAACAGTTGTTAGCTCAGGTGCCAATCTTTAAAAAAAAAAAACTATTTTCATCATATTAAATTTATTGAAAAATGCTGTCATGAATAAGGTTCTCCTTGTTCCTCAGAAGTTTTTTGCTTTTAATGGCATTGATGCTAATATAAACAATTTAATTATTTTTAATTTGCTGTTAATTTTTTATGAGAAAAAATATCAGATGTTTCTTTAGATGTTGTTTAATCCATTATTAGATGTTCATCACATTGTCCTTAAATAAATGAAGGACATTATTTTTTAAACATTTCTGAACGTATTTCTATATGAATAATTTCTGTAGTTCTCCGTAGCAGGTGGGAATTGCTTCATGCCATTTTGGGAGCAAGTAACATCACAAGTGTTAGTTGACTAACTCAAATCTGGCCTGAGCCCTCTGACCTGGTGAGAATTCCAAAACGCCATTTGTTGATGTGCCCTTCACTTCCTTAGATGGACCCGGAAGCACTTCACCTCCAGCAGTCTACTGCATCTGAGGCACAGAGCCGTGCCCTGGAGGTCATCGGACTTCTCTCAAAGGTCCTTCCTCCCAGTATCCTTGGGGATCTACCTGCTTTCCCTTTCCCTACCATGAGAACAAAGCGTTTAACCCTATAAGCACAAAAGACTTTGTCTACTCTTCTAAAACAAGGAGAAAAATAACTTTCCATCTTTGCTGAGATGTCTACACCATGCTGAAGGTAGGAGGGGGTTACAATGAAAAGAGAATTTCTCATTGTCACCCAAGAAAGAGTTGTAATCTGAATCAGATCTTAAGTGATAAATAGGAAAAGGAGAAAAACACTGCCGATAGACAAACTTTAGAAAAAACACAGAGGCAAAAAGGAGTACTGTCTGCAGGAGGAAAAGTTCGGATTATCACAAGAAAAATTAGATACAAAAGGGCAGTTTGTCCTTCTAAGAAGTTTGGACATTCTCCCATAATAGTTGTTTTTGTCTATATTTTAGGAAGCTTGGAGATTCCATTAGAGGAACCTTATAGACAACCTTTGGGATTGAGAAATCAAGGCTTCTGGGCCCACCTTCAACCAGAGCAGTTCTGCATTCATTTGTTTCCTATGAAGGTTATTTCGTGAGGGGGGAAAAGCCAAAGGTTCTATACTGATAACAGGATATTGTGTTTACTTTGTACCAAGCCCTATTCCAGACACTTGCCAGGTATCAATTCATTTATTCTCACCACCACATCCTTTACAGTGAGAAAACCGAAGCTCAAAGAGATCATGTAATTGCCGGTGGTCCCATAGCTAAAAAGTGGCAGCGCTGAACTTTGAACCCTGACGGTCATGACCCCACAGACTATGCCCTTTTACGATTGCACTATACTTAAGCTGATTTAAGGGGAAATACGATCTGAGTTTTGATAAATTACTTCTGGCACGTGCAGCCCCTGGCGCTGTTTTTTGGCTAACGGGCTCTGTGACGTCAACTCTGTCCCTGGACTTCTATAACCCAGTAGGTCAATAGTCAGAAAAGACTTGAAAACACATCAGGCGGTCCCAGGTGATCCTGGAACCCACGCCTCCGCAGGCCGAGGCGGCCGCCAAGCCACTGGAAGGCTCCGCCGCCGCCAGCCCAGCCCCGCCCCGCCCCCACCGGCCTGCACCCTCAGGCCCCGCCCCCGACCCCCGACCCCCGACCCCTGCCCCGCCGGCCGGCCCACCCGCTCAGGCCCCGCCCCCGACCCCCGACCCCCGACCCCTGCCCCGCCGGCCGGCCCGCCCGCTCAGGCCCCGCCCCCGGCCCCGCCCCGCCGGCCCGCCCGCTCCGCCCCGCCCCGCCGCCCCCGCCGCGCCCGCGGCCTTCAGCCTGGCCCCGTGACCCTCGCAGAGGTCCGCTCCTGGCGGCTTCTGCCAGAGCGGCGCGCGGTCTCCGCGGCGGTTGCTGGGTGCCAGGGCCGCTCCTGGGGCGGCGGGGGATGCTAAAGGAATTGTAGGTAGGGTCCATTTTTCTCGACAGTGCCCCTTTCCAGGCCCCGGGGCACCAGCGCCTCGTCCCCCGCGCTGGGTCCCTTCCGGCGGCCGCGGGAACGCCGCTCCCCCTCCATTCGAGGGAGCGCCCGTCTTCTCCGCCCGACGCGGGGCACAGCCGCGGACCCCTCCTCTCCCCCGACTCGGTCCTTCACGCCCTCGCGTCCCTCGCATCGCTGCTCCTGTTCGCTGCCTCCTCTCTCTCGTCTTACAGGTACTCACAAGTAAGAAAAAAGCGGGTCTGTCAGTCCAGACCGCACAATCCATTTTATTCAGCGCAGCCTGTTGTACAAATAGTGAATACCGGCACAGGAGCCTTCACGCGCGCCTGTGACTGGAGACGTGGCCCAGGATTGGCTGCTGATGCAGGGAGAGCGCTCCTCCGTGCTCCCTCACCCTGCCCCGCGCCCGGTGTTGGCTTTCTCACAGTGGACCGCGCTGTAGCTCAGTGCGTTTAGAGGATGGGACAGCTGTTGCACATGCACCGTGTGTCAGGCGCATCATTTAGGAGGCCGCCCAAGAGCTCTGCAGGCCCACGCCAGGCCCCTGACGCCCTCCAAGTGTGCCCTGTAGTCTGTGACAGATCAGACGCAGTGATGGAGAGGGCGATTGGCCCGGTGGCACTGAGGGAGGCCACACCCTACTCCCTGGTTTTTCGCAGGGAGGTAAATAGAACTGTTATTTGTGCAACACAAATGCAGAAAATTAACAGATTACTATCACATCTAAAAAACTAATGCGCCAAACGTCTTAGTCGTTTGGCACATTATGAAAACCTATGAAAAGCTATTCATATTTGTTACTTTCTATGAGTACCAGAATTTATACTGCTGTTTCTGTCAGTTGATTCTCTCTTGCCATAAGCTCCTGCCCATTACCAGACAAAAAGAAAGAGGCAGGTGCAGGGATAGTAATATATAAGGTAACATTTTGATAGCAGTCCTCTTTTTGTGCATAATTTTCATACTCATCCTTTTTATACACTCTGTGAGATAGAGTTAGTTAACAAAACTCCATTTTACTGAAGAGGGAACTACATACTGACATTGAACAGGACCTGGAACAGTAAAATATGCATTCAGTATATATTTGTTGAAGAGATAAATGGATAAGATTCTCAAGGAGCCATGCCTTATTCACCTTTGTAATCCCGACACCCAGAGCTAAGTCTAGCAATAGTAGCCCCACAAATGTGAGTTAGAGAACTTGAGTGACTTGCTCACATCTTTTTAAGGAATCTACTGCCTTGCCAAGCGTTGTGAATACAATGGTAAGGAAGACTGGTAAGGTTCCTGTTCTCATGGAGCTTAAATTCTGGTGAACAAAGATAGAAAATAAACAGGTAATATATGAACAAGGAAGTGTTGATAATGGTGAGTGCAGTGAAGAAGTAAAACCGTGTGAAGTGAGAAAGACTAGGGGAGGGGTTACTTTAGATTGATTGGTTAGGGAAGGCCTCTCTGAGGAGCTGACATTTGTGCTGGCCTCAGTGATATAAAAAAGCCAGCCACAGAAATATTTGGGGCCAGAGGATTTCAGGTAAAGGGAACTTCAATTGCAAAAGCCCTAAGGTATGAAAGAGCTTGACTCTTTCAAGGAACATCATAAAGACCGCTGTAGCTGGAATGTAGAGACAGCGGTACAGGATAAGCATGAAGAGATAGGGAGGGGCGAAATCAGGTAGTGCCCTGAATCAGCCATGGCAATCTACCCATGGTATACATTTGGAATGTATGTAAAGTGTGATGAGAAACTAGTACAGAGTGTTTCAGAAGGGAGTAATCTGATTACATTATGAAAAGGTTTGTTCCACCTGTCATGTGGTGAATGGGTCATAGGGATGGGGAGCAGATTAGTAGCAGAAGACACTTGCAGTAATCCAGGAAGGAAGGTAGGATAGTAGCTTGGGCTAAAGCGGTAGGAAGTAGATGGCTGTGAGATACATTTGGAGGCAGAGCCTACAGACTTGGTGATGTTTTAAATATAGAGGTGAGAAAAAAAGGGGAGCTCCTGATTTTCATCTTGAGCTTGAGTGGATGGTTGTGCCCTTTACCAAATGGAAAAGACTAGGGAAGAAAAAGTGTGTGTGTCGGGGGGGGGGGTGGTATTCTTGTTTTGCTCACCTTAAGTTTGATGTGCTTATTAGAAATCTAAAGTAATTTGGGAGTCGAGTTCTGTGTAAGGGACGAAAGATAAAAGTTGAGAGTCATCAGCATGTAGGAAAAACTACCTAGAGAAAGTGTGTTTGTAGAGAGTATTCCAATGATCAGAGGTAACGCCGAGGAAAAGAAGCAACCAAAGCAGATGGAGAAGGAGTATCTGGTGAAGAAAACCTGAAGAGCATGATGACTTAAAAGCCAAGACAACAAAGCATGGCCAATGGTATTGAAACATGCTCAAGAGTCACGTAAATAAAGAGATCTGACCATTGGATTTTGGCAACATATGGTGATGTGCTCTGACAAGCACAATGAAGACGAAACGTGACGTGAAGAAATGGACATAGCACAGACTTCTCAAGATACTTTACTATGAAGAGTTGAAAAACGGAGGTAACAGAGGAATATGTGGGGTCAAATTAGGGTCTTAAAGATGGGGATAAAAAGGCTGATGGGAACGATCCAGTAGAGAGGGGGAAAAATTATAGTATAACAGAGAATGTGTATATTAGAGGAGTAAAGTCTTTGAGGAAACAAGAAGGAATAGGATCCAAGGAACTTGTATGAAGTATTGGCTTAGAAATATGAACATAAAATTTACAGTAATAGGAAGAAAGGTAATGAGTATAAGTAGAGATGCAGGTGGATGGGTAGATTCAGTGATTAGAAGGTGAGAGAGTTTCTGCCTGATATTGATTCACTTTTTCTCAATGAATTATGAGCATGATCAGTAAGAGGAGAGTAGGGATGTTTGGTAGGCAGTTTAAGGGGCAAAGGGAAAGTAGAAAATAATCATTGGGAGGACAGAAGGCAATCATACTTGTCTTAGTCTGGGACGCTGTTATAAAAATACCATAGGCTTATAAAACAACAGAAATTTAAGAATTTTTTTTCTCTAAGTATACTGTTTTGGTGAGGAAGATTGGCCCTGAACTAACATCTGTTGCCAGTCTTCCTCCTTTTATCTTTTTTCCTCCCCACAGCCCCAGGACATAGTTGTATATGCTAGTCGTAAGTCATTCTAGTTCTTCTATGTGGGATGCGGCCACAGCACGGCCTGATCATAGGTCCACACCCCGGATCCAAACTGGCAAACCCCAGGCCACTAAAGTGGAGCACACGAACCGAACCACTCAACCCTGGGGCTGGCCCCTAAACAACAGAAGTTTATTTCTCACAGTTCTAAAGGCTAGGAAGTCCAAGATCAAGGTGCCAGCCTATTTGCTGTCTGCTGAGGGCCCAATTCCTGGTCCATGGATGGCCAAAAGGGGCAAGGGAGCTCTCAGGGTCTCTTTTAATAAGAGCCTTAATCCCATTTGTGAGGGCTCTGCCCTCATCACATAATCACCTCCCAAAGGCCCCACGTCCTAACACCATCACTTTGGGGGTTAGGATTTCAGCCTAAGGATTTTGAGAAGACACAAACATTCAGTATATAGTAATACTATAGGAGCATGGTAGCATCGCTGGGCTCGATGGAGTGGCCATTTGATATTTGTGGCCTTCTGAGTGTGTGGCTGAGATAGGGTGGAAAAAAAGATGATAGGAGCCAAGGAGATCAGGAGCTGAAAGACCAGAGTGTGGGGTGGGTAGACTGCCTGGGGATTAGTGGTTAGGTTCATAGCTAAACTAGTTCTTGAACCCAATCTCCTGACTTTGCAGCTCAGTGGGTTACCATTTTACTGAGAAGTGATTCAGATCATTACTCTTTTGTGCCACTTACCCTTCTAGTTAATATTAAAAAAAAAAGTAATTGTGGCCTGATGTTTTTTTGGTCCATATATCCAAATTCTAGACTTCATAGGCTGGTGCTTCTGTCTCTCTTGTCCCTTTAATATTTACTTGTTAAATTTTTTGGCTTGGTTTTCCTGGTGTTGTGGGGTGTTTTTTTTTTTTTAACCATTTCCATCATTATGTGTTTATTAAAGTACAGAAGCCTACCTCTTAAATGATAAAGGGAAGGTGAAGGATGAGATTTGGAAATCTCGTTGCCTGTAGAGCTGGGATGACCAGTGACAGGGAGACCTGATCTGTGTTCACTCTAATAACAATCGTAATAATGGCATTTGGATAGCCCTTTACATTTTGTGCTATGCTTTTATTTTCTCATATCTCATTTGACTTTGTAACTACCTTTTTCAGATGAGGAAACTGAGGCTCAGAGGGGTTAAGGCTCTTGGCCATGGACACACGCCTAGTAAGCGGCAGCATTATTACACTGTTCTGATACTGAGGCTCACGTTTTTCACTGCAGAAGTTTGCCTAAGTGTTTACACTCCATTATATCCAAAGTGATATCAAAGAAAAACTCTGCTAGGTAGAAAGTAATGGCTGGGTGCAGTCCTCTTACAATGCAAAAATTGTTTGTATATGTTTAAAATCCAACAGTTAATGAGATTAGATATTTATCTACCATCCACTGTGTTAGGTAATTCAAAGAACTCGGAAATGATTATGAAATTTAATCTGGTAGGGAAATAGATGGAAATGCAAGTCATTAAGAGACATTTCTTGGACCGTCTCCCACATACGGTATGTGCTTACACAATACCCTGAACTGACTAAATTCTATATGCAGAGGAGAATGCAGTACCAGTGACATAGCGGACTCTCAGTGAATATTTGTCAAATAAAAGAATGATAATAGTTAAACAAGCAATTACAGTAGTAAAGTGGATGCTGTGAGGAGGGGTAGATGCTATGATAAGGATGCATCCTGGGGGCCGGCCAGGTGGCATAATGCTTAAGTTTGCACACTCCCCTTCGGTGGCCTGGGGTTCACAAGTTCGGATCCCAGGCATGGACCTATACACTGCTCATCAAACCATGGTGTGGCAGCATCCCAGATACAAAATACAGGAAGACTGGCACAGATGTTAGCTCAGTGGCAATCTTCCTCAAGCAAAAAGAGGAAGATTGGCAACAGATATTGGCTCAGGGCCAATATTCCTCACCAAAAAAAAAAAGAATGCAAAGTGAAGAGAGCTTCCACAAGAAGGACTTCTTACACTGACATAGAGTTTGCTGAGCAAAAAGCAGGGGTGTGGGGTTAGAAGGCAGCATACAGAATGTAAAGTCTCAGAGATGTGATGCATGGCAAGTTTGAAGAACTGAAATTTCATATGCCTGAAGTTTAGAATGTCAAGTGAAGAATGAGGAGATAGGCAGGGACAAGGTTAGCCCTTATTACAGAGGGCTCTGTAAGCTATGTTTAAGGAATTTGGACATTTTTCTTCTATGGGAAGCCATTGATGAATATTAAGCAGGAAGTTCCCATAATTGCCCTACATTTTAGAAGATTACTCTGGATTGTGGAAATTACACTGGGGAGGACCAAGACTGGAGGCCCTTATGGTGTTTTGGGGGAAAGGTGCTTATGGCCTGGACTGAAATAATGGCAATTTATATGGAGAGAGATGGACAAAGTTTTTAAATATTTAGGAGCCTGATTTAACATGATCGAGTAACTCAGTGGATGTCAGCAAGGAGGGGTAGTGCATAGAAGGAATGACTCCTCAGTTTCTAGTTTGAGCAACTAGGTAGATGGTGGCTTCGATCTCTAAGACAGGAAATTCTCTGAAGAAGGAATAGTTTTGGTGGGGAAAGGTCTTGAATTCAGTTGTGCATATGTTGAGCTTAAGATACTTGTAAAGACAATCAGGTAGAGATATCCAATGAATAGTTAAATATGCTAGTCAAAAATCTCAAGAGAGCTTCTCTAGGCCAGGCTCATTAGCATACTGGTCACCATTAGAGCCACAGGAGTGAAATACATTGCTTAAGAAATGTATAGAGAGCAAGAAGAGAAGAGGGCATAGGGCAGAATGCCGAGGAAGTCTAACATTTCAGTATGCATTGAGGAATGGATAGAGGAAAAGAAGCCTGTAAAGAAGACCAAGAAGGGACAAGCAGAGGGAGAAGGAAGATAGAGCAAGTGACAAAATGATGTAAGAATTCCAAAGGGGAAGACGACTTCCAGTTTTGTGGTACACCTGCAGGAAGCTTTCCTTGGAGTGACCCTCAAGTGATAGACAGATATCATTTACAAAGAAGAGATGCGGTGGGAAGGTATTCCGAGCAAATAAAAGAAAACAAATAATGCGTGGGAGAACACGTAACAGTTTAATTGACTGAAACGTGGGGTCCAGAGAACTCAAGAGAAAGCTGACAAGATAGTTTGTGCCATGTTGTGGAAAACAGATTCTGGGTAAGTTGTTGGCAACTGTTCTATAGGTGAGAAAAACCAATGTGTTTGGTGCTAAGGGAAAGAGAATAATATAAAGCATACTCTGAACCGTGGAATGCCATTTTATTGTGGAAACAAGATCTAGGCACTTGAAAAGAATAAAAATTCAAGATAATATCTGATTATTGAGAACAAACACCAAATACTATAGGAATTTTAACAGTAGCAAAGTCTATTTGAATTGGAATAGTAGTTTTGCCCAGAGTTGTATTTTTCTGATTGAACAATAATGCCAGCTAGTCATTATTTTAAAAAAGAAAAAATAGATCTAGTTTGAATGCTCTTTATAAAGAATATTCTGTTTGTGGGTATGACTCTCAAATTCATTTGTTAAAAGATTTATACTGTAGTTGTTTTTAGTTGATGACCTTTGATGTAAACTTAGACTTGTCTGAAAGACAGCAACAGTTCCAAAGACTTTAAAGGAATACAGCCTCACAAACACAGAATTGATGCATGTGTTTACCGAACATTCATTTAATAAATATATGTTAAATGACTATTATGTGTCAGCGATGTATAGTGGCTGAGGACATGAACTACACATTGAAACACACCTGAACTCCAAACCCAGTTCTACCACTCTCAATGGGAGTAAAAAAGTTGCAGTCTCACTTAGAATAGTTTTTTTTTTTTTTTCCCAAGGAAGATTAGCCCTCAGCTAACTGCTGCTAATCCTCCTCTTTTTGCAGAGGAAGGCTGGCCCTGAGCTAACATCCATTCCCATCTTCCTCTATTTTATGTGTGGGACACCTACCACAGCACGGCTTGTCAAGCGGTGCCATGTCCACACCCGGGATCCGAACCAGTGAACCCCGGGCCGCCGAAGCAGAACGTGCGCACTTAACCACTGCACCACCGGGCTGGCCCCAAGAATGGTTTCTACTTAGTGCTGTACGCATTATGATTTTTTGAAGGAAATTTCAGTTATTATGTATCCAATTAGTAGTGCTACTGCCAAATTTAATTGGTATTTCTTAAATCTATAGGAGGGAGAGATGAGGAATGATTTTAAAGTGTTTAGCTAAGCCTCAAAGAGAATCCACTTTTAGAGAGCTAAAAATTGGCCATAAATTTTTGCTGAATGATATGTGGCATAGTCACTAGATGTCACTATTGCACAACATTGCTCCAAAAAGATAAGCCCAAAGTACAGTATATAGTACAACACACCAGGGAAAGAAAGAAGTTGTTTTTATTAAGTGATATACATGTATACATACATGACGTTTACATAAGATGTGACGTTCCCAAACAGCATATATTGGAATGCTCTTACCCTGTTTCTTTACTGTAAGAGAATAGAAGCATGGACTTAAAACTGATAAAGCCCTTAGGTCACCTACCATCCTCCCTCCCTATCGCTTTTTATAGCTGTGAAACTGAGGTACAAGGAGGTGAACTGGCAAGAAACTCAATCAATACTATGTAGCAAGTTAAAAGCAGAGAGCTTAATTGCCCAACTCTTTTGACAATACCACAGTATCCATTATTAATATGTACAAAGAGCCTTTCTAATAAAACCAGGTGAAAACAGGACCTCTAAATCTATCAAAATTTTACACTACTTTACAAGCAAAACTTAGCAATATGATAACAGTACATATTTCTAATAAAAATGACCAATTGAGGACCATAGCTTTTGCTATGGTCTGTACAATCATCTTACTTTACCCCCATAATAACACGATATGTAGTATGTATTTATACTCTACCTCATTCCAAAAAGGATTTTAAGAAGCTTATTGAGGGGCCGGCCCTGTGGCCGAATGGTTAAGTTCACGCGCTCCACTTCGGCGGCCCAGGGTTTTGCCAGTTCAGATTCTGGGCGCGGACATGGCACCGCTCATCAGGCCACGCTGAGGCGGCATCCCACATGCCACAACTAGAAGGACCGACAACTAAAATATACAACTACATAGTTGGGGGACTTGGGGGGCAGGGAGCAGAAAAAAAAAGAAGCTTATTGAAATAAATATAGCGTAAAATAAAATTCAAAAACTGAGGTGATCATAAATGTAAGGTACTGGAATATAAATCACTCTGAAGTCTCCTTTTTGTTAGCATACAAGTAGACTGCCATGATATCCAGTAAACTCACACTTGGTTGGCTGTCCTCAAATTTAATTCTGCTTTCTCTAGCTGTGAGTACAAAATAAGAAACATAGGTAGTACTGTGCCCACTAAAAGATGATGATGGATGATAATGTACCCGAGATCATGCAACTAGTATATTTCTGATTTCAAAACCCTCATTCTTTCCATTATGACAACTATCTAGACATATAGTGAGACGTCTCCTAACAGGATACTGTCACTGGAACCCTTAGACATCTGGATTACCAGTTACTTCTGAGTTATACAGGTAGGCTTTTGCTTATATCAAATTTCTCTCAAATAATTGCATAGAGCTATTGATAAGATGTTTTTCTATCAATTTTTTTCTATCAAAAATTGACCCCTAAAAAAACCCAGTTATTAAGAGACAGGTAAAATTCATGAGTTTATCTACCTTTTAAATTACAAAATTTATACTATATTAAGGAAATAGGCATTTTAAAAATTGGTCAGAGAAGAAAGTGGACAGGCACAGTATTAAAGAAGAGAGAAAGGGGCAATGGGGAGAGAGCTAAGGCCGATATATCCTGTCCATCCTGCTTCTGACCCCACATCACTCAAGTGTCTGGCTTTTCTTCTTCAACTTCCTCCATTAAAGTGGTACCAAAATTCTACCCTAGCCAGGGTCCTAGTTCTTCAAAACTTCCACTCCTAAGTTTTTGTTCTATAAGAGTAGAACCTTTTCCTAAGTTGTCCTGTTGATTCCTTATCTGTCTTTACAGCATAATCATTAAAGATCTTAGTCTTTCCATAATTTGCTTCCTTTTTCTTGATGTATTTGAAAAGCCTATTCTTGGTGTTAGAATCTCTTACTCTTCTGCCAAATATGCCTTTCTTGTTAACTATGCAGAGTGTTTTTTATTTTTGTTGTCATTTCAAGCATCTGGCACTTTTTTATTCTCGGTTCACTCAATGTTTATTCCACATATATGTATTAAGTGCCTACCATCTGCTAAGTACTATCTAGATAAAGGGTAAAACCAGATATGGTCCCTCCTCTCATGGAGCACACAGCCTTCCAGTGTTGGAATAGGCCCACTATGACCTCTTTTCCACTGCTTGCAACCAAAAACTCTGGATAAAATGCAAAGGGAACTACCTGAAGACTCTGAAAAGTAAACAGCAGCAGGTGGATTGTGAAGAAAAGTCAAAACCACAGGGGTGAATTTTTCTTGCTCTTGCATCTTTGACCTGAAGGCAGACCCCAGTCATGCAACTGTGCAAGGACAGCAGAGGAGGCCAAAACTATAATAGAAAACCTGTTTTTATGGCCTGAAGGTCTGGGAAAATAGACCCTACAGTCTAAAGAGAGTGTGAGGAATCCTTATTCTTGTTTTTTTTCTCTGTAGCAGCTTTTCCCCAAGGGAAGCCACATTTATGGCATTATGGGCAGCTAAATGCAGAGAAAAACCTCATTTTCTGATTAGCGAAAGCAGGAAAAATGACCTTGAGAAATAGAGTATGTGTCAGAGGTTGGGGAGGCATGGATTCAAGACAAGAGAAAGCTAGGGAATGGAGCTCCTTAATTCTATGTATGAATCCAACCAAGTATCTTTAGGTCACCTCCAGCTGTGCGTGCATCAGACAGGCCAAAATCAGCATAGCAATGGCTTTACGAACTGAAGTAAATGTAGAAAAGAACCATTGCCCCAGTCACAGACTAACCCCTGAGTGACTCATGCATGGGGCAGACCAAAGGCAACATAGCAAAGGCTTTTGAAACAACTGAGGTTAGGACCATTGCCTACAGAAAATAAGAGAGAGTTTATGGTCTGCATCTAACCAAGTTGATTGCCTGCTAAAACAAACAAAAAATGTTTAAATATTCCTCAGAGGATTTTAATAGGATCCAGAGTCTACACAACAAAATGTCCAAGATTACTCAGAAGTACTTGACATATGAAGAATCAGGAAATTATTGTCTTACGGGGAAAGAAAATCAACAGATGCCAAGCCAAAGTGACACAGATGTTGGAATTATCAGACAAAGATGTTAAAGCAGCCATTATAACTACATTTCACGTGCTAAAGATAGGCATAGTTGTAATGAGTGGGAAGATACTCATTCACAACAGAAAAATAGAAACAGTGAAAAAGAAGCAAGTCAGAGTGACGTCAGCATCATGGCAGAGTGAAATGTTCCCTTAGTCTCTCCCTTCTAAGTTACAACCAACGAACATTCATTAACCAACAGAAGATTCCATATAAAGTCCAAGAGGACCCCTGAGAGATATATACAGCCATACATCTGTAGATGGGGGTACTGGATCCCTGGGAAGCAGTGGAAGGAGGTGAGCAGATCCCCTTTCCCTCCCCAGTGGCAGTGATCTAGGTTGTGGGTCCTCACACAGCAGCCAGTGCATAACTGTAAGAGGAGTGGGGGAGCAGGCAGGCCTGCATGCAAACACTCTTGCTTTTAGAGTTGCAGCCCAGCCTTTGGGAATGCTCCACAACAAGTGGTTTGGCTCAGCCACTAAGCACAGCAGCCCAGGCAAAACGCCCGTGAGTGCAGAGTGGGTCCACATGTGTAAAAGAAAGAGCCCTTCTCCTCCCCTCCCCCTAGTGCAACAGCTCAGCTGGACTCCGGCCCAGGCAGTGGTTCCACACCACAGTGCCTGCACGTGCATGTGTGACCCACTAAGTGGCTGCAACCAGCAGGCAAACACAGAAGAATCCTATCGGCACAACGTCCAGCAGACTTGGCAGGTTTATAAAACACAGCTTCTGCCCCCCCGGGGTGGCGAGTGGAATCCAGCAAAGGATCACATCATCAAATACCATGAAGAACTACAGTAACACTCCAGAGCAGAAGGAAAATGACAAGTCTCCAGAAACCAATCTTGAACTCACAGAAATTTACAATCTAAATGACAGGGAATTCAAAATAGTTGTCATAAAGAAGCTCAACAAGTTATAAGAAAACTCAGAAAGATCAATGAACTCAGAAATAAAATTAATGAGCAGAAAGAATTCTTCACCAAAGAGATTGAAACTCTAAGGAAAAAATCAAACAAATTCTGGAGAGGAAGAACTCAATGAGATGAAAACACAATCTACAAACATTAAAATACAGATCTGACATTATGGAGGAAAGAATTAGTAATTTAAAGGACAGAAATATAGAAATGGTTTGGGTGAAGGAGAAGAGAGAACTAAGATTTAAAAAAATGAAGAAACTCTTTGAGAAATATCCAACTCAATTCGGAAATGCAACATAAGGATTATAGGTATTCCAGTGGGAGAAGAGAGGGAGAAAGGAGCAGAAAGCTTGTTCAAAGAAATAATAGCTGAGAATTCCCCAAACCTGGGGAAAGAACTGGACTTATGAGTATATGAAGTCAATAGAACTCCCAATTACATCAATGCAAAACGACCTTCTCCAAGGCATATAATAGTAAAACTGGCAAAAGTCAATGACAAAAAATATTAAGAGCAGCAAGAGAGAAGAAAATAACATACAAAGGAACCCCCACCAGGTTTTCAGTGGATTTATTAGCAGAAGCCTTACAGTCTAAGAGAGATTGGAATGATATATTAAAAATACTGAAAGACCAAAACTTTCAGCCAAGAATACTCTATCCAGTGAAATTATCCTTCAGATATGATGGAGAAATAAAAGCTTTCCCAGGTAAATGAAAGCTGAGGGAGTTCATTGCCACTAGACATCCCTTACAAGAAATGGTCAAGGATGCCCTCATACCTGAAACAAAAAGGCAAAGGTTTACAAAACCTCGAGCAAGGAGATAAATAGAGAAAATCAGAAAATTGCAGCTATCAAAACAGGTTAGCAAAGTCTTAATTATAACATAAGAAATAAATAGAAGGAAAGCACCAAAAATAACTATAAACACTTCACTTTAATCACAAACCCACAACACAAAACAGAATAATTTATGAGAACAATAACTTAGAAGGGGAAGTGGAACGGGTTGGAACCTACTTAGGCTAATGGAGATAAGAGGCTATCAGAAAATGGACTATCTTATCTACAAGGTCTTTTATACAAACTTCATGGTAACCACTAAACAAAAACTCAGAGCAGAGACACAAATCATAAATAAAGAGAAAACTAAGAAAACCATCACAGAAAACCACCAAACTGAAATGGCAGTCAGAAACACTAGGGAAGAGAAACAAGGGAAATATAGAACAACCAGAAAACAGAGATAAAATGGCAATATTAAGCCCTCATATATCAATAATCATTCTAAATGTAAATGGATTGAATTCTCCAATCAAAAGACACAGAGTGGATGGATGGATTAAAGAACAAGACTCAACAATATGCTGCCTCCAGGAAACACATCTCAGCTCTAAAGACAAACACAGGCTCAGAGTGGAGGGATAGAAGATGATACTCCAAGCAAATGGCTATCAAAAGAAAGCAGGTGTTGCCATACTTAGACAAAGTAGACTTGAAGATAAAAAAGACAATGAGAGAGAAAGAGGGGCAGTATATAATGATAAACAGGACATTCCACCAAGAGAACATAACACTTATGAATATATATGCATCTAACACAGGAGCACCAAAGTATATAAAGCAACTATTAACAGACCTAAAGGGAGAAATTAACAGCAACACAATAAAAGTAGGGGACCTCAACACCCAATTTACATCAACGTATAGATCATCCAGACAGAAATTCAACAAAGAAATAGTGAACTTAAGTGAAACACTAGACCAGACGGACTTGGCAGAAATGTATTGAACAGTCCATCCAAAAACAGAATACACATTCTTCTCAAGTGCACATGGAACATTTTCAAAGATAGACCACATATTGGGAAACAAGGCAAGCCTCAATTAATTTAAGAAGATTGAAATCATATCAAGCATCTTTTCCAGCTACAATGCTATGAAACCAGAAATCAACTACAAGAAAATAGCTGGGAAAGTCACAAATACATGGAGACTAAATAACATGCTACTGTACAACAATTTGATCAATGAAGAAATCAAAAAATACCTGGAGACAAATGAAAGAGAAAATACATTGTACCAACCCTTATAGGTTGTGGCGAAAGCAGTTCTAAGAGGGAAATTCATAGCAAAACAAGCTCAACTCAACAAATCAGAGAAATCTCAAATAAGTAATCTTAAACTATACCTAACAGAACTAGAAAGAGAAAAACAAAGCCCAAAGGCAGGAAAAGGAGAGAAATAATAAAAAGTAGAGCAGCAATCAATGAAATAGAGACCAAAAAGCAGTATAAAGGATCAATGAAGTTAAGAGCTGATTCTTTGAGAAGATAAACAAAATTGACAAACCCTCAGCCAGACTAAGAAAAAAAAGAGAGAAGGCTAAAACCAATAAAATTAGAAACGAAAGAGGAGAAATTATAACAGATACCACAGAAATGCAAAGGATTATACGAGAATACTATGAAAAACTATATGCCAACAAATTGGACAATCTGGAAGAAATGGATAAATTGTTAGACTCAAACAAGATCCCAAAACTGAATCAAGAAGAAATAGAGAATCTGAATAGACCAAACACAAGGAAAGAGTTTGAAACAATAATCAAAAACCTCCCCCAAAAAACAGAAGTCCAGGACCAGATGGCTTCTCTAGAGAATTCTACCAAACATTCAGAGAAGATTTAGTACCTATCCTTCTCAAACTATTCCAAAGAATTGAAGAAGATGGAATGCTTCCTAACTCATTCTATGAGGCCAACATCACCCTGATCCCAAAGCCAGACAAGGACAACACACAGAAGGAAAATGACAGGCAAATATCACTGAGGAACATAGATGCAGAAATCCTCAACAAAATATTGGCAAACCAAATACAGCAATACATTAAAAAGAATCATTCACAATGATCATGTGGGATTTATTCCAGGGACGCAGGGATGGTTCAACATCTGCAAATCAATCAGTGTGATGCACCACATTAACAAAATGAGAAATAAAAATCACGTGATCATCTCAATAAATGCACAGAAAGTATGTGACAAGATCCAACATCATTTATGATAAAAACTCTCAATAAAATTGGTATAGAAGGAAAGTACATAATAACATAATACAGGCCACCTATGACACACCCACAGCCAAGGTCATAGTCAAAGGATAAAAACTGAAAGCCATCCTTCTGAGAACAGGAACAAGACAAAGGTGCCCACTCTTGCCACTCCTATTCAACATAGTACTAGAGATTTTGGCCAGAGAAATTAGGCAAGAGAAAGAAATAACAAGTATCCAAATTGGGAAGGAAGAAGTGAAACTCTTGCTGTTCATGGATGACATGATCCTATGTATAGAAAACCTAAGGAATCTACCAGAAAGCTATTAGAGATAATCAACAATTACAGCAAAGTTGCAGGGTACAAAATCAACTTACAAAAATCACTTGCATTTCTATACACTAATAATGAAGTAGCAGAAAAAGAGCTCTAGAACACATCCCATTCACAATTGCATCAAAAAGAATAAAATGTGTAGGAATAAGTTTAATTAAGGAGATGAAAGATCCAGACACTTAAAACTACAAGACATTGTTAAAGAATTTGAAGATGATATAAAAAAATGGTAGGATATTCCATGCTCATGGATTGGAAGAATAAACATAGTTAAAATGTCCATATTACCTAAAGCAATCTCAAGATTCAATGCAATTCTAACCAGAATCCCAATGACATTCTTCACAGAAGTACAACAAAGAATCCAAAAATTTATATGGAACAACAAAAGACCCCCAACAGCCAAAGCAATCCTGGGAAGAAAGAACAAACCTGTAGCTATCACAATCCCTGACTTTAAAATATAGTACAAAGTTATAGCAATCAAAACAGCATGGTACTGGCACAAAAACAGATACATAGATCAATGGAATAGAATTGAAAGCCCAGGAATAAAACCACACATCTACAGACAGCTAATCTTCAACAAAGGAGCCAAGAACATACAATGGAGACAGGAAAATATCTTCAATAAATAGTGTTGGGAAAAAAGGGACAGCCACATGCAAAAGAATGAAAGTAGACCATTACCTTACACCATACAGAAAATCAACTCCAAATGGATTAAAGGCTTGACTGTAAGACCTGAAGCCATAAAACTCCTAGAAGAAAATATAAGCAGTATACTCTTTGACATCAGTCTTAGCAGTATCTTTTTGCATACTGTGTCTACTCAGGCATGGGAAACAAAAGAAAAAATAAACAAATGTGACTGCATCAGACTAAAAACCTTCTTCAAGGCAAAGGAAACCATGAACAAAACAAAAAGACAACCCACCAACTGGGAGAAAGTATTTAGAAATCATACATCTGACAAGGGGTTAATTTCCAAAATATTTAAAGAACTCATACAACTCAACAAGAAAAAAATGAACAATCCAATAAAAAAATGGGCAGAGGATATAAACAGACATTTCTGCAAGGAGGATATACAGATGGCCAACAAGCACATGAAAAGATATTCAACATCACTACTTATTAGGGAAATGCAAATCAAAACTACAATGAGATATATCACCTCACACCTGTCAGAATGGCTATAATTATCAAGACAAAAAAAAAATGTTGGAGCAGATGTGGAGAAAAGGGAACCCTCATACACTGCTTGTGGGAATGCAAACTGGTACAGCAACTATGGAAAAGAGCATGGAGATTTCTCAAAAAATTAAGAATAGAAATACCATATGATCCAGCTATCCCACTATTGGGTATTTATCCAAAGAACTTGAAACAACAAAGAGATTTATGCACCCCTATGTTCGTTGCAGCATTATTCACAATAGCCAAGACGTGGAAGCAACCCAAGTGCCCATCAATGGATGAATAGATAAAGATGTGGTGTATATATATACACACACACACACACACATATATATATGCACACAGGAATACTACTCAGCCATAACAAAAAAAGACAAAGTTGTCCCATTTGCAACGACATGGATGGATCTTGAGGGTATTATGTTAAGCAAAATAAGCCAGACATAGAAAGAAAAACACTGCATGATTTCACTCATAGGTGAAAGATAAACAAACACGTGGATAAAGACAACAGATTAGTGGTTACCAGAGGGGAAGGGGGTAGGGGGGTGGGCAAAAGGGGTGAAGGAGCATATGTATATGGTGATGGGTAAAAATGACACTACTTTTGGTGAGAACGATGCAATCTATATAGAAACTGATTAATGATAATGTACACCTGAAATTAGACAATGTTGTAAACCACTATGACCACAATAAAATATTTTTTTAATCTATAAATAACTTATACAACAGGGAAATGGTTAAGTATATTAGAAAACAATCTGAATGAATTTCATGTAACTACTAAAACAACTGTAATTAGAACATAGGAGATATAGTATTATAAAATTTGAGTCAAAAGAATGTTTACCATGAAAAAAAGAATCACTGTTGAAATTCAACACATCATGATAGTTTTGATGTTTCCAGAAAAATAGAACTCCTTGACACTCTGTAACTGGTTTGGTAAAAGTCTCTGCCTGTGAGGAAACGCCTTCCAGCCCCATTTACCATTAGCTCCCACATTCTTGGGATATCATTCATTGAGGTTAACATTAGAATATTTTCATTGTAGTTATGCCAAGACAGACTAAACACTTAGCTGGGTAAATTCTATGACTTTTAGTTCCAGGATCTTTATGGTGTTTCCCAACTATATGTCAAAGCCCTCATTTCTTTTTCTTTTTTTCTTTTCTTTCTTTTTTTTTTTTTTTTTTTTGCCAAGATGTTTTTCAGTAATCACAGCGTGCAAAATATGCTTGGTCATCCCAGTGAGTTTCCATAAGTAAATGCTCAGAAATAACTGCTACACTGTAGATATTCAGAAGAGTATTTTGTATAAACCAAAACTTAGTAATAAGGTTAAGTGCTAAGAATAATCTCTTAAATAAACGCATCTGTTTGGGTCTATAAAAGCTCTATAAAGCTCAAGATTTTTGGTTTGTTTCATTTTCATATAACTAGTTCCTTTCCCAGAGAGGTGAAGAAACAGGCAATAAGAAATTTATTGCAGAGCTCTATTTCAGCATGATCCTAATTATCCCTTAAAACCTGCTGCTACTTTGTATACTTCCATGTGTTCTTCTTTGTGGTTTCTGAGTGATGATATATCAAGCCATATACATAAAGAAACCCCATAATCCTTACTGGGGAAATTTAGAATTATTTATCAGGGCTTTTATAATAGCTATACAAAAATTACTTATGAGTAAATTATGTTTGAATGATGTTAACCTCTGAAATGTGTAGTTTCTCATGTAAGAATAAAAGAGCCTTTGTGTTTAAACTTAAGTATAAAAAAAGAAGGGAGTAAAAAATTTTGAACTAAAAAAATACAGTAATTAAAAAATTCATTGGATAGACTCAAAAGCAGAATGGCAATGAATGAGGAAAGAATCCATGAACTTGACGATAGATAAATAGAAATTGTCGAATCTGAAGAAGAGAGTGAAAAGAGATTGAAAAATGAAATAGCTCCTCAAGGACACTATTATGGAGTCTACAGCCTAATGAGGCAAATGCATTAATCAATCACTCTAATAAAGGCATAATTACAAACTGAGATCAATGTTCTGAAGAAAATGATCTGAAGAAAATGATCAAGGTACCCTAAGAGTGTATAAAGACTGGACCTGACTTCACCTGGGGGCAGAGGTGATGTAATAGATATTTCTCAGAGGACGTGGTCCTTGAGCTGAGCGATGGAAAAGGGTTAACCAAATGAGGGGGAGATTGGTGGTGAACAGAGTTTCAATTAGAGAGGAAAAGCAAGTGTTAAGGCCCTGCAGAAGGAACGTGGCAATTTCAAGGAAGTGAAAGAAAGAATGGCTAGGAATTAAAAAAAAAAATGGTTGAAGAATGGTATGAAGTTAGCCTAGAGAGGGAGCCAGGGACTACATTGTGCAGAATTCTTTAGGTCATTGCAAGGGACTGAATGCTTGTGTCTCCCCCATTTTCATATGTTGACATCTTAACTCCCAATTTGATGGTATTTGGAGGTGAGGCCTTTGGGAGGTAATTAGGTCATGAGGGTAGAATCTATATAAAGAGATTAGTGCTCTTATAAAAGAGGGCACTCTGGCTCTCTTTTTGCTACATGAGGATACAAGAAGTTGGCAGTCTGCAATCTGGAAGAGAGCTTTCCCCAGAACCCAACCATACTGGGGCCCTGACCTCAAAAGTCCACCCTCCAGAACTGTGAGGAAAAAATTTCTGTTGTTTATAAGCCACCGAGTCTGTGGTACTGTGGTAGAGTAGTCAAACTCAGACAGTCATGCTGAACATTTTTGTCTTTATCCTAAAGACAGTGAGGAGTATTGGGACTCTCAGGTAGAGAGCTGGTAGAGGATTGAGGCACAGAACCTTCAGGATCCCCAACTTTTAGCAGCCGAGCAGAGAAGGATGAGCCTAGAAAGGAGACAGAGAAGCAGCTGAGCAGAGAAGGATGAGCCTAGAAAGAGGACAGAGAAGGAATCAGAAGAAAGATAGAGGGGAAATGAGAGAGTGATTTAACAAGAGCCAAAAGTAGAATGTTCCATCATGTCATATGGTCACTTGTAGATTATTTGTGACCTTAGCTGGATTTATTTTGTGGAGTGAAAGGAGTAGAACCTCAACTGGAGAACACTGAGAATGAGTGATTCGTGGGGAAAAGGACACTGTGGTGAGAATCAGCAGCTCTCCAAAAACTTTATTGGTAAAGGGAAGAGGACAGATGGGGCAGTAGCTAAATGAGGATATGGCTTCTGGGAGGCTTTATTAAGATGAACTCAGTTAAAAGTCATTGGGAAGGATCTAGTTGAAAGGACGTGGCAGAGGAGGATTAGTTGATACAGGCAGGGAAGGATCCTTTACCGTATGAAATTCTTGAGAATACAGGAAGTAATATAATCCAAAATACAAGTGGTCTTATTGCCTTAGATAGGAGGAAGGACACTTCCTTTACAGTAAGAAGAGAGAAGGAGAGGAAGATAGGTTTGTAGATGGAAATTGGAGGTAAGGCTATCTACTGAGAATGATGGGGAATATGTGGGAGATCCGTGGTTTGAGAAGAATAGAAAAGGTTTGGCATAGTCGCTAGGGAAAGTGAGTTGACAGAGAATGTGTGTGTTAGGATTGGTACATTTTAAAGGCCCACTTGAGGCTGTTAGTTATGAATTTATGGTGATTCCAGGTTACTCTAGTATAGCTTTCTATAGCAGTATCCAGATGTTCAGTTAAGTAAATGGTGAAATGGCATAATAGAGTTGGTGCAGAGTTGAGATTTTTCTAGAAAGGTGTGACAACAAAACAACAACAAACATATTTCAACGGAGTTTGGGATATTGGTGTTGTTTTGGGGATGATGGATCATAGATATTGAATACAAAAGGAAGTGATGAACAGAAAGGGCTAAAAGTCTCATTGCACTGCACATCCTGATAAGGTTGAAGAAGAATTGGAGATGAAGTGAATGTAATTGAACAAGCAAACTGAAAGAAGTTAAGGTAGTATTCAGAGAGGTGGATGCTTCAAGTCATGATTATTGATAATAGAACATTTCAGATGGAAGGATCCAGCATGGCCTTTCCTTTATGGAAGAGAAGTAGAGAGCTGAGGAACCAAGGTAGTTGATGAATTATCCGTGTATAGTTAAGACTCACAAGATTACAAATTTTGGGGTGAGGTGCTCATATCTTTGGTGAATAATGGAAAGGGACCAAGATGAGGTCAGTAAATAACAGTGACTAGAAGAGGGAGAAGGGGGTATTGTCAAATTATACAAGCTTCAAAGAAGTAAAATTTTAAAAACTAGTGTTTAGAAATAGCAGTGAGTTGTCAGAATGAGTTAAGCAAATCAACAGCTATTATGTAAGAGGACTGTGGGGGAAAAAGTACTTTCAGATAGGACACAGAATTTGAGAGAATGCCCTGAGAAGAGGTTGAGAGTTTGTAATTGTCTAGCAGAAGTTCCAGAGTGCTCAGTAAAAAGGGTTGGATAAGAGGCTATGAAATGATAGTCAGAGTTCTTAACACCTTTGTAAATGATTTCAAATGAGCTATTTCTAATTAATTTTTGCCTTCTATGACTTATTCGTTATTTATACTCTATTTTCTTTTTTCTTTTTTTTTCTTTTTTGAGGAAGATTAGCCCTGAGCTAACTGCTACCAATCCTCCTCTTTTTGCTGAGGAAGACTGGCCCTGAGCTAACATCCATGCCCATCTTCTTCTACTTTATATGCGGGACGCCTCCCATAGCATGACGTGCCAAGCTGTGCCATGTCTGCACCCGGGATCCGAAACGGTGAACCCCGAGCTGAGGAAACGGAACATGTGAACTTAACTGCTGTGTCACCGGACCGGCCCCTATACTCTATTTTCAAGTTTATCCTAAGGCCCTTATTTTTTTTTATTGAGTTCATAATAGTTTATATCGATGTGAGATTTCAGTTGTACATTATTTCTTGTCTGTTCACCACATATGTGCTCCCCTTCACCTCCTGTGTACATCCTCCACCCCCTTCCCCTGGTAACCACTGAACTGTTTTCTTTGTCCACGTGTTTGTTTATATTCCACATGTGAGTGAAATCATCTGGTGTTTGTCTTTCTCAGGCTGGCCTATTTTGCTTAGCATAATTCCCTCCAGGTCCACCCATATTATTGCAAATGGATGAATCTGTCTTTTTTTATGTCTGAGTAGTATTCCATTGTATCTATATAGCACGTCTTCTTTATCCAGTCATCAATCGATGGGCATTTGGGTTGCTTCCATGTCTTGCCTATTGTGAATAGTGCTACAATGAACACAGGGGTGCATATGTTACTTTGGATCGTTGATTTCAAGTTGTGTGGGTAGATACCCAGTAATGGGATAGCTGGGTCATATGGTAGTTCTATTTTTAGTTTTCTGAGCAATCTCCATACTGTTTTCCATAGTGGTTGCACCAGTTTGCATTCCCACCAGCAGTGTATGAGGGTTCCCTTCTCTCCAAACCCTCTCCAACATTTGTTATTTTTAGTCTTAGTGATCATAGCCATTTTAACAGGAATAAGGTGGTATCTTAGTGTAGTTTTGATTTGCGTTTCCCTGATGATTAATGATGTTGAACATCCTTTCATGTGTTTACTGGCCATCTGTATATCTTCTTTGGGAAAATGTCTGTTCATATCTTCTGCCCATTTTTTGATCCAGTTTTTTTATTGTTCAGTTGTGTGAGTTCCTTATATATTAGGAAATTAACCCTTTGTCAAATAGATGATTAGCAAATATTTTCTCCCAGTTGGTGGGTTGTCTCTTTGTTTTGATTCTGGTTTCCTTTGCCTTGCAGAAGCTCTTTAGTCTGATGAACTCCCACTTGTTTATTTTTTCTTTTGTTTCCCTTGTCTGAGAAGACACGGTATTCAAAAAGATCCTTTTCGGTTCGATGTCAAAGAGGGTACTACCTATTGTGTCTTCCAGGAGTTTTATAGTTTCAGGACTTATCTTCAAGTCTTTGATCCATTTTGAGTTTATTTTTGTGTATGGTGTGCCATAATGGTCTACCTTCATTCTTTTGCATGTGGCTGTCCAGTTTTCCCAACACCATTTATTAAAGAGACTATCTTTTCTCCATTGTATGTCCTTGGCACTTTTCTCGAAGATTAGCTGTCCATAGATGTGTGGTTTTATTTCTGGGCTTTCAGTTCTGTTCCATTGATCTATGTGTCTGTTTTTGTACCAGTACCATGTCATTTTGATCATTATGGCTTTGTACTACATTTTGAAGTCAGGGATTGTGATACCTCCAGCTTTGTTCTTTTTTACCAGGATTGCCTTAGCAATTCAGGGTCTTTGGTTGCCCCATATAAGTTTTAGGATTCTTTGCTCTATTTCCATGAAGAATGCCATTGGCATTCTGGTCGGGACTGCATTGAATCTGTAGATTGCTTTGGGTAGTATGGACATTTTAACTATGTTTATTCTTCTAAAGCCCTTGTCTTTAATAGTTCCTTTTCTAAAATAGAAAAGCCAAAAAGTGAGATAGATATTTGATAGATTTTTTTTCTCTTTTTAAAAATAGATTTAATTTATTATAGCCATTTCTAAATTTTAGCATCTAAACCTGTGAGAGCTTTGGTCTATGTCCGGCACAGTGTCTGACATATTGTAGGCACTTTAGTTTTAAGTGTGGGCTCTGGAGCCAGTCTGCCTGATTTGGGCCCCTACTCCTTTTTTTATAGCTGTGTGACCTTGGAAATGACAGGAAAGCATGGACAATAGGAGTGAGCCAAGGGGAAATGGTAAGGTATCCCTGATCTGGAAAAACAAGTGAGGCTACCATAATTTATTGGGGACATCATCTAAGGCAAAATCTCTGGAGAACTATTCCATAGGAACCAGCACAAACTGAGGCAAAACTGAGTCTTACGAAGCAGTCTCAGCTGAGCTCAGTCTCTGGTTTGCTTAATGGGATTAGCACTCCCTCCCTCCACTCCACATAGTCCTCTCTGGAGGAAGCTATCATCTGGACTCTGTAACAAAGCTTTTATACACAATATCAAGCTTTCAATAAAAATTATTGGCCATGCCAGTTAATAGACAATAAAAGCCAAGATAGGAAATAGAAAATAGATTCTTCAAATAAAGTGAATTTATCAAGACCTGGGTACAAAGAAAATAAACCAAAATTACTTATATTTCTGTATACCAGAAAAAAACAAATAATGAATTTTTTAAATGATACTATTTTGGTAACATCCAAATAAACATCAATACCTAGAAAGAATCCTACCTAGAAATGAGCCTAATGAAAGATGTGCAAGTCCTCTACACTAAAAATTACAGAACATTTTTAAGACAAAGAATATCTCAATGAATGGAGAGATATACAATGTTTAAGGATTGGAAAACTCAATACTGCTAAGACATCAGTTCTCACCAATAGTAGATTCACTGAATTGTAGAGTCAGTGCAATTTCAGTCAAAATTCAAGCAGAGAGAGAGTGTGTGTGTGTGTGGGGGGGGGGTGAATTGACAGCTTGATTCTAAAATTTATGTAGAAATACAAAGAGCCAAAGAGTCAATCCAACTCTGAGGAAAAACGAAACTGGAGAATTTACAGCACCCGATCTCAGTACCTATTATATGAGCACAAAGGTAGTACTGGCGTAAGGACAGAAAAATAGGCCAGTTGTGCAGAATAGAATCCAAAAATAAATTCACATAGATGTGGTCACTTGATTTACAACAAAGGTGACACTGCAGTGCAATGAGTAAAGAATGATCTTTTTAACAAATGGTGCTGAGTCAATTAGATATCAATCTGGGAAAAAGTGAATTTTCATCTCTTCCTCATGCTGTACGTAAAAGTCAATTCCAAATGGATCATAGACCTAAATGTGAAAGGCAAAACACTAATGCTTCTAGAAGAATATATAGAATATCTTTATGATCTCAGGGTTGGCAAAGATTTCTAAAACAATAAAAGCTCTAACCATAGAGGAAGGAAAGGTTACACTGGACTACATTAAAATAAAAACTTCTGTTCATTCAAAGACATCATCGGAGTGAAAAGACAAGCCACAGAGTGGGAGATGATACTGGCTACTTATATATCCAATAAAAGATCCATTTCTAGAATACAGAAATAAAGAACTCCAATAAATCAGTAAGAAAAAGATAGCAAATACGTTTAGAAAAATGGGCAAGTTGGGGCCAGCCTGGTGGTGTAGCAGTTAAGTTTGTGTGCTCCACTTCAAGGGCCAGGGGTTTGCTGGTTCAGATCCTGGGTGTGCACCTACACACTGCTTATCAAGCCACATTATGGCAGGCATCCCACATAAAACAGAAGAAGATGGGCACGGATGCACAAAGACTGCTTGACACAGTGTCAAGCTTCTCTGTAGCTGCTCACCATCTAGGTTTTGGAGCTCTGATGCATGGCCTGCTTGCTTTGATTCCAAGTCCTCTAATTATGACATCGTCGCAGATCTTAAAATATGGTGCCTGGTGCCTTGATGTTGCTGCTTATATGATTCTTGGTGTTATATCTGCCTGCTCCTAGTCCATCTGCCTACTTATATCTCACAGTTTCTCCTCTTTCAGATGTCACCGTGCTCACTGTAACATCATCTTGTTTACTTTCATCAGTACTTAATCACAATCTGAAAATATTGTTTTTTATCTTCCCCTTTCCCCCCACAAGAATATAAGCTCTGTGAGCAGAACCTATTTTTTGCTGCGACTTCAGAACACAGAAGAGTAGGCATTCAAAAAGTACTGAGTGGATGTGCTTTGAGCCCTGACCTCATGACTCCCATGTGCAGGAGCTCACAGTTTTTAATGGCACTAACTCTCAGCCCATCGTTTCAGAACTTGCCACTGCTGAGGTGGCTCTGCCACCCTCCTTGTTCACCGAGCTGACTGTCACTTAGCTCCTGCACTAACAGTTAATGACAGGCATTCTTACAAGGTCATAATTTTGCTATTTCCTTTAACTAAAATGGAATTTTACTTTAATGGAACTTAGAGATCTAATTTTTTTCATGAAATTTTTAAAGTAAATGTTATTTTCTGTTTTAATGTCCTAAGTTCAGTTATGATCCCTTATAAGATTTTCCACACTAATATTTTCTTCATTAAAGTGAGACAATATGTGTAAAGCTCTTAGCACATGCTGGGTACTCCCGTGTTAATGATCTTTTTCATTATTAAAATTGTTTGCCTTTTTAAAAAAGTATAGATACTTGTAACCCTAGGAGACTTGATTTTGTTGAGTACCTAAAAATTAAAACTTAAAATCTTTAATTCTGTCTTCAACAGTAACTCAAGAATTGAAAGATATTTTTAAGGCAAAGATACTCTCCTGACACTCAAAGGCAGCAAAATTCACAGAGAACGTAGAAATAACAGGTATTTTAAAATAAAAGTTTCCAGACCTAACCCTTCTCTTGATGTGGTTCTAGTTCATTCTTTTTTGTTTTTCTAGTTCATTTTATTCAAAATAAAAGCTATTTTATTTTGTTTAAATGTTGGGCCTACAGACCTTTCAAATGGACCACATATAAAGACAGCATGTATCAGTAACTTATAAATGTAGGTATTGATATAGTTGATCGTATTTAATTTTAAATTTTCTTGGAGTTTCTTGTGCAGGAGTGTGAGTAAAGACAGAGTAAATCAGTGGTGGAAATTCTCTCAAACATACAAGTTCAGTGCATGAAATAAATAACTGAGTTTTCTGATATGTGCTTTTAAGATGTGGCCCAACATTATGAACTATTGAGAAGTATTAAATTTCTGTGTGCTAATAGTTTTCAAAACCTATGCACATGACTTTGGTTAATTTAAAATGAATATTTGGAGCTGTTTTGACTATAAAGATATCTGACCTATGATACAACTTTATGATTAAAAAAGTCATTAAAAATTAATCTCACTTAACCATGTTTGTTTTCAGATGGATTTATACTTTTGTTTTTTCTTTCAAATTATTTTTCTTTTAAATATTAGCATGTACACCACAGAATCAAAAAATGAACATTTGGAGGATAAAAACATCCATTCATCTACAACTCCTCAGGTAAAAACTTAAAACTGCATTGTAATATGTAACATAAAAATCAATCTTATCTTAAAATTTATCTGTAAGTATACTTACTAGGTTTCTTTTATATGTCTGGTTAAAAAATGAGAAGTGATCATTTTAAAATAGCTAGTTTTAAAAAAATCCTAAGAAATGAGCAAAAGGAATGCAAAGATGGGGAGGGGTGACTACAGATCGTTTTAGAGGTCAGAGGGCAGATTTTAGGAATAATGGAAATATGGTTTATTATTTCTTGCCATGTCCATGAAAAACTCAGTAATTTAGACTAAAGGAGGTAAAGACAAATCTGAATTAATTAAAATGTTGTGCTGTATATTTGAGGAGACCCAAATTTTTATTTTTGCAAGTATACCAAATAATTCATTAGACCTCTTGTGGATCTAGTTTTACTAAATAATAATTACTCAGAATTATAAATTGCTTATTTTTAAAAATAGAGGTTTCTATAGTTCTTAAGGGCCCAAAACTCCTTTTAAATATTTAAATTGATTCTAATTCTATTGATTCTAATTATTTTATATATCTATAAAGACTTCATCCTAGTCTGTCAATTTATTATAAATTCTAAAATAATATGGCTTTTCTGTATCTGACCTTTCACCCACTCTGATCAAAATCCACCTTTGTGTCTTTACCTTGGCCCTTTTGTATAGTGACAGACTTTCAAAAAAAAGTCTCTACACTAGAACTCCACCAGACATGATCAGGTTTACAGAACTTTGATGTTGAAGACCTACATAATGCTTAGGCCAGCAGCTGTGGTGCTCCCTAGTGGTTACATGCTTCCTCTTCCCTTCCTTAATCTGTCCATGCTCTCTAGCCTTTGTTACTATGTCTTGTGACAATGTGATATTCTCTCTCCACTGCACTCGAAGTATCATCGATACACTCGAAGTGCGGGCCCGTGTGTGTGCCCATACATGCACGCACGCACCCCCCCCCCCCCCAAAATTTGAAATGTCATTTCCAGGGCTAACTCAACTCTATTTTGTTTTTGACCTTGGGAGAAGCCTCACAATATTCTCACAAACTCAAGATGTCTTGTTTTTCTAAATCAGCACTTTTATAACTACACTACCTACCATTAAAAGCCTGGAAGATTGAGGCACACCCATGAACTATGTAAACATGTTATCTGTAAGTAATAGTGGAAGCATGAATTTTTAATTACTGAAGGACAGGTCTGTTTTTCTCATTTTTCTTTCAGTTATATAATTTTTCAAATGAAATGAGTCCAAGTAAAATTATATTTTACCTCCTTTCCAGTTTAGTTGTATTTTCATTCCAGAAACGTTTTGTTGAGTAATCTTCAGGAATTAGACAGAGGAGGAAGACTGTTACTTCTTCTCCCCACTATGGGCTCACTTCTTTGGTGTGCATAAATCACAAACGAAAACAGCAGGGCCGCAGGTCTGCAGAGGGCTGGTGCGGGCGCCCTGAAGTGCGCGCTGCTGCGACGTCCGTGCCTGCGTGCTGATCCCGAGCAGGGATGTTCTTTTGTGTGTGTAATTCTGCATGGTGAGAGTAGTACATGAATTTAATTATGAGATTTTGTGGTTTCGTACATTCATAAAATTGTGTGGAAAGCAGATTTTTTAGAAGATTTCCTGTTTTACTTCAGATCCCAAACGACAGTAATGCTAGTGAACGTCAAGAAACTAAGGACACTGTCTTGCCAGAAACAGAGGGAGCAAAACCACAGATGGAGAAGGAGAGTTCTTGTCCTCCACGAGGAGCAACGAATAAAATTATTACACAAGGTATGTGAAATAAGAAATGCAAATGGAGAGTCAATGAGAAATATAGTTGATAAATATTAAAACACAAGCTAGCAAAGATGCTGCTTAATCTATACACTCCAGATCAGATGATCAGCTCTAGTATAAGCAATATGTGGACAAGAAAAAATATTTCCTTGAATCTGCTGAAAATAGTAATAATAATTGCTTAACGTATCTATATTTTAATGGTTCTCATGACTTTAAATGTTAAATTTTAGGTATTAGAAACAACATTGATTAAAGATTTTTATTTAAAATCTACCTTTGACATTTAGTTTTGAATTAGCTAGAAGGAACATTATACTTCTGGCAATATTAAGGTTCTTATTAAAATTAGGCCCCAAATTTTAAAATAGCTGCTGCCTTGTAAAGACGTGTACAAAACTTACTTTCTCACTACAATTTGAAAGCATCTCATTGTCACCAAATATTTATAAGAGATTTTCTTGATTTTTTCTAGATATTCTATGTGATTAAACTTGAGAGATTTTGACCTCCAGACGTGCAGAACCTATAGAAAACAAAAATTAGATTAAAATATGATGCAAGATATATAATTGAAGTTTTAAAATTTTATTTTCTTATGTGCTTCTTGCTAACTTTAAACTTTTGAAAGCAAATTTTATTAATTGTTTTTTCAATTAATAAAAAGTAAGTAAAGGTTGCTTTTTAATTGACATCAGTATTTTTAAGGCCCTGAATCTGAACTTAACTTGAGCCTCTGCCAATCTTCCTTGTGATTGGACCCCTTTGTAAATACAACTTCTGCATATAGGTCTTACAGGCACGTTCCCATGACCTTCTTTCATGGCGGTTTCTGTAGAGCAGTTGTTACGAGTAGGGCTTGTGGAAGAGAGGAAAGTGCATTGGTCACCAAAGATTACCCATTGAGGTTGAGGGCTGCAGTTTGCTCAGGCACTAACTAAGGAGTTTATAGCACCAGTATTAAAGATGCAAACTTAGATACTTAGATCTATAACCCATTTCCCCTTTTGTTTTCTTTCACTTTTGATGCTGCAATTTTAGAGAAATTTACGGGAAAAGGAGCTTCCATGTTTCTCTCCTGAGAGTATATATTCTTATACTCTTTTTCAATCTGTCCCTCTCTCTTTCACACATGCACCCAATGTTCAGGCTGAAGAAACCCTTAGGGGCTGGCCTGGTGACACAGTGGTTAAGTTCACACGTTCCACTTCTTGGCAGCCTGGGGTTCGCCGGTTCAGATCCCGGGTGCAGACATGGCACCACTTGGCAAAAGCCATGCTGTGGTAGGCATCCTACATATAAAGTAGAGGAAGATGGACATGGATATTAGTTCACGGCCAGTCTTCCTCAGCAAAAAGAGGAGGATTGGCAGTAGTTAGCTCAGGGCTAATCGTCCTAAAAAAAACAAAAACAAAAACAAAAAAAACTTTCCCAGATAAACAAAAGCTAAGGGAGTTCATCGCCACAAGACCCCTTCTTCCTTTTAAGAAATGCTCAAGGGGCCAGCCCGGTGGCATAGTGGTTAAGTTTGCATGTTCCACTTTGGCAGCCTGAGGTTCACCAGTTCAGATCCTGGGCATGGACCTACACACTGCTTATCAAGCCATTCTGTGGCTGGTATCCTACATATAAAGTAGAGGAAGATGGGCACAGATGTTAGCCCAGGGCCAAGCTTCCTCAGCAAAAAGAGGAGGATTGGTGGCAGATGTTAGCTCAGAGCCAATCTTCTTCTTCAAAAAAAGAAATACTCAAGAAGGCCCTCATACTTGAAAAAAAAAAAAAAGAAAGAATTTACAAAGCCTTGAGAAAGGAGATTAATAGGCAGACAAAATCAGAAAATTGCAGTTATCAGAACAGGTTAGCAAATAATTATAACATTAAAGATAAAGGGGAGGAAAACATAAAAAATAAATATAGTCTCATCATTTTAGCCACAAATTCAGAACACAAGACAGAATAAGTTGTGACAATGATAACTAAGAAGGGGCAGGGGGAAGGGATGGAATTGACTTAGACTAAGGAAATAAGAGGCTATCAGAAAATGGACTATCTCATCTATGAGGTTTTTTAAGCAGACCTCATGGGAACAACTAAACAAGCAATCAGAACAGAGACACAAATGATAAATATGAGAAAACCATCATATAGAACTACCAAACTGAGTTTGTAGTCCAAAATACATGGGATGAGAAACAAGGCAAATATGGAACAACTGGAAAATGGGTGATAAAGTGGCAGCATTAAGCCCTCATATATCAATAATCACTCTAAATGTAAACGGATTGAATTCTCCAGTCAAAAGACACAGGGTTGCAGGATGGATTAAAAAACAAGACCCAGCAATACGCTGCCTCCAGGAAACACATCTCAGCTCTAAAGACAAACACAGGCTCAGAGTGAAGGGATGGAAAATGATACTCCAAGCTAATGGCAAATAAAAGAAAGCAGATGTTGCCATACTTATATCGAAGTAGACTTCAAGATAAAACAGGCAATGAGAGACAAAGAGGGTCAGTATATAATGATAAAAGGGACACAAGAATACATAACACTTATAAATATATTTGCACCCAACACAAGAGCACCAGAGTACATAAAGCAACTATTAACAGACCTAAAAGGAGATATTAACAACAATACAATAATAGTATGAGACCTTAATACCCCACTTACATCAATGGATAAGTCATCCAGACAAAAAATCACCAAGGAAATAGTGGAGTTAAATGAAAAACTAGACCATATGGACTTAATAGATATATAGAGAACACTCTATCCCAAAACAGCAGAATACACATTCTTCTCAAGTGCATGGAACATTCTCAAGGATAGAACACATGTTGGAAAACAAAGCAAGCCTCAATAAATTTAAGAAGATTGAGATCATATTAAGCGTCTTTTCTGACCATGATGCTATGAAACTAGAAATCAACTATAAGAAACTATAATAAAATAGCTGAGAAAGTGACAAATATGTGGAGACTAAACAACATGCTACTGAACAACCAGTGGGTCACTGAAGAAATTAAAGGAGAAACCAAAAAATAACTGGAAACAAATGAAAATGAAAATACAACATACCAACTCATATGGGATCAGCAAAAGTGGTCCTAAGAGGGAAATTCATAGCAATATAGGCTCACCTTAACAAACAAGAAAAACCTCAAATAAGAAATCTTAAATTACACCTAAAGAATTAGAAAAACAAGAACCAACAAAACCCAAAGTCATCAAAAGGAGAGAAATTTTAAAAAATTAGAGCAGAAATAAATGAAATTGAAACCAAAAAACCAGTAGAAAGGATCAATGAAAGTAAGAGCTGGTTCTTTCAGAAGATAAACAAAATTGACAAACCCTTAGCCAGATGCACTAAGAAAAAAGAGAGAAGGCTCAAATCAATAAAATTAGAAATGAAAGAGGAGAAATTACAACAGATACCACAGAAATGCAAAAGATTATAAGAGAATCCTATGAAAAACTATATGCCAACAAATTGGACAATCTGGAAGGAGTAAATAAATTCTTTTTTTTTTTTAAAGCTTGGCACCTGAGCTAACAACTGTTGCCAATCTTCTTTTTTTTTTTTTCCTGCTTTTTCTTCCCAAATCCTCCCTGTACATAGTTGTATATTTTAGCTGTGGGTCCTTCTAGTTGTGGCATGTGGGACGCCACATCAGCATGGCTTGACAAGCGGTGCCATGTCCACACCCAGGATCAAAATCAGCAAAACCCTGGGCCACCAAAGCAGAGTGCATGAAGTTAACCACTTGACCATGGGAGCGGCCCCCTGAATACATAAATTCTTAGACTCATACAACCTCCCAAACTAAACCAAGAAGAAATAGAGAATCTGAATAGACCAATCACATGTAAAGAGATTGAAACAGTAATCAAAAACCTCCCAAAAAACAGGAGTCCAGAACCAGATGGCTTCTCTGGAGAATTCTACCAAACATTCAAAGAAGATTTAATACCTCTCCTTCTCAAACTAATCAAAAAAATTGAAGAAGACAGAATGCTTCCTAACTCATTCTATGAGGTCAACATCACCCTGATCCCAAAGCCAGACAAGGATAAAACAAAGAAGGAAAATGACAGGCCAATCTTGCTGATGAGGATAGATGCAAAAATCCTCAACAAAACGTTGGCAAATCAAATACAGCAATACATTAAAAGGATCATACACCACAATCAAGTGGGATTTACTCCAGGGATGCAGGGATGGTTCAACATCTGCAACTCAATCAGTATGATGCACCACATTAACAAAATGAGGAATAAAAATCACATGATCAACTCAATAGATGCAGAGAAAGCATTTGACAAGATCCAACATCCATTTATGATTAAAAAAAAACTCTCAATAAAATGGTTATAGAAGGAAAGCGTCTCAACATAATAAAGGCCATATATGACAAACCCACAGCCAACATCATACTCAATAGGGAAAAACTGAAAGCCATCCCTCTGAGAACAGGAAGAAGACAAGGGTGCCCACTCTCACCACTCTTATTCCACATATTACTGGAGGTTTTGGCCAGAGCAGTTAGGCAAGAAAAAGAAATAAACGGAATCTAAATAGGCAATGAAGAAGTGAAACTCTTGCTGTTTGCAGATGACATGAGTTTATGTATATAAAACCCTAAAGAATCCATTGGAAAACTATTACAAATAATCAAAAGCTACATCAAAGTTGCAAGGTATAAAGTCAATTTACAAAAATCAGTTGCATTTTTATACTCCAATAATGAGCCAACAAAGAGAACTCAAGAATACATCCCATTTACAATTACAACAAAAAGAATAAAATATCCAGGAATAAATTTAACCAAGGAAGTGAAAGACCTATACAATGGAAACTATAAGACATTACTGAAAGAAATCAATGATGACATAAAGAAATGGAAAAATATTCCATGCACATGGATTGGAAGGATAAATATAGTTAAAATGTCCATACTACCTAAGTCAATCTACAGATTCAATGCAATCCCAATGACATTCTTCATAGAAATAGAAGTTTGATGCAGTCCCACTTGTTTATTTTTGCTTTTGTTGCTTTTGCTTTTGCTGTCAAATACAAAAAATGGTCACCAAGAGCAAAGTCAAGGAGCTAACTGCCTATATTTTCTTCTAGAAATTTTGTGGTTTCAGGTCTTATGTTCAAGTCTTTAATCCATTTTGAGTTAACTTTTATGTATAATGTAGATAAAGGTCCAGTTTCATTCTTTTGCATGTGGCTGTCCAGTTTTCCCAACACCATTTATTGAAGAGATTGTCCTTTTCCCACTGTATATTTTTGGCTCCTTTGCATATATGAATTGATCATATTTACATGGGTTTATTTTGGGGCTCTCTATTCCATTCCATGGATCTGTGTGTCAGTTTTTGTATCAACACCATACTGTTTTGATTACTATAGCTTTGAAATATAGTTTGAAAACAGGGAGTATGATGCCTCCAGATTTTTTCTTCTTTCTAGCCTTTATTTTTGAAGGATATCTTTGGCTAGCAAGAAGTGTATCTTGTTGGCTATAGACTTCATGTTCACAGGCTTTTTTCCCTTTAAGCTTTTGAAAGATGTTCTTTCATTGTCTTCTGGCTTCCTTTATTTCTAATGACAAGTCAGCATAATTCTTATTGTTGTTCCCCTGAACATAATATGACTATATTTTCTGGATGATTTGAAGTTTTCTCTTTTATTTTTGATTTCTACAGCTTAATTATAATGTAAGTAGGTATAGTCTTCCTTGTATTTATCCTGCTTGGGGTTCACTAGGCTTTTTAGATCTGTGTATTGTCTTTCATTAATTTTGGAAAATGTTTAGTCATTCTCTCTTTAAATGTTTATTCTGCCCCACTCTCTCTCTTCTCTCCTTCTGGAACTTCAATTATGCATATGTCACACATTTCATATTGTTTCATCGGGTTTTTTTCTTTTTAAATTAATAGACTTTGTTTTTTTAAGTAGTTTTTTTAGGTCTACAGAAAAATTGAGTGGGAAGTACAGAGTTCCCATTTAACCCCTCACCACCACCCCACCCCACTCCACCCACACACAATTTCCCCTATTATTAACATCTTGCAGTAGTGTGGTACATTTGTTACCCAAAGTATACATTATTATTGAACCCATTGATGAGCCCATATTATACATTATTATTAAAGTCTATAAATTACATTAGGATTCACTCTTTGTGTTATACATTCTGTGGGTTTTGACATATGTATAATGACATGCGTCTACCACTACAGTATCATACAGAATAGTTTCACTGCCCTAAAAATCTCCTGTGCTCTTCGTATTCACCCCCCCTCCCTCTGGAATCCCCTGGCAACCACTCATCTTTTTATTGTTTTCATAGGTTCATAAACTTTTAAAAATCTCTCTTTATTCCTAGAGAGTCTCTCATCAAAGACCTCCATCTTCCTGCTTCTACCTAATGTGGTTGCTTTTCAGGTCTGTGGAGGACTGTCATTCTAGGGCTTCCTTTCAGTGCTCTCCTGGTTTGGAGTCAGTTTCCAAGATAAAAATCCTTCATCTTTCCTGGTTTCCTCCTGGCTTTGCTAGCAAACATGCTCAAGTAACTGCCTTAAAAAAGAATACAGGAGAGTTAAAGTTTCAGAGACCTCACATAGATGAAAATGTTTTTATTCTGCCCTCACACCTGATTGGTTGGAAATATAATTCTAGATTAGAAATAATTTTTCTTAGAACTTTGAAAGGGTTCATCTATTATCTTCTAGTATCTAGAGTGGCTACTAAGAAATAGTTTGCAAATCTGTTTATGATTCCTTTGGAAATGGCTTTTTTTTAAACTATCTAGAAGATTTTAGGATCTCCTCTATATCCTTATGTTACAGCATTTCACAGTGATAAGTGTAGTTATAGATCTTTTCATGCTTTGTGTTGGGCACTTAATTGACTCTTTCAATCTGAACACTGAGAAATGTGCATATTATTTCCTTGACAGTTTTCTCCTCTCCCCTTTTTTTCTTTGTTCAGTCTTCTAGTCAGATATGGGACATCCTGGATTAGTTTTCTCTCATATTTACCACCACCTTACTTTTATATTCCTCTCTGTTCTAGGAGATTCCCTTTACTTCGTTTTCAGTCTTTCATTTTTCCAGTTTTTCATTTCAGCAATCATACTTCCTTTTTGTCCAAGAATTTTTCTTATTCTCTACTTGTTCCTTTCATATGGTATTCTATTCTTATTTTTTGTATATTCTCAAATCTCTGAGAGTGTAATTTTAAAATTTTGTTTTATTGTATTCTTGTCCTTGAATTATCTGTTTCTTCTGAGGTCAGTTTTCAGTTTGTTTTACTTGAATTTTCACCTTCATGCTGCTCATTGTCTTTTTATGCTGGTGATCCTTAGCTGTCTAATTTAAGAAGAAAGTCTCAAGGGCTTACATGGATATACAGTGCTGTTCTGAAGGTAGGACTGTTTTCTTGTGGAGTCCCTCCTCTGAGACAGTCTTCTGCCTAGAACAGGACAGGACGAAGCTTTATTGACTGATGGGCTTTGGTTTGTGATGAATGGACATGGAGCTGACTATGAGATGTGAGCTTTCCACATGCCAAGACGAGATCTTCTCACTCTGGAACTGCAACAATCATTCTTGAAGCTTTAGATCTCCCTTGAATAATCCACTCAATTATTTACAGTATGATAAATGCTACCAGTCTCTTTAGCACAGGAATGGAAAGAGGAGCAGAGTTGCTGACTGGTGTGTTGTGTCATTTACAAACCCTTGATTAATTTCCCTCTTGTGAGCTCCTTTACTCACTCCTGCCTTTAGCTGTATACTATCTCTAAGCCCAGGGATTCTTTCACTTTCCATTGTCAGATGGATTTCTGTAGCTACCTCACATATTCAAGACTGCACCTTTCTCCACCTATTTCCATCCTTCAACCTGGCTTTATCTGTTTTCACCTTCCAGAACTGTGTGACAACCACTCTCTCTCTCCTCCAATTCTCTTCATGGTGATATGTTTATACCTTGTTGTGTTTCTATTCTTTTATTTTGGTTAAGTCTTGTGTGCCCTCTCTGCCATCTTGAACTAGCTTAGTTTTGTTCTTATTTCCTTCTCTCCCTTCACCCCATCTTTTTCACTTAATCAAAACTTCCATTCATTTGGTTTATCTGCTCTCAGCTTGCTATTGGGCAAGATAGCAAATAGATTAATTTTAAAGGAGGTTCTTGTTTATTCAAATAAATATCTAGTTAGTAAAATTCCAGGAAATATGACTAACTATAAGAAAAAGTATATGGGGCAGAGAAAAATTTTATAGCCTTGCTGAAAGAATGACATTAGGAAGAATGGAACCCAAGGAATCTTCATAGGGCCCTCACGGTAATTTTCTGCCCGAAACAGCCTCCTCTTCACTTATAACCAGGTGTAATCTTCTATTTCAGCTGTTAGAATGGGATCTGAGAAACTACAGCCCATGGACCAAATCCAGTCCCCTACTTGTTTTATAAAGTTATATTGCATAAAAATGGCAAAGTTGAGGAGTTGTATCAGAGACCATATGATTCACAATGTCAAAAATATTTACTATCTGGCCTTTTACTGATAAAATTTTCTGACCCTTCTCCTAGGAGATCATTCCTGTACCATGCCTTCTCTTTATTTCTTCATTCAAGAATTGAGCTGTAATTTCATAAGTAACCTTAGGGTCCCAATTTTTCATCACCTCAGAAATAACTTGGGTGGACATCATCAGATCAGAGACTCTTTGGACCTTAAATCAGCTGAATTCCATCTTACTCCACTCCCTCACCCAAGAACATAGTAACTAAGCTTGTTTCATATACTCTCATTTTTAAAATAGCAAACACTTGATATTCGTCAATTTGGATTTTTCCTTTCTTCTTGAATTAGTTTTGGTAATTTGTACTTTCTATAAATTATTTCATGTAAGTTTTCTAATTTTTTGGCTTGAAGTTATTTATAATATTTCCTTGGCATTCCCTTAGTTTCTGTAGGATCTGTAGTGATGCTTTCTCTTTAATTCCTGATTTTGGTAATTTGTATCTTCTCTCTTTTTTCTTGGTCAGTCTAGCTAAAGATTTATCCATTTTGTTGACTTCTCAAATAATCAATTTATTTCATTGATTTTTCTAATGTTTTTCTGTTTCCTATTTAATTATTTTCCACTCTGATCTTTTTTGTTTCATATATCCTATTTACTTTTGGTTTGGTTTACTTATCCTTTTCTAACTTCTTCAGGTGGAAGTTTTGATTGTCAATTTTAGATTATTCTTTCTAATATGTTTTTAAAGCTATACATTTCCCTCTACATATGTTGCATTCCATTAATATTAATATGTTGTGTTTTAATTTTTATTCACTTTAAGGTATGTTGAAATTACCCTTGTGTTTACTTCTTTGACTCATGATTATTGTTTGCATGCTAAATCTTTTCCATACTTTGGCATTTAGCCTGTTTGTTTCACTTGAAGTCCGTTTCTTGGAGACACCGTATAGTTGGATTTTGCCTTTTTTTTTAAATCCAATATGACAATCTTTGCCTTTTGATTTTAGTCAATTCACATTTAATATAGCTACTGATGTGGTTGGAGTTATGTCTACCATTTTGTTATTTGTTTTCTATACATATCATGTCTTGTTTTTGTATTCTTACTTTACTGATTCTTTTGTGTTAACCAAATATTTTTAGTGCACTATTTCAATTTCTCTGTTGATTTTTTAGCTATATTTTAGAGGTCTTAGGTTTAGTGGTTTCTCTGGGGATTATAATAATTGTCTTCAACTTTCACAATCTACTTCAATTTAATGTTAACTTAATTCCAGTATTATATAGCAACTTTGAGCCAATATACCTCTATATGCTATAAACTCAACAATATTTTCGTATACTTATTGCTCTTAATAATCATGTTTTTTAAAAAAATTAAGGACAAAATAAGAATATATATATATACACAATCTTTTATACTTAGAGATTTACTTACCATTTTCAGTGCCCTTTATTCCTTCTTGTTGGTCCAAATTACCATCTTGTGTCATTTCTTTTCATCTTAAAGCAATTTCTTTAGTATTTCTTTAGCAAGGATAAATTCTCTCTATTTTCGTTTGGGAGTATCTTTATTTGAGCTTCATCTTAAAGTATAGTTTTACTAGATATGGAATTCTTGATTAACAGTTATTTTTTTTCTGCACTTTTGAAGTGTCACTCCACTGCCTTCTGGCCTTCTTTTTTAATGAAAATGCTGCTATTAATCATATTATTGTTCCCCTGTACATTAGGACTTCCAAGATTTTCGCTTTGTCTTTGGTTGTCAGCAATTTGAGGATCATGTCTCTAGGTGTGGATCTCTTTATTCTTATCTCACTTGGTATTTGTTGAGCTTCTTATATCTGTACATTAATGTTTTTTAATTAAATTTGGGAAGTTTTCAGACATTATATTTTCAAATATTTTTCTCCCCCTTCAATCTCTCTTCTCCTCCTGGGACTCCCCTTATGCATACGTTAGCACTCTTGATGGTATCCCATAGGTGTCTGAGGCTCTGTTCACTTTTCTTCATTCCTTTTTTCTTTTTGTTCTTCAGATTGATTAATCTCTACTGATCTAGTTTCACGTTTGCTGATATTCTATTTCACAAGCCCAAATTCACTTTTGAGCATCTCTAGCAAATTTTTCATTTCAATCACTATACGTTTCAATTCCAGATTTCCATTCTTAAGTAAATTTTATCTCCGTAGTGATATTCTCCAATAAATTGTACATTGTTGTCATATTTTCATTACTTGAACATATTTATGATAGCTGTTTTGAAAACTTTGTCTGTAAATCTAATGTCTGGACTCATTCACTCAGTGTTTATCGACGGCTTTTCTTCCTGAGTATGGGTCATACTATCCTATTTCTTTGCACATCTAGTAAGTTTTGATGAAAATTAAACATTTTAATTACACATTATTGCAACTTTGGATTCAGTTTTATTTTTTAAGGTTTTTATAACTTGCTTGTACTTCAACTGTGGAATCTTTCTGCCCCATGGCTTGCAGCAGCTGATGTCTCTGAGTAGTTTTTGTTTGTTTGTAGCCTATCTTCCTAGGAGTTTTCCATTTGTCTGCATAGCTTAGTAGTCACCTAATGATTTGGGGGAGACATCGTGTTCAAGCAATAAAGTTTCCACCCTCTGCCAAGTATTCTGTCAGTGGGTTGAAGAATGCATTCAAAGTTGCTACTAGAACTCAAGTCTCCTATCATTTTTTACTTTTTGTCATACTCTCTTGAGTCTTCCCTGCATTTGCATACTTTCCCAATCAGCCATGGATATGTGGAGAATTTATCTCAACCTTTCTATGACTCTCTTATATCCAAGATCTCCCAGTTAAATTTTGGTTAATCTGCCACTTGCCTGAACTTGGACAGGAACCTCAAACTAGCAAAACTTTATGTTTTCTCTGTCCATTCCCAAACTAGTCTACCACTTTTAGCCAGCAAAGTCATGAGTTATCTCCCTCCACTCCACATCAAACCCACCCAGCCTCCTCTGGTAGCAAAGCTGCTGATTTTTACATTCAGATTCATGCTGATAAATCTAGAGTTTTTCCCAACTGAGCTGGAGATGGAGAGAAGGAGGGGAGTAATGGTAGCAATCCCAGGCAGGAAGGCTTCAGATTCTCACTGATCCTACCAGACATCTAGCATTTTTTTTCAAGAATAAATACTTCTCAATTTGATAACTGTAGTTTCTCAACATTGTGTCTAAGTATGTATTCATTTTTATTTAATCCTGCTGAGAACTCATTTTGCTTCCTGTGTCCAAATCAATACACAATTAGTTATGGTTTTAATCAGTTTGTAAATTTTTAAGCCAGCTATCATCTCAAAAATTATCTTTTTTTCATTCTTTCAATTCTGGTTTTGGAACTACTATTAGATGTATTTCACACCTTTTCCAAAATCTAAATATCTCGTGTTTTCTATCTCACTTTTCATTTTATCCTATACTCTAGGTAATTTTTTCATATCTAGCAGGGTGCCGTATTTCTCTCTTTAGCTGTATGTAGACTGCTGTTTAAGATTTCTAGTGATTATTTAAATTTTGGTAATTTTTAAAGTTTCTTTCTAGATGTTCTATTTGATTATTTTACAATACTTGGAAGTATTTCTTTTCTTATATCTTTATTCCTTTTAAATTGCCTTGAGTTTCTTTGAAAATACATATTTTATAGTGGCTATCTAGTAGTTCTATTAGCTGAGGTTTTTGGATATCTAATCTCGTTCTTTATTGTATCCATCATCTTTTGCTCACAGAACATTACTTCTTATTTTGTAAGTTTTTATTTTAAGTTCAGATTCAGTGGAGATTTATCTTTGGGACTTTATGCAGTAGGGCATCAGGAGTGTCTATTAGGGATATTTTGAACTAGCATCTGCTAAGTATCCTAAAGATAGTTCCATGAGATGACACTTTTCACGCTAGGTTTATGGTTTTGGGGTTCCCAAACCATGCAAATCATATAAATCTGAGCCCCTAGCCATAATTCAATTGAGGCTTATTTTATGCATGAATTCACAAATTATTTTATGTGTGAATTGCCACCCAGAGACCAGCTAAGACAAACAAACTGCCTTGTCTTCTCTCTTTGTCAATAGAATCACATTTTCTGGTCCATTCTTTTAGTAAGAGTTCAGTCCTTCAAGTGTTCTAGTTTTGTGCAGTGGCAGTAGTCAGAGGGGAGGAGACAAGAATCTTAGTTCTAACCTCTAGGCTTGGGTTTGTCGAAATCCTCTTTTACCCTTGACAGTTCTGTGCAGCCAAAAAGGGGTCGCAGCTTAAGAATGCACTTAAGCTGTTTTAAGAACCTGAGAAAGCATTAGAAGTTGTGATTCATAGTAAATGAAGGTAGCCATTTAACTTGCAGATGGCAATTTACAGGGCAACCATCTACCCTTTACAGAAACCTATGGATTCCCCTGTAAATTGGCCTTTCCTTAGCATCCAGTTGCCAGAAACAGGATGTCTACTACCTTGTGCTTACTCACCTTGTCCACCCCCACTTCCTACACATAATCTAAGATACTTTATATTTTCCCAAAGACCAGGGTTACTTTTTTTTCCAGCCCTTATTCCCTTTAATAATTTATACCAAATATCAACTGAATTATTTTTCAATACAAAGATTTAGTCTACTTGTGTTAAAAAATTTGGCACCCTGTCACTGTGATCTTCAATAAATTTGCGACTTCTTATCACAACCAGCCATCCTTTTATTCGTGATAGAAAACCTGTTTAAAATATAAAATGAAGTCAATATCATCATATTGCCATGACATTTTAAAAATGTCACATATTATGAGAAACATTTGGCACTTTAAAGGATTCACATATACTTTAAATTATTTTTTTAATTCTTTATTGAGTTAATGATAGGTTACAATCTTGTGAAATTTCAGTTGTACATTATTGTCTGTCAGTCTTGTTGTAGGTGCACCCCTTCACCCTTTGTGCCCACCCCCCCTTTCCCCTGGTAGCCACTAATCTGTTCTCTTTGTCTACATTTTTTAATTCCTCATATGAGTGGAGTCATACAGAGATCATCCTTCTCTATCTGGCTTATTTCACTTAACATAATTCCCTCAAGGTCCATCCATGTTGTTGCAAATGGAATGATTTTGTTCTTTTTATGGCTGAGTAGTATTCCATCGCATATATATACCACATCTTCTTTATCCAATCATCTGTTGATGGGCACTTAGGTTGCTTCCACATCTTGGCTATTGTAAATAATGCTGCAATGAACATTTGGGTGCATAGGACTTTTGGAACTGCTGACTTCAAGCTCTTTGGATAGATACCCAGTAGTGGGATAGCTGGATTGTATGGTAGTTCTATTTTTAATTTTTTGAGGAATCTCCATACTGTTTTCCATAGGGGCTGCACCAGTTTGCATTCCCACCAGCAGTGTATGAGGGTTCCTTTTTCTCCACAACCTCTCCAACATTTGTTACTATTTGTTTTCGTTATTTTTGTCATTCTAATGGGTATAAGGTGATATCTTCGTGTAGTTTTGATTTGCATTCCCCTGATGGTCAGCGATGACGAATATCTTTTCATGTGCCTATTGGCGATCCGTATATCTTCTTTGGAGAAATGTCTGTTCATGTCTCCTGCCCATTTTTTGATTGGGTTGTTTGAATTTTTGTTGTTGAGTTGTGTGAGTTCTTTATATATTAAGCTGTTGTCAGATGTATGACTTGCAAATATTTTTTCCAAGTTAGTAGGTTGTTCTTTTGTTTCAATCCTGTTTTCATTTGCCGTGAAGAAGCTCTTTAGTCTGATGAAGTCCCATTTGTTTATTCTTTCTATTGTTTCCCTTCTCTGAGAAGGCATGGTGTCCAAAAAGGTCCTTTTAATACTGATGTCAAAGAGTGTACCGCCTACGTTTTCTTCCTGAAGCCTTATGGTTTCAGGTCTCACCTTTAGGTCTTTAATCCATTTTGAGTTTATTTTGGTGAATGGTGAAAAAGAATGGTCAATTTTCATTCTTTTACATGTGGCTTTCTAGTTTTCCCAGCACCATTTGTTGAAAAAACTTTCTTTTCTCCGTTGTATGCCCTCAGCTCCTTTGTCGAATATTAGCTGTCCATAGATGTGTGGTTTTATTTCTGGGCTTTCAATTCTGTTCCATTGATCTGTGCACCTGTTTTTGTACCAGTACCATGCTGTTTTGATTACTGTAGCTTTGTAATATGTTTTGAAGTCAGGGAATGTGATGCCTCCAGCTGTGTTCTTTTTTCTCAGGATTGCTTTAGCAATTCAGGGTCTTTTGTTGCCCCATATGAACTTTAGGATTCTTTGTTCTATTTCTGTAAAGAATGTCACTGGGATTCTGATTGGGATGGCATTGAATCTGTAGATTGCTTTAGGTAGAATGGATATTTTAACTATGTTTATTCTTCCAATCCATGTACATTGAATGTCTTTCCATCTCTTTATGTCATCATCCATTTCTTTCAGAAAAGCCTTGTAATTTTTGTTGTATAAGTCTTTCACTTCCTTAGTTAAATTCACTCTGAGGTATTTTATTCTTTTTGTTGCAATTGTGAATGGTATTGTGTTCTTAAGTTGTTTTTATGTTAGTTCGTTATTAGAGTATAGAAATGCTACTGATTTATGTAAATTGATTTTATACCCTGCAACTTTGCTGTAGTTGTTGATTACTTCTAAAAGTTTTCCAATGGATTCTTTGGGGTTTTCTATATGTAAGATCATGTCATCTGCAAAGAGCAAGAGTTTCACTTCTTCCTTCCCTATTTGGATTCCTTGTATTCCTTTTTCTTGCCTAATTGTTCTGGCCAAAACCACCAGTACTATGTTAAATAAGAGTGGTGATAGAGGGCATCCTTGTCTCTTTCCTGTTTTCACGGGGATGATGCTCAGTTTTTGCCCATTGAGTATGATGTTGGCTATGGGTTTGTCATATATGGCCTTTATTATGTTGGGGTAGTTCCCTTCTATCCCCATTTTGTTCAGAGTTTTTATCATAAATGACTGTTGGATCTTATCAAATGCTTTCTCTGCATCTATTGAGATAATCATGTGGTTTTTATTCCTCAGTTTGTTGATGTGGTGTATCACATTGATTGATTTGCAGATGTTGAACCATCCCTGTGTCCCTGGTATGAATCCCACCTGATCATGATGTATGATCCTTTGGATGAATTGCTGAATTCGGGTTGCCAAAATTTTGTTGAGAATTTTTGCATCTATGTTCATCAGTGATATTGACCTGTAGTTCTCCTTTTTCATGCTGTCCTTGTCAGGCTTTGGTATCAGTGTGCTGTTGGCCTCATAGAATGTGTTAGGAAGTGTTCCATCCTCCCTAATTTTTTGGAATAGCTTGAAAAAGGTAGGTATTAAATCCTCTCTGAAAGTTTGGTAGAATTCCCCAGGAAAGCCATCTGGTCCTGGGGCTTTATTCTTTAGGATACTTTTGATTGCTGTTTCGATCTCTTTCCTTGTGATTGGTCTGTTCAAATTGTCTGCTTCTTCTTGACTAAGCTTTGGGAGATTGTAGGAGTCCAAGAATTTATCCATTTCCTCTAGGTTATCCATTTTGCTGGCATATAGTTTTTCATAGTATTCTCCTATAATCCATCATATTTCTGCAGAGTCTGTTGTTATTTCTCCTCTTTATTTCTGATTTTGTTTATTTGAGCTTTCTCTCTTTTTTTCTTTATAAGTCTGGCTAGGGGTTTGTCAATTTTATTTATCTTCTCAAAGAACCAGCTCTTTGTTTCATTGATCCTTTCTACTGCCTTTTTTGTTTCCATAGCATTTATTTCTGTTCTGATTTTTATTATTTCTCTCCTTCTGCTGACTTTGGGCTTTGTTTGTTCTTCTGTCTCTAATTCAGTTAGGTGTAGTTTAAGATTGCTTATTTGGGATTTTTCTTGTTTGTTAAGATGTGCCTGTATTGTGGTGAATTTTCCTCTTAATACAGCTTTTGCTGTATCTCATATGAGTTGGTATGGCATATTATCATTTTCATTTGTCTCCAGGTATTTTTTGATTTCTTCTTTAACTTCTTCAATGATCCATTGCTTGTTCAGTAGCAATGTTTAGTCTCCACATACTTGTGCCTTTCTCAACTTTTTTCTTGTAATTAATTTCTAGCTTTATAGCATTATGATCAGAGAAGATGCTTGTTATTATTTCAATTTTTTAAAATTTGTAGAGGCTTGCCTTGTTTCCCAGCATGTGGTCTATCCTTGAGAATATTCCATGTGCACTTGAGAAGAATGTGTATTCTGCTGTTTCTGGATGGAGTGTTCTATATGTGTCTCTTAAGTCCAACTGTTTTAGCTTTTCATTTAATTCCACTGTTTCTTTGTTGATTTTCTGTCTGGATGATCTGTCCATTGATGTGAGAGGGGTGTTGAGGTCCCCTACTATTATTGTGTTAGTTTTGATATCTTCTTTTAGGTTTGTTAATAGTTGCTTTATGAACTTTGGTGCTCCTGTGTTGGGTGCATAGATATTTATAAGCATTATTTCTTCTTGATTAAGTGTCCCTTTGATCATTATATATTGACCCTCTATGTCTCTCTTTACCTGCCTTATCTTGAAGTCTGTTTTGTCTGATGTAAGTATTGCGACACCCACTGTCTTTGGTTTGCTATTAGCTTGGAGTATTGTCTTCCACCCCTTCACTCTGAGCCTGTGTTTGTCCTTGGAACAGAGGTGTGTTTCCTGGAGGCAACAAATTGTTGGATCTTGTTCTTTAATCCATTTTGCCACTCTGTCTTTTTATTGGAGAGTTCAATGCATTTACATTGAGGGTGAGTATTGATGCATGAGGGCTTAATGTTGTCATGCTGTTGCTTGTTTTCCGGTTTTCCTGTGTTTCCTTTGTCTCTCATCCTGTGTGTTTTAGCCTACCCATTGACTTCTGCAATTTCTTATGCTGTGCTTCTTAGATTTTTCCTTATTTATGTTTTGTGTCTCTGTTCTGTTTTTTAGTTTAGTGGCTACCCTGAAGTTTGTATTCAGAATCTCGTGTATAACATGGTCCATTTTCTGGTGGTCTCTTACTTCCTTAGCCTAGACTGATTCAGTCCCTTTCCTCCTACCCTCCTAAATTATTGTTTTCATCTCTTTTTCCAACTTGTGTAGTGAGTTTGTGATTAGAGTGATAAGATTGTCTTTGCTTTGGTGATGTCCTTCCCTTTATCCTAATGCTATAGTTGAATATTTGCTATCCTATTCAGATTCTATCCATTTGTCTCCCTACTCTGTGTTTTGTGACCCCCTTCTCCCTTTATTTCTTTTTTCAGATATGAGAGCCTTCTTGAGGATTTCTTGTACTGGAGGTCTTGTGGCTATGAAGTCCGTTAGCTTTTGTTTGGAAAAGATTTAATTTCTCCCTCATATCTGAAGGATATTTTTGCTGGATAGAGTATTCTTGGCTGAAGATTTTTATCCTTTAAAGTTTGAATATGTCATTCCAATCTCTCCTAGCTAGTAAGGTTTCTCTAGAGAAATCCGCTGAAAGTCTGATGGGGTGACTTTGTAGGTTATTTTCTTCTGCCTTACTGCCCTGAGTATTCTTTCTTTGTCATTCTTTTTTTTTTTTTTTAAAGATTTTATTTTTTCCTTTTTCTCCCCAAAGCCCTCTGGTACATAGTTGTATATTCTTCATTGTGGGTCCTTCTAGTTGTGGCATGTGAGATGCCGCCTCAGCGTGGTCTGATGAGCAGTGCCATGTCCACGCCCAGGATTCGAACCAACGAAACACTGGGCCACCTGCAGTGGAGCGCGCGAACTTAACCACTCGGCCACGGGGCCAGCCCCTCTTTGTCATTCATTTTTGCCATTTTTGCTACTATGTGCCTTGCGGTAGGTCTTTTTACATTGGCAAATCTAGGAGATCTGAAAGATTCCTCTGCACACATTTCTCTCTCAATCCCTAGATTTTGGAAGTTCTCTTGTATTATTTTGTTGAGCACACTTTCTGCTCCATTTTCCTTTTCCACGCCCTCAGGAATTCTGATTATTCTTAAGTTGCATTTTCTCACTGAGTCAGCTATTTCTCAGAGATTTTCTTCATTTTTTAAAATTCTTAGTTCTCTTTCTTCCTCTGTCTGGAGCCATTCAGCTTGTCTATCTTCAGTTATGCTAACTTGCTCCTCTATGGTGTCTACACGGGCATTCAGGGAATCCGTATTCTGTTTTATCTGATCCACTGTATTTTTCTTCTCTAGTATTTCTGATTGATTCTTCTTTATAGTTTCAATCTCTTTTGTGAAGTAACTCCAGAACTCATTGACTCAATTCTCTATATTTCCCTTTACCTCACTGAGTATTTTGATGATAGCTACTCTGAACTCATTTTCACTTGGTTTACCTATTTCCAAGTCCTCAGGACGTACTTCTGTGTTTTTATTGTTTTCTTTTTGGATGGAGCTTTATAAATTGCTGGATGGTAGAGGAGCGGTTTTTGTGCATGGTGCTATTATTTGGTTGCAGTTACAGCCTGTCGCCATTAGATGGAGATTGAGAGTGACATGTTCTGAGCCCTCCGCCTTCAGCCGTGATGGTGGCATGCAGCGCGGGTTGGGGGAGGATGGGCACTTTCTCTTGTGTGCAGACCTGGATTTTGTTCAGCTCTTGCTGTCTGGTTTCCTGGGGCCTTGGCTTGATGGTGTCCCCCCACGTGCAAGCTTTCCCTGTTAGAGGGTTTCCACTGCCCCAGCAGTGGGAGTCCTGGACAATCCCGTGGACACGCGGCCCCTTCCCTCCCCGGTGGCAGTGATCCCAGTCTCTAGGGGAGGGAGTGAAGTTCTCTCTTATGCCATTCCAGCTCCTCTGAGGGTGGCTCCAGCCTCTCTGCCTTCCATTGTTTGACTGCTGTGGGTCTCTGATGATTTCTGTTATTAGGATATTTTTTTTGTTGGAAAACAGTTGCTCTTTTTGGTTGTAATTTGGAAGGGAGAGAGTCCTGGGTGAGCTCACTCTGCCATGTCACTGATGTCACTCCTAGTTTAAATTATTTTTTAAAATAAAAATGCTTTGATTAAAACTTGTCCCATAAATTGACAGAGATTTTGGAATATATGTTATACAGATATTTCTTCAATCATACTAGCATGCAACATAAGCCTATGCTATGTATCATTGTATATGATACATAGTATTATGGCTAGTAATATATTTGATATTAATATGACATTAAGTAATAAGACAGTTGATAAAATAGAATTTATCTGTTATATGTATATATCTATGTCTATATAGATGTATAGATATGTGCTTTTTTATATTTCAGGAGTTATACTTTTTATGATATGGTGTATAACCTGGTCACTCTCAGGCCCTGAAGTTCTCCCTGGTGGAAATTTATTTGGAGTGCTAATTATCTTTTATGGTGCCATCATTGGGGGGAAACTTTTGGAACTCATTAGAGTACCTTCTGTGCCTCAACTTCCACCTCTTCTTGGTAAGTGTATAATTAGCTCTTATTTCTTTGTTATTGACTATATGTAAATTATGAACATATTCTAGTCAGAGTAGATATAATTTAGAAATATTTCAATGTAATATGACCCATATACCTTTTTATATATGTATTTACTATATATGTGTATATATGGCTCTTTTGTAGAGTATTTATTCTCTCTATACACATATTTTTTTCTGAAATATATTTTAAAGGATTTAAATATACTCAATAAATTATTCTTTTTGCTGTATTATTTAGCAAGATTTTTTAAATTAATTTTATGTATTATAGAAAAGGAAAAATTTAGAAATGACTGAAGTTTTCTGTAGATAACCTAACTCAAATACAGTTACAAGATATAAATATTATAATGACTAGGACAGCAAAAGGTCCTGTAGGTTTTGGGCATCTCCACTATGCATATTCATGGGTTCATCCTCTGGCTAACCAGAATTGTGCTCTATTTCTTCATTGCCTTTATTATATAAGTCTCCAGCTGGACAGAGGAAAATTAGTGGAAGAACTTCCATCAGAGGTGTCTCCTTCTTCTAAGTATTGAGTACATCCAAATATTCAGTACATTGTCAATAGAGATAATTTCTCCACCTTATTTCCAACACCCTTTCTATGTCCATACCACTCTTTCAGCACCTCCTAAGTATTCATTGAATCTTTTTTCCTCCTCTCCAAAACTTCTACTGTTGCCCTGGCTTAGGCTGTTTCCGCATATTCCATGGACTATGGCAGAGCCTTCTAATTAGTTTCTCCTCCAGTTTTATGTCTATCTAATTCACCAAGACCATCACATAGAAAATGCAAGGTTCATTGTGTCATTTCCCACCTAAAACTTGGCCATGGTGCCTTCTGCTGCCAGAGCAGGGGTGGGGTATCTTTCTGCAGTCTGGCCCCTCCTGCCCATTCTCCCCGCCTGTCCTCACCCTTTACATTCCAGCAACACTGAATTACTTGTTGTACCCTATTGAGAAATGTCATTTCTTACCTCTCTTCCTTTCTTTATGCTGCCTCGTCTACTTGTATGTAACCTGCCCTTCTATAGAGACATAGTGTGTTTGAAGAGGGGAAATTAAACATTTCTGTTTTCTCTCTTGGAAAAATGAACTGAATCAGATATGCTTTGTTTTCTTTCTTTTCAGGGATGTTACTAGCTGGCTTTACCATCAGGAATGTTCCATTCATCAGTAAGCACGTCCATATTAGTAACATGTGGTCTTCAACTTTAAGAAACACTGCCCTTACCATTATCCTAATACGAGCTGGGCTTGGACTCGATCCACAGGTAGATTTTCAGTTATACCTTGAGTAAAGCTATTTTAAATATTAAAAGCTGGTGGAAAATAAAAAGAGGCAGAATTTTTATTATGGCTGTTCCAAGTGGAGTCTGTAAACAAAACTAAAATAAAGAACAAAAATTTTGCAGAAATATTGGCACCTTAATTTCTGCGTCTGGTCATATTATTACTGATCAGAAGAGAAACCACTGTCCGTCTGATGCCTGTTGGAGATAGTCTTTAATTCCTTGTGCAAAGACAAACATCCCTATGCATCATTTGTCTTATTTGGGAGTTGTGGCTTTTCTATGGAGAACTACTTCTCAGTTAACAAAGGACAAGGTCATCCCATAAAAAGTTTTTGCTTTTATTTTGTTTTATTTTTTCAGAGAGATTAAGAATTTCAATGATATTTTTGTTTTATGATTTTTTCTCACAGAAGTACATTCGTGATTATCTTTGCATTATTGTAAAAGCTAATCTTTAAAAATATTTATTAAAATACTACTATAAATCTATTTGGACTTTAAAAAGATAACTATTCATGAATATAACAGCTACTCAGATAAATGTGGCAAATGTTTAAGTGTAGTGGAAATATCTCAAGAGCATAAATAATTATAGACAATGATAATCTACTATATTCTCCATTAGAAAATTTGAAACAATGAGAAAATTTTAAAGTTCTCCATTTTAGTTAATTATGTAGTTTTTAAGTGATTTTCTCTTTTGGCATGTTGATATTTTCTGTTTGTAATTATTAAGTTAATTAAACAGTTCATCTTTAAAATTTGACTGATGGAAATAAACCTGTAGGATACTTTCATTATGCTATTTACTAAGAAGATTAAGGAAGGTAGAAATAGTTGTTTAATCACAGAGAATTGGATCTTTTTTAATAATTAAAATATCTTTTATAAAATATGAAAATAGTTTATATTCTGATCTATGATGACATATAAAATGAGCTGTATTAGCATTTCAAGCCCAGTGGGACCATTTGGGAGATTTAGTTTAGTAAAAGCTTATTACTCAAAAAAGACTCTATATTTCAATATAGGCTTAAATAATTTTCTAGTTGGCCATTATAAATTTGTCTAAATGTGACTGTGTTTGTATTTCAGGCTTTGAAGCATTCAAAGGGACTTTGTTTAAGAATGTCTATGGGTCCATGCCTTATGGAGGCATGTGCAGCTGCTGTTATTTCCCACTTCCTTATGAATTTTCCCTGGCAGTGGGGATTTCTATTAGGGTAACTTTTTCTCATTTTTCCCTATGAAAATATTCAGTTAAGGATGCCTGGTTTAAAATTATTGAAATATTCAGAATATTGTGTAGAAAAGTTTCTCATTAAAATTCTTTTCACAGTGGTAGAAAACCTTGGAAATCAATTGGTCAGAACCAGAGCCAGGTCCTAAATCTACCATATCCTTGACAAACATGCCTAGTCCCTAAATGTTTAATGCCAAGATAATTCACTTCATCAGTTTATTTCTTCTCCCCTACATTGTAATTAGTCTCTATTCCTTGACCTGATGGCCTCTTCCTTATACACTATATGTATTATATATATGAGAGATATTTTATATAGATACAAGTTCAGTTTTTAAATTTTTAAGTTCAGTTTTTAAAATTCTTTAAAGCAGCTAGAATTTATTATGTGTTGGAATCTAGATACATTTTTTTTCCACATGAACAGGTAGTAGTCTCAACACCAATTGTAGAAAAGTCCTTTCTTCTCCCACTGATTTGAAATGTCAATTTTATCATGTAACAAATCCCATAGATTTGTTTCTATGCTTCATATTCTATTTTCTTCCAATCTATTTTGTCTATTTTTATGTCACTATCACACAGTTTTAACTATTTTACCTTAACAAAGCAGTGTCTTTTACATTAACTTGGTTTTTCATTCTAAGCTCTTATTCTCCCAAATGAATTTTAAAATCACCTAGTCAAGTTTAATGAAAGTCTTGAGAGATTTTAATTGGCACAGCGCTGAGTTAATAAATTAACTTGGGAGACAGATGACTTCTTTATAATATTTGGGCTTTTCATCCACAAATGTGAAACGTCTCTACAATTATTCAGCTGTTATCTTAAGTACTACAATGTTTATAATTTTTTAAAGGTCTAGACTATCTTCATAGTTTTTTTCTTAGGTATTTTGTGTTTTTTATTGATTAGCGAGTGGAATTTTTTTCATAACATTTTCTAATTAGTTTTAGTTTTTGCAGATAGACAAGAAAGCTACTGATTTTTTAAATTACTTTTGTTGAGGTATAGTTTACATACAATAAAAACAGCACTCATTTTTAGTGAACATTTCAATGAGTTTTGACAAATTTTTATATCCATGTAACCACCAGCACAACTGAAATGCAGAATATTTTCATTACCTCCCAAAATTCTCTTGTGTCCCACCCTAGTCTATTTCCACATTGGCCCCAGGCAACCCTTCATCTTTCTTCTGTCACAACAGATTAGATTTTTTTAGAGTTTTAAATAAATGTAATTATACAGTGCATACTCTTTTGTTTTTGGCTTCTTTTGGTCAGCAAGTTGTTTTTGAGGTGCAGCCATATTATGACTAGTAGTTCATTCCATTTTATTGCAGAGTAGTATTTCATTGTATGAATATACTACCAACTTTATCCATTCACTCATTGATGGATATTTGGATTGTGTCCAGTTTGGGGCTATTACAAATAAAGCAGCTATGAATAATGCATTCGAGTCTTTGTGTGGACATTTGTTTTCATTTCTTAGGGAGATAACTGGGAGTAGAATTGCTGGGTCATATGGTTAGACAATGTTTAATTTTATTAAGAAACTGTCAAACAGTTTTCCAAAGTATTATAGTATTTTATATTCCCACCAGCAATGTATGAAATTCCAGGCCATCTGTATCCTCTACAATACTCCATAGTGTCTGTCTATTTAATTTTAGCATTTTTTACTGGATGTGTAGTGGTATCAGGTTGTAGTTTTATGGTTATTCATCAAATTTGGAAATTTTTCAGGCATTATTTCTTAAATATTTTGTCCCCCATTTCTTTCTTCTTTTTCTGGAACTACAATTACAGATGTGTTGACTGCTTGATATTATTCTGTAGGTCCCTGATACACTGTTAATTTTTTTTTTTTTTTGGTAACTCTGTGCTCTGTGCTTCATTTTGGATATATTCTATTGCTATGTCTTCAAGTTCACTGATCTTTTCTTCTGCAGCATTCAATCTTCTGTTAGTCTTATCATGTGAAATTTTCAATTCATGTATTGCATACTTTTAATTGTTACAAGCCATCAGACATTTTTATTTTTTCCAGCTTTATTGAGATATAATTGACGTATAACATTATGTAAGTTTAAGGCATAAAATGTGTTAACTTGATACACTTATATATTGCAAAATGATTACCAACATAGCATTAGCTAGCACCCCCATCTCATTACATAATTATCATTTCCTTTTTGTGATGAGAACATTTAAGATATATTCTCTTAGCAACTTTCAAGTATATAATACAGCTATATATATAGCTAATATAATAGTGCTCTGGTAGCACTATTAGCTATAATCACCATGCCACACATTAGATCCCCAAAACTTATTCATCTTATAAATACATATATGTATGTATATGTACCATATCATCTTTTTTTTTAAAAAAGATTTTATTTTTTTCCTTTTTCTTCCCAAAGCCCCTCAGTACATAGTTGTATATTCTTCGTTGTGGATCCTTCTAGTTGTGGCATGTGGGACCCTGCCTCAGTGTGGTTTGATGAGCAGTGCCATGTCTGCGCCCAGGATTCGAACCAACGAAACACTGGGCTGCCTGCAGCGGAGCACACGAACTTAACCACTCAGCCACGGGGCCAGCCCCCCCCATATCATCTTTATTCACTCATCCATTGACAGGCACTTAGGTTGTTCCCTTTAATTAATTTTTGTGCATGGTATCAGATACACAAAAGTTTCATTCTTTTGCATGTGGCTGTCCAGTTTTCCCAACATAATTTATTGAAGAGACCTTCTTTTCTCCATTGTATGTTCTTGGCTCCTTTGTCGAAGATTAACTGTCCATAGATGTGTAGCTTTGTTTCTGGGCTGTCAGTTCTGTTCCATTGATCTGTGAGTCTGTTTTTTCTGCCAGTATCATGAGGTTTTAGTTGCTGTAGCTTTGTACTATATTTTGACATCCGGGAGTTGAAATCAACTTTGTTCTTTTTTTCTCAGGATTGCTTTGGCTATTTGGGGTCTCCTATGGTTCCATATAAATTTTAGAATTCTTTGTTCTATTTCTGTGAAAAATGTTGGGATTTTGATAGGGTTTGCACAGAATCTGTAGATTGCTTTAGGAAGTATGGACATTTTAACTATGTTAATTCTTCCAATCCAAGAGCATGGAATATCTTTTCATTTGTGTCTTCTTCAATTTCTTTCAAATTCTATTTCTTTCAATTTCTAGTTTTCGTTATAAACGTCTTTCACCTCCTTCATTACATTTATAGGTATTTTATCCTTTTTGCTTGGATTGTAAGTGGGATTGTTTTCTTAAGTTATTTGATAGTTTGTCATTAGTGTAAAGAAATGCACCAGATTTTTGTGTATTGACTTTAGATTTTGCAACTTTACTGAATTTGTTTATTAGTTCTAGCAGTTTTTTGATGGAGTCTTTAGAGTTTTCTATGTGTAATATCATGTCATCTGTAAATAGTGACAGTTTTACTTCTTCCTTTCCCATTTGTATGCCTTTTATTTCTTTTTCTTTTTCTTTTTGCCTAATTGCTCTGGGTAGGACTTCTGATACTATGTTGAATGAGAGTGGCAAGAGTGGGCATCCTTGTCTTGTTTCTGTTCTTAGAGGGATATCTTTCAGTTTTTCACCATTGAGTATGATATTGGCTTTGTGTTTGTCATATATGGCCTTTATTATGTTAAGGTACTTTCCTTCTCTACCCATTTTATTGAGAGTTATTATCATAAATGGATGCTAAATCTTGTCAAATGCTTTCTCTGCATCTATTGAGATGATTCTATGATTTTTGTTCCTTATTTTGTTAACGTGATGTATCATGTTGATTGATTTGCAGATGTTGAACCATCCTTACATCCCTGGAATAAATCCCACATGATTGTGCTGTGTGATCCTTTTAATGTATTGTTGTATTATGTTTGCTTGTATTTTTTTGAGGATTCTTGCATCTATGTTCATCAGTGATATTGGTCTGTAGTTTTTGTTTGTGTGTGTTGTCCTTGTCTGGTTCTGGTATCAGGGTGACGTTGGCCTTGTAAGATGTGTTAAGAAACATCCCCACTTCTTCAATTTTTTTGAAGAGTTTGAGAAGGATAGGTGTTAAATCTTTGAATGTTTGATAGAATTGAGCAGAGAAGCTATCAGGTCCTGGGCTTATGTTTTGGGGGAGGCTTTTGATTACTGTTTCAATCTCCTTACTAGTCTATTCAGATTCTCTAGTTCTTCTTGATTCAGTTTTGGAAGGTTGTATGATTCTAAGAATTTATCCATTTCTTCTAGGTTAGCCAATGTGTTGGTGTATAGCTTTTCATAATATTCTCTTATAATCTTTTGTATTTCTGAGGTGTCCGTTGTAATTTGTCCCCTTTCATTTCTGATTTTATTTATTTGAGCTTTCTCTTTTTCTTAGGGAGTCTAGCTAAAGGTTTTTCAATTTTGTTTATCTTTCAAAGAACCAGCTCTTAGAATCTTTGATCTTTTCTCTTGTCTTTTTAGTCCCTGTTTTATTTATTTCTGTTCTGATTTTTATTATTTCCTTCCTTTTACTGACTTTGGGCTTTGTTTGTTCATCTTTTTCTAGTTCCTTTAAGAATAATATTAGATTGTTTATTTCAGGTTTTTCTTGTTTGCTGAGGTAGGCCTGTATTGCTATAAATTTCCCTCTTAGTACTGCTTTTGCTGTGTCGCACATATTTTGGCATGTTGTATTTTTGTTTTCAAGTGTCTCCAGATATTTTTTGACTTCTCCTTTGACTTCTTCATTTATCCAATGGTTTTTCAGTAGCATGTTGTTTACTCTCCACATATTTATGACTTTTCCAGCTTTCTTCCTGTAGTTGATTTCTCGTTTCATACTGTTGTGGTGAAAAAATGTTTGATATAATTTCAACCTTCTTAAATTTATTGAGGCTTCCCTTGTTTCCCAATATATGGTCTATCCTTGAGAATGTTTCATGTGCACTTGAGAAGAATGTGTGTTCTGCTGCTTTTATTTTTTATTTTTTTTAAAGATTGGTACTTGAGCCAACAACTGTTGCCAATCTTTTTTTTTTTCCTGCTTTTTCTCCCCAAATCCCCCCAGTACATAGTTGTATATTATAGTTGTGGGTCCTTCTAGTTGTGTATTCTGCTGCTTTTAGATGGAATGTTCTATATATATCTATTAAGTCCAACTGGTCTAATGCTTCATTTAAGGCCAGTGTTTCCTTGTTGACTATCTGTCTGGGTGATCTATCCATTGATGTAAGTGGGGTATTAAAGTCCCTTACTATTTTGTGTCAATTTCTTCCTTTAAGTCTGTTAATAATTGCTTCATATACTTTGGTGCTCCTTTGTCAGGTGCATGTATATTGATAAATGTTAGGTTTTCTTGATGGATTGTCCCCTTAGTATTAGATAATGTCCATCTTTGTCTCTTGTTATTTTTTTGTCTTAAAGTCTATTTTGTCTGATATAAGTAGGGCTATACCTGCTTTCTTTTGGTTGCCATTTTCTTGGAGTATCATCTTCCATCCTTTCACTTTGAATGTATGTTTGTCTTTGGAGCTGAGATGAGTCTCATGAAGGCAGCATATTGTTGGGTCTTGTTTTTTAATCCACCCAGCTACTCTGTGTCCTTTGGTTGGTGAATTCAACTTATTTACATTCAGGATGATTATTGATATAGAGGACTTAATACTGCCATTTTATCTTTTGTTTTCTCATTGCTCTGTATTTCCACTGTTTCTTTTTCCTTGTGTTTCTGTCTTCCATTTTACTTTGGTGGTTTACTGTGATATTTTTCTCAGTTTTCTGTGTTTTTTATGTTTTCTGTCTCTGTTCTGAATTTTTGATTCGTGGTTAACATGAGGTTTCCATAGAAGGTCTCATATATAGGATAGTCCTTTTTCTGCTGATAGCATCTTATCTCCATTTGCCTATACAGGTTTTCTCCTTTTCTTCTTCCCCTTCTATGTTTTTGTTGGTACAAATTATCCCTTTTTATATTGTGAGTGCATCACCAAATTGAAGTGGTTATAGTTATTTTTAATGCTTCCTTTTCTGTTTTAACTTTTATGTTATAATTAAGTGCTTATTAATCTATTCTAACATAGAGTTGTGTTTTTCTGATTCTATTTATGACCTTGCTCAAAGTTTTGTACACCTTTGTCTTTTCAGTTCAGGTAGGAGAGCTCCTTGTAACATTTATTGTATGGCAGGTCTAGTGGCAATGAACTCCCTCAGCTTTTGTTTGTCTGAGAAGTCCTTTATTTCTCCTTCATATCTGAAGGATAACTTTTCTGGATAGAGTAGTCTTGGCTGACAGTTTTTATTTTTCAATATTTTGAATATATCGTTCCACTCTCTCCAGGCCTGTAGAATTTCTGATGAGAAATCTACTGATTGCCTAATGGGGATTCCCTTGTAGGTTTTTGGTTATTTTTTCCTCTGGCTGCCTTTAATCTTCTTTTTTTGTCATTGACTTTTGACAGTTTCATCATCATGTATCTTGGAGAAGGTCTTTTTGTGTTGAGATAATTGGGTGTTATATTAGCTTCATAGATTTGTACATCCAGTCCTTTACCAGGTTTGGGAAGATCTCAGCTATTATTTCTTTAAATAAGCTCTCTGCTCCTTTCTCCCTCTCTTCTCCTTCTGGGATGCTCATTATGTTGCCCTTTCTAATGGAGTCAGATAATTCTCATAGAATTTCTACATTTTTTAAAATCTTAGTTCTCTCTCTTTTTCCACCTGAATCATTTCTAGATTCCTGTCTTCAAGTTCACCAATTCTCTCTTCCATATGGTCTGTTCTATTTCCAGTGCTTTTTATGGGTCTGTTTCTGGACTGTCTCTTCTTTCCCAGTGGCCTATTTGTCATCTTCTGTGTTAATTACTGTAGCTTTATAATAAGTCTTGATATCTTATAGAACAAAACACTCACTTTTATTATCTTCCTCAAAAGTGTTTTCATTCCTCATAACCCTTTATATTTCCATGTAAATTTAGAATCACTTTGTAAATCTCCACCAAAAATTAACATTTTGATTGAAATTATATTGAATCTATAGATCAATTAGGAGACAAATGATACATTTACAATATTGAGTTATTCAATCCACGCTCATGGTCTGCCCCTCTATTGATTTATTTATTCTCTAATTTTTCTTAATCAGGTTTTTTTTCCCCTGCACAGAGGTCCTGCATATGTTTAATTAGATTTATTTCTAGGCATTTGATAGTTTTCAAAGATATTATAAATAGTACCTTTATTTTTTTTACATTTTTATGATTTGTTGCTTATATTTATTTATTAATTAATATTTCATTAATATAAATAAATAAACATTAATTTATTTATTTTCCATATTGCTTTTGTCTCCAGCAACCTTGGTATACTCATTAACTCAAATTTTATCTGTAGGTTGCTTTGGCTTTTCTACATGTACAGCCATATTATCTATGGATAATGACAGCTTTACTTCTTCTTTTCCAATATATATAGACAATCTATTTTTCTTTCCTTATGGCACTGATTAGGACCTTCAATATAATGTTGATTAGAAGTGGTGATAGTAGGCATCTTTGTCTCAATCCTATATTTGTTATAAGTATTTTGTAGCTTCCCTTTATTAGATTATGGGTTCCCTTATATCCTTAGTTTGCTGAAAGTTTTTATTGTAAATAGGTGTAGAATTTTATCAAATGATTGTTTTGCTTCTATTGAGATGATATGAGTTTTCTCATTTATTCTATTATAGTGAATTATGTTCATTAACTTTCTAATGTAAGCCAAACTTTCATTCATAAAATGGATCCAATTTGGTCATCATACTTATAATTTTCAACTTTCCTGTACCATTTTGTTTTAGATGTATACCTTACTAACAACTCAGAGCTGAACTTTTTCAGTCCAGTCAGAGAGGCTCTGTCTTAAACAGATCCATCCATCTAATTCATTAGAGATCAATTTAATGCTTTCATTTTACTTATTAAAATATACTTTCTTATGATTTTCATTCTTTTTCACTTTTCCTACCTTTCATTGGATTAACAGCATTTTCTTTGTTTCACTTTTGTTTATTCCTTTACTATTTAGAAATTAGAAAGTCATTCCGCTAGTGATTACCTATAATTTTGGAAAACATGCACTTAAATTTATAGCATGTTTTTACTTTTCTCCACTCCCTCATATATTCTCTCAACAGTTGATGTAATCTAGAGCCTTAGTCTGAGATTATTTTTAAGTTTTCTTTACAATAAACACTTTTATAGATTTATCAATGCTTTGCTGCTCATCATTGTTTCTTGCAACGATAATCATAATAATTATAGTAGTAGCAAACATTTATATAATGCTTGCCATGTGCCAGGAACTTTGTGAAGTGCTTGACAATTAGTAACTTATTTAATCCTCATAACAGCCCTGTGAAGTGTTCCAAATTTTTTTGTATGTAAACTGAGACAAAGAGATGATACCTGGTTCTCCTAAGGTCAGACAACTAATGGGTGGATCCAGAACTTTAGTTTTAGAGGCTTTATTCTTAATGTCCATACAATCCTGCCTATATCCTTTTATTTCTGATCTCCTTTCTTTTCTACTAAGTTGTTTTCCTGGTGAGTTGATCTTCTAGTTCTTTTAAAACTGATCAGTGGATGATAAACTGCATCACTGAATGTCTGAAAATGACTTCCATATTTCTTAGTATTAAATTTTAGGTTCAAAATTATTTTCCCTCAATACTTTAAACATATCATTGTTATCTATTTGCATTAATTTGCTCATGGGGATTTTCTTATCAAACTAATTATTAATTCCTTTTTTAGGTAGTCTAATCTAATTTTTTTTCTCTTTGGAAGCTTGGTTTTCTGAATTTTTCCTATAAAGAATTTCTTGCTATGCAAAGTATGTTCCTCAGCCGGAAACACTAGTATCACCTAAAAACTTGTTAGAAATGCAGAATCTTGGGCCCCACCCCAGAACTTTGAAATAGAGTCTGCATTTTAATGAGATCCTAGTGTAATTTTGTTTGTGTATTAAAGTTTGAAGAACACTCTCAGATAGGTCTTTTTTCTGAGTGAAATTGTTCAAACATGAAACAGAGTAGACAGAATAATATAATGAACACCTAAATACCCTTAACTTAAACTTAACAATCCCTAATTAATATTAAAGTAAATTACAGACATGATGATATTGCACTCCTGTATCCTGCAGTATGCATTTCTAAAAGGTAAAGGCATTTTTTAAAACTAAATTAAAAACAATTCCTTTATATCCTTTGGTGGGTCTTTTTATTTTTTTATTTATTTTATTTATTTTATTTCAGTAACATTGGATTATAACATTATATAGTTTTCAGATGTACATCGTAATATATTTCGAATTCTGTGTAGATTACAGCATGTTCACCACCCAAAAACTAATTAGAGTCCATCACCACACGTGAGCCTAATCACCCCTTTTACCCTCCCCCCTCCCCCCTTCCCCTATGGTAACCACCAATCCAATCTACATTGCTATGTGTTTGTTTATTGTTGTTTTTATCTTCTACTTATGAGTGAGATCATATGGTATTTGACTTTCTCCCTCTGACTTATTTCACTTAGCATAATACCCTCAAGGTCCATCCATGTTGTTTTAAAATTTATTTTACTCAATATTTGATGAGATCTTTCAATCAGAGGATTGTGTGTTTTTTCACCAAGTCTTGGATATATCTTTGGTCTCTCCTCAGTTGTCTTTTATTAAGTCCTTTTGTAATTCCCTCCTCCATATCTATTTTTTCCTTAGACTCTTCACCTCTTGTCTTTTTGCAGTACACACTGGAAAATTTTCTCTAGTTATTAACTCACTCTTCAGCTATGTCCATATCACCTATTTCTTTCTTTAATTTTTGCATTGATTAATTTCTAAGAACTATAGCTGAAATGTTATGGATTGATGCACTATACTTTCATGATTCTGAGGATATTTACAGTTATTCTGAAGTCATGGTCTGGTTTCTCTCTTTCTAGTATATCTCTTTCCTCAGGGATAAATTTTTCCCATTTAATGAACATAGTATCTCAATTCAAAGTGTTGGCTTTTCCCAAATATTTGGTGATACTTTAACAGGTACTCATTTTTGTATTTGAAACTCCCTATTAACTTGTGATTTCTTTATCTATTTGCTATTGCCCTCTTTCAGGGAACAGGCCAGTCACATTGCCAAGCAAGGTACCTTAGAAGCTCAGGCTGAGATTAAGATTCTTATGCAAGTGATTTATTGAGGGGGCTCTCAGTAGAAACGTCTAAGTGAAGGAAGCCAGATAAGACTGTGGGAAAAGTTAGTGGTTCCCAAACTTTGCCATGCATTAAAATCACCTGGGGAGCTTTTGAAAATCCCGAGATTAAGAGGAATGATGTCAGCAAGATAGCAGAATATGAAGCCCCAGGCTCTCCTTCCCCCACAGAGACACTGACTTAACAATATAAGGACCAGGTTACCTTTGTGAGAACTCCAGAAACCACTTGAGAGGTTACAGCATCCCATGTAAACACAAGGCCAAGAAGAGGCACACTGAAGCAATTTGGACATTTCATTGCACTTACTCACCTTACCCTATACCCCTTCCTGCACAGCAAGGGGCAATCAGGAGAAAACTCCCAACTCAGGACTTCCCCCTCATGAAGGAAAGAAAAAGCTGGAACATGTGTCCTACATGCTAGCTTTTTGAGGGGCTACCCAAAGGACTGATTTCTGTCTTACCTGACACCGAGCACTGACAGAAAAGTGAGTGGCACACTTTGGATGCCTGAGGTCCACTGAAAACAAAGGTGAGTCCTATGGGTTGTTACAGTTCCAGAGATATTGCATTACTTCAGATAGACATCCAAGGGTGCTCCAGAGTAGAAAACAGCAAAACTCTTCAGCTGGAGATAACACACCCGAGCCCAGAGAAGACACATCCCAGAAAGGTTTGAGAGGTCAATAGATTCTCTAGATAGTCTTATTGGTGAAGACATTTCCCTAGTGAAAACAATCCATAAAGACTGGGAGAGGTAGCCATTTTTTCAAATAAGAAATTTAACAAAAAATAATAAGGCATACAAAGAAACAGGGAATCATGGATCAATCAAAGGAATAAAATGAATCTCCAGAATCCTACCTTAAACAAATGGAAATGTATGAATTACTCAACAAATAATGCAAAGTAACCATTGTAAAGATACTCAAAGAGCTAAAAGAAATCAGGAAAATGATGCATCAACAAAATGAGAATACCAACATAGATATAGAAACTGTAAAAAAAAAAAGAAGAGCCAGAAATAAATTCTGGAGCTGCAGAATACAATAACTAAGTTGAAAAATTGACTAGAGGAGATCAACATCAGACTGGATCAAGCAGAAGAATTGGTGAACTCGAAGACAGGTCATTTGAAATTATTGAGTCAGAGGAGCAAAAAGAAAAACAAACAAAAAAAAGTAAGGGGATCCTAAAGGACTTATGGGATACCGTTAAATGGACAAGTCTATGCATTATGGGAGTTCCAGGAGGAAAAGAGAGAGATAAATGGTCAGAAAGCCCATTTGAAGAAATAATGGCCAGAAACTTCCAAATTTGAGGAAGGAAATGTACATACAAATTCAAGAAGCTGAAAGAATCCCCACTAAGATAAAACCGAAGAGACCTACACTGAGACACATATTCAAGCTGTCAAAAGTCACAGAAAGAGAGAATCTTGAAAGCAGCAAGAGCTCCCACAAGATAACAATTGGATTTCTCAGCAGAAACCTTGCAGGCCAGAAGAGAATGGTGTGATATATTCAAAATACTGGGGGAAAAAACCTGCCAACCAAGAATATTACAACCAGCAAACCACATGTAAAAGCGTCATGACATTGAATTTGGCAATGATTTCTTGGATATAACACTAAAAGCACAGGCAACAAAAGCAAAAACAGACAGATAGGACTGCATAAAATTTAAAAACTTCTGCACAGCAAAGGCAACAATTAACAAAGTGAAAAGACGACACACAGAATGGGAGAAAATAATTGCAAACCATATATCCGAAAAGATCAATATTTAGAATATATAAAGAACTACAACTCAACAATTAAAAAAAAAGAAACCTTGACTAAATAGTGGGCAAAGGACTTGAATAGACATTTCTCCAAAGAACATATACAAATGGCCAACAAGCACATGAAAGTGCTCAACATCTATAATCACTAGAGAATGCAAAGCAAAACTACAATGAGGGGGCCAGCCCCTTGGCCAAGTGGTTAAGTTCACGTGCTCCTCTTCGGTGGCCCAGGGTTTTTCCAGTTCGGGGCCTGGGGGTGGACATGGCACCAGTCATCAACCCATGCTGAGAGGGCATCCCACATAGCACAACCAGGAGGACCTACAACTAGAATATACAGCTATGTACTGGCAGGCTTTGGGGAGAAGAAGAAGGAAAAAAAATAACTATAATAACTATAATGAGATATCACCTCAAACCCATTAGGTTGGCCACTACCAAAAAAAAAAAAACCCCAGAAAATAACAAGTGTTGACACAAATGTAGAGAAACTGGAACACTTGTGCACTGCTGTTTGGAATATAAAATGGGCAGCTGCTATGCAAAACAGCTTGGAGTTTCCTCAAAAAACTAAAAATAGCATTACCATATAATCCATTAATCTCACTTCTGGGTATATATCCAAAAGAATTGAAAGCAGGATCTCAGCAAGGTATTTGCACATCCACGTTCATTGCAGCATTTTTCACAATAGCCAAGAGGTAGAAGCAGCCCAAATATCCATTGACAGATGAATAGATAAAGAAAATGTGGTGTATATGTACAATGGAATATTATTCAGCTGTAAAAAAGAAGGAAATCTTGTCACATTCTACGACATGGATGAACCTTGAGGAATTTATGCTGAATGAAATAAGCCAGGACAAAAACTACTAGAGTCGTCAAAATCTTGGTAACAGAAAGTAGAATAGTGGTTTCCAGGGCTTTGGATGAGGGGGACAAGGGTCATTGTTCAATGGGTATAGAGTTTCAATTTTGCAAGATGAAAAAGTTCTAGAGATCTGTTACACAACAATATGAATACAGTTAACACTACCGAACCGTACACTTAAAAATGGTTGAGAGTAAATTTTATATTATGTCTTTTTAAAAAACTTTTTAAAAATTCCAGTACTCTAGTCGAATTCCATCCTAAATCAGGTCAGAATGTCTTGAAACGGGAGCCAGGCGTTAGTACTTTTCAAAGGTCTCCAAGTACACAGTAGGCAACCTCTAGGACGGCTCCCACTGACCCCTGCTTTCTGATATTTACACTTCTGTGTAATACCCTCTTCTTGACTGTGGGCTGGACTTATTGACTTGCTTCTAACGGACAGAATGGAGCAGAAGTGATAGGATATACTTGTAAGATTAGGTTTGAGAAGACCATGGCTTCTAGCTTGCATGTTCTCTCTTGCATTCTCTTTGATTGCTTCTCTGAGGGGGAGCCGGCTGCCATGTCGTGAGCAGCCCTGAGGAGAAGTCCCCATGGCAAGAGACTGAAAGCCTGCCAGCAGCCATGTGAATAAACTTGGAAGCAGGTCTTCACCCACCCACCTCGTGAGAGACCTTGAGCCAGAGGCATACAGCTAAGCCACACCCAGATTCCTGACCCACAGAAGTTGTGAGATAATAAATGTTTGTTGTTTTAAGCTGCTAAATTTGGGGATGATTTGTTATACAGCAACAGATAAAAAATACACCAGGTCATTCCAATGTGCAGTAAAGTTCAGGAACCACTGAAGTAGGCAAATATGTGTTTTCAGAGAATTCTAGACTCTTCTTGAGTACACAGGGCAATCTTGAGCGTAAAATGTACCAGAGAGGTTGTACAGCCAGGGGAAAAGGCGCTAACCTGTAAGACCCTCACATCAGTCAGTCATTGGCAGGAGCTATCCGGAAGGAGGGTAGGAGGGTAGGGGTGGGGAAACCTAGGCATCCCCAAGTAAGCTCTCGTCATGGGGGGAGGCTCCTGGAAAGCTGCAGGTGTCAGTAGTCAGCAGCCAACAAGCAGCAGCTGGGGGATGTATGCACTGGCCTGGTAAATGGGCTCTGGTGGGGCCCCAAGAGCATCTTTCCATGGGGTACACCTCAGCCTTTATAAATTGAATGTGGAAAAGATGAGGCAAGGTTCTGGATGAGATATACTGACAGAAGGTACTCTGGGCAGCAGTTTCCCTATTCCTCACGGGTGTCATCAACCACTCCAGGAATTTGCTCTCTCGCCTTCATAACTTGGGTGCCCACAGTCATTATTCGTTCTTTGGGGCAGACACCTCTGTCCCTTATTGGCTTGATCAAGAGGTAGGAATGGTGTAGAGAGTACACTTGTCTGGCCATCTTACAGTGGTACTCCAAATAATCACCCATTTGATTTCCTCAGAGGTCCCTCCTGCTCCCAGCATCTGCCGTTTCTGGGCTTGGAGCATTTTTAGAAGTACACCATATCTTTGTAGCAATCTTTACTTATGCACATTTTGGCTTATGGTTTCCTTTTTCGATCCTAAACTCTCTGTCTCTTATCTTCCTGGGATACACGTAGCTTCTTGTCCCTTGAGGACTCCTCTCTTTTCTCCAGTTAGGTTATGGGTTTTTCTATTACTTTTCTATCTTTATCTCAGAGGATTTAGGGATGGCAGCAGAGGCTGCAACTGTGCTCAGCCCAACATCTTGGATGAAATCTCTATAAAATTTTAGCCAGCACTAAAAAATACGTGAAAAGTTTTACCACCATTAAATGACATTCACTCAAAAGCAGAATTGTTCCATTTGAAGTTGCTGTAAAGGTTAACATACTTGTTGTAAAATTTAATATAAAACACTATTTGGTTAAAAGGATGTTTTAAAATTGGTTTTCAAAGTCTTTCTCTCAGTTTTGTACTAGGCGCTGTCTCTCCTGCTGTTGTCGTCCCTTCCATGCTGGTTTTGCAAGAAAAAGGATATGGTATTGAGAAAGGCATTCCAACCTTACTAATAGCTGCTAGCAGTTTGGAAGACATCCTGGCTATCACTGGATTCAATACATGCTTGAGCATCGTCTTTTCCACAGGTGAACAAGAAAATACAGCAGCTGCCGTAGCGTCATAGCTCTTTCTGCGTTAGTTCTTCAAACAAGGTTTCCAGCTTTACTGCTCCATTTATAAACCATGACTTATTTACGTTTAACATCTTTTATTCTTTGTAGAAAGCTCATTCTAGACCAGGGAAGAAATTTCAATGGGTTAAGAAACCACTGCTTAACACAAATGATTTCATTTTAATAATCATGTATTTCAATTAATTTTATAACCTATATTATTACCATTTATCTGATCATATTACTTTGGAATGTTATCACAGTTTTTGATAGAAAATTTTAAGCAGCAATATTATTAGTACTACTAATATATTTAGTAGATGTTTTTGAAATGTACCTTTTTGGCCATCATTATAAATAACTGGTTGCTCTATTATTAAGACAACTTAAGTATACAGGGAGTGGACAATTGTGTGCCTTTTTGGTAGTGGTGGGACAATATCCTGCACCAATTCTGAATCCAAAGGTGATATTTAGTCTTGAATATCACTCTGCAGAAATTGTGAAAGTAAACATTTCCAAATTTAGTAATGTTTTAATTATCTGCAATGTTTGAAATTGTCTTCTGTATTATTGAAGCACCAAAATATTTTTAAGTTGAAGAGTAGTATATATAGTTTCTCTTAAAATCACAAGATGTAAATACATAAGAAGGAAAAAAAGGAAAAGATAAAAACAAAATATGCAATACTCGTGACCCCAAGAATAATAATTCTGAATATTTTGATGTAAATCCACCCAGACTTCTCCCTCTTTCCTTCTCTCTTTCCCTCACACTCTCTTTCTCTTCTCTCTCAATATTCTTATGAAATTATTGAACATGGACCATGTTTTCTTGTAACCTGAGTTTTTTTGCACTTAACTTTATATCACACATTTCTTTTCAGTAAATATATTTCTATGACATTTTTAATGGTTGCATATTATTTGATTGGCTGCATCATAATTACTTAAGCCGTTGAAAATTGAATTTGACTCCAATATTTCCTATTAAAATAATGCCTGGTTGAACATCTTGTAGCTAAATAGTTGTACCTACTTAATATTTTCTTAATCTTAAAAGTGGAATTGTTGAGCTAAAAAGTATATAGAGTTATAAGCTTTTTAAAACATATTGTCACAATATCATTTCCTACCAGGGTGCACAAACTTACCACTTTCTCTTCATTTTCTTCAAAATAGGTATACTAGTCTTTCTTACCTCTGCTAATTGGAGAGGTGGAAGATGAGGCCTCTTCAAATGGGAGGTTTTATAAATTGCTTTTCTTGAAATCTTTTGCCTGTTATCTTATAGATGTATTCATCTTTTGTTCTTTTAGATTTGTCAGGATTCTGCATAAAATTAAGAATTATAACCCTTTGTTTTATATCCTATAGTTTTTCCAATTTGTAATTTGCCTTTTAACTTTATCTCTTTTTTTGCCATTCAGAAGTTCTAAATTTTTTATTGTCTAATCTGGCAGTCTTTTCCTACGTGACTGGTATCAGTCATTATGTCAAAAAATATTTTTTGTGCTGCTCTTCCACCGTGCCAAACACTGTGCCAAACTCTGAGGATAAACAGTGAACAACAGTATCGGCTTTTATTGAGTAATTGCTCGGTACTTGCTCCAAGTTCCATAGATGTCCCCACTCATTTAATAGTCACAATAGTTCTATGCTTATTTTACAGATAAGAAAACTGAGGAACAGAATTAAGTACCTTGCTCAAAATCACAGATCCAATGAGTAGAGTAGCCAAGATGTGAATCTGGCAGTCTGACCCCAGACCCGCACTTCTAAGCTCCACCCTGTACTGCCCGCTGACACAGCAGACACAGAAGACCATGTGGCCGTGTTCTCCAGGAGTTTATATTAAACAGATAATTACAAAGGTGATGAATATCACGTAGGATAGGATGCTATGGGAACATGCTACAGGAGACCAAACCTAATTTGAGGAGAACCAAAAAAGTGAAAAACCCAGCAGGTAGATGCTCAGAAAATCCTCTCCCACCTCCTAACCATATAAACTGTCACTGAAAATTTCACGGACTTTCAAGGTTTTACACAATAGATCTCCAATACGTGTATATTTTGGAATATGGCGAATGTTGAGATCTAACCTTGTCTTCTGAGTCAACTGGCGTTTTTGTCATTGTATAATGTCCTTCTTTATCTCTTGTGGCAGTATTTAATTTAACATCTTTTTTGTCTGATATAAGTATGACCACTCCTGCTTTTTTGGTTACTATTCGCATGGAGTATCTTTTTTCCATTCTTATAGTTATAACAATCTATTCTAAAGTGATAACAACTGAACTTCATCCTCCTCGCTTTATGTTATCAACACCACAAATTATATTTTTATATTGTGTATCCGCTAACATAATTTTATGGTTAGTTATTTTTTAAGCTTTTATCTTAAATTTTATAACAAAATTAAAAGTGATTTACTCGCCACTGTTACAGTATTGCAGAATTCTGAATTCATCGACATACTTACCTGTACCAGAGGTTTATATTTGTCTGCTTTTGTGTTGCTATCGAAGGTCCTTTTATTTCCACTTGAAGGATTCCCTTTAACATTCCTGGTAATGCAAGGCCAGTGGTGATGAACTCCCTCAGCTTTTGTTTATCTGGGGAAGTTTTCATTTCTCCTTCATTTTGAAGGACAATTTTGTGGAATACTACTCTTGGTTGGCAGGTTTTTTCTTTCAACACTTTGAGTATACCATCCCACCCTCTTCTGGCCTTTAAGGTTTCCACTGTGAAATACCCTGGTAATGTTATAAGTGCTCCTGTGGATATGATGACTCACTTTTCTCTTGCTGCAACTTCTTAGTTGGTTTGTAGACTGTCATAAAGGCTTTCGGACTGTATATTGTTAAGTTGGTGTCTCCGTGGGGGATCGAGGTTCTGGGGCTTGCCATTCCATCATTTTGCTGTTGTCACCCCTTATTTTTATTGTTTTTAATGAAAAAATATTTCTAAAATACATATATTTACATGCTGCATTGACCTAAATTCACAGAGCATAACTGAACTTTTTTGTGACCCAGGATCATTTTTTTAAGCTTATTATAATAAGCTACAGATATGCATACATAAAATATACTGGAAACTCAATTGACCCTTGAATATTCCTAGAATTGACCCTGGAATAAATCTTTTTTTATGTTGTTGTTTTATTGTTCTTTTTATGTTTAAATCATTTGTATCTTTGTCTTAATAGTACATCAGAGAAGAAACATTACCAGCCAGGTGCTAGGTGCCAGAGGTGCTCCTTTGTCGGTCTCTGTCCATTCTTCTACCTCACCTGGTGCTTCAGGTTGGGTGTGTAAGGGGACTACTTTGTGGCTTATCACTTCTTTGTTTTCTGGCCTATTTATTCAATGAACATTTCCCAGTTGTGTATAAATATAAATTATTTGAGAGTCCATATTTAATTTATCAAATAAATCTGTGTATATTTTCACATATGTAAATATTAAAAGTCTATTTTTGTATATTTGTTCTATAAAATATGTGCCTTTCTTCAAGAAGCACCTCGATTTGATTTTCTGCTGTGTTGGGCGTGTTAGAATGTTTCTCTGTGAAATGTTTTCCTGCTTGTGTGCTTTTACAGGTGGTATACTGGGTAACGTCATAGCCTCTTTTTGGGACGTACTTGTTGGTGTGCTGGTTGGAACTCTTTTGGGATTTTTTCTTCGATATTTTCCAAGTGGAGATCAGGTGAATAAAAAATTAATCTATTTTCTAGAAGTGTAGTATTAGACATTTCTTTCAAAAATTTGAACTTTTGGAAGATCTATGAAGTATTAAATTTAATATTCAATTCTCTTTCCCAAAAGTAGCCTTCAGTGACTACTCTGCTTAAACCCAAGCACAGTTGTGATTGGTGCAGGGCAATGGCAATTTGGCAAATAAGGAATATCAGGAAAATGTACTCAACTCAGAGTACCCTCTCCATTCCACCCCACCCCTTCTTCACTAACTTGCCTATTGACTCCTGACAGTTTTTCCTAACCTTTTTTCCCTCAAACTTTCCCTTGAACATTTTTGGAGATATAGATTCCCACTTATCTCTCCATATTCCCTGATTAAGTTCACTCCTGCTCCCTTTGACTATGGCAACACTGACAGGTTCAACCCTTTCCTGCCTTGCAGCGTGTGCATCACTCTTGTATTCCCGCAACTTCCATGTTTCCCCCTAACCATTGTCTTAGCTAAAGAGATATTCAGAAATTTATTTTTAATTCATTGGATATGTTATATGGAATTACACATTATATGGGTCTCTTTTTTTTTCCTTCTTCACTTAGTTAAAATATTGTAACCATTTTACTGACATTAGTATCAAAGATGTGGCAGATGATGAGACAATAATTGAAAGTTTGGTCACGATACTAAGTCTGCTAACATTTTTGGTGAAGAAGTCAAACTTTTAGACGTTATTTAATATAAAATATAGAGACATGGTATCAAAGGGTCAATCATACATGATAGATAATGCAAATAGTGTATTACATATTAATGTAAGTTAGTTTCTAAATATCTGTCTGATTCTAGACGAGGCTTTCGTTGAAGAGGGCGTTCCTGCTCGTGAGCCTGTGCGTGTCTGCTGTCCTGGGCGGCCACCGCCTGGGTCTGCACGGGGCTGGAGGGCTGTGCACGCTGGTGCTGACTTTCATCGCAGGGATGAGTTGGTCCAAAGAAAAGGTGAATATTTTTAATCCACCATTTTTTTTAAATAAAATAACTGCATTTTTTAATATTTATAATGGACATTTAGGAAATCTCCTTGTTCTAGTTGGAAGGTGTTCCAGAAGTTAGTGTCTCCAAGGAAATGAAATATTTAGGAAAAAAAAGGACCTGGAAATACACTAAAATGCAATCAGAAATTGAGTTATCACATCAAGCCTCTTTCTTTTTCCAAGTTTTGCAATCTGATTACATAACTTTTATTGATTTAACTATTTTATTCATTAAAATTTTAGTTATACAATTAATACATGAAAACATGCTCATAAAAGATTCAAACAATACAGAGGGTCCACATATAGAACAAAATGTAAAAGATTCCTTTTCCCACACCACTCCAAAATATCAAACCCCCTTCTCAGAATTAATCATTTCCTCTTATCAATCCTTTATTTATAGACATTTAGATCATTGCTGTTTTTTGTTGTTATGAACAGTGCTGCCACGAGCAGTCCTGTTTGCGTGTCTTCTTGCAAATGTGCGAGCACTTCTCTAGGAACAGATTCCTAGAACTGGAATTGCTGAATTTAGACATGGTATGTTTCTGTTTTGATGACTGCTGCCAAATTATCCCTTCGAAAGATTTTATTTATTTACACTACTTACTGTCGCCAGTGTAGAAGAGTCCCCAATACCTCAAACCATCAACAACCCTGGATATTATCACTAGCTCTCCTTTTTTTTTTTACAATCTTATGATAAGAACCTATATAACATTGTTATTCTTTATTTACATTTTTCTGATTAGTAATGAGGTAAAATTCTCTTCATATATTCTTTTTTAACTACCTATTCATATTCTTTGCTCATTTTTTGATTGGTTTCTTTAGCTTTTTGTTCCTAATTTATAGAGTTTCTCTATATGTTAGGGCTACTAATCCTTTGTTATATACATCTTGTGTATAATTTTTGCTTATCTTCAACTTTGTTTCTGATGTCTTTTTTTTCTCTTCTTTCCTTTTCTTTTTCTTTTTCCTTTTTTTTGGAGGAAGATTAGCCCTGAGCTAACATCTGCTGCCAATCCTCCTCTTTTTGCTGAGGAAAGCTGGCCCTGAGCTAACATCCGTGCCCATCTTCCCCTACTTTATATGTGGGACACCTGCCACAGCATGGCGTGTCAAGTGGTGCCATGTCCACATCTGGGATCTGAACTGGCAAACCCTGGGCCGATGAAGCGGAATGTGCACACTTAACCGCTGCGCCACCAGGCCAGCCCCTGATGTCTCTTTTTTAATGCTTTTTTTTTTTTTGGTGAGGAAGATTGGCCCTGAGCTAACATCTGTTGCCAATCCTCCTCTTTTGTTTTTTTCTCCCCACAGCCTCAGTACATACTTGTATATCCTAGTTGTAGGTCATTCTAGTTCTTCTACGTGGAACACCACCGCAGCATGGCTTGATGAGCAGTGCATAAGTCCATGCCCAGGATCCAAACCAGCAAACCCCGGGCCACCAAAGCTGAGTGCATGAACTTAATCGCCCGGCCACAGGGCTGGCCGCTATAATGTCGTTTGTATGGAAGTAAAATTTCCTATAGTCAAACCTGTCAGTTTTTCCTTTTTGGTTTTGGATTCTGTATCTTTTTTAAGAATAATTTCTTCACCCAAGATTATAAGATTATAAACATTATAATATCTTCTGTATTATCACCTAATACTTTGGTAGTTTTTGTTCGTTTTGTTTTTACATTCAGTAATTTAATCCATCTGGAATTTATTTTTTTGACTACTGTGAGGTAAGGATATACATGTGTGTGATTATATATATATATGTATTCATAGACATATATGCATACATGTAATAGATACATATTTATATGAACATATATTGGATAGTCAATTTTTGCCAAATTATTTATTGACTAATTTATTGACATTAATTTTCAGTGAGTTTTTAAATGCCTCTTTTAATATGACCTAACCTTTCACGTACATACAAGTTCATTTCTGGAATCTATTTAGTCCCACTTATCTATTCTTATGCCAATACCACTCTATTTTAAATCACTGTAGTTTTATATCTCAAAATCTAATATAAAAGATTCTCTCTCATTGTACTTATTTTTAAAGTATTTCTTGGCTGTTACCACCCATATTCTTTCTTAGATAGATTTTAGAATCAGCTTGGGAAGTTCCCTACTCAAAAATCATATTGGCATTTTGTTTAGTATTCCAATAAAATCATAATTATAAAAGAAATTAAATGGTTAATAATAAATTACAATTAGATAAATGAAATGAAAACTACTAGAATTCTTTTTTTATATGATAAAGAAAATCAAACAGTAAAGAATAAATAGATTTTAAAGATTAAAAGTAACAAATAGGAGGGGCCAGCCCCATGGCATAGTGGTTGAGTTTGCTGTGTTCCGCGTCAGCGGCCCAGGTTCACGGGCCCAGATCCCAGGTGTGGACTCACACCACTTGTCAGCCATGCTGTAGCAGCAACCCACATACAAAACAGACGAAGGTTGGCATAGATGTTAGCCCAAGGCTAATCTTCCTCAAGCAAAAAGAGGAAGATTGACAGCAGATGTTAGCTTCCTCGGCAAAAGCAAAAAAGAAAAACAGTAATAAATAGGATAATGTGTTATAAAGAAGAAAGAGTAATATTGTTTTTTCTTTTTTTCCTTTTTTAAACTTTACTTTTATAAATGGCAATCAGAAAATTCAATCATAAGGAGAATAGTTATGAAGATAGCTTTAAGCCCCAAACAAAAGATATCAAGGTTTTGTGTATCTTCTATAGAGAAAAGATAAGCCCAGACCGAGACAAAAGCCTCTGCACCCTACTCCTGGAGGAGAGCCGGTGCAGTTCCGTCAGCAGGGGCCTCTGCTGTCACCACATCCTTGGGGGAGTAGCACTGGGAGGGACTCAGTCCCAGAAAGGGAAGCAGGGCAGCAACCAAATAAGAATCTATTCTATGTTTTTGGTTTGGTTTTAAGGAAAAAATAATTTTGAAATTTCCAACATGGGTCCTTTGGAAGCAGGCCTAACAGATTACCAGAATTTTCTTCCTAGTAGCTAGGGACTCATGGGGATTCACTTTCAGGGAGCTGAGTTCCAGGATAATTGTTAGGAGGGTGTTCCCAGCTCCCTTTTGAGTGAAATGTTGGCGTGATGCTGAGTCTCTTCTCCTCAGGGTGATACAGTTCCAACTCTATTCCGTTACCTGACAGACGAAAACCAGAACTCTTACTGACCCATCAGAACATGTCTGGAACTCCAAAGACTTACATGTTCCATGACAAAATTACCAAATAATATTTTTATTTTATAGCTTTGTAGATTGCTTTTAATCAAATTTTACCTAAGTATTTGAGTAGAAGAATTAACCTACTCAATTTTTATTAACTTTTAACATTTCTTCTACAAATAAAATATCTTAAGTTTATTAACTGTTAAGAGAAACTTTAAATTTCTGAAATGCAGTTATTTTTATGTGCCACGATGACTAAACGTGTGTTACTCTTTTCTGTAGATGAAAGTCCAAAAAATTATTTCAACTGTGTGGAATGTTTTTCAACCCCTTCTTTTTGGTTTGGTTGGATCAGAAGTATCTGTTGCATCTCTTAAGTCAAATGCTATCGGTAAGAATGATTAGAGGCACAAAAAATATAAGATTTGAAAATATTTAAGAAAACTACGAATAATTTGTGTTTTACTTACAATGTGTCCTTGAATGCTAAAAGGGCTTTGGGAAGCTCATGGGGCTGTAGCAACAGCTTCATCTTCCTTCACCCCATGTGCACCATTTGCAGACAGCCCTGAGTCCGCCCACGTGTCTGGAGGAAGTGGAGACTAGGATTCTTTTCTGAGGGGAAATATTAGATACCATCAGCCCCTTTTGAATACTTCCATTTATAGTAAAAGTTCAAAGTCTATCAGGTCAGAATTAAATAAATGTAATCTATCTTATTTTTCATGGTACCTCTACCATCAGATAATCTCTTGCACTTTACCTAGAAGCCTCAATCAGATTTGTGATTATTATTTTTACTTAAATAAAGAAAAAGGAAATAGTCTTAAAATACTTTCAACACTTTTACAAATCACATCTCTAGGCATAAAGAATGACTTCTTGCCAAATATCTTGTTACTTGTGTTTGTTTTTATCTGTTGTAGGCCTTTGTGTTGCCACCTTGAGTCTGGCGTTACTGATTCGCATTTCTTCTGCATTTGCATTGGTGTGTTTTGCTGGCTTTAGTTTCAAGGAGAAAATATTCATTGCTTTATCCTGGATGCCCAAAGCTACGGTCCAAGTAAGGACATGTTAAAGCCATTCTAATCATGTCAATGTGGATGAAGTTTGAAAATTCTAGATGAAAAACGTTACTCCACTCGAAAAATGTGCGCTATTAGCTCAATTGATCATAACTATCATTACATTTAATGTAATCTTTTGAAATCTGTTTTAAAATCAATTCTTATGAAATTGAAAAATATACTTTTAATGACAAATAATTCCTAAACTTATGAAAACATTCTTTCTATTTCCCAGAATATAAAATAAGAATATATCTGAAAATTGGAATTTTTACATTTTGCTGAATATTGTAGAGCTAAATGTTATGATTTTAAAGTAGAGACACATTGATTCTTTTAAAAATATCTCTTTAGTGCCCGTGATACCTACTCCACCACACAAGAATGGACACATTGTTTTTAATTGTCCATTTCATTTGGACGGCTGTTTGATTAATGACTGACTCTCCCCAAGAGCCTGCATGGGAGGGACAGGCCCAGTGTCTGGGCGTTTGATTATTTTCTCCCTAGCACTTGACACAGTGCCTGACACACAGGAGGTACATAGTAAATAAGCATTGCGTGCCTCCAAAAATGAATGACGACTGAATGAATGAATAAAGGAAAGGAAGGGGAGGCCTGTGCAGGTTTGCCCTCTGATTCGACGATATTCTTCTCCTACTACAAAGTATTGCTACTTATTGCTAACCTTTTTAACCTGGCAGCCTAACGCCTTGATTTCCTGACATTCTTTTCTCCGTTGTTATTCCTAAACAGAAGCTTGTGAGTTTCCACGCCACAAAATTCTCTGTGTGCCTTGGTTAGAAAAGCAGGTCCATGGGCCAGGCTGGCTGCTTGCAGTGCCATGCTACAAGTAACCTCTCAGGCCCAGCTTTTAGATTCCAACCTCTGGTCAGTTTTCCCGCATCACGCTGTTTCCCAAGTAGGAAGAACAGGGGAAAATGAGCAAGAAAGTCCTAGAGAACCAGGAGAAACCTTAGTATTTTGTGTTGTCTTGTTGCAGCCAAGAACCAAGTGGTACATGGTAAAGGCAAGTTAGCAAGACCCCGGTTCAGTCAGAACGCTCAGTTCTGAGTGACAGCAGTACCCCAGGCAGACATTTGAACAGGACCAGCTGAGATGCAAAATCAGCCCCAAATGTCTGCACACTAACCTGTCACTATTACACTCTTCCTCCAAGTACATTTGCTAGGAAGAACATAGAATTGATGAACAATTCGTGAAAATTCCTCAGCACTTTGTCTTGTCTCTATTCTAATAGTTTAGTGCTAAGTTTTGTTTGTTGATTTTAACAAAGCCATTTACTTTTATTATATGTTAACACTCTTTAACATTTTTCTTTATGCCTCATCCTTCCCGCCCCTAAACGCAGGCTGTATTAGGTCCTCTGGCTCTAGAAACAGCAAGAATCAACGCACCCCATTTGGAAGCATATTCGAAGGATGTGATGACAGTAGCGTTTTTAGCCATCTTGATCACAGCTCCAAATGGAGCTCTAATTATTGGCATACTGGGGCCCAAACTTCTTACACGCTGTGATGCAAGCAAAATAAAAATGGAATTGACAGAATTAAAACTTCACTAAAAAGTTTATTTGCCATCACCTGTTTCTTTTAATGAATTATCTTACATGAGAGAAAAATAAAGTACAAATATGTGGAGAGTGTACGTAGAAGATTTAATAAATATGTGATTTCACTACACAGAGCTTCCCTATGGTTTTTTTATTCTAAAGTTAATTTAATAAAAAAATATAAAACAGGGGCTGGCCTGCTGGTGCAGCGGTTAAGTGCGCACGTTCCACTTCAGTGGCCCGGGGTTCCCTGGTTCAGATCCCGGGTGCAGACATGGCAGTGCTCATCAAGCCGTGCTGTGGCAGGCGTCCCACATATAAAGTAGAGGAAGATGGGTATGGATGTTAGCTCAGGGCCAGTCTTCCTTAGAGAAAAGAGGAGGATTGGCAGCAGATGTTAGTTCAGGGCTGATCTTCCTCAAGAAAAAAAAATATATATATATATATACATATATATATAAAAAACAGAATGCCCTCCCAGTATTTTTATATTTCAAGAACGAAGTAAATCTGTAAATACCCTAGGAAAGTTTAAAGTAATCCACCAGTCTGAATTTGCTGTCATAATACAAATTAAGTGTAATAAAAAATTAAATGAACCTAATGACAGAAAGGTCAAATAGTTTAAGTCTCCAAACAGGAGGAGAGAACTCTCTATCAGTTCAATAATTCAGTTACAGAGATCACCTGGAAAAGAAAAAAGAATGACAGGAATAAAACACACCAACTTTAAATGGGTCAACTAAATAGATTTTAAATTCTGGTTTTAGTAACTACCTGAATAAATAATATGTTAAGTAAAAGTACTTACTTCTAGTAAAGGTAGACTAGTAAAGTTATACTTACCTTACTTCTGAAAGATCCTTTTAAATGACAGTCTGATTTAGTAGTTTTTAAATGAAACTCTATCTGTAGTTTTTATTTTACAGTTATAAAATTAAATCATGAGTGGAAATAAACTGATTTTTCAATAGTGTAAAATAGTGTAGGAATTAAAGTTGGCTTGCAGAAATGAAAGATTCATAGCCTATTTTCCCTGTGAGACTGTCTTCTCCTTAGCAGCACAGAGCCACCACTCCATTCAGGCTGATGAAGTCTGCTGTGCTAATACAGAATCCATCATAAGCAAGATGCAGTTTCAGTGGATTTCAAGATTCTTCATTTTAAAGTTACTTCATATGAAAGCTTCTCAAATAGCCTTCGTGAATGGCCTCTTAGGAATTACTCTGACTTCCTTGACAAACACCAAACGCAGGGACCAAACGTTACTTTGGTTTCTCTCCTCTCTCTTACAAGCAAGGTATTAGAACAGCACCGAATAGGAAATTTACAGATAAATTTGCAAAGTGAAGCAAATATAAAGTAAGGCAATCAAAACTATGTGTCTATTCTTATTAAGCTGAGATCTTTCACAAAATGTATCACTAAAACTGCCAAAAGTTCAAGCACACCCAGATAATTCTGGGAGAAGATAATACAGCGACTGTTCTAGTAACATTTTCTTCTACACTTTTACAACTTAGCACAGAGTCTATGCCTCATTTTCCACTATTTTAATTGTACTACTAAAATTCTAAAAACTTAAACTGTACCAGTATTTTGACTAATGTTTAAATCACAAAGGCATATCATTTTTACTAATAACAAAATGAAAATATATTTATATTCACAGCTATTATTTTATATTCACAAGAGAATTAGATTTTAAAATCTTTTTTTTAATTGAGGTAACATTGGCTTATAACATTGTATAAATTTCAGGTGTACATAATTGTGTTTTGATTTCTGTGTAGAATATCTCATGTTCACCACCCAAAGACTAATTACCATCCATCACCACACACACGTGCCCAGTCCCCGCTTTCACTCTCCTCCCTCCCTGCCTCCCCTCCAGTAAACCAATCTAATCTCTGTATCTATGTGTTTGTTTGTTGTTGTTGTTGGTGGTGGTGGTGAGGAGGATTGTCCCTGAGCTAACATCTGTACCAATCCTCCTCTATTCTGTATGTGGGACGCCACCACAGCATGGCTTCATGAGTGCTGTGTAGGTCCACACGCAGGGTCCAAACCAGTGAACCCCAGGCTGCTGAAGCGGAGTATGCGAACTTATCCACTACACCACCAGGCCATCCCCTGTTTGTTGTTTTTTTTTATCTTCTATTTATGAGTGAGATCATACAGTATTTTACTTTTTCCATCTGACTTATTTCACTGAGCATAATACCTTCAAGGTCCATCCATGTTGTCACAAATGGCCAGATTTCATCATTTCTTATGGCTGAGTAGTATTCCATTGTGCATGTATATCATATCTTCTTTATCCATTCGTCCCTTGATGGGCCCTCAGGTTGTGTCCAAGTTTTGGCTATTGTGAATAATGCTGCGATAAACATAGAGGTGCATGTGTCTTTACGCATTCATGTTTTCATGTTTTTTGGATAAATATCCAGCAGTGAAATAGCTGGATCATATGGTATTTCTGTTCTTAACTTTTTCAGGAGTCTCCATACTGTTTTCCAAAGTGGTTGGACCAGTTTGCATTTCCACCAGCAGTGTAAGAGAGTTCTCTTTTCCCTACATCCTCTCCAACACTTGTTATTTCTTGTCTTGTTAATTATAGCCATTTTGATGGGTGTGAGGTATATCATTGTAGCTTTGATTTGCATTTCCTTAATAATTAGTGATGTTGAACATCTTGTCATCTGCCTGTTGCCCATCTGTATATCTTCTTTGGAAAAACGTCTGTTCAGATCTCTTGACTGTTTTTTAATTGGGTTGTTTGGTTTTTGTTGTTGAGATGTATGAGTTCTTTATACATTTTGGATATTAATCCCTTGACAGATGTACGGTTTGCAAATATCTTCTCCCAATTGTTAGGTTGTCTTTTTGTTTTGCTGGTGATTTCTTTTGCTGTGCAGAAGCTTTTTGGTTTGATATAGTCCCATCTGTTTATTTTTTCTTTTGTTACCCTTGCCTGATCAGACATGGTACTTGAAAATAGGCCGCTAAGATTGATGTCAAAGAGTGTCCTGCCTATGTTTTCTTCCGGAAGTTTTATGGTTTCAGGTCTTACGGTCAAGTCTTTAATCTATTTTTAGTTAATTTTTGTGTATGGTGTAAGATAATGATCTACTTTCATTCTTTGGCATGTAGCTGTCCAGTTTTCCCAACATCATTTATTTACTTATACTTTTTTTTTTGATGAGGAAGATTGGTCCTGAGCTAACATCTCCTGCCAATCTTCTTTTTTTTCTTGTCTCCCCAAAGCCCCAGTACATAGTTACATATCCTAGTTGTAAGTTATTCTAGTTCTTCTGTGTGGGATGCTGCCACAGCATGGCTTGATGAGTGGTGTATATGTCCGCATCTGGGATCTGAACTGGTGAACCCCAGGCTGCCCAAGCGGAGCACACAAACTTAACTACTTGGCCATGGGGCTGGCCCCCCAACACCATTTATTGACCAGACTTTCCTTTCTCTCTTGTATGTTCTTGGCTCCTTTGTCAAAGATTAGCTGTCTGTAGATGTGTGGTTTTACTTCTGGGCTTTTGGTTCTGTTCCATTGATCTGTGTGTCTGTTTTTGTGCCAGTATTATGCTGTTTCAATTACTACAGGTTTGTTGTTTCTGTTTTTTGGTTGTTTTTTTTTTTCTCTTTGATGAGGAACATCAGCCCTAAGCTAACATCTGTGCCAATCTTCCTCTAGTTTGTATGTAGGATGCTGCCACTGCATGGCTTGATGAGCAGTATATAGGTTCATGTCCAGGATCCAAACCTGCAAACCCCAGACCGCGGAAGCAGAGTGTGCGAACTCAACCACTATGCCAACTGGCTGGCCCCTAGCTGTGGAGCATATTTTGAAGTCAGGGATTGTGATACCTCCAGCCGTATTCATTTTCTCAGGATTGCTTTGGTTATTTGGGGTCTTTTCTTGTTCCAAATAAATTTTAGGATTCTTTGTTCTATTTCCATCAAGAATGTCATTGGGATTCTGATTGGGATTGCATTGAATCTGTAGATTGCTTTAGGTAATAAGGACATTTTAACTATGCTTATTCTTCCAATCCCTGAGCATGGAATATCTTTCCATTTCTTTGTATCTTCTTTGATTTCTTTCAATAATGTCTTATAGTTTTCAGTGTATACATCTTTCACCTATTTGGTTAAGTTTATTCCTAGGTATTTTATTCTTTTTGTTGCAATTGTAAATGGAATTATATTCTCAACTTTTCTTTTTCTAGTTCATTACTAGTGTATAGAAATGCAGTTGATTTTTTTTTTTTAAAGAGTGGCACCTGAGCTAACATCTGTTGCAAATTTTTTCTTTCTTTCTCCCCAAAGCCCCGCAGTACATAATTGCATGTTCTAGTTACATGTCCTTATAGCTGTGCTATGTGGGACACCACCTCAGCATGGCTTGTTGAGTGGTGCCAGGTCGGCGCCCAGGATTCAAACCAGCAAAACCCTGGGCAGCTGAAGTGGAGAGTGCAAACCCAACCACTCAGCCATGGGGCTGGCCCCAAAATGCAATCGATTTTTGCATGTTGATTTTGTACCATGCAACTTTGCAGTAGTTGTTGACTGTGTCTAATAGTTTTCTGGTGGATTCTTTAGAGTTTTCTATATATAGAATCATGTCATCTGCAAACAGAATTTTGCTTCTTTCTTTCCAGTTTGGATACCTTTTATTTCCTTTTCTTGCCTAATTGCTCTAGACAAAACCTCCAGTACTATGTTGAATAAGAGTGATGAGAGTGGGCACCCTTGTCTTGCTCCTGTTCTCAGAGAAATGACTTTCAGTTTTTCACTGGTAAGTATGATTTTGGCTGTGGGTTTGTCATATATGGGCTTTATTATGTTGAGGTACTTTCCTTTTATACACATTTTATTGAGAGTTTTTATCATAAATGGATGTCGGATCTTGTCATATGCTTTCTCAACATCTATTGAGATGACCATGTGGTTTTTGTTCCTCATTTTGTTAATGTGGTGTATTGCATTGGTTAATTGGCAGATGTTGAACCATCTGGGCATCCTTGGAACAAATCCCACTTTGTCATGGTGTATGTTCCTTTTAATGTATTTCTGTATTTGATTTGCTAATATTTTGTTAAGGTTTATTACATCTATGTTCATCAGTAATATTGGCCTGTAATTTTCCTTTTTTGTGTTGTCCTTGTCTGGTTTTGGTATCAGGGTAATGTTGGCCTCATAGAATGAGTTAGGAAGCCTCCCCTCCTCTTCAATATTTCGGAACAATTTGAGAGGATAGGTATTAAGCCTTCTTTGAATGTTTGGTAGAATTCACCAGAGAAGCCATCTGGTCCTGGACTTTTGTTTTTTGGAATGTTTTTGATTACTGTTTCAATCTCTACTTGTGATTGGTGTATTCAGATTCTCTATTTCTTCTTTTTTTTAACTTTTTTTTTAAGAATGGCACCTGGGCTAACATCTGTTGCCAACTTTTTTTGTTTTTCTTTTTCTCCCAAAACCCCTACAATACATAGTTGTATATTCTAGTTGTGAGTGCCTCTGGTTGTGCTATGTGGGACACCACCACACTGTGGCTTGATGAGTGGTACTAGGTCTGCACCCAGGCTCCAAACCAGCAGAATCCTGGGCCACCAAAGCAGAGCACGCAAACTTAACCACTTACCCATGGGGCCAGCCCTGCTATTTCTGCCTGATTCAGTTTTGGGAGGTTGTATGAGTCTAAGCATTTATCTATTTCTTCTAGATTATCTGATTTGTTCATGTATAGCTTTTCATCTTATTCTCTTATAATCCTTTGTATTTCTGTGGTATCCAGTGTAATTTCTCCTCTTTCATTTCTGGTTATTTATTTGTCTTCTCTCTTTTTGTCTTAGTGACTGTGGCTAAGGGTTTGTCAATTTTCTTTATCTTCTCAAAGATTCATTCTTAGTTTATTGATCCTTTCACTGTTTTTTTATTCTCTATTTCATTTATTACTGCTCTGATTTTTATTATTTCCTTCCTTCTACTGACTTTGGGCTTTGTCCGTTCTTCTTTTTCTAGTTCTTTTGGGTGTAGTTTAAGATTGCTTATTTGAGATTTTTCTTCTTTGTTGAGGTGGGCCTGTATTGCTATAAATTTCTGTCTTAATATCGCTTTTGCTGCATCCTGTAAGAGTTGGTATGATGTATTTTCATTTTCATTTGTCTCCTGGTATTTTTTGATTTCTCCTTTGACTTCTTCATTGATCCAATGGCTGTTCAGTAGCATGTTGTTTAGTCTCGACATATTTGTGATTTTCCCAGCTTTTTTCTTGTAGTTGATTTCTAGTTTCCTAGCATTGTGTTCAGAAAAGACAGTTGATATGATTTCAATCTTCTTAAATTTATTGAGGCTTCCCTTGTTTCCCAACATATGGTCTGTCTTTGAGAATGTTCCACATGTACTTGAGAAGAATGTGTATTCTGCTGTTTTGGGATGGAGTATTCTATATATGTCCATTAAGTCCAACTGGTCTAGCTTTTCATTCAGTTCCACTATTTCCTTGTTGACTTTATGTCTGGATGATCTATCCATTGATGTAAGTGGGGTGTTGAGGTCCCTTTCTATTACTGTGTTGTTGCTAACTTCTCCCTTAGGTCTGTTAATAGTTGCATTGTATACTTTGGTGCTGTTGTGTAAGTGTTATATCCTCTTGGTGGAAAGTCCATTTTATCATTATATACTGCCCCTATTTGTCTCTCATTGTCTTTTTTATCTTGAAGTCTACTTTGTCTGATATAAGTATGGTAACACCCACTTTCTTTTGTTTGCCATTAGCTTGGAATATTGTTTTCTATCCCTTCACTCTGAGCCAATGTTTGTCTTTAGAGCTGAGATGTATTTCCTGGAGGCAGCATATTGTTGGGTCTTGTTTTTGAATCTGTCCAGCCACTCTGTGTATTTTGATTGCAGAATTCAATCCATTTACATTTAGAGAGATTATTGATATACTCTATAGAGAGATATTAGTACTGTCATTTTGTCTCTTGTTTTCTGGTCATTCTATATTTCCATTGTTTCTTTTTCCTTGTATTTCTATTTGTTGGTTTTCTCATTATTTAGGATTTGTGACTTTGCTCTAATTTTTTGTTTTGTGGTTACCATGAAATTTGTATAAAAGATCTCATAGAACTTAATCGTGGTTCTGTCACCCAGAGATGATCACTGTTAACATTTTGGTTTATGTCCATATTCATTTTTAATTCTACTTATTCATACAGATTTTTTCATTAACTTATACTGCACCATCTTTTATAACATTCTTCTTTTACTTAATAGATCTTGAACATGTTATAACTTAATATTTCAGTGTATGTATTTACCATAATACTTAATAGCCCCCATTGGAAATTTAAGTTATTTTCAATTTACAATATTCTAAATCTACTCTTGTACATATATATATATATAAAAGATCTCATAGCTGAGATAGTCCATTGTCTGACAGCCTCTTATCTCCATTAGCCTATGCACATTCCATCCCTTTCCTCTTCCCCTTCTATGTTTTTGTCATCACAAGTTGTTCTTATTGGTGATATGAGTTTGTGGTTAAAATGAAGTTTTTATAGTTATTTTTGATGCTTTCTTTCTTTTATCATTTATGTTATAATTGTTTGCTAATCTATTCTTATATAGAGCTATAAGTTTCTGATATTGTCTGTCTATTTATCTCCTTGCTCAAAGCTTTGCAAACCTTTGCCTTTTCATCTCAGGTAGGAGGATTTCCTTCAACATTTCTTGTAGGGCAGGTCGGGTGGCAATGAACTCCCTCAGCTTTTGTTCATCTGGGAAATCTTTTATTTCTCCATCATATCTGAAGGATAATTTTGCTGCATAGAGTATTCTTGGCTGACTGTTTTTTCAGTATTTTGAATATATCATTCCATCCTGTCCTAGCCTATAAGGCTTCTGCTGAGAAATCCACTGAAAGCCTGATGGTGGTTCCTTTGAAGGTTATTTTCTCCTGTCTTGCTGCCCTTAATATTTTTTCTTTGCAATTGGCTTTTGACAGTTTTACTATTATATGCCTTGGAGAAGGTCTTTTTGCATTGATGTAATTAAGGGTTCTGTTGGCTTCATGTACTTGTAAGTCCAGTTTCTTCCCCAGGTTTGGGAAGTTCTCAGCTATTATTTATTTGAACAAGCTCTCTGCTCCTTTCTCCCTCCCCTCTCCCCCTGGAATACCTATTATCCTTGTGTTACTTCCTAATTGAGTTGGATATTTCTCAAAGAATTTCTTCATTTTTTAAAACCTTTTTCTCTCTCCTCCTCCACCTGAAGCATTTCTAGGTTTCTCTCTTTGAGGTCACTAATTCTCTCCTCCATAAAGTCTGCTCTAATTTTTATGCTTTCTACATTATTTTTTATCTCATTAATTGTGCGCTTCATATCCATAATTTCTGCTTGGTTTTTTTGTTTAGAGCTTCAATCTCTTTGGAGAAATATTCCTTCTGTTCATTGATTTTATTCCTGAGCTCATTGAACTTTCTGAGTTTCCTTGTAACTCAATGAGTTTCTTTATGACAGCTATTTTGAATTCTCTGTCAGACTGTAAACTTCTGTGACTTCAGATTTGGTTCCTGGAGAGTTGTCATTTTCCTTCTGCTCTTCAGTGTTACTATAGCTCTTCATGGTGTTTGATGAATGGATCCTCTGCTGGTACATTTGTGGTGGTAATCACCTTCTTTTACTGGGTATGGCTTTCGTTACTTTAGTTCTGGTCACTTGGCTCTTGTGTTCCTCCACTGGCTCTCTGTGGCCTCAAATGCTGTTGTCTCTTGCACCACCTGTGATGCTGTTCCCCAGTTGTCTGGAGGTGTTGGTTGCACCACTGCCGGGATTGCTGGGTTCAAGGGTGTCACTGTCAGATGTAGGGGCCCAGGGACCCAGGGACTTGTATGCAGCACCGGCTGCTGTTGGAGTTGGTGTTAGGGGTGCCACTTGTGGGGGCCAGGTGCCCCTGCCCTGTCTGCTTACAGTTGTGCAGGTTGAGCTGCTGCCTCTGCTGCTGCTCCACTGATTGTCACAGGGCAGGGCCACCGCTACACTGCTGCTGCTGCCCCTGGGGCTTTCGCTTGCATGCGTGTGCGGGGCTACCACCGCCACTGCCCCGTGGGTGTTCACATGTGCATACATGGGCTGCCCCCAGCCCCTGCACCCTCCCTGGGTGTGCTCACATGCACACAGGGCCACCGCTGCTGCTGTCAACTCCTCCCAAGTGTTTGGGCATGCACAGGGCTGCTGCATTTGGCTGCATGGGGCTGGGCCGCCCTCACCTCCACTCACAGTCACGCAGTCTGCTGCATGGGGATCCACATCCTGGATCGCTGCCACTGGAGGTTGGAGTGGCAGCTGCTCCCCTAGTTCCACTGCTTCCTGAGGGTCCGGTCCACTCACCTTCAGATGTATAGCTGCCTAGATCCTTTAGGCATCCTATTGTGCTTTGCAGGGAATCCTCTGTTGGGTAATGGATATCTGTTTGATTGTAATTTATAGGGGAAGGACAGAGGGAACCTCTCACTGTGCCATGATGCTGAAATCACTTCTTTTGTTAAGTGCTTCTTTTGTTAAGCAAAAGAGTTTTCTCTTCACATAGTTGAATGTATGAATCTTTTCCTTTATGCTTGTAGATATTGATTTGTGGTTAGAAAAGAGTTCACTCATTTTTCCCCCAGTACTTAGATAGTTTTACTTTTTACTTTTACTTCTCTGATGCCTTTCAAATTTATTCTGATACATGGTGTGAGGTATGAATTCAGTATTATCTTTTTCCAAATGGTCATCCAGTTATCTGATACTAAAGTTTGGTAGAGTTGCCAAAACAAATTACCACAAACTGAGTGGCTTAAAACAACAGAAATTTACTCCCTCACAGTTCTAGAGGCTAGAAATCCAAAATCAAGGTGTCAGCAGGGGCTGCAAAACCTCTAAAGCCTCCAACAGAGGATCCTTCCTGCCTCCTCCAGCTTGTGGGAGCCCCAGGCGCTCCCTGACGTGTAGGTGCAGCACTCCAGTCTCTGCCTTCACCCTCACACGGTATTCTCCCTGTGAATCTCTGCGTTATCCTCTCTTTGTGCATGTCTGTCTCTGTGTCCAAATTTCTCCTTATTATCAGGACCCAGTCCATTGGATTAGGGGCTCAGCCCACACCAGTATGGCCTCATCTCAACTTAACTAATTATATCTGCAATCTTATTTCCAAACAAGGTCACATTCTGAGGTACTTGGGGTTAGTAGTTCAACATATCTCTTTGGGGGGACACAATTCAACCCATAATAAGTACCATTTATTAAAATAGCTATCCTTTTCCCCCTGCAGTTTGAGAAATCTTCCTTATTATATATCAAGTTTCCATATATCCTTAAGTCTATTTCTGGAGTTTTATTCTATTCCACTGATTTATCTATTCACTCAATAATACCAGAATATTTTCATTTTGGTAGATTTATAGTATGTTTTCATATCTGGTAATCCTAGCTAACTTCAATGCTCTTTTTTTTCCCCTAGGACTTTTCTTGCTTATTTATTTTCCTTATGAATTTTAAGATGAACTGTTTTGCTCCAGAATGTAACTCTTGTATATTACTCTGCCTGCATCTTGAGGACAAAATGCACAGCACAGTATTCAATCCAACACCCAGTGCACAAGGCGAGACATGTGGACGTGGTGTATGCACTAGGGAACATAAATGCTTTTCATGAAAGGATTGAATAGACTATGTTTAAGTGACTTCACTCGTCCTGGGGAAGGAATGACTGTTGCATTTAACACATTTGATAGTGCATTAATTTGTATGTTATACTCTGGTAAGCACTTTTTTGTTAATGCTGTATTATTTTTTAATATAAACTGAATATTCTTGCTGTGCTTCTTGCCAAGTGAAACGTACACATAAAAATTACTTCATGGTGTAGGAGTCTCTAGGTTATGGATAAGCATCTATATCATCTTCAGTTAGTAGTCTAGTCACAGGTGTAAAATACTGCTCCCCAGTGCTGTTTGTTTGTGTGTCCTGCAGTGGACTTTAGGATTATGAAATACAGGAAGTAGAAGACACTTGGTGACCATTTAGTCTAACCTCCTTCATCTAGATGAGAAAACTGAAGCCCAGGTACATTGTTACTGCCCAGTGCCCCAGCCTGGACCTCAAGTCCACCTCTCTCCATTGCTTTCTGCTCAGAGAATCCTCTGAATTTCAGTGGCCCTCATTGACCACATCATCATTTGCTGTCCTCTCACCAACAAACCCCCAATTGTTCACTCTATATCCACTCATCTCAATTTTTCCTTTCATTGACAACCTAGTACTTAAAATTTTGTTGGCAACAATTAACATGAATTCCAATCAAGTCATCATCAGATGTGTACTGCCCACAGGGAGGAAGTGTCATTTGGGCTCCATAACTCCTTTTGTCTGAGGGCAATTCCTGCAGAGGGACTCAACTGTGAGCCCTCAACAGACAGCACTGGAAGCGGAAAAGTGAATGAGTACCTTAGTCCTCAAGAGGGATCTGGGCTATACACCACAGAATACACAGCTGCGCACCACTTGTCCATTTGGGTCTATTGCTTCATATAATTTCACTCCATCTAGGAAAAACTCCTCCAGGATTCTGGTCCACTTCTTTTTTTTTTTTTTTCAGTAATTTCCTTCTTTTTCCTTTATTTTTTTTTATTGAGTTATTGATAGGTTACAATCTTGTGAAATTTCGATTGTACATTAATGTTTGTCAGTCATGTTGTAGGTGCACCACTTCACCCTTTGTGCCCACCCCCCACACCACCTTTCCCCTGGTATCCACTAAACTATTCTTGGTCCATAATTTTAAATTCCTCGTATGAGTGGAGTCATACACAGATTATCTTTCTCTCGCTGGCTTATTTCACTTAACATAATTCTCTCAAGGTCCATCCATGTTATTGCAAATGGAATGATTTTGTTCTGTTTTGCAGCTGAGTAGTATTCCATTGTATATATGTACCACATCTTCTTTATCCATTCGTCTGTTGATGGACACTTAGGTTGCTTCCACGTCTTGGCTATTGTAAACAGTGCTGCAATAAACATTGGGGTGCATAGGACTTTTGGGATTGCTGACTTCAAGCTCTTTGGATAAATACCCAGTAGTGGGATGGCTGGATCGTATGGTAGTTCTATTTTTAGTTTTTTGAGGAATCTCCATACTGTTTTCCATAGTGGCTGCACCAGTTTGCATTCCCACCAGCAGTGTATGAGGGTTCCTTTTTCTCCGCAACCTCTCCAACATTTGTTGCTATTAGTTTTAGATATTTTTGTCATGCTAACGGGTGTAAGGTGATATCTTAGTGTAGTTTTGATTTGCATTTCCCTGATGATCAGAGATGATGAGCATCTTTTCATGTGCCTATTGGCCATCAGTATATCTTCTTTGGAGAAATGTCTGTTCATGTCTCCAGCCCATTTTTTGATTGGATTGTTTGATGTTTTGTGGTTGAGTTGCGAGAGTTCTTAATATATTATGGATATTAAGCCTTTGTCAGATATATGACTTGCAAATATTTTTTCCCAGTTAGTGGGTTTTTTTTTTTTTAAAGATTTTATTTTTTCCTTTTTCTCCCCAAAGCCCCCCAGTACATAGTTGTATATTCTTCGTTGTGGGTCCTTCTAGTTGTAGCATGTGGGATGCTGCCTCAGCGTGGTTTGATGAGCAGTGCCATGTCCGTGCCCAGGATTCGAACCAACGAAACACTGGGCCGCCTGCAGCGGAGTGCACGGACTTAACCACTCGGCCACGGGGCCAGCCCCCAGTGGGTTGTTTTTTTGTTTCAATCCTGTTTTCATTTGCCTTGAAGAAGCTCTTTAATCTGATGAAGTCCCATTTGTTTATTCTTTCTGTTGTTTCCCTTCTCTGAGAAGGCATGGTGTCCGAAAAGATCCTTTTAATACTGATGTCAAAGAGTGTACTGCCTACGTTTTCTTCTAGAAGCCTTATGGTTTCAGGTCTCACCTTTAGGTCTTTAATCCATTTTGAGTTTATTTTGGTGAATGGTGAAAAAGAATGGTCAATTTTCATTCTTTTACATGTGGCTTTCCAGCTTTCCCAGCACCATTTGTTGAAAAGACTTTCTTTTCTACATTGTATGCCCTCTGCTCCTTTGTCAAAGATAAGCTGTCCATAGATGTGTGGTTTTATTTCTGGGCTTTCAATTCTGTTCCATTGATCTGTGCACCTGTTTTTGTACCAGTACCATGCTGTTTTGATTACTGTAGCTTTGTAGTATGTTTTGAAGTCAGGGATTGTGATGCCTCCCGTTTTGTTCTTTTTTCTCAGGATTGCTTTAGAAATTCGGGGTCTTTTGTTGCCCCATATGAATTTTAGGATTCTTTGTTCTAATTCTGTAAAGAATGTCATTGGGATTCTGATTGGGATGGCGTTGAATCTGTAGATTGCTTTAGGTAGAATGGTCTGGTCCACTTCTTTTGCTGTGGAAATTTCTGAAAGGAACATTTGTGGAATGAACTATAGCCACTGAGCTCTGCAGCTCGTCTGGCACCTCAACTGATCAACTCCCTCCCACACTGTCCAGAGCACTATTTGTCCTACGTGCCTCTCACCCTCAGATAGCACTTCTGCTGGCTGCTGGTAGGAGTCACTTACCTGGTGGAGTGACCCAGATCATTAGCCCTGAGGAATCTGAACCCAGCTCACCATTCCTCCTCAACTGAATGTAGAATGCCATGCTCAGCCAGGGCTCCTACACTTGTCTACTTAAACTGAGCTATCAAAATTGAACGAGAGATCTTCCTAGAGATCCCCCAGCGGACCACTTGAGTGCCAAACACATTCCTTTCTGCTTCCATTTCATAACAGCAGAAATTGCAGAGATAAGAAGCAAAAACTCCCCAAGCAGATCACTGCGGATGATGGTAAATGTGCCCTTTTCTTCCACCCTTGACCTTTTTTCTGCTGAGACATGGGACATAGGACCATACAATGGTCATTGATCTATGCTGGTGCCCCTCCCTTATAGATTCAAAGGGCTTCCAAAGGCCTTTCCATTGCTCTATCAGTTTGGCATCTTCTAGTTGTTATCATTTTGCGATTGTGATGGGATCACTGAATCACATTGTCATGTGTCCGCTGCTGCAACTCCTGTGCTATGAAGTGCCTTGTTTGGTCCGATGCAATGATGTGCAGGATCCCGTGCTGGTGATCAAACGTTCTGTAAGCCCTTGGTTAGTGCTGCTGATTTAGGCCATGTGAGCAGTGATGGGGTTCAGGGCAGGCCGCCCCGAGATGTGCCACTCTGGTATGCAGATTATTTCGAGCTAATGACAATAAGTCTCAGAAGACTCAGGAGGAACATTTGGCCTTCCCCGAAATTGCCTAAAAAAATTTATGATAGAAGGAAGGAGCTAATATCACAAGATAACTATAGTACAATGTAAAATGGGTGTGATAGGAAAGGCACCAACAAGCCCGTCTCATCAAAATCCGGTCTCTCAGGCCACATTCTCCATAGGCGGCCCAGTAAACAGATGTCTAACAACCATTTGCTGTTCCATCTCCATGTGAGTTGCCTTCTTCCCCTTTGAAGTCCTAAACTACTTCCCCCAACATCCTTCTTTGTCCTTAGTTGAGATGATATTTAAGGGGGCAACTTTGGCCATTGTGGCAAGTTGCTCAGTTTCCCTGGGTTTCTCCCTTGTATACATCTTATTAAACTTTGTTTTGTTTTCTCCTGCTAACCTGCCTTTCTAATTATTTGACCAGCCATAACAATCTCAAGGAGGGGACGGCCAGTGGCACAGCGGTTAAGTTCACATGTTCTGCTTTGGTGGCCTGGGGTTTGCCAGTTCTGATCCCCGGTGCGGACATGGCACCACTTGGCACGCCATGCTGTGGGAGGCGTCCACATATAAAGTAGAGGAAGATGGGCACGGATGTTAGCTCAGGGCCAGTCTTCCTCAGCAAAAAGAGGATGATTGGAAGCAGACATTAGCTCAGGGCTGATTTTCCTAAAAAAAAAAAAAAATCTTAAGGGAAAAGAGGCAGGGGGGAATGATCCCTCTTCCCCTGCAGCAGGAAAGACAAATCCATATTAGAATAAGTTTCAGTTTCAGTCAAGATGAATTGCTCTCCCTCTTGGATGGAAGGGGTTCAGTGTATTCAACTTGCTGCTCTGTGACTACATGGTCTTCTTGAAGGATGGTGCGTATTGAGGTTGTTGCTCTCTGTTGCTGGCAGATTGGACATTCAACAGCAGCAGTAGCTAGACCAGCCTTGGTCGATGGGAATGTCTGCTGTTTGGGCCTCTGCATAGCCTCCACCCCTGTCACTATTTATGCACCAGCCCGGTCACAGTTTATGCACCAACTGCGCCAGTACGGAGGCGGCCAATGGAAGAGGCTGGCTGACATCAACTGACTGAATCATTTTGTCTGCTTGGATGTTGGCAGATACCCTCTGTAGGAGTTAACACGTGAATACAAAGATCTTCATATTTTGTGTCTATTCCCATAGGTCTCTCCGTGAGCTTCTTCCCAGATGTCTGTTACCTCTAATCTTCCAAACTTTCTCCTGCCAACCTCTTACCTACCACCCAAGACATTTGACCATAAATCTGAGTACATTCTTACCTTGGGCTACTTCTGTTTCCATGCAAAATGAATGACAAGGTTCACAGTTCAAAGTTCTGCCTACTGGGAAGATTTCATCTTATTGCTGTCTTTCAGAGCTGAAACAGGCAGTCATCCATTTTGGTTTACATCCACATCCTGAGCTGACCTCCAGTGAACCAAGTTTATCTTTTTTTCTCCTTAAGCAGCATGGGAAATACCATGCAGCCACAGTTGCAAGCTGAGAGAGAGAAATTAGTGCAACAGTTTTTGGTGACATGGGGACCTGGAACACCTGCTCCTGTTGCTTACTTGTACCCTATAGTTCTTGTCATGCCTGCTCCTGGATGTGCTACATCCATCTTATAAAGGATTGCTACTAAGCCAGCTTGTCCTCATAACTTGGTAGGTGTAACCAAACCAAGCTCATGATAAGAAGTTCTAGATAGAAAGTCACTTACTGCCCGTTGTCAGGTGGTATCCACTAGCATGCCTGGAACTCTTAAGGTACATAATGATGTTATATGATCATATGGTACACAGTTATTAGCAGACAGCACGGCCTTAGCAGAGAGCCCCACAGGAGCATGGAGTGATTCTCCTATTGCCGTTTTCAAATGGCAGGGTGCTTGCACTGCAGCTTGCACCTGCTGCAGGGCCCATTCCTGCTCCAAGCTCCAGTCAAGGCTGGCAGCCTTCTGTGTCACTCAGCAAATGTATCAGAACAGTATTCCTAAGAATGGAATATGCTGCCTCCAAAACCCAAAGAGGCTTAGGAGACATTGTGCTTCCTTCTTCATGCCAGGAATGTGGCATGCAATAACTTGTCCTTTGTTTTAGACTGGCCACAGACCACTGGACCCCCTAAAATCTTCACTGATGTGGCAAGTCCCTTAATATTCAAAGAGTTTTCTCTTACTCTCAGGGATGCACGTGTGCTGGATGTCCCACATACTTGCTACTTCTTACTCACCCAGTCTATTTTAACTGATCAATTTAATGGGCAAATGTGATGTTCTACATAATGTCCAGACAGGCCAGGCGTCTTTGGACTGTCATGTGACAGAGGGTAGAGGAACTGACACAGACCTTGGACAGACTGTAAATGTGTGCTGTCGTGCTTCCCGTGAATGTGAACCGCTTCTGGTAAATTTCCCTCCGAGTGCTGCCCCAGCTGTGTTACCACCTACTGATCTGTAATCTTCTCACTTTCATCCAATTTTAAACATGTTCTAATTTTTATTGTAAGTTCCATGAAGTATTTGGAAGTGTGTTTTTAATTTCTAAAAGGTATGGATGTCTTCTGAGCAGCCTTTCGTAACTGATTCCTAATAGCAGCGCTTTGTAGTCTATGCGTCAATTTAAAAATGTGATAGCTTTAAGTCTAATATCTGTCAATTTTTGTAAATATTTCAGTTATGTTTGAAAAAATAGGAATTCTTTAATTGTTGATTATTTATATTGTCTACATAGTCTTACTAATTTTATGTCCATTTAGTCAATTACTGAAAATGATGTATTAAAAATCTCTCACTGTATTTGTGAATTTGTCAATTACTCTTTGTAATTTTGTTGACTTTGGCTTTACTTATTTTGATTATATTATTAGGTATCTACAATTTTACAATTAGTGTATCTTCCTGGTGAATTTTTACTTGTACTATTATGTAGCCTAAGGGAGTGAGTTGGAGCGATCTGGAGCCAATCAAGGAAACAGTTGTGGCCTTGAGGTGGCAGAAGCACACACGTGCTAGTCTGGGTGATACTTTGACAGGTTTGCATGCTGGGGAAAGCCATCCAGAGGCTTAAGGCATGGGACCACCATCCCCAAGGGGAGAAGGGCGAGGGGACTCCTGCAGGAGAGAGGCCTCAGAGAGGAGGTGTTGTGTCTAGTGGCTTATGTGTGGCGTCCCTCAGCAGCGTAGCCGGGAGTCTCCAGGTCAGGAGATCCCCAAGGGCAGCAGCAGCTTAGAGCCCTTACAGCCTAAGGCTTACCATACCTGTGGCAAGTAGATTTTGGGCACAGTTTCACAGGGTCTGTAAAGCAGACAAGCTCTAAATGGCTAAAACTCTGCTTGTTGGGGCTGTGTTTAAGACAAATGGCTATGTCAAATGTTGGTGTGGTCACTGGCCTTTTGAGCTAACGGGTCTTGGCCTGCTGTGAAGAAGTCAACAACCCAGGGCCGGTGCACAGAGGCTGTCTCTGCCGTGCATCCGTGACATGCAGGGGCTCTCCTATCCCTCTTTTTGCTCCCCATTATTCTTATATTTTACTCATTTTTTTAAGGTTTATTTTTATTGGTATTATTTTGGCAAAACTTCAGTTTATTGTAGTCTATCTTACTACTTACTTATTATTTAAACTGCTCTAGTAGGAATTTGACTACAGTCTTTGCTCCCACTTAACTAAAACTGCTCTAAGGTCATCAATGACCTTCATGTTATCAAATCCAATTAATGTTTTAAATTTTCTTCTTGTGTACATACACACAATTTATATAATTTAAAAATGGGATATTATACATGGAATTTAGTAAAGTATTTCTTTCCATTTTTTCTGATGCTTTCTCCCCCTTCGCCTAAATTCCCATCTTTGTTCCATATCCTCTCTGCAGCCAAATGATGTCTGTCGTCCCAGGAGAGCAGATTGTGCTCATTTTTCTCCATGCTTACAAAATCAAACGCAAACCTACTCACACACACCCACCACAACCCAAGAGTGCACGTACACGCAGAGTAGGGATTAAACATGTCACAATGCATTTCACTTTTTTTTTCACTACTGCGTAGAAATACTGTCAACTAATACGACTCTAATTTGTGTTTTCCATCAAGATCAATGTGGAAATTAAAAAACATACACCTATGTTCATACATGCTGACTCCATTTCTATAGGATTTCTGGGACGAAGAACATTTCCCAAATGTTATCAACTTGTTTTCCAAAGACTGTAGCAATCCCTATTTCTTACCCCCAGTGCACGAGAGCACCTGCTCCCCCCGCTCCAAAACCCTCACCAGCAGCGTGATGCTCTTCTTGGTTTGTGACTGTCTAATGGGGTATAAAGTGACAACCCTCTAATGCTTGATTCACATTGCCCTGATTGCTAGCGAGTCTGAGCACAACTGTATACATTTTGGCCATTTAGATTTACTCTTCTGTGCTTATGTCTTTATATTATTTATTTGCTCATGTTTTTGTGTTGTTTGCTTTTTCTTGTCCATTTTAAGTGCTGATTGTATGGTACATATTATCATTATATATTACATAATACATATTATTATAGGACAGATGTTAACTCTTTGTAACCCACATTGCAATTTCCCTCATATTTATTACGTGTTATAGATATTCGACTTTCTCTCTTTTGTCCCATAAGTGCTAGTTTTTGCCACATAGGTTTCCCGTCTTTACTCTTTTATCTCTCTCTCCCCCATTTCCCCAGTCTCTCGATTTAAAACGATAAAAAAAATCATAAAAATCACTTTATGTGTTACATCAAAGTCCTTAGCACAAATTGGGGATCCAATTCTGTTTCCTCTTTGAATTGAAACACCACATTTGTCATATATTAAATTTTCACGTATATCTAGAGACTCAATTCTTTTCTATCAATTTGGCTTATTCTTATTTAATGCAATTATTTTTCTTGTCATATTGATTGACTTGATTCCAATGGCTTTATAGTGTGTTTTGATATCTGGTGAGTGAAGATCCTTTCAATTGTCTTTTTTTTGGTAGAATTTTTTTGACTTTTCTTCTATGTGAATCTTAAGATAATTTAATCCAATTTTTAAATGCTCTTGTGATTCTAGTGTGGATTTTATTGAATTTATATATTAATTTTAAGAGATTTATATTTTTACACTAGTATTTTTTTCAAGTGTTTAAATCTTGTTCAGTTGCTTTTAGTAACATTTTTATAGTTTTTTTGGTATAGGTCTCACACCTTTCTTGGTAAGTTTATTTTACCTTTATTATTATTTTTTTGCTATTGTGGATGAAATATTTTTCCCATTAGTATTTCAAGGTGCTTATTGCTATTAAATTTTGTGTATTCCTCTTGTTTCCAAATGTTTTACTAAAATCCCTGTTTAATTCTGTTTTTCCCCATTCTCTATGGTTTCCCAGACATATAATCACATCAACAGAAAGTTTCTTATTTTCCTATATTTGTACGGATTACTTCATTTTTTATTCTTGTCACATCACTAGATGGTCCAAGGTAATCTTTAATATTAAGTAATGAGACTTGCTGTTCCTGCTGGCTCCTGATTTTGATTGGAACAGTAGATGATTTTAAATATTTGTAGACTTTTCATAAATAACATTTATTGTGTTTAAACAGTTTCCTTCAATTTCTGTTTTACTCAAGAATCTTCGTAAGGAATAGCTATGGAATCTTAGCAAAAGCCCTTTTAGCATTTTATTGATATGATCATGCTTTCTCTTCTTTAATCCATTTATGTAATTGATTGGGTTAATAGATTTACTGAAATCAAAATACCCTTGAATTTCTGGAATACAATCCTCTTTGCCATAGTGCATTACCCTTTTTTCCATTTTTTTCTTACAATGCTGTGTTTTTATTTAGCATTTTCATCCATCTGTATACATGAGATTGGTCTACAGGTTTTTTTGTCTTGTGTTTATCAGCTTTTCATGTTAGTGTTATACCAGCTATCTGAAATAAATTGAGGAATTTTTCCTTTCCGAAAATTTGGGATAATTTAAACAACATTGGAATTGATCCTTCTTGCAACCCTAGTACTTTCAAAATTATGTATTTAAAAACTCACTTTTCCATTCTTATTTGATAATTGGTCTATTAACATTTTAAATTTTGTCTTGGGTTACTTTCGGTCTTTGATGTTTTTCTCGGAAATTATCCATTTCCTCTAGATTTTCCAGTGTGTTGCATCTAGTACACAGCATTTTAAAGTGAATGTATTTCTGTCTTCATCTTATTTCACTTCTTGGCAGCATTAACAGAGTTGAAGACTCCCTACATCTAAGTTTTGAGTTTCTTAAATTTGCTAAAAGTATATTGATTCCCATTTTTACTGTAATAAGGTGATAATGCACAGAAATCTATGATAGATACAAATGGAAAATTACAGGAAATTTGAAAATTTGGTGAATTGTTTGACATTTTTATTTTCTCACCAGTACAGGGTTCATCTCTGTAATTCAGCAATTTCCTACCCTTTTCTCCTTCTCTATATTATTTTGGAAAATTACAGCCCTATAACAGAGATCAGGAATTTGTTAACATTGTGCCTGACCTATCTGACAATAGTGTTCTCCAAGAGAGTCACTTTGTAAGCAGAGAAGCATTTAAACCAAAGGAAAGTTAGAGAGTGATGTCATCTCTGACTGAAAGACAGAGACAGGCCTCTCGGAACAAATTTTCAATGTCCTTCAAGATGGTAACTAATATAAAATTGCACAATATGATTGCTAAGAATTAATATGAACTGTCTACTTTTTATATTAAAATAATGCTTGCTACAACATGACTTTGCTGAACTGGGTTTCTGTAAAAGATAAAAGTAGTTGGAAATCTGAACGTGATGAAATGAAGTGAGCTTCCAGTAAAAGACTCTATGACAAACTAAAGCACGACCTCAGACGATGCAGCAAAGCTAAAGAAACGGAAGAGAGCGGCGACAGGAGTCTGCCACACCAAGCTGCTGGTGCCAAGGGACAGCGGCCAGCAAGGCAGCAAGGCAGGGTGGGAACTGCTGCCGAATCGATTTTAAACACGATTTTTAATCAACCCCAAGGTAGAGGAAGTCATTTTGCATGATTTATACTTAGGTTTAGGATAGGATTACTGGTCCTATATTGAGTGTTCCTCATACTTTAACAAATTAAATTATGTAGTGAATTGCAATCATTAAAATGTTTCAATTGAATGGAAAAAATTTCTATAAGCCTCCAACTATCAAGGAATGAGTCAAGATATTTTCTGTATAGGGGCCGGCCATGGCCGAGTGGTTAAGTTTTCGAGCTCCACTTCCACGGCCCAGGGATCCGCTGGTTTGGATCCTGGGTGCAGCCGTGGCACTCCTCAGCAGGCCATGCTGAGGCGGCGTCCCACATGCCATGACCTGAAGGACCCACAACTAAAAATACATAACTATGTACCGGGGGGGCTTTGGGGAGAAAAAGGAAAAATACAATCTTTAAAAAAATAAGATATATTCTGTATAAATTTTCCACCTGGATGTACCATTTGAAGTGGAAAGTGGTATCAGCAAACGCTTCTTAAAAACCATGTACACCTTATCTTGACTCGATCCATCAGTAAACATCACTGGGGCGATGTGATCACAGTGACGCTCTCGGGGGCGGTGGTGTGCGGGACCCTATATTAAATCCTCTTTAGCTGCTACACTTTTAATTTTCACATTAAATTTATTTTTCGGTTCCCTCTTCTGCTGTCAGCTGTCACATTGTATTGTTTTCCTGCCTCTAGCAGGACCCTGTTGTGATTTGTTCAGGAGCGGGTATCAGCCAAACTTGTTAGAATTAACTGTGAAGTCAGAATAAGCAGACTCTAAGAGGGGGACCTGCGGAACTCACTTTCAATAAGGCACGTGTGTATCGAGTAACATCCCTGCTGGTCTTTCCTGATGGGTGCTGCCGCCACAACTAAATCCCAAACGGGTGAAGTGCAATGACTTAGATGTTTCTGGTAGGTAATAAAATATCCACCATAACTTAAGAAACCTGTTGAACAGAGTTCTAAAACTCCCTTTACAGAAGAGTCTGACGGCAGATTTCTAATGGGAGGCTATAGGATCACAGGAAGGCAGGCAAAACTAGAGACCAGCAGCTGATCAGGCTTAATTAGCTTCCCATAAACATATTACCGTATTAGGTTACAAAATACAACAGCAATTTAATGAATCATCATATGAGGCATTGAACTCAAAGCTGAACGTTAATGTGCTTTCATAATGCGACTTGCTTAATTACCCCTGCGAATGACTCACCACGGCCCGAGCCTGCGCCCCAGCTGCGGCTCCTGCGATGGGGCTTCACGGTGGTGCTCATTTGCTGAGTAAGGCAATGAGCAGCTCCCTGGGTAAGAAGCAGGCCTCAAAAATATCATGTGACACAGTAACAACACAGCTGTTTCTGGAAGGTTCTAGAAACCCAAGATATGTACTTCAAGAGCTATCTTCTATTTATCAAATCAGATGCAGTTGGTTATTAGATGTCAATTTTTTAAGGCAGACATGATAGAATTCTGTGAATTTACAAGAGGAAGTGACGGCAACTGATAATAGTGCTCATGTAAAAGAGTTATTAAAATAACAGCTTGCTACCAGCCCCAGGCTTCTGAAGAATTTGCATGGGTGGAAAAAACATTTGGGCACAGTTCTTTAACATATTGTAGCAACTGAAAATGTTGGGAGAAGGGCTGGCCCGGTGTCACAGTGGTTAAGCGCAAACAGTCCGCTTCGGCAGCCTAGGGTCTGCCAGTTTGGATCCCGGGTGCGGACATGGCACCGCTTGGCAAGCCATGCTGCGGCAGGCGTCCCACTGTAAAGTAGAGGAAGATGGGCACGGATGTGAGCTCAGCGCCAGTCTTCCTCAGCCAAAAGACAAGGATTGGCAGCAGTTAGCTCAGGGCTAATCTTCCTCAAAAAAATAATAAAATGTTGGGAGAAAAAACTTTATTCCGAGAGTATAACCTTCTTAAAGTTGTTACAATGACCTTTTACGAGAGTGTTTTCAATTTTTAAAATGTTCTTACGTGACAAAATTTAAAGTTAATAATTTCATTTTGGTATCCCCTTTTTTAGGAAATTTTCCCGTCCTGAGGACCCTGGGAAATCTAAGTATGGGACCCACTGGAAAATGTATAAACGCACGCTGCTGGCAGCGGCCAGGGCTGATTTTAAAGGTGAGTATTTCATGAACAGACCAAGATATTAAAACTTTTGGTCAGGAGGATTTTTCCCCAAGTCTTGTGATAACTGTGGGAAAATAGCTGGTTGATCTGACAGTGAAGCTCCTTAAGGATGTTGGAAAAGAGGCCTCAGGAAAAAAAACCCAGAGCCGAAGGGAGAGCAAGGCGCCATTTCTCCCTCCTCACAAGCAGGGGAAAGAGCAAGAATTTTGGACACACACCTTTAAAACTTCTCAGGACAACTACATTTCTAACCCTAACTTTAAAGTTCCTGCTCGCGGTCACGACAAGTCAAGGTCACACCATAAAGCCTAGGGGCGGTGCGTGTAATGAATCGACAATCCAGGCGTCGCGCGCTCAGAGCCCCGTGGGGACCTGTGAGTGCTCAGTGCCCATCAGCTCTGACTCTTCTGCAAGAGCCAGGACGTCTGCCTCCCCCACCTTCTTCACAGGAGAGCAGGGCAGAGGCAGCCGGCTGGACTGTGCCTTTCAGAGATAGACTTAAGGACAGATGTTAGCATACAAATTATAAGACGAAACTAGACTCTTGGGCTAAAACATTACAAGTTTTAACGATTCTCAGCTAAGTTTATTCCGCAAACTTATTTCATTTTGTTGGTTTACACTGTTCTAAAAAGAAGTGTTCATATAAACACAGGGGTTTTTTTTTCTTTTACAGATTGGCAGCTGGGGGGCCGGGCCGTGGCCGAGTGGTTAAGTTCACCCGCTCCACTTCGGTGGCCCAGGGTTTTGCTGGTTCGGATGCTGGGCACAGACATGGCACCGCTCATCAGGCCACGTTGAGGCTGCGTCCCACATGCCACAACTAGAAGGACCCCCCAACCAGAATATACAACTGTGTACTGGGGGGATTTGGGGAGAAAAGGAAAAACAAAATCTTAAAAAAAAAAAAGATTGGCACCTGAGCTAACATCTGATGCCAATCTTTTTCAGTGTTTTCTTCTCCTCCCCAGAGCCCCCCAGTACATAGTTGTATATCCTAGTTGTGGGTCCTCCTGGCTGTGGCATGTGGGACGCTGCCACAGCGTGGCCTGAGGAGCAGTGCCATGTCCGCGCCTGGGATCTGAACTGGAAAACCCCAGGCCTCAGAAGCGGAGAACCCGAACTCAACCACTGGGCCACAGGGCCGGCGCCCCTTTATGTTTACTTTTAATTGACCTTCAAATGCAGCTCATGAAGTGTTCTTGCCACCCCACCCTACCATCACTCAATCAAACGACTCAAGGTACTTACAACCCACAAATGAACAGACACAAACAAGCCTTTTGCAGAGTAAACAAATCTTTAATAATGTAAATAAGTGTTCCTTGTTGGAACTTTTTACATCCAGTTCATGTCTTTTCTGAAATTGAGATACATATTTATCAGACAACAATCCCTATAAAACAAAGAGTTTAACTCTGAAAACTCAAGTAATTCTTGAGAGCAGTATTTTTCTTATTGATCTAAAAAGAATGGAGTGTCGAAAGCCAAAAGGGAAAAAAAAATCACTTCAAATGATCAACACAGAAAAGAACTTAAAAATATTTACTAGGGTAGAGAGAAAAACTCAAAGTACAGATTCTGTTGAAAATGTTGATACTCAAAGAAATAACTTTGGACACACTGCCAAAAACAGATTTTCTCAATTAATTAAAATCAAAAGTGTTGGTTTTATTGTAGGAAAATACATCAATTCTTTGAAGTCAAAATGAAAGAGTTGCACAATTTCTATATAAATGACTGTTTGAATATACAAAGTATCAAATATAAAAGTAGTGTAGCAAGAAAATAAATTGGCAGAAATAATTATTCAACCAGTAGCAATACTTAAGACCACCATTTGAAACATCTTCTATACACAAAGAATGAACAAACACTGTTATAAGATTGCACAGCACACAACTGAATTTAATCCTAATTCCTAACTATTATACTTCCTTCTTCTTCAGTATTAGCGGACCCACATTATCTCCTGTCAATTCATTGTGTTTATTGTGTGAACCATCACAGGCAGGAAACTGGAAAGGAAAACGAATGACAAGTGTTATTTTAAATACGATTCAACAAGTAGAAATATTTGTGAAATGCTCTTATAAAGAAAGCACATTACTTTGAAAACAGAAACAAAAACCCATCAGATAGCTTCCCTGAGTAATAGACATAGTCTACATTTAACCTAACTACGTTCCAATACCACAGCAAAACTAACCATTTTCAATAATCATTGGGTTTACATCTTAAATAAAAAGCTTTGATTTCATGAGAGTCAACAAAACAGGTTTAAAAGGGGATCAAAATAAGCTCCTGTTCTCTGTGGAGCTCTAAATTTAAGCTCACCTCTTCATTTATTTAAAAAGAATGTAATTTAAATTCAAAATATTTTATACTGTTTTCTTACTATAAAACACGTATACTATAATGTTTTTGAAAAAATTTTTAAATATTTTTGAAAAAATCCACTCATGGATTAATGATAATTAACATTTTGGTATATTTTTCCCTCTGCATTTACTATGTGTATTCTTTTAAACAAAACTGGGATCATACTTTAACATGTTTTTCTTACTTGTATTACATCATGTGCTCATGTCATTATTCTTTAAAAATATAATTTGTAACGGCTTCCTAATATCCCATCATTTGTATCACACCTTTAAGCCTATCTATTATCAGATATCTAGATTGTTTCTAAAATTTTATTACGAAGGATGCTGTGATAAACATTATTGTACTTAACTCCTCAAATAACCTATGATCAAAGCAGTAGAAAACAGATCTCATCAACTACTTACAATACTCATCGCTCCTAACTCCTCCTTTTAATTTCCACATTAAAAATCACCCATGGGGCCGGCCCATGGCTGAGTGGTCAAGTTCGCATGCTCTGCTTCAGCAGCCCAGGGTTTCGCTGGTTCGAATCCTGGGCGCAGACACGGCACCGCTCGTCCAGCCATGCTGAGGCGGCATCCCACATGCCACAACTAGAAGGACCCACAACTAAAATATACAACTATGTACCGGGGGACTTTTGGGGAGAAAATGGAAAAATAAAATCTTAAAAAAAAAATCAGCCTTAATTATAGCTGCCATTTACTAGCTCATAATATATATATAAGGCACAAGACATCCATCATCCCATCAAGTCCTCAAAAATCTGTGATGTTGATGTATTATATGATTTAACAAAAAAAACCCCTGAAGATTAGAGATTAAAGTTTAATTTGCCTCATCGAAGTCATATTGTAAGTAGAAGATATCAGCTTTGAACACGATTTATTCAGACTCCAAAGCATATGCTCTTTTCCACGAAACCTTATGTCCTATCTCAAAATGTAAGTATATTTTACATTAACTACATAGGACTGTAGTTACTGTTACTCTACTAACTGCTGAACCTGGTGAAAACATATTTCTATCCTTCCTTGCTGCTCTAACTCTTCTAATGTAGGCAGTATCAATCAGAAAATGCAAACTTTAATTTAGGAATAGACTTTCGGTACTGAATACCACGGAAAAATCTCCCATCTCATAGAACCTCAAAACTGGGGATTTAAGAAGCAGAACAACTTTAACTGCACGAAACGTTAGTGTCCGCATAAATGGACATCTTACCGTCTTAGAACGCCAACACCTACAATAAGCTGCTTTGGTAAGACACAAATCTTCAATGTTTATTTCATTCACCACTTTGGGGTTTTCTTTTTGTATTTTAAGATTAATCAAGCTATCCTTCTGTTGTTTTTTCTTCGGGAGGAATGGACGCACTGCAAGGTAGCCGAGTAGCGCAAGGACACCGAGAAAGGGCAGCAACCGGAGCCATTCTGAAACTGAACAGGCACAGATGGGTCAGCGTGCAGTGCGGCCACAGGGCTCAAATACCTGCCTCTTCTCCAGCTGCTTCTTTCCCTATTCTTTACTTACTCTGTAAAACTGTCAATGAATAAGATAATCAAGCCACCTATACCTAGGACCACCTTGTTTAATTTGTGGGCTACTCTGAGACTTGTGAAACTGGACAACAAGTTTCAGAACTAGGTCCTATATCAAATATCCTACCTCATTATCTTTATTAAGTATATTTGTGTTTATTTCAGGAATTATGATCACCATAATTATAAGCAAAACTCAATGTGTGATATGTGTTATAGGTTTATAAAATGTTTCCACCGTGTCTAAAATCATACAATAGACTATCTTTATTTTACCATTGATAGATAACTTCAGACAGAACATGTCTTCAATGCTTTAATTGACATCTTTTAGTAAGGCATAGTGATTCCTAAAGAAACACCTAAATGTTAAAAGCTACTATTTTTAAAGAACTAATTGAAATTTTCATATACCGAATGCTCTCATCGTTGGACACACCTTATTCCTAAGTGTTCACTACGTGCCGTCTGTCGTGCTCAGCACTGACTTGGGGGATGGGGAATATAAATGCTATAAATGAAATGGTCCCTATGCCTGTGAAGACAGACACACCAGGAAACCAAGATAAACATCTCAGCATGCATTTATCAGATGTGGCTAGTGCCCTACCTGCTGGGCTCTTAGGGACCCCCTTCTGTCCTTAAGCAGCTATCACTTGACATCCTTCAGAGTGCCTACCTGACATCTTGCTCAGCACTATGTAGAAACAGCTCAGCAAGAAAAAAACTGAAGATTATCTGCCAAGGCATGGTAATAAATGCTAGTGGTAAATGAAGAGACTACACTAAGAGGCAACTGCATTATCTGACGCCGTGTCAGCGTAGACACTGTATTCGGCAGCTGCTGTTGTTACTCTCATTTTTCACGTGGGTAAACTGTGGCTTAAGCAGGTTTAGTCCAGGACAGTAAGACCAAAGCTCACTCTCAATCACCATGAATTAAACCAACAGGCCTAAAATTTTCTCTCTTCTCCTCTTGGTAAAACTACTCTCCAAAGATAATTATTCCTACCATTTAACTATTGAAAGAAAGACAGGCTTAACACCAACTCTGCCAAAATGAAACTATTTTTGATACAGCACCATGCCAAAGGTTTGTTAGGAGCTCTAAATGAAACCTATCTACACACGTATGGCACTTGGAAGAGTCCCCGGCGAAAACCAGACAGACAATGAAGAGTAGCTTTTATTAAGAGATTATGGAGACTGGGAGCAACTCCTCTGAAAAAACATTTTGCTGACTCAATTTGACCATGCTACATGGTAGATATCTTTGGGGATCTAGTCTTTTAGTCAACAGAATGAAGCTCTGTAAGGATACGGATCTTGCCTGTCATGCTGGCTGTTCTATTCTCAAACCTGACTGGGGACACGCCACATAGATCCTTGCAATGAACTGAAGTTCTGGAAATGACAAACACCTGTTTCTTGATAGGAAGGTGCCTATCTACAGATCTGTGCTATCCAACATGGCAGCCACTAGCCACGCCGTTGTGATTTGCAGCTGGGATTTTGTTTTAATCAATATGGTAAAATGACAGACACAGAGACAACTGCCTTGAAAGAAAGTTTATTACTCACAGTTCCCAAGAGGAGGGGGCACCCCGTGCCACACAGGGCCACATGGGCAAGTACCAGGGTTGGTGAGGAGGAAGGAGAGGAAAACAGGGGCACAAGCCTTTACTGTGGTTTCCAGACAAAAGGCAAGGTAGGGCAGGATAAACAGTTTAGGACTGGATAGCCTGAACGATTTCAGTGGGCTCTAGGCTGTGGCGTGGTCTCTAACTCTCTCTCCCTGGCCCCAGGTGATTCAGGGCAGGGAACCACTGGCTGGGTGAGTGACCTAGACAGAGGAGAGGAGGTGGCTGTGGCTTTGGACTGGTTGGTTTGCACATGAAAGACGTGCTCACAGGCAAGTTGTTTGCTGTCTCCAGGAACTAGCTAGTCCTGGTGGGGGCAGGTTCTCCTTAGTCAGCAGGGCCCCCAACATGTCCAAAGCATCATAAAATACAGAAAATAAAAAACATGATTAACACATACATGTGGCTATTTAAATTTAAATAAATTGATATTAAGCAAAATTCAAAATTCCACTTCTAAGACACACCAGTCACTCTTCAGCAGCTCCACAGCCACATGACAGTACAGAGGATACTTCCATCCTCACAGAAAGTTTGGGATGGTGCTGCTATAGACATCGTTTCTGTAAAGCCCCATCTCCAGCACAGCCAGGCTCCTCAGACAGCGTCAGCTCCCACAAACAGCCCCACCTTCACGCACCTGCAGCCACAAAGCCATTACCTAGTAGCAGCCTCCCTGTGTTCTTTGTGTAAGGAGTTCCTCCGGTCTGCCATGCCCCTCTCCCTCTGGTCTACCTGATTCATTTGTGTGGACCCTTTAAGACAGGGGTCAAATAATGCCTCCTCCAAAAGTCCTTCTTGGTTTCACAAATCAAAGTGAATCACTTCCTCCTGTGCTTCCAGGCCCCTGTTCCTCATGTTCATCACACTGCTATTATGTTTATAAAGTGGACTCTTCCACCAGCCTGTAAGAAAAGGAGCCGTGGACTGCTCTTCCTGGAACAGCACAGACACCCCTAAGTGCCTACGGAGGGATATAATGAATGAACGCAGAGCCCACGTCAGTCTTTCTCCTTCACCACACTGTAATGATTTATTTACTTCTAGATCAGGCAGTGAATATCTCAGATTGCTAGTGGCCCCGACATCCAGTAGAATATCTTGAAATAGCAGTTACTCAACAAATGTTTGTTGAATGTAGAATAACCTTAAGTATTATTCTGTATGTTACAAAATTAAAAAGTCACAAGAGGGTAAACGACTCAAAGTCAAAGAGTAAATGGATGTGATGTAAAGACGAAAACCTCAACTTAGATTCTTAAATTGAGCATGTCCTATCTGAACCCACAAGTCTCCAGGAACAAATGGTGTGAATACTATTTTAAAATCTACTTCAGAAAATGTTCTTTTGACACAGTCCCGCGGTAAGCCCTACTCTACAGTAAGACAGTGGTGAAGGCACTACTGTCTCTATGGCAAAGGAATGACTTAGCGGGCTCAGTGCAATCTACTTTCTAAAGACAATAAACTTCAATTTAACTCCAGAAAAGCTTTATAAAGGAAAATAATACAGCCTATAAAACTCAGTTAAAATCACTTTAAGAATATTTATTAAGGCTGATTTTTAGTGAAGAAATATGAAATACAGAACAAGAAATTTTTTAAAAACTTTTAAGACTAGCTATTCCCTATGAACCCGTTTGATGTATGTTGAACTATTACAGGTATTTTAGACACTGTGAAGCGAAGACTATTACCTACTCCTAGGTATAATGTATATTTTGTACAGTATATTTTTTATTTTTATTGTTTTAGGATTATCAAAAACAGCATTTATTTTAGGAAATTTAGAAAAGTATAAAAAATAACTTTTAATCCTACCAGTCAAAAGTTGGTAATATCTTATCGTATTTCTACCTTGTCTTTTTTTTGGTGTGCAATATAAATACATATCCTTTAAATCGTTGAAAAACAAAACTGAGACCATATTGTATATAGTCTATATCCTACTTTTTTCACTTAATATTCTATCAGAAGCATGTCCCAATTTCTTAATATCCTTTGGGAAGATGCGTGTGCCTATCATGTCCCCCACTGCAAGAGATGACCTACAAGAGCGGGGCCTTCTCTGTCTGGGTCATCGCCGCATCCTCAGTGCTTACTCAGTAATGCCTGGCTCAATTTATTTTACTTTATACTGAAGCATAATTTACGGTGCAGCCTGTTGAGCTTTCATATACTTGGAGTCTGGGTTCTTTGGTCTGCAAAACAGGAATAACAATAATGCATTCATTTGTTCGACAATACAAGTACCCACCACATTCCATATATGCACGAGGTGCCAGGGATACAGGCTAATGGGTCAGGTCCCTGCTTTCATGGCATAGATGTCTTAGAAGCGGAAAGCACAAAGAACAAGTAAACAAATAAATAATGCCAGACTGTAACAAGAGCCATGAAGGAAATAAACAGGATGATATGAAAGGGAAAGACTAACCTAGGGGCAGAGTGGTGGGTGGGCCACAACTTTAGGTAAGGGGGTCAGAAAGGTTTCTAAAAATTGGACCTTTAAGCCAAGACCTACAGAATGAGGAGAAGCTAGGGGCTCAAAGACTTGAGAAGAACTTTCAAGGCACAAGGAATATTACATGCAAAGTCGCTTCCAACTTCACAGGGTTGTTGGGAGGAATGAGTAAATGGAGTTGGAACTGCTCTGTAAAAACTATAGAGCACTATGCAAAAGAAAGCTTTCTGCCTCGAAGCTACAGTCATGTAAACAGCTGCCTCCTCTCCCAGTGCACAAAAAGATCCCTAACTCCCTATCCTCTAACAGATTTACATAAATCAAGACTTCGGTAAACGCTGGCTGAATTGAGTTTGTGCTCCGTGAAACCAGGATCTGAGGTAACGTCTATTAAGTCTAGGCCTGTTTGTCTTTGTTCATGGCTTACACATGACAACAGTGTAAATTAAAATACAGGAAGACCGTTTAGAGTACTCAAGAAAAAAACTTTAAGCCCCTTCAAGAACTATAAAACCTCACAGAGGTGATGTGACAGGTACTGAAGATACAAAAATTACAAAGACAGAGTCCCCAGCCCAAAGGAGCTTTTGATCTGGTATGGAATATAGATCTATAAAAAAGGATTACGGCACTGTATAGGATGTGCGATCATAAACGAGCAATGTAGAGGAAGAGTGATTAACTCTTTGCAGGGACGAGCAAAGACTACAGGGAGGACGGGACACCTAAACACGTTTCTGAAAGATGAGTAAGAGAACAGGAGCCCATGGGCAGATGGGAGGAGGAGTTATATTCCAACGGAAGAAACAGCAAAGGAAACGCAGAGAGAGAGAACATATGAGAAAAGTCTGGGAAACTAAGCACCATGGTATTGCAGGAAAATAGTCAAAGAGGAGAGGGACAGTAGAAAGACCAGGTGCCAGATCATAAAAAGCTCTGATACACAACAGGCAGGTAATAACCTACCTGTGCATAAAAGGGAACCACTAAAATAGCTAAATATTAAAATCTGAATACTAATCTGAATATAGAAATATATTCTGAATATTTATAACAAATATCTCAATTAAATGTCAAAAAATTATTCACTTAGGAAATCACACTGGTATGAGATGGAAGACGCATTAATGGAGAAACATAAGGAAGACGAGGAGAGATGGCGGTGGGAGGACAAGAGGCAAGACAACCTCTTGGAAACCCACCGCAATAACCTAGAAGAAAATAACGTGGGCTTAAGCTAAGGCAGCGGCTGCTAAAGCAGAGAGGACACATGGATCCCCTCCAATTGCCTGGCAGTGTGTGTGCGTGTGCGCACACCCTTCTGAGTAGTTGGGCCAGAGCTTTCACTAGGATCTCAGAGCACATCTGTGATCAACTCTCACTCGACCTGAAATTTAAGAACCACTGACTCAGTAGTCAAATCAATACGATTTGGTGATTGATTAAGTACGGAGCATGAGGTAAATGGAGGAAGTGAAGCTCCTTTACGATCCCTAGATTTCTAGTTTCATTATCCAGATGTATGGAGGTTCTGGCTTTTAATTAAAGAACAAAACAAAACAATCTCAGAAGGGCAGCTTTAAGCAGGAAAAGACAGCGCAATATTGTAGGAAAAAGAGAAAAACAGGTGTCAACATCCTTAAAGAATGTAAGGGAGAGATTAAAGGTCAACAGACAACAGCAAATGGCAAGGGATCCTGATGGATGGCAGAGACACAGCTTTCTCTGAAAGAGTGGAACGGTTCCAGAGTGGAGGCGGCTCTGCAGAGCCTGAAAGGCGCAACTGTCTCTGTCCCCTCATCTGAGCGAGACAAGGAGAGAGACCAGAGAGCTCTGGGCAAGTGGTTTCCTGAGGGAGAGCTTTGTTTCCCCGGAGCAAGGAGGTGCCTCTATGAGAAGTGTCAAGGGTTTTAGGAGACGAGCCAGAATTAGAAGACGAAAGTGAAAGAAGATCAGGGGTTGGAGAGCGAAAGAGATGCATTTGGGGGTGTAATTAAGTCAACTAGATGGAACTAGCTGACAACTATGTTCAATCATTGAAACACCCAGTTAGGCAACATTTTGTTTCCTCATTTGAATGTAACAAAGCTGAATTTCCTCAAATTTTTTCCCTTAATTCAAAATTTTCACTTCTGATAGAACTTTATCCTCTATCAGTGAAATTTTCCTGTTTCCAATTTTTCAAAAAATTATGTTTCTAATTTTAAAAAGGCAGACCACACTAGTACTGTTACTACTGAGCAGGATTCTAATATTTATTTTGCAATGGTATTCTATTTCCCACTATTAAGATAAAGAATAAGACTAAAGAGGTGGAGGGGAGAACCGGCACCCTCAGAGAAACAAAATCTAGACAGCAAAGAACACTTCAAAGTCCCTGAGTAGCAAGCAATTTTAACACATTTTCTGAAAGTAGACACTGTTAAAAGAAAATGTCTCCTTAGAGAAAGAGAGCTAGAGTCGAGAGGAGGCAGATTCAATCATCTATAGATAGGCTAACTGTCACCCCCTATTCCAGATCAAGATATATAAACAAAAACGACAATCAAAAACTTTTTAAAGTACACTATTCCAGATCAAGATATTAAACAAATACTGTGATAAAAACACTTTTAGAAGCACTCATAGACGCACAATGGATCTCATGGATCGCTATTCTAAGGAACTAGGACGGATTTTTTTTTCCTTTTCAAAGGGTTGCATACAATGATACCACAAAAATAATACTGGCAACTTGGTTGCCGATAATTTTATAACATATTTTCTTATGTATCATTTACAACTAAGACACAGAAATGACTTCTATTTCTGAACCGTAAAAAGTAAAATATTTTCAACGGATGGCTTTACTATTACCACTTAAAACCTAATACAGACTACTCAGGACCAAAGGGCCAATAAAACAAAACTAATAATCAATTTTAAGATCTTTTTTCCATTCATTATTGTGAACAGAACAGCATCAAGGTATCTAAAACATTGCCTGGCCCATAGTAAGTGCTCAATAAATACCTGATGACTTGAGGAATTTCAAATTGCAAAGTACTTACATGAAAAGAAAATGTCATAATGAGATCAAAATTGTCTCCACAAAGGCTAGTATAATCTTTAATTTTATTTATTTATTTATTTTGCTGAGGAAGATTCACCCTGAGCTAACATATGTGCCACCCTTCCTCTATTTTTTAGTATGTGGGCTGCCAGCACAGCATGGCCACTAACAGAGCGGTGTAGGTTTCAGCCTGGGCACTGAACCCAGGCCACCAAAGCGGAGTGTGCTGAACTTAACGACTAGGCCATGGGGCTGGCCCTAATTACACTGACTTTTAAATATAGTTGGTCTAACCAGGAAGTGGGAAGAAAACTTTTACAACTTATAGTAACTACGTAAACATTTTCCCAAATTCTCAAAAAAAGTTTTCTAGAATAAAATTTTTCAATCTTTCAGAAATAACCTTTATTATTTATATGTTAATAAACACAACTCTTTCGTTTGAAGTTAATGATTTATTATACTTTCCTATTGAGAAAACTCACCTTTTATTCCATTTCTTTGAAAAAAATTGAGGTACAATTTTACATACAGTAAAATAAAGAGATCTTAGGGGTTTTAGCTCTGAGTTGTGACTCTAGGGTCCACTGAGAACCTGTAAAAATATGTAAAATATTTCCATTGCCCCAGAAAGTATTCTCCTGTCCCTTTCTAGTCTATCGCCCTCCCACTGATTCCTATAACCAAAGCTTTGTTCAGTCAACATAAGGTTTTTGAGATTCATCCAATGGGTCAGCAAGCTGTTCCTTTTCATTGCTGACCAGCACTCCACTCTACGAATGTACCATAATCTGTGCAGACACTGGGCTGCCCCCAGCCTGGGGCTACTATAAAGAAGGCAGCTAGGAACAAGCTTGGATTATAAGGCTTTTTGTGGCTATGCTTTCAACTCTGTTCCACTTCTAAATTTTTCGTTCAAAATTGGCCCTTTCTGGATAAACAAAGTGAATGCCCTCAAAGCTGTCGGCTTTGGCATCTTTGTGTTACTCCGGGAAAAATCTTATGACAGTCTAGGATTCACTGCTTTGTCTTTAGGAGTAAAACTTACATTGCAAAGAAGCACACTAGTTCAAGTGTGAGAACTACTATTCTCGAAGTTTCATAGCTAGCTTTTAAGTCTAGAAGTAAACTGCTTTCTGACTTTTGAATGGGAAGATTTGTTTGTTGTTCTATTTTAAAAGTTTATACGACAGGGAAAGCTTTTCTAAAGGTCAAAGTATTAAAATAGACTATATTTCCAAAGAGCAGAATCATCCAAATTTATCTTAAAAGCCTCACTTTTAAAAATGTGACCTAAACAAAGATAGTTAAGTTGTTTCTGATAGATAACGATTGTCTGTAAACACTGCATGGCAATTAAGGATCTCCAAGTGTTTACTAAGAATGCAGAGTCATCGTGAGTCAGTCAGTTTTTAAAAACCACTGGATCTATATAGCGAAGAAAACACAGATAATGTGAACTGTAACTCTTTTTACTCTAATTGTCATAGACAGAAGATGAAAATATTTTTGATCTCCTAGACATTTTAAACAATTTCTGAAAAGTTATCTTCCCAGTTTTTGCTTCAATAAAAGTCTAAGTATGGGTTCTACAAGTAGCTCATTCAAGAGAGCCAAATGTCATTTGCTACTACAATCTGTTCCGAAGGGGAGACTCAGAATGAAAAGTGGTTATCCATAGTGCTCCAAAATAGATTTTGCAACTGTTATACTATCATTGTCCAGCAGGAAACAGACTATTTTATTTTTTTCATAAAGCACTTACTACAAACATGTTAATGTTTCCTAAACAAACAATACAATGAGAACTAAACTGAAGACGCAATGTATTGGGACTTAAATGAAATACGTACTATTAAGATATTTATCGGTCGTCGTTATTTCTGAGAATCAGTTCTCATGTTAAATATTTAACAGCTTTGAAGAGGAAGTTGCTATATATTATTGATTGAAGGGGGGAAAAGGTTTAGGTTAAGTTTCCTTAATGCCTCTTGGAGGAATTAAATATTTGTTGACAGTAGGGATCTTCAGGGAAAAAAACCCTACACTTCTAAAATCTTCCAGCCATTAAATAAAAAATCATACTTTCTAATCGGCTTCAACTACACTCTATTTACAGAAAATTAGAGCTAATATAAAACCAGCCAGCCTCAGAATCAATACACATAATTCAGGTTACACTGGACTGGGGTGGGAGGAAGGAGATTTTTTCTTTTCTTGACTGTTAAAAACTCAGCAGTTAATTTATGCAAATTAAGAAGGTAGGTTGGCAACTGGGAACAAGTGTCACAAAATGCTATTCGTTGGACCCAGTATTACCATTTTAGTCAATAGATATAAGGGTATAATTCAAAGAGAAAGAAAACAATTGGTTTATGGCTACTTACCACTGAACATTATGAATCAAAAAGATACATATATAAACATTACAAATTTCCAGCTGCAGGGGAACGATTAGGCCTCCTGTAATGTTAATCTAAAATAGATTATATAGTTGTTAGAACAAGATGAGGAAAACATTAAAATATGTAAAGTACTTAAGTAAAAGAAATGATAACGGGAAAAGTCAACATTTTACATAATTGCTGCAATTCTATCAGAATAAACTAGTAGGATCAAAAGAAGACTTTGACGTTTATAAACACTTGATTTGAAACAGTTTTTTCATGTTACTTTTATGTTGCTTCTGATGTTTCAATGTTTCTTTTAATGTTTATTATTCAGTACCATGCTTTCTACCAAACCCTTTCAACATGTGAAAATGTTAAAACCTCACAATCCATTTCTCAACAGGGCAACTGTCTCTGACCATAATTCAGTCACCTAGTTCACCCCGTCTACACCTACCTACCACCAGACTGCCTTTTTAAAAACACTTCTGAGAAGGGCTATCTCCCAAGGCACCCTATTTGTTTGGGGAAAGTATTCTCTCATTAAAACAAAAACATCATCTTTGTACTGGAGCCGAAATCCATCTCCAAATAACGGTCACTGATTGGGTCCTGGTTCTGTCTTTCGGTCTGCAGACAGAGCTTCTTCAGTCGGCCTTCCAAATGCTGTATTTTAAGTCAGCGACCACAGATCTCCAGACTGCTCCAGGCTAAGCAACTCTGTTTGCCTCAAAATTATCTTAATTCATGCTTACACTCCCTGGCGCTCAGGACGCAGGAGCTCCACGTCTGCTGGGGCAACATGGTTTTCTTCCCTCACCATCCTAGTCAGTCTGAGCCTAGTTTGCAAACATCTCACTTACATTGTCATGCCCAGAACCCAACAAAATCTTCCAAGTGTTGATGGCATCCGGGAAATTTTCATCGTTTGGATGTGAAATGCCGAGTTGTGGATCTTTTTGCAAAGGAGAGAGCTTAAGTACAGAACGTTACGTGTATTCATTGCATCTCACTTTCTAAGGCTGGCGCGTCACGGCAGCCTTTGAACACGCTCGGGCTACTGCATCCTTCCTCCACCTCGAGCCACTTCGGCTGCCTCCACGCGACCTCAAACGCCCTAGGGTGGGTCAACTCTCTCCTACAGGAGCGCAGGTTATCTTCCAATTTTGTTCCTAAACCAAACTGCCACGTACGTAAGCCGCGTCCGTCCGTTCTCGCCCACGCGCCGCGAGCGCCGCCCCGCCAGGAGCCGGGCCTCCCTGACCCCGGCGCCCGAGATGACGACGACTCCTCCCGCTCCACGACGAGCGAGCAGCCTGCCGAGGGCGGCGGGAAGGAGGAGAGGGGCCGGCGCAGCCCGCCCCGGCGACAAGCGCCACCAGCGGGCGGCGAGGCGTCACGCGCCCCGGCCGGCCGCGCCCCCGCCGCGCGGGCTCACGGGCCACGTGCCCCGCCGAGCTCCGCCCTGCCCCTCGGCCCGGGACTTCCAGACGCCCCCACCCCCGCATTGGGAAGGATGGGGAGCCGTTGACGGCGGGGTTACCTGTGAGCCGGGCGAACCCGGAAATGCTCTCGGGGACCGGGAGCCGCTTAAGGTACGCGGGGAGCTGCACCTTGACGATGCGGGCCACGCTCTCCAGCACCATCCTCGCGCGGCGGCCGCTGCTCTCCGAGCCCCGCCGCTCCCGCGCCTGCGCCGAGCGTGGAAGCGGCCGGCCGGCTCCGGGCCTGGGCGCGGGCGCGGGCGGGGCCGGGGTCGGGGCCCGGGAAGAGAGGCGACCTGCCGGGCGCCGATTGGCTGCGGGCGAGTGACGTGCGCGGACGCCGAGGGGCGCGCGGCCGCGGGCTGCGGGCCGGAGCGGCGGGCTTCGGAGCGGCCTGCGCCGGGGCCTGGTCCGAGCGCGGCCGGCGGCGGGGCGCTGCGGGCGGGACGGCGGGCGCGCGAGCGTCTCCTGGCGCCTGTCTCTGCCGTGCGCGCTCCGGCGGCGCGGGGCCCTCGGCCTGCGCCCCGCCCTCCGCCCGCGCCCCGCCCTCCGCCCGGCCCGGGCGGCCGCAGCGCTGCCGTTGCCTCCGCAGACAGCGCTTTCTTCGGCTGACTGACCCCGGGAAAGTGCTGAAGAGTGTGAACCTCAGGGTTTCCTTTAGTTTATGTTCCCGGCTTCTGCTCAAACTCAAGTCTCCGTGCAGATCTTGACGTTTTACTAATTTTTATTAACTTCTTTTAAACAATTGAAAGGTGAGAGGAGACAGCTTCACTCCCTTGGCACACCCTCCTTGACGTCACTTTGTGTCATATTTTTGCTGAAGGGGGTATCGGAAGGACAGCCCCGGAGCCCCGCCGGCCGAGCCCCGGAGTCCAGGTGGCCGAGCCTCGGAGCGCGCGGGCCGAGCCCCGGAGTCCGGGTGGCCGAGCCCCGGAGCCCCGCCGACCGAGCCCCGGAGTCCCGCCGGCCGAGCCCCGGAGTCCGGGTGGCCGAGCCCCGGAGTCCGGGTGGCCGAGCCCCGGAGCGCGCGGGCCGAGGCGGCCGGCTGCGCGGGGCCCCTTTCCTGCTGTGGCACGTACTGTGGCAGCCAGTGGCATAAATACGTTTCATGTTTTATTTTTGCGTTCGTATTTTCATTTTAAAGTGAGAAAGAGAAGGAATTTTTTTAAGCAACATTTCGTTCTCTGGACTGTGTACATTTAGTATTTGTGTTTGTCCTTGATTAAAAAATTAAGGTCAGTAAGAGTGCCTTGAAATCTAGATAAACCGATTCTTCTCTCGTCTTGCCCTGTTGAAAATTGTTAACGTACAGTTAAAATGAGACGTCTCTGAAGATGTTTAGATACAGGTCGTGTTCCTGAGCTAGGGCAGTGTGGAAGAGATGCTGGAAAGGTCGGCGTCTACGCTGCACTCGCCTCTCAATTTCCTTTTCGGAGCGAGCTTTTCGTTTGGTTAAACGAGGACCCCGTAGCTTATTCGTCCCGAAGGTGGTGGCCCTGGGACGGCCCGCGGCGGCTCCGTCAAGCGCGGATCGGGTGTAGAGGCGTCCTCAGGAGACGGCTCAGGCAGGCCGGGGCTGGGAGTGGGGCACGGTAGGGGAAGAAAAGCTTGGAGAAGGCCACTGAGTGTTTGTTCTTTAGAGGCTTTGTCATCTTGACAAGGGCAAGACTAGCTGTGTTGAGTGAGATTTTTAAGGCCTCTAGGAAGTTTCCTTTAAAGGAATTAAAAAATATATACCTCAAGAGATAAAGTAAAATGCTCAAGTGCCAAATGTATGATTTGATGTGACCACCACCCAGATCAATATCTAGAAAGTATATCTAGAGAGTGGCCGAGTGGTTAAGTTCTGGCGCTCCGGGTGGGCGGCCCAGGGTTTTGCGGGTTCAAATCCTGGGCGGGGACACGGCACCGCTCGTCAGGCCACGCTGAGGCGGCGTCCCACATGCCACAAGTGGAAGGACCCACAGCTAGAACATACAACTATGTACCGGGGGATTTGGGGAGAAGAAGAAGGGGAAAAAAGATTGGCAATAGATGTTAGCTCAGGTGCCAATCTTTAAAAAAAATTTTTTTAGTCCTGTTTCATTCATATTTTTAAATTTGCATTTCTTTTCCACAGGCCTGCCTTCTTGGCAGTACACAAAACAGAGGGCTGAAGATAATATTGTTCTAAATAGAAGTGACAGGTTTATCCGACCACCTTCTGAGAGTGTCCAACAAAATCTGCTTTTATTAGCGTTTATTGCTTATATTTAGAGTCCGTTTTTAAAAGACATAAAGATACTTTATGGTCAGAAAAGGCCAGACAAAATGATCAATATGTGAATAAAGTTAAGGGAGTTATTATTTAGTGTTAAGAAGTTGAGTGAGGATCAGTGATCCTCGGCCTCCTCTGTGTCCTGGTTAGTGCAGGTCTCAGATTGCCTCACATGCTGTCCTTCTGTGAGCTCGTCTAGTCCCATTAATTCAAATGTGATCAAAAGCTAGGGTAGCCCAAGTCTCTATTCCAGCCTGGATTTCTCTGTACTACTTCCAAATGCCTCCTGGACATCTCTGCCTATTTTGCTAGCACTTTGCTCATGTTTTTCACTGATTTATGTTTTCTGGATAATAATACCTTGTTGGTTATATTGGTTGCCTATTTTCCAGTCTGTACCTTGTCTTTGACGTTTGTTTGTGGTGTCTTATACTGAAATTTAGTTTGAATGTAGTCAGATTTATTCATCTTTTCCTTTCTATTTTGTGCTTTGAAAGTCTTGTTTATGAAAGCCTTTACTACTTCAAAATCACAAAGATACTCTTCTATTTTTTTGCTAAAAGTTTTAAACTTTTATTCTTCATATTTAGGTTTTTAATCAACCTATTTTTTTGTGCGTGAGGTAGAGATCTAATTTTATTTATTTTATGTATGAGCAATTAATTGTTCTAGCAGCATTTCTTGAATAGTTTAACTTTTCTTTCATGGTTTGTAATGTCACTGATCTCAAATCAGTTTTCCACACAGAGTTTCCACATGGATATGGATTGTTCATTCTTTTCCATTGATCAATTTGTATGACCTCTATGACATTACCATACTATCATAATTGCTACAGCTTCTATAGTAAATGTTTATAATAAGTTCATAAGTTTTTATAATGTGTTAATACCCAGCAGGACATTGAGAACAGTTAACGTCCACCTATTTTCTTTAAAATTGTCTTGGAAATGCCAAGTCTTTTTCTACTCTGTATGAATTTCAGAGTCATCTTGTTGAAGATCTGTGAAAAGGGCAGGCCCGGTGGCACAGTGGTTAAGTTTGCACATTCTGCTTCTCGGTCGCCCGGGGTTCGCCAGTTCACTTCCCGGGTACAGACATGGCACCGCTTGGCAAGCCATACTGTGCTAGGTGTCCTACATAGAAAGTAGAGGAAGATGGGCATGGATGTTAGCTCAGGGCCAGTCTTCCTCAGCCAAAAGAGGAGGATTGGCAGCAGTTAGCTCAGGGCCAGTCTTCCTAAAGAAAAAAAAAGATCTATGAAAAAAACTTGAATTTTATTGAAAATTCATTAAGACCTCAGTTTCTCCTCTGTAATATACTGATATTAATGGTTGTTATGACTAGATATAATTAATTTGTTTAGTGTGCTTAATGAATGGCTGTTATCTTCATCATCATCATCAATGAATGAGCCTTTACTCTTGCTTTGAGATCTGAAATTCAGAAATACTCCCTTCTGACCACAACTTGATGCATTAGTTTATCCATCTTCTACTCCCTTACTCCCACTAAACTTAGTCTTTGACTTCATCAAGATAATTAGTGTCAAAACCATCTCTGTTTTTCTAGTCTGTCCATCCATTCCTGGATTGACTTGTTTTCCCCAATCCTCACAAAACTTGCTCCACATCTTCACTGTTCTACCTTATTTGCTTATTAAACATTCCAATTGTTACTACCAGGCTTATTCTGAGCTCAGATGACCTTGATTTTTAGTTACCAGAGAAGCTTTCCTCACCGTCAGCTCTAACCGGGCCTGTAATTCCTCCTACACATAGTGTCTGCTCGCACCTCACTGCCCTCCGTGTTCTAGAGCTCATCCTCCAAGACCTTGCTCCCGCACTTGCCTTCTCACAAGTTTTCATTTTCTTGCTCTCTACTGGCCCTGGCAACTGGTGATTTCCAGGCTTTTAGATTTCACCAACCAATACATTTTTTAATTGAGAAAATCAACATAGATTTGCCAACTTTTTATGTTGTCAAGAAAAGATATTTAGAAGTAATACAACAAACAACAAAAAACTACTACCATCTACTACTGGAAGGTAGTATAGCATAATAGTTAAGACCACAGACTCCGGAGCTACACTGTTTGGACTAGAATTCTGGCTCTGCCAGGGTAATTATATAACCTATGAAGATGTAGATAATATCTACCTCTTAAGGTTGTATTGTATATACTAATTCAGTGAATTATTACACAGAAAGCAATTGAAACAGTACCTGGCATGTATTCGTGCACAGTAGTGTTATTTTTTATTGTCATCGTAATTATTATTTTTGCCTCACTGTCAGCACATCTTTTTTATTATAGCCGCATCTTGCTTTGTCTTTTACAGTGGTTGCCCTCGGGCTGCAGAGTCAGTATGATGCCATCAAGTGTCGTTCCTAATCACCTGTGGCTCTTGGGGATCTCGTTAAGATTGCTGTAAGTATAAAATGCTTAAGGGGACCCCTGCAGATTGCTGGAGCTCTTTCTCTGTGTATCTCCCATCTCCCATTACTCTACTATACAAAGATAAGGAGCAGAGAGACAAAGAGTGGCTTGTGCAAGTCTATGGAGAGGAAAAAGCGGTTTTCATGTCATGCCTGCAAAGGTGAATGTGTTGGACTTCTCAACAGCCACTCTGAAAGGGAAAGGATAATGGAGCAGTGCTTCAAATTCTGAAGGAAAATTACTTCTAATTTAGTATTCTATACAAGCTAAGCTATCAATCAATTGTGAGGCTGGAATAAAGTTATTTTCAAACCTAAAAGGTCTCAAAAAATGTACATTCCATTTATCCTTTCTCAAGAAGCTAATGAAGGATGTGTACCACCTAAATGAGGATTAAACCAAGAAAAAGTAGGATATGTGATCAAGGAAATATGAAACCCAAAGTAAGAGAGAGGTGAAAGGAATTACAGATTGATGATTTTGAACAGTAAGGTGAAATTGTGAACTCCTAATATGTTTGAACAAATTGAGGCTTACCCTCATGGGCCATGGTTTGGGGTTAAATTAATGATTATTACATGAGAAACTAAGCACATTTTTAAGAAGAATTTTTATTAAACCTATCAATTTAGTCATTCAAACTTTTTTAAGTGATAAACAAAACATCAAAAAGAGTATTATGATTTTGATGTTTGACATTCTTACATTATACTCCCCCTTTGTTTATGAGGAACCGCATTTTAACCGCCTTGCCTTACTCACAGTTTTAAGAGGAAATGCAGCAAACTGGAAATAAAAGCAAAAGTAGAGAAACAAAACTGGTGTCTGTAAATTAATAACCTATGGTAAAACTATTTTAAAATCATCTTCCATAAGACTCTGTGGCACTAAAAACAAGCAGTATATAGAATTGCCGTATAGAAAATTCCTTAAGACACATGGTAGAATAGAGTGAGCTTTGAAAACCCTTTATACCCTGTAATTCTGTGAGTGTAGATTGAGATGCCACTTTTGCAGTCATTGACTAGAAAAAGATTCAGTTAAGTAAATATATGCATAGATACATGTATACGTACATAATAAAAAGCTTAATTTTATAGATTTTCGAAGTTCTTTTTTTTTTTTGGAAGTCACCTTTTTTGTTTTAGTAATTCTGTGCTTACTGTAATCTTGATTAAAATAATAGGGCAGATTCTTATTCACCTCAGAAGTTTGTGGAACTGGCTTACTCTGAGTGCTGATGAACGAGGCATTAAAGAAAACAGGGATCTAACTAATGCTTTGTTATACTACTGGTGTGCATAGAATTTGAGATTTAATAATATCTTGATTTATATCATCTAACTTTTTTTTTTATGTTTTGCCTCTAAGCTTGTAAACTCACAGAGAGCTGCGTTTTGTATAGAATAATGCTATTCAGATTCAAGGCACCCAATAATATCTTTTTAATGGCTGATTTGTTAAGAAAATATATAGGTTATAAAAATCTGGAAATAAACAATTTAAGAGCATAAGCAATGCCAAACAGCAGATGGATAATTTCCTGGTTCTTCCATGTCTTCTTAACTTAAAAATAACATATTCAACATGTTAATTTTGGCTACTCACATCTTTTCAGCCATATTTCCCTCTCTCTCTCTCTCTCTCTCTCGTTTTTTTGGTGAGGAAGATAGGCCCTGAGCTAACATCTGTGCCCATCTTCCTCTATTCTTTATGTGGGATGCTGCCACAGCATGGCTTGATGAGCGGTGCATAGGTCTGCTCCCGGAATCTGAACCCACAAACCTCGGGCTGCCAAAGTGGAGTGTGCAAACTTAATCACTAGGCCACCAGGCCAGCCCCACATTTCCCTTTTATTCTCATAATTCTTAAGCTTATTGTTTTTTGCTACTCCTGATTAACATACTATTTTTGGCAGATTACTTCTTTAAATCAGAAACTTTAAATTCCACTTAAGACTTTCTCAGGTGCAGTTTTCTTTGGTATTAGCCAATCTATTCAGACTGATTTCGTCTGCTCTTAGTACTGGTCGTTTTAGCCTGGCCCATAGCAACAACCTGCCTGCCATTTGACCCCTAGCTTCCATCTCTAAAATATCCTATGCAAAGCTTTAACTATAGCTTTTCTAAATGAAGTTTTTTTTAATAGACTTGATTTTTTTAGAGCAGTTCTAGGTTTACAGAAATATGGAGGAGAAAATACAGAGAGTTCCCATTTGACACCCCCACCACACACATATACTCAGTTCCTCCTACTAATGTCCTGCATTAATGTGGTACATTTGTTATAATTGATAAACCAGTAATGATACATTATTATTAACTAATGTGCATGGTTTACAGTAGGGTTCACTCTTGGTGTTGTACAGTTCTGTAGGTTTTGACAAATGCGTAATGTCGTGTATCTAGCATGATAGTATCATACAGGATAGTTTCACTGTCCTAAAAATGCCCTGCGTTTCACCGACTCATCCCTACCCAGCCTGCCCAAACACCGGCAACTGCTGATCTTTTTGTTATCTCTAATTTTGCCTTCTAAATGAAATCTTTTCTGTCATTTAAAACAATCTCTAGAGTAGATCCATATGTGTGGGGTAAAAAAGCAAGCTGCGCAAAATGTGTATAGTATCCTATTTATAAATTTTAAAAACATGTATATACGCATATTTGATTATACGTAGAAAATTTTTGGAAGGTTACATAGAAAAATGATTACTTCTATAGGAAGGAGAATGGGAAGAGTTGATGAGGTCTTGTAACTTGCTATTTTGTTTGAATTTGTTACTATGTACAAATATTATTTTAAAATTTAGAATATTTTATTAATAAAGCTAAAAACAATCTCTAGATAAAGATTTTTTTCCAAACACAAAAGCATGGGAAACCTCAAGAAGATCTAGAGATTTTGACTGCATAAAAATATTAAAATTCTGTACCTCAAAAGCATCATAAAATCTGACCCACCCTGCTATTTACCCATCTATAATGTTTTTTAAATTCATATTTTCATACCTGATGTTCTCACGTGACATCTTTATGATGTTTTGTTCTTTCTTCACACGTTATTAACCTGCCACTCAGCATCTTCTTGACTCTTATTTAGGCTTAGTTTCATGTTAAAATTGTGACCCTTTTCAGCAATCTCAATCTGCCTTATCCTGCCTTATTTATTTATTTATTTTTGAGGAAGATTAGCCCTGAGTTAACATGTACTGCCAATCCTCCTCTTTTGCCTGAGGAAGACTGGCCCTGAGCTAACATCCGTGCCCATCTTCCTCTGTTTTATGTGGGACACCTGCCACAGCATGGCTTGATAAGTAGTGCCTAGGTCTGCACCTGGGATCTAAACTGGCAAACCCGGCCGCTGAAGCAGAATGTGCAAACTTAACCACTGTGTCACCAGGCCAGCCCCTACCCTGCTTTATTTTTATAGCACATATTACATTCTAAAATGGTTTGTTAGTTAGGTATTTCGTTGTTTGTATATTTTTATCTCTGTCCCTCATGCCATTTCCCACCACTAGAAAGTAAGTTACACAAGCTTTTTGTGTGTCTTGTTCACTGATGAATCCTCAGTGCCTGACACTTGGTAGGTGCTCAGTAAAAATTTGTTGAATGAATAATTGAATTGTTTTTTAAATTATTAAATTGCAAAATTTTAAAAATTTCATCTGTATCTCTGTTCCTATAATCCTGCCTCAGTTGGTATTTGTTGTTTAGTTTGTTGTGTTATATTGTGATCATACTCCTCTGGTGTCTAAGTACTTTGATTCACAAACGCATGTTCTCTACTACCCTTTCTGATAATGGATGTGTTGGAAGAGCAAAAGGGCCGACTTTAGCTTTATCCCTTCCACAAGAGTGAGGGTTCGAGAGCAGAGAGCTCCAGGCCCCGCCAGGACTCGAGTACGCTGTCTCTGCTACTGTTTCTTTGGACAGCATTTGCCTTGAAAATCATATTCCAGCGGAAGGCTGCTGTAATCCACCACAATCTTGGAGGTTTGGGAAGGAGCAGGGGAGTGAATGTCCCAAGCTCTAGAGTATCTGGTCAGCCCACGTTCTTTTTCAACAGCAACTCACTTCAACAGAGTCTTTATGTTACTCTACACTGAGAAGCCTGATCTGTTGCTGATGATTTCTGGGGCAATCAGCTGTCTGGCACTGATTGTCCCAAAGCAATGCGGGGGAGTGGCAGGAACAATACTTAAGAACTTGCTCCTAAGCCTAACTGGGCTTTCCTCACAGTTTTTGACCTTATTCCTCAAACCGTTGCTGCCTTGTCTCTGTGGTAACCTGGGGTTGATTTGAAGAGAGGAAGTCCACAGCGCTTACTAATTCTCCATTTTCTCAGGAACCATACGAAGAAATCTGCTTTAAATATAAAGACACAGATAGATTAAAAGAATGGACAGAGATCCACCAAGCTAATACTAATGAAAAGAAAGCCATAGTTGCTTTCAGACAAAACAGATTTCAGAACAAGGAAAGTTATCAGGGATAGAGAGGGGCGTTACATAATGATAAAGGGTCAATGCTCCAGAAAGATACAGCCACCTCTGACATATGTACGTCTAACAACAGAGCATTCAAATAGCTAAAGCAAAAAAAAAAAAAAGCTAAGGCAAAAAAGTTATAGAACTGCAAAGAGAAGCAGACAAATCCACTGTTACAGTTGGAGACTTCATCACCCCTCTTTCAGTAATCAATAGATCCAGCAGGGAGAAAATCAGTGAGGATGTGGTTGAACTGTGTCTTACCATCAATCAACTGGATCTAGTTGACATTTATCACATACTTCACCTAACAATGGCAAAATACACATTCTTCTCAAAAAAGACATATGTCCATTTAAAGAAAAACTTGTGTGCAAAAAGATATAGACATAGTTGTTGATAGATATACAATAAATTTAGAAAAGTGTTTGCAAGGAGGTTTAACATCTATAATATACAAAGAGCTCTTAGAAATTCACATTAAGGGGGGGCTGGCCCCATGGCCGAGTGGTTAAGTTTGTGAGCTCTGCTGCAGTGGCTCAGGGTTTCACTGGTTCGTCCTGGGCGTGGACATGGCACTGCTCGTCAGGCCACATTGAGGTGGTGTCCCACATGCCACAAGTAGAAGGACCTGCAACTAAGATATACAACTATGTACCAGGGGGGATTTGGGGAGATAAAGCAGGGAAAAAAAAGAAAAAAGGAATTCACAGCAAGGGAACAAGCAATTCAACAGAAAAATGAGTGGGCAAAGAATATAAACTCAGCAAAGAGTAAATCCAAATGTGAAAAGATTCTCAGAATCAGGAGAAATCAGGAAAATGCAAATTAAAATAATAGTGAGATGGCATTTAGGCCTAACAAATTGGCAAACCATTTTTATGATTCAACTAGCATTTGTGATGTGTCTGTCTGCCGGGTGCTGAGATAAGCGTGCGTCCAGTTGGGCGCTTGCAAGGTGCTGTGAGGTGGGCCTCTCCCGCTGGAGGAAGAGGGTTGGGTAGGGAAACTGATGACAAGAATCACATGAAGGAAATGGGAGAAGTCACTGTAGGAACGGTTTTTCTTTTTCCTTTCTTTTTGAGTAGGCAGTTCATTCAAATGGTGTGTGTGTGTATCTACATAGATAGATTTATGTTTTGAGTTGAAGTTTCCCCCACATATGTTCCATCCGCCCATTTCCCATGCCAACACCACCCATCCCACAACTGTTTTTATGAGTTTCTCATGTACGTACCTTCTCAGAGCTTTTTCCACCCCCCTTCTGCATTCTGTCGTCTTGCCATGGTGTTTTTTTAAAAATTGAGGTATAATTGACATACAACATTAATTAGCTTCAGATGTACAACATGATGACTCAGTATTTGTATGTATTGTGAAATGGTCACCACGATAAGTCTAGTTAACATCCATCACCCTACATAGTTAGAGAATTTTTTTTTCTTGTGATGTGAACTTTTAAGATTTACTCTCTTAGCAACTTTCAAATATTCAAGACAGTATTATTAACTGTAGTCACTATGCTGTACATTACATCCCCATGACTTATTTATTTTATAACTGGAAGTTTGTACCTCCCTTCTCTCATTTCATTCACCCACCACTCCCTGCCTCTGGCAACCACCAGTCTGTTCTCTGTATCTCTGAGCTTGTATTTTTGTTTGTTTTTGTTTTTTAGATTCTACATATAAGTGAGATCATACAGTGTCTTTCTCTGTCTGACTTATTTCACTTAGCATAATGTCCTCAGGGTCCATCCATGTTGTCACAAATGGCAAGATTTTATTCTTTTTTCATGGCTGAATGATATTCCATTATATCTGTCCATCTCACATCCTCCTTCTCCATTCATCCGTTGATGGGCGCTCAGGTGCGGCTGTGTCTTGGCTGTTGCATGTAACGCTGCAGCGAACAAGGAGTGCAGATATCTCTTTGAGTTAGTGTTTTCATTTTCTTTGGATAAATACCCAGAAGTGGAAGTGCTGGATCATATAATATTTCTGTTCTTAATTTTTTGAGGAACTGCATGCTGTTTTCCATAGTGGCTGCACCAATTTAGGTTCCCACCAGCAGTGTATGAGAGGTCCCTTTTCTCCACATCCTGCCAACACTTGTTATTTCTTGTCTTTTTGATGATAACCATTCTAACAGGTGTGAGATGATTCCCCGAGCTTTTTTATACCAATAGAAATTTACATTCTCCCTTTTTTAAAAGAGATTATCATAATGTGTACTATGTTCCATATCTCATTTTTTTGGTTAACAATAGCTCTTACAGGTATTTAATTAGCTCCATAATGAGATTCCTCATCCTTTAACAGCTGCATAGTGTTCCACTACAAGAATGCTGAAATTTATTTTACCAGCCCTTATGAAGGACATTTGCATTGTTTTCAGTCTTTTGCTTTTAAAAACAATGTGGTTGAATGAATTACAGCTTACGAATCCTATCAAGAGGAATGAATTGAAGCATATGATTTGGATTGTGATTTCCACAAAATATTGCTAAATGAGAAAAAATAAGATGGAGAAAAATGTGTATAATATGATCCCAGCCTGTAAAACAACATCATCAACACATATAAATGTTTGGATATTTGTGTGTGTGTGTATACAATCAAAATATTTATATTTGTAAATGTATATTTACATACACATAAATTTGTATATAATTATTTGGGGGAAATAACAGAAAATACATATTACTTGTGATATAGGTTTGGTTGCTCTAAGGCCAAAATAATAATGACTTAAGATGGATGTGTATTTTTCCCTTCCATACAGTTTAGGGATAGTCAGTTCAGGACTGATACAGCAGCTCCAGGCATTAGGGGTCCAGGCTCCTTCTAGCTTGTTAAACTGCTACACTCAATATGTGGTTTCTGTCTCACGGCCTTAAATGGCTATATTACAGCTCCTGCCATGATATATCTGGGGAGGGGAAGTGGAAAAAGAGTACACCTCTTCTTTTTAAGGGCTTGTCATAGAAGTTGCAGCCATCATTTCCACTTAGAGCCCATGGGCCAAAATGTAGTCATATGGCTAAACCTTCAAGGGAGGCTAGGAAATATAGGTCCTTAGCTGTGTGGTCATACACCAAGCTAAAACTTAGGGGTTCTAATACTAAAGGAAGAAGAGAAGAAAGGACATTGAGAGACAAGAGTGGTCTCTACCACAACAGACTATAGATTAATAGGTGAGCTAGGTAACAAGGGAAAAGGAACATTTTTTTCCCCCAAATTATCTATTCCTGCATTACAAACCTACCCCAAAATTTAATGCCTTAAAACAACAATGTTACTATTTCTTACCATGCTGTGATTTGGCTAGGAAGTTTTTCTGTTGGTTTTCCCTGAGCTCATTCATGTGGCTGTCTCCCTTCACGTGCCCTTTCATCCCAGACTTATTCACAGCATAGTGATCTCAGAGCAGTCAGTATTCCCAAAGGTGAAGAAGGAAGCTGCAAAGCCTCTCTAAACCTCATCTAAGAAGTTGCACAGAGTCACGTCTGCTGCATTCTATGATCAAAGCAAGTCACCAAACTAGCCTAGATTTAAGAGGTGGGGAAATAAACGACCTTTTGATAGTAAAAATGGCAAAGGCATATTGCAGAGAGGCATGAACAAAAGAGGCATGAGTCATTGAGAGCAAACATAACAATCTGACACAGGGTATATTTACACTTATGTGCATAGGTAAATTTTTATATTTGTCCACATACTCAAAGAAATATAAATAAGTAAAATTGGTTAAACAAGTTGATGGTGAGCAGATACAAATATGACCATGTTACCCTCCTGCTTTTTTTTGCCTTGCAGGGCAAAGGCCAAGCCCCTTAGCCCATACTATTCCTACTATATTATACTACCTCCTAGGAGATGTGATAAAACCAGTAAGAAAGATAAATCGCTTCTAGCTAGAGTGGTTGGGCTTTATGTAAGATGTGGAATCTGAAATGAACTAGGTCTCGAAGGAAGAAGTATTAGAATTGATGGAGAGGGGCAGAGTGGCATAAACCAATAGTTCCCAATCTTTTTAGGAGTACCCTTTTAAAAAAATTGAAATATAGCATACTGCAGAAGTAAATGAAGTATCTATTATAGAGTAAAAATACCCCTGTATCCACCACCCAGGAGATAGAATATTACCAGTTACATAGGAACCCTCTTGTGCAACCTCCCAATAACTATCCTGTCTCTCCTCTTAGAATGTAACCACTCTACTAACTTAGGACCATAGAGCAGTTTTGCCTCTTTTTGAATCTTACATAAATAAGATTAAATGTATATTTCACCATTATATTTGTGAGATTCATCTGTTCGTAGAAGTAGTTTGTTCATATTCATTGCTATATTCCATTATATGGATAAACCAAATATATTTATCTATTCTATTGTTGATATTTGGTTTGTTTCTGCTTTTGAGCTGTTAACCAATAATGATGCCACAAGCATCTTTTTATGTGTCTCTTGGTGTGCATAGGCAGACATTTCTATTGAGAGAATACTTAGGATTAATATTCTTTGGTCATTGAGGTATGCTCAAATTTTATGAAGAATGACAGTTTTCCAAAGTTTACGTTATTTATATCCCCACCAGCAGTACTGTATATGAAAGTTTCTTCTTCTCCATACCCTGGGCAACGCTTGGTATTGTCAGTCTTTTTAACTTTAGCCGTTCTGATGAGTGTCTTGGGACATCTCATTTTGGCATTAATTTGCATTTTCCTGAGGACTGTAGAGATTGAGCGCCATTTTATGTTATTTGCCATTTGGAGATCCTCTTTTTTTGAAGTGCTTATTCAAGTCACTTGCTCACATTTCTTTTGGGTTGTCAGTCTTATTCTTATTGATTTTTAGGACGTTATATATTCTAGATATGCATTCTTGTTCAACTATATCCGCACCAAATATCCTTTACCATAACATGGTTTGTCTTTTCATTTTCTTAATTTTGTCTTTTGAAAAAAAGTTCTTAATTTTAATGTACTGTATTTTTACCAATCTTTAGATTGGAATTTAGAATGGAAACTTTCTTAAATTATTTTGAGTGTGCCTTCTATTTCTTCTTAAAACCCTAACTGATAAAGTAATTGATACCAGGAGTTGTTACAAGAAATAACACCCTCAAAATGGGATTCTGAGATTGGATTAGATACACACACACATGTAAAATCAATCACGCAGATAACCTCATTGCTCTGTGGAAAGGGATCACAGGTAATCCACGGCTTATAGTACTGTTATGACTACCATTAATAGCATGGGATGGAGTGAAGGGGGGTGGGGAGGAGAAAGTATCACCATGGTAACCATAGTAATTATAAAGTCTGTGGATCTACCAGGCTTCTGTTACGGTCCTAAACAGAATGTACAAAAGAAAAAGAAAAACATAAAAACTATGAATAAACTATTAAGAATGTGTGTAGTGAATCAGAACTCCTCCACTGCAGCTTTGAAGGAGTCCTTCATCTGTAATCAGTGGACAGATAAAGTAGATTTGTAGCACCAATTAAATGCTCAATTCCTTCAGTTTTCTGACTCTGAGGTAAGAGCACTGGTGAGGAAGGAGGGGCCCTAAGACATAGAATGGGCAGACAAAAATGGAGCTGAGAACTCTGAACGTCCATATCTCCTGAACTTCCTTTGTTCTCTGAGGAAGCCAGCCTCCTCTTGGGACAGCTCTCTCGTCAGCTGGTACTTGTTCTGAGAACTTACCCTCACACTTCCCAGTACCTCCCATTAAATCCCAAGGTAGCCTCATCAGAGAAGTGTGTGGCCAGCTCTAGCAAGTACACAGGAGTTAAAGTCCTTGCCGTTTTGATCAGGAGGGACCTGGAGAGTATATATGGAAGTGGGCACTAAGGGTGTTACACCGAAGGGGAATAAATGTAAGATTTGATCATGGCAAATTTATTGGCAGGGTGTACTCACCTGAGAATCAAGATTTAATATATTGGAATTAATAGTTTGCTAGGATGAGGCTTGGACTCAATGATACCCTACAAACAATAAAGGGTCTATAAATAAAATTTGAAATAATAATTTCAAAATGCAAGAAATCCCCTGGCATACTGTAGAGGAGGGAGTACAAAAGCTCCTTAGCCATCCTCAACTCTCACCAAGTTATTAAGAAATGCATTGGTGATAGGAGCCCCAGCATTCTCAGAGAGCTCTGAAGTGGCTGTCCTTTGCCAGGATGATGGTGATGAATGCTGTAGTGGAACTGGGTTTCCTGATCTCAGTAGAAATAAGAATCCCAGAGTGGTAGAGGCCACATGATGGCGCATAACCATCGGAGACAAGGTGGGCACAATTACCATAATAAATGAAAGAAGAGAATGTTAACCAGAGTGTTTTGACCCACAGAGAGAGGTGGTAATGGCTAAATGCTTACAAGGTCCCTAGAAATGAAATAGATTAGGTAACCTACTGAGCTGCTTGACATATATAGGTGGAAAAATTCTGGGAAGCAAACTAACTTGTGTTATTGTAGTGAAATTTGAAGCATCTCATCCAGTTTACCCACGTGGGACTCCTTGGTGGTGGAGAGATTGGGTCCCTTTAAAGAAGAACCTTGCAATGCAGCCATATTGTATAACCATGAATCTTCCCCTAATCCGGTGGTTCCCCAACTTGTCTGCATGTTAGGACATGTTAGTATTCTGAAGACCAGGATGCACCCCAGACCAATTAAATCTATGATTTCTGGAGGTGAGACCCAGGCATTGGTATTTTTTGAAGCTCTCCAGGTAATTCCCATGAGCAAGTTTGGGAATCACTGCCCTAATCCTTCTCTAGTGGCGATTTACTGGAGAAAGGAAAATATCTAGACCTCTTGAGGCTTATTAGACATTGTCTCTTAGGTTATACTAATACCCGGAGACCCAAAACTCTACCTTGGACGACTGGTTAGAATAGGGGGCCTGAGAAAGTCAAGTGACAGATGGAGTCTTGGCCTGAGTCTGGCTAACACTGAGTCCAGAGAGACTCATGCTGTGATTATTTCTCCAGTCCCAGATGTATAATAAGAATAGATATATTTTAATAACAGAAACAATCTTCATTTTGGTTTCCTGAACAAGGGAGTGAGTGCTATTATGGTAGGGAGGGCAATGAAGAAGTTCAGAACTGCTTGCTACCACTCCCTCACCAAGAGAGTAAACAAAAAGTACCACTCCCTGAGGAAATAGCAAAAATTAGTGTCACCATGCTGGCATGGTGAGTCACACCACATTCCCATTAAAATTCCGTTTGTGGTCACCAGATGGATCATAGAGGATGAGAATGCAAAACCCAGATGGGTAATGAAGAATGAATGTAGATTATTGCAAGGCTTCATCAGGTGGGGATGCCAGTTGTGTTGGTTGTTCTAGGTGTGGTGTCTTCATTGGAGGAAATTAATGTAGACTTTTTTTTAATGCTTTTTGGTGAGGAAGAGTTGCCATGAGCTAACATCTGTTGCCAATCTTCCTCTTCTTTTTTTCTTTTCTCCCCAAAGCCCCAGTACATAGGTATATATCCTAGTTCTAAGTTATTGTAGTTCTTCTATGTGGGATGCAGCCTCAGCATGGCTTGATGAGTGGTGTGTAGGTTTGTGCCCAGGATCCAAACCGGCAAACCCCAGGCCGCCGAAGCAGAGCGCATGAACTTAACCGCTCAGCCATGGGGCCAGCCCCTAACATAGACTTTAATGTGATATATAGGTATTGATCTGCAACCCCGCCCCCCCATTCCAATCAGTAAGGAAAATCAGAAGCAGATTGCATTTATTTGTTTGTTTATTTTGGCACCTGAGCTAACATCTGTTGCCAACCTTCTTTTTTTTTGCTGCTTCTTCTCCCCAAAGTCCCCCAGTGCATAGTTGTATATTCAAGTTGCAGGTCCTTCTGGTTGTGCTATGTGAGACACTGCCTGAGCATGGCCTGATGAGTGGTGCCATGTCTGTGCCCAGGATCCAAACCAGAAAAACCCCAGGCCACCAAAGGGGAGCATGTAAACTTAACCACCTGGCCGTGGGGTCGGCCCCAGCAGATTGCATTTAAATGTAAGGGACAACAGTAAGCCTTTACTGTTTTGTCTGAGGGTTATGTCAACTTTCCTGTTCTCTCTATGGTGTGATTGTCTTGCTCTGCCATAGAATATCACAGTGATCTATTATAGTACTGAAATTATGTTAAATGAACCCAATGAGCAGGAAGTAGCAAGTACTCTACGTGCTTTGGTAAGACATGCATGCTAGAAGATGCAAGATAAACCCTGTAAAACTTCCAGGACCTGCCACAAGTTTCTAGGGGTCCAGTGGCTGAGACATGTTAGGATATCCGTTCAAGTGAGTGACGGGTGGTTGTATTTTCCACCACCACAACAAAGAAAGAGGCAACATGTGTGGCAGGCCTTTCTGGGTTCTGGAGGCAACAAAACATAATAATAGAATTTGGGTGACCTGCTCTAACCTGTTTTCTGGGTAACTGTAAGACTACTAGTTTTGAGTGGGGCCCAGAGCAAACTGTCTTGTCAGCTGGGCCTTACGATTGGGTAGATCCAACGATACTGGAAGTTCACGTGGTAAAGATGTTATATGAAGCCTCTGGTAAGTTCCAGTAGAATTACAACGCAGACCCCTCGGTTATGAAGTAAAGATATGTCTTCCTCAGCCAAGAACATTTTGTTTTGTGTCTTTGGAAAGCAGCTCCTGATTTGCTGCTGGTCCATGGTAGGGATGGAACATCTGACCCTGGGACGTCAAGTGGCTGTGTGAATAATGAAATTGCCCATCACAAACTAGTGTCATCTGACTCACCAAACCATGTGTCTGGATGAGCACAGCAGTAGGCCACTCCCTACAAGACTGAGAGCACAGCTACAACTAAATGGAATGAGCAGGTGACTCAAACTGCTATAGTCCCTGCCCTACTCCTTTAGCACTTCTCCCTCAACCCATGTAAACTGGCTCCCCTCTGACCAGTTAATGGAAAGGAAAAAAGTGTGGGTCTTGTTCATTCACAAAAGGATCTGCAGTGAGCTGGCCATAGCTGGCTGTGAGTGGTCACTGCACAACACCATCATTCATTAGTGGTCCTGAAACACAACAGTAAAGAGAAATCCTTCCATTGGGAAAGACTTTAGAAGATATGGCCTGAGGTAAAGGTATATGCTGGTTCGTTGTTAGTGGCTTATGAGTTGATAACCTGAACAGGAACTTGAGAACAAATTGGAAACTGGCTCAGTTTATGGGGCCAGTTGGGAGACAATAACTGCAAATTAGAGATGCTGGCCTATAGAATGAAGTACATGCCTAAAACCAGTAATCGATGTATGGTGCCATCTTCCCCAAAAGGTATGCAAAGTGGAGATGAGAGTGGTCTCTCTATTTTATATATGTCCAATTTTAAAAAAAAATACTGGCAGCTTGTTTTCCAAACTTGATAAAAAGAATAAAATTACAAATCCACAAAGCTCAGTGAACCACAAGCAGGAAAATTACAATTAAAATCACACCTATGCACTTACAATCGAACTTTATATGATTATATGATATCAATCAGATATTTGATTATATAAATCAAACTTTGTATGAAATCAGTTTATATGAAAACTTTATATCAGTTTTATCAAACTGATAAAATAAAACAAAAACATCTTTCTTTTTTTTTCTTTTTGAGGAAGATTAGCCTTGAGCTAACATCTGCTGCCAATCCTCCTCTTTTTGCTGAGGAAGACTGGCCCTGAGCTAACATCCATGCCCATCTTCCTCTACTTTATATGTGGGACTCCTGCTACAGCATGGCCTGGAACACGGTGCCATGTCTGCACCCGGGATCCGAACCAGCAAACCCAGGGCCTCCAAAGTGGAACGTGTGTGCTTAACCACTGCGTCACCGGCCCAGCCCCTGAACAAACACATCTTAGAAGCATCCAGAAAAATTATATATCACACACAAGGGGCAATTATATGAATTTTTATAAAAATAAGTTTTTCAATGGAAGCATAACATACATATAGAAAAGAGCAAATATACTTGTTCAGCATGACTTATCACAAAGTGAAGATAACTAGGTAAGCACCACCCACATCCACAACTACAACATTGCTATGCCCCGTCTTAGTCATTACTCTTCTTTCTTCCCAAAGGTAATCAATGTCCTGAATTTTAACACCAAAGCTTGGATTTGTCAGTGGTTAACTTTTATATTAATTGTAATGTAGTCTTTTGTGTCTGGCTTCCTTCACTTAACATTGTTTGTGAGATCCATCCATGTTGTTACCTGGCGCAGTTGTTCATTCATTTTCATTGCTATGCAGTATTCTGCTTTACGAATATATCGCACTTTATCCGTTCTACTGTTGTAGACATTGGAGATGTTTCCATTTTTTGGCTGTTATGAGGAGTGCCGCTGTGAACATTCTTGTGTCCATCTCTTGGTGTACACATGTACACATTTTTGTTAGGTTCTTCGTCGTACCTAATAACCCCCTTGAGGGGACTTTTTGGTTCCTGAAACGTTGGAGTCAGTGGTTTCGGAGGTCTTAGTGCTCAAAGGAGGAATGCTTCCTAGGGAAACATAGTTCAGTGAGTTAGAAGTGGACACTGCTCGCTGGCAAGTTTGGGCTCTTGCTCTTACTAGCGAACAGAGAGAGAAGGGGATCACTCTGCCGGCAGAGGTGAGGGCTCCGTTTTAACGGGGATTTGGATTGCTGCTATATAGTGGAGTAAGAAGGACTCTATACGGAAGGTGGGGTATTCACTGGGATGCTACTTAGTGCTCTCTTGGCGAAGAGTCTAATACAAGGTAGGGTAACCCCACACCCCCCGGTAAAGAATCCCATTCAGCCGAGGTGCAGACAAAGTGAGAGAAACCTGGACTGGGCAGTGAGAGAAAGCAGCTTCGCTTATGAGTCCAGGCCTTGTGAGCGGCTGACAAGCAGGTTTCATGATTATGTCTTGTTACTTGTTTCTTTTCTCCGCTACCATATATGAAGAATTCCGGGGTGGCCACTGTGTTTGGTTTCAGCTGAGGGTATGACAGTTGATAGCACTTCATGATGATTTTGTAGCTGATGATGAGAGGAGATCACATGGGGGAAGAGAGTGAGGCGAGCCTGTTTATTCCGCCGGGCTCCCTGCATCAGAGGCTCTGTGAAACGGAGCATGCATCTTGCCCAGAGCTTATTGCTGCTCTCACAGGACCTCCTCACAGTTCTCTCTCCTTCCAGGTTCTGCTTAACTTCTCTCCTGTCTCTTAAGGCCTAAGGGTGGTACAGCTCCCCTGCCTTGGGTTACAGAGCTATCTTTGTAATGTAATTCTCTTACAGCCTACACACAAAATTAGTCCCTTTGTAAATAAACTTTCCTTAAATGATCCGTAGTGTGCCATTTGTTTCCTGTTAGGACTCTGACACGCAATCTTTTTATCTTTTGTATTGCTTCTTGCCTGAAATCTACCTGGATGTTAGCCTAGCCACACCATCTTTCTAATTAGTTTTTGCATGGTATATCTTTGACTTTAAGCTATTCTGCATTCTAATATTTAAGATTTGTTTCTTGAAAACGGGTTAAAGATGTATCTTTATAGCTTGAAGGTGATAGTCTTTGTCTTTTAATTGGATAATCAAATTTTTTTTAAGATTTTATTTTTTTCCTTTTTCTCCCCAAAGCCCCCCCGGTACATAGTTGTGTATTCTTAGCTGTGGGTCCTATCTAGTTGTGGCATGTGGGACGCTGCCTCAGCGTGGTTAGATCCGTGCCCAGGATCCGAACCGACGAAACACTGGGCCGCCTGCAGTGGAGTGCAAACTTAACCACTCGGCCGGCCACAGGGCCAGCCCCTGGATAATCAATTTGCATTTAATGTAGTTACTGGTTTATGGGCCTTTAAAGCTGCCATCGTACTGTTTTTTGTTTCACCTGTTGTTCACTCTTTTATTCTCTGCTTTCTTTGGGATTGATCAAGGTTTTTCTTTTTATTCCATCTTTTTCTTTTGATTAGCCTTTTACTTATATGTTCTTTTCCCATTCTGTTATTCATTACTCTAGAAATTAGAATGTGTGTTCTTGACTTCTAAAAGCCTCAGACACTAAAATATACATCAGTACGTTGTCTACTTCTTGGACAGTGTACCACTTTATTTACCCTCTCCTTAGACCACTTTATTTACCCTCTCCTTCAATTTGTGTGTTACCATTATGTTTTAAATCTCTGTGTTTTTAACATCACAATATATGAGCACTGTTTTGCAAAGTTAATATTCATTGAGATTTACTCAGATATTTTTCCTTTTCATTGCTGTCCATCCCTTCCGGAATTTGAGAGTGTCCATCTGAGATCATTTCTCTTTGCTCGAAGGCTACTCTTCTAAGGCAGAAATGCTGGTGACAAATTCTCAATTTCTGTTTGAAAATACCTTTATTTTGCCTTAATTTTTTAAAGTTATATTATTATTATTTATTTTTTTGTGAGGAAGATTGGCTCTAAGCTAACATCTGTTGCCAGTCTTCCTCTATTTTATGGGGGATGCCGTGGCTTGATGAGCAGTGTTTATGTCCGCGCCCGGGATCCGAACCTGTGAACCCTGGGCCGCCAAGGTGGAGTGCATGAACTTAACCACTACGCCAATGGGCTGGACCTGAAAGTTATTTGAATATGAGCTCTCAGTTGGCAATATTTTCTTTTAGTGCTGTGAAGAGAGCATCATTTGGCTGAAAGCAGCTGTCTTACTGTCATTCATTTGATAAAGTGATCTGTCTTTTTCCTCTGGATGCTTAAAAGTTTCCTCTCTGATTTTCAGCAGTTTTACTGTGATGTCTTAGGTGTGATTTCCTTTGTCCTTTCTTGCTTAAAGTTTATACTGCTTCTTGAATCTGAGGCCTGATGCCTTTTGCTTACTTTAGACATTTATTCAAGTGTCTCTTGTTACAGTCTGTCACTCCTCTCCTTTTGGGTCTTCATTATGTCTTTTCCACTTTATTTTTTCCATCCTTTTGTCTTCCTATAAATCTGTCTGCATATTTTCTTCTGAATTTCTTCAAATTCCCTAATTTTGTCTTCAGCTCTGTATACAAGCATACCTCATTTCACTGCATTTTGCTTTACTGCACTTTGCAGATACTGTGTTTTTTACAAGACCTTCCACCAGCAAAAAGATTATGACTTGCTGAAGGTTCAGATGATGCTTAGTAATTTTTTAGCAATAAAGTATTTTTCAATTAAGGTATGTGCAGTGTTTTTTTAGACATAATGCTGTTGCACACTCAGTAGACTACAGTATAGTCTAAACATAACTTTTATATGCCCTGGGAAACCAAAAAATTCGTGTGACTCACTTTATTGCACTATTTGCTTTATCTCAGTGGTCTGGAACCACACCTTCAGTATCTCAAAGGTATGCCTCTAATTGGCTATTAAATCCATCCACTGTGTTTTTAATTTGTGTCTCAATAATAGAATTTCCATTTGGTTCTTTGTATTTCCATTTTCTACAGACATGCTTACTCTTATATTTTAAGTTCCTGAACATATCAATCATAGCATTTTAAAGTCTTCATCTCATAATCCCTGTGGGGTGCTGTTTCTATGATCTGTTGCTTCTCTGGTTTTGTCATTTCTTCTCATATACCTGATTATTTTTGTTTTTGTTTTTTTTGAGGAAGATTAGCCCTGAGCTAACATCTGCCACCAATCCTCCTCTTTTTGCTGAGGAAGACTGGCCCTAAGCTACCATCCCTGCCCATCTACTTCTACTTTATATGTGGGACGCTTACCACAGCGTGGCCTGATGAGCAGTGTGCACGTCCTCATCCTGGATTCAAAGCGACGAACCCCGGGCCACCGAGGCGGAGCACACAAACCTAACCACTGCACACAGGGTCAGCCACTCTGATTATTTTTCAGGTGTGCTGGATATTGTGTATAAAATATTGTACTGGTATTTTGAGGCTCTAGATAACCATTACTTTCCTCTATAGAGGATTTGTTTGCTTCTATATAAGGCAGCTAAACTAGGGCTATTAGCAAACTCAGATCACTACAATCTAGCAGGGCCTGAGATGATTCCATCCCTGCCAGTTCTGATCTATTTGCAGTTCACCCTGACTCCCAGGGTGTAGCCCTTCAAGGTCTCAACTGAAAGACTGAGGGATTTATCTCTTCCTTGGTGAGCTTCATACTGCACTTTTTCTCCGTTCTCACCCCATCTAGGCCTGGGAGCTTTCACAGAGCTGTTCATTCACCTTCTCTGGAAGAGAAGAGACAGATGCCTCCAGTGGAAAGGGGGCCCCAAGTGCCACAAGCCTGTCTCCATCCTGTCTCCCTCTCCTCGACTTTGCCCTGCACTCCTCACCAGTTTGGTCACTTTCCAGTACCTTTAAACATGTCGTTTTTTGTTTTGGCCCAACTTTTCTAGTTGTTCTCAGCAGAAGCATGATCAAAACCACCTAGTTCTTCATTACCAGAAGTAGAATTGCAAAGGACTCATTTTTAATGTCAACAGTTTTACTGGATACCCCCTGCCCCCCCTCCATCAAAACACACAAGGTAGTAATTGTACATATGTTTAGTCTATAAACTATAAAAAAGTGTATAATAAATATAATAATGTATTTATATACATTATATATATTATTTACATTTGATATAGTATATGTGTCCAGGTCCCCTGCAATAAGTGTTACTTAGGGATTTGTTACTCACGAAGGGAAACACTGTTGAACGCAAAGGCACAGTTTCAGGGAAGTTAACAATATGTTCGAAGGAAGATGAGGAGCCCAGTTTTTGATTAGAAATTTCATGTATAGGGGCTGGCCCGGTGGCACAGCGGTTAAGTTCCCACATTCTGCTTCTCGGCGGCCCGGGGTTCACTGGTTCAGATCCAGGGTGTAGACATGGCACCACTTGGCAAAAAGCCATGCTGTGGCAGGCGTCCCACATATAAAGTAGAGGAAGATGGGCACGGATGTTAGCTCAGGGCCAGTCTTCCTCAGCAAAAAGAGGAGGATTGGTAGTAGTTAGCTCAGGGCTAATCTTCCTCAAAAAAAAAAGAAAAAAAAAAGAAAAAAATTTCATGTATAAAAGCAGAGATTAAGTTCTGACTTTTATTCTCTATACAGTAGGAAACCATTGAAAACTTCTTTATTGTGGTATCTTTTAATAAAAGCCATGCTTAATCGGATAGTCATATGCAAGATAGACTGGAGAAGTAAGAGCCCACTAGGAATCTACAGTAATGGACCAAATATGAGCTGATGAGAGGCATCACAGTGTAATGAAAAGAATGTTGACTTTAGAATCATAGGACTTATCATTACTGGTCTGTCAGCTTGGGCAAGTCATTTAACCTGTCTTACTCTGCTTCCTATTTACATGCCAGTCACCTTGTAGGCCTTCAACAGAATGTTGAAATGTTAGTAACTTCTGCTTAACTCACAGAGTCGTTATGCAAATAGCTGATGAGGAAAATCTCTTTAAATGTATATTATAAAATTTAAGGTGTAATATGCATTTGAAGGCCCAAAGAAGTAAAAATGGAGACTAATAAGGAAAGAGAAGGGTGAAAGAAAAATATTACTCCTCTATTGAATCTCAGTGACTAGAAAATACATTGACCTAAATAGGTCAGTCAGAAGAGGAACTGATTTTGGAAATCAGGACAAGGGTTTAATTTTAATTGTGGAAATATTCAGCAAGTCATTATTACATTTATTAGTTTTGTATAATCTTTAGGTATTTTTCATGTGGCATTTTTCAATCTCTTTCATCAAATTTTAAGTTCCTAGAGAGAGGAAGAAGTTATTTCCTTGGGAATTTGTATTTCCTCCTTATTTTTAGTTTTTAAAAAAAACCCTGTACCTCTAAACTGATTACTCTGGTAAAGTTCCATCTATTTTGTCCAGTTTATTGGTGAAGTGATTACAGAGGGCATTGACTGGTTTAAGGATTATTTGTTTGGTCCCCCAACTCAATACCAAACTGCCGCTCTTTGTGTGCACCACTCTCAATAGTTGTCGTTACCCGTGCTCAAGTCCCTCACTGTAATCCAGGTAGGCCTTTTCTTTAACTTCTATTTGAATGCCATGTGAGACATAACAGACGTCTTATTGAAAGTCATATGCATGATTTGTTTGGTTATATTTTAAATGTATATGCCTTTAGACCCTAACATTTATGATGGTTTCTATCCCTTTTGAAATCCTTCATTTCTCCTAGTACTTTTTAGAATTAACTTGTAATGGACACTCAACCATGGCAGTAGCTCTATCTTTTGCACTAAGACTTTATCTCGCACAGTTTATTTGATTCTCTCTGGACTGCTGTAGTATGTTCCTGAATCTGTAACTTTAAATTCCCAGTAATATTATCCGACATATTTGGTAAGCCTGGACTTAAAATTGGTGATGTCATCTACCTTTAAAAAGCTGAATGGGGGTTTAGAATAAACTTGCCTCTTGTATCATCATTTGCTCCCTCTCATTTTCGTCTCATTTCCCCTATTCTTACATGAATAGAAATTTGATTATACAGAGTTGTTTGTCTTTCCTATTTTTTGCCTGTTACAATTTTCTGTATTTAACAGCCCTTGTAATATTTTATATATTTTTTACTTGGAACTCCAGAAATAAAGTATTAGCATCCTCTCTTTTCCAGTAGACTTTGGTGTTCTCAACCTTAGGGAACCTGGAAGTAAGAAAAACACTGAGTAGCACGGAAAACAGGTGTTATAAGTGTTATTCTGTAGCAAAAATATTGATCTGGGGGACGGCCCCGTGGCCGAGTGGTTAAGTTCGTGCGCTCCGCTGCAGGCAGCCCAGTGTTTCGTCGGTTCGAATCCTGAGCATGGACGTGGCACCGCTCATCAGGCCACGCTGAGGTGGTGTCCCACATGCCACAACTGGAAGGACCCAGAACTAAGAATACACAACTATGTACCGGGGGGCTTTGGGGAGAAAAAGGAAAAAAATAAAATCTTTAAAAAAAAAAAATATCGATCTGTTCTTGAGCCATTACGCGTTTCCCTGTAACTGAAGCTCAGTTACTCGTCATGGACAGTAAGTCAGGGCAGTTTGAAGGGCCCTGTCATCACTGATGTGTTGGTAAATGTTTGAAAACTGGCTCTCTAGGAATAAAAAATGCTCTGATTGTGGTGGTTTCAAATTTCTCTGGGGTAAATACTTCTACTGTGGGCCATTTCAAGCCATTGGACATCACTGGACGTAGACTTGGAGAGAGGTATATACTATCAAACTATAGTACTTCCACCATATGCGTACCCTAGACATAATCACAAAAACATGGGTGTAGTAAAATGATTAGAAAGTGAATTTTGAGTATTTATTTTTATTTATTATGTATTGGATTTTAATAGTCAGTTTATATAATTAATTTTTAATAATGGCAGTGTTTAACAATTAGCCTGTAAAATTCCTAAAAATTTTAATATCAGCAGTCCTAAGGCAGCATAAGCCAGCACTAGCATTCTCCTGCCTGTACTCTTAGTTTTGGAAATGCCTTAGGGACTAGCCAATATGAGTTGAGGTGGTTCTGCTAGCTAATGATAAAAAAATTAATACTCAGATTTACATAGTCAACCCTTAAATTCTGTCATCTCACAAAGTAAAATCCTTCATGCCTTTTCCATATTCCTCCAGATATGTTACTTTGTTATGACTTTATTACTTTTTAAAATCTTTTAAGCCTGCTATACATGTTTAATCTGTGTCATCTGTAAATCAATACTAACAAAAACCCAATAAATAATACACAAAAAACCAGAGACATTTCCTCAGAGAAGATATATGGATGGCAAAGCAACAGATGAAAAGATGCTGAACATTATTAGTCATTAAGGAAATGCAAATTAAAATCACAAGGAGATACTACTCCATACCTATTAGAATGGCTAAGATCGAAAAGGCTGATCATAACAAGTCAGGAGGAATTGGAACTCTCATACACAGCTGGTGGGAATGTAAGATGGCACAACCACTTGGGAAAACAGTTCAGCAGTTTCTTAAAAAGTTAAACATACACCTACCATACGATCCAGCCGTTCCACTCCTAGCTATTTACCCAAGAGAAATGAAAGCATATGTCCATACAAACACTTGTACAAGAAAACTTACTGCAGCTGTATTTGTTATAGACAAAAACTGGAAACAACTCAAATGTCCACTGACAGGTGAATGGATAAAGAAACTGTGGCATAGCCATACAAGGAAAACTACTCAGCAATAAAAAAAATAATGAACTGTTGAGAGACACAACACAGATAAAGCTCAAAATAATTATGCTTAGTGGAAAAAGCCAGACAAGAGGGGATACTGTATGATTCTATTTAAATAAAATTTTAGAAAATGCAAACTAATCTATAGTGACAGAAAACAGATCAGTGGTTTCCTATGGATGAGGGGGTTGGGGTGAGAGGAACAAGAGAAAGGGTTCACAAAGGAGCACAAGGACACTGGTGAGGCATACGTTCATTATCTTGATGTTGGTGATAATTTCATGGGTGTGTCTACCTATGTCAGCTTATCAAATTGTATACTTTAAGTATGTGCGATTTATGTCCGTTATATTTCAATAAAGCTGTTAAAAACCATAATGTACTGTGGCCTGACCAGTAGACATGAGGAAAAGGCAATTCCTTTGTTCTGGATGACACATTTTCATCTTTCAGAGTAAATCTGTATAGGTTCTTCAGGCAGCCCTAAGAACATTGCTGGCCTATACTGAGATGTCAGGCAACTGAAATTTTCATGTCTTTATCACATGTCTGCTGTTAGGCTAGATTCTCTTCATCTGAGGGCCTGTCTTTACATTTATCCCTAATATATTTTATATTATTTGCTTTACACATGACTATTCTCACAGTGAGGCTTCGGTATTAACAGTCATTAGACTGTTGGCTTTTCAGACTGTGTTTAGTGAACCCTCGTGATACCCATAGAACTGTCTGAGGTACCCTGCGTGGGAGTGGGGATTGGAGATGAAGGGAAAGCAATAAAGAATATGCGTGTGCAAGGTTTCAGTCTCCAACCCAGGCAGCTTCTGAGTTTTACAAACTTAAGGACTCCTGGGAGAAAGTAAAGTAGTATGAAAATCAGGTAAGTTTATCCACAAGCAAGCTCAGAGCCTCATGCATAGTAGGTGCTCAATAAACATCTGCTGACTAAATCTTAAATTTAAAATGCCTCTCTCATTTCTTTTGGCACACCCTCTCTTTCTCATTTAACATATCAACTTTTATTCTGTAATTTGAATTTCCTGAGATAGGAATATTAATTTTTGAGAAGAGCCGTTGATTTTCCACTAAAAAAAAGTACCAATACAATGTACTAGAGTTACTATTTTTTTAAAGCATTGATTTTATATACATATTCACACATTGACTAGAAATGCAAGCCTTTATTAAACAATCCTATGGGTATTAAACACACACACACAAGGATTCTAAAGGTTGAGGGAAAACAATCATACAACCACATGGAAAATTGCCCCTATGAATTCATGATCTCCTACCTCAGGCCCTTAACAAGGCCTTTATTCTTTTCTTTGATTAGTTCTTCAGTTTCCCTCTTCAGTGATTCCAAACTTACCTACTTTTCTCATGCCAAACTCAGTGTCATCACACAGCCCTTCTTCCTATTTTACTAAGAAAGTTGAGAACATTGAGTATTAATGGTCAACTTCCTGCCTCCTCCCACCTAAAATGTATCTTCATCTTTACCCATTGGAACCTTCTTCCCTCTAGTGTCCGATAGGTTTACTCCTCGTTCAAAATCAAATACTCTATTTTTGACCTACAGTCACATCTTCTGAAGAAACTGGCTCCATCCGTCATCCCTGCGTTATCTTATCTCCCATGACTCCCTCTAGACTATAAACATACTCAGATCTCTCCCGTTCTAAACAAATGTCCTCCTTTGACCTTGAATTCCTCTAAGCTAACACCCTATCTTCTAGTTTCCTATCATGGCCAAGCTCTCCATATTTTCGCTTTCCATTCACTCCCCAACTTACTTAAATTTTTGTCTGCACTACCTCACTGAAATTGAGTCATCAGTGACAAAATTTAGTTGACAAATTTCTAATCCTTAGAATATTTGGACGTTCTATACCATTTGACATCTGATATTTTGAGTAGGTGGTCAAATATTTTTGGATGAATAAAATGGGACTTGAGGGAGGGAAGGGAAGAAGTTGCTCTTCAACATAAGAGTACCCAGTGAATCATGAAAGCTGTAGTAGCCAGAAAAATGTCCTCCCCCACCAAAGATGTCCACATCTCAGTCTCTGGAACCTGTGAATATGTCATGTTACACAGCGAGGGAGAATTAAGATTGCTAATCATCTGGCCTTCAAGCGGAGAGATTATCCTGGATTATACTTGTAGGCCCAGTATAATCACAAAGGTCCTTAAAAATGAAAGAAGGAGGCAGAAGAGTGTGTCAGAGTGATGTGATCTGAGGAAGACTCAACCAGCCATTGCTGGCTTTGAAGATGGAAGGGGGTCATGAGCCAAGGAATGCTGGTTGCTAATAAGCTGGAAAAGGCAAGAAAACAGATTCTGCCCTAGAATCTCCAGAAAGGACCCTGCCTGTACCTTGATTTTAGACCAGTGAGAGCCATTTCAGACTTCTGACCTCCAAATCTGTAAGACAACTGTTGTTTCAAGCCACTAAGGTTGTACTAATTTGTTACATCAAGAAAACTATTACAATAACCATTTCCAACTTTCTTTTAAAATATAGTTGAGGGGCCAGCCTGGTGGTGCAGTGGTTAAGTTCGCATGTTCCGCTTCTCGGCGGCCCAGGGTTCGCTGGTTCGGATCCCGGGTGCAGACGTGGCACTGCTTGGCAAGCCATGCTGTGGTAGGCGTCCCACATATAAAGTAGAGGAAGATGGGCATGGATGTTAGCTCAGGGCCAGTCTTCCTCAGCAAAAAGAGGAGGATTGGCAGCAGTTAGCTCACGGCTAATCTTCCTCAAAAAATAAATAAAAAAATAAAAAGATAGTTGAATATTGTGACTTTGTCTCTTGAGTCTAATTTATTGAGTGGGAGTTTGAGGGTTGTGGTAGAAAGGAAACCAGGATCAAATAAGAGTTCTTCAACTCTTTATCACGTTAACTACTCTCCTGCTGACCTTCATACTGTCAGCTGCTTGCTTATAATTGTATATAAATATTAAAGTTCTATAACCAGAAATAAAAACCCTTATGAAAGCTAAACAGGGTGCATACTTGCTTTAGGAACAAAAGTATTAGGAAAAAGAGAATCCTGTGAGATTATACTTTTCCATAGTGAGCACAATAGAAAGCAAGCTTGTTGGTTCCTCTTAGGAAGCAACTGATAATGGCAGTGGAGAGGAATGTGGGGGAACCAATCTGGCACTAAAAAAGAAAAGGAGGCCTCAGACCCAACCAAACCATACTGTGACACCCAAGGTTAAATGTACAGATTCCTTTGCCACCAAACTCCAGCTTTCTAAAGCTTTCATCCAACCACTCAATATGATTTTACCCCGAGTCCAATTCTTCCTATTCTGCTTGAGCACTTGCCCTAATAAACCACAGGCAGTACCTCACACCTGTTGCTTGGAGCTGGGAGAATTTCTAACGAAATAGAAAGGTAGGAAGCCTGACTGTGATGGGCGGAGGGGTCGGTCATTTCTGCGATACCAATTTGAAACTTGGGCATTTTCTCACAGGAACATAACACATACAGAGAGGTTGGAGGTAGAACATAGTCCTTTGTGGACTGACCTGGAGACTACTTTTCTACAAGAAATTACGTTCTGAGTTCCAGAACAGGAGGAATCTTAAAATACATCTAAGCCCTTCCTTTCTCCCTTTCCTTTCCCTTCGGAATCAAGTTTACCTGTCCTACCTGTTTAGCCTTTCGTGCCTCTACTCAAGAGTCACAAGGTCAGATTCAACAAATTCAACTTTAGGTATGTGACAAAAGGATTTTTATAACCTCTACATCAGTTTCTCAAACTAGAATCTTTGAATTCTTTACTAGATTTTTTTCCATTTTGTGATTTATTTCATTAATCTATAATAATAAAGCATAGTTCAGATCATCTTGATTCCCACTTTTAACTAAGTACAGCTGTGTGATTCCAGAGCCTGTGTTGTGTTTAGATTTATGATCTTGTTGACGCTATGTAATAGTAATTTGTCTTAGGCAAATGAGAACAGAAACAGATAATAAATGCTTCTTTCTGGCATGTGAAAGCCAAGTGACATCAGTGAAAGAATGAACAGTGGTCTCCTAAAGGTTCTAGTTAGAGAAAACACAGCAGTTAGGATAGACATACCAAATTTAAAACAACCTAAATTATGGCAGTTAGTTGTTCTATATTTATGTTTCAAGAAGCAATTTAAGTTGCAGAAAATAAAATAAAAATCAAGTGGCACATAGATATTAATTTTATTATTTATATTCTTCCACATTTAATATATACACTTTAGTTTCAGTCCTTTAAGAGTTAAAACCATAGAGAGTTCATACCAAGTACTATATTTTAAGTTATTTTTATTACAGTTATTATCGTAATGTTATATATATATGATTTTATTGTAACATTCTAATAAAAATAACGAGGGGGAGCCTCAAAATTTTATTTTTCTTAGGGTAAGCTCTACCCAGGAAATAACTGAATTTGCCTCCTGTGCTATGGGTCCTTCGTGCAACTACAGCAGCTCTTCAGGTCTCTCACAATCACATCTCACCAGATTATTTCAGTCGCATCCCAGGTGGTCTCTCTGCCTCTAGTCTGCACCCCCCCACACACACTTTTGTTACATCTTCCACATTGCTATCAGTTATCCTTTTGTGATTAAAATCTTATCAAGGCTTTTTTAGGCTAAAAATTCAATTCCCCCATCTCATACCCTTCAGAATAAAATCTGAACTCATTAACATGATATCCACCTTTGTCTTTCAACTGTTTTGTCTCATTTCTTCTCATTCACCCCCCACCCCCACACACACTAATGCAGCCAAAGTACCTTGAAAACTTGTTTCTCTGAGACTTTGCTTTGTTCCTTCTGCCTAGGAGCCTTCCTCCCTTTTCTTTCACCAGCTATGCCTTCTTTTTTTCATTTATTTTTTTTTTAAAGATTGGCACCTGAGCTAACATGTTGCCAATCTTTTTTTTCCCCTTCTTCTTCTCCCCAAAGGCCCCCAGTACATAGTTGTATATTCTAGTTGTGAGTGCCTCTGGTTGTGCTATGTGGGACACTGTCTTAGCATGGCTTGATGAGCGGTGCTAAATCTGCACCCAGGATCCGAACTGGTGAATCTGTGTGCTGAAGCGGAATGCGCATGAACTTAACCCCTCGGCCACAGGGCCGGCCCCTTTTCTATTTGTTTAAAGAATTCTATTCTACAGAGAAACTTCCTCTGACCACCCCCAGCTGAATTAGGTACACTCATGTTACTCTGTGCATGCCTTGATGTCATTCCCTACACTCTATGGTGACTGATCCTTAACGGTCTCCCCAGTTAAAAGACTTTCTTGAAGGCGACATCTGGGTCTTTCATCTATGTCTCTTTAGCATCTAGCTGAGTGCCTAGCACATAACAGGCATTCTATGTACATATATATATATATATATACACACACACTTTTTTTTTTTTTTTTTTTTAGGAAGATTAGCTCTGAGCTAACAGCTGCCAATCCTCCTCTTTTTGCTGAGGAAGGCTGGCCCTGAGCTAACATCCGTGCCCATCTTCCTCTACTGTGTATGTGGGACGCCCGTCACAGCATGGCTTGCCAAGCGGTGCCATGTCCATACCCCAGATGCGAACTGGCGAACCCCAGGCCGCCGAAGCAGAACATGCGGACTTAACCGCTGCGCCACCGGGCCAGCCCCCAATATAATTTTTTAAATAAACATTTAGGAGGAGAGGAGTGATTCTATTACGTTAACATTCTTCAGCCTCAGGGCCAGCCCGTGGCCAGTGGTTAAGTTCGTGCGCTCCACTTTGGCGGCCCAGGGTTTTGCTGGTTCGGATCCTGGGCGCAGACATGGCACTGCTCGTCAGGCCATGTTGAGGCGGCGTCCCACATGCCACTACTAGAAGGACCCACAACTAAAATATAAAACTATTGTACTAGGGGAATTTGGGGAGAAAAAGCAGGAAAAAAAAGATTGGCAACAGTTGTTAGCTCAGGTGCCAATCTTTAAAAAGTAATTAATTAAAAAAAAATTCTTCAGCTTAAACCTGAAAGACCTCCTTAGCCTAAGCAGACTTAAATATCACTGATTGGCACACTGTATGGCAATCTCTTGGTCTTGCCTCAACCTTCCTCAAAAGCAGTCCCATATTATAAATGGATGTTTTTTAAAACTGTTTGTAAGTAAGAAGGCTTTTTGTAAGGCAGAATGCACTACTATAATATGAACAATGTTATAGTGACTAGATTTCAAGCTAGCAAGTACAAAAACGGCCAGTTATGTAAAACTGAACCACCCTAACGATGGTAGCCTGAATTCCGTGCTCTAGGGGAGACCTCGTAGTGCTTGAGCAAGGAGGAGTAAGAAGAAAAAAAAGGTTTCCTCCTCATTTCCACTTCGCCCAAGAGCAGTTGGCTGTTGACATTTTCCGTAGACGTCTCTCTGCGCACCTCTCTATCTGGTCTCTAATCCTTACCTTGCCTTCTGCCCCTAATTACAGCCCTATCCAGGGCAGACATTAAGCCCTACCCCTAAAATGCTCCAGAGTAGTCTCCCCCTTCTCTCCATTCGTGTAGAATAGAAAGAGGGAAAACAAGGAAAAGCTAAATTAACACAAATCTGTGAATATCTAATTATATCGTGCATTCTGGGGGTTTGGTCTAAATCACTCTTGGAGAGTTGCACTGCAGGCAGTGTGGCACCCAGGGCTCTCCTTTTCTGTCTGGGTCTTGTTGTGAGACCGGGAACCTGTATCACACTGTTCTCTTACCAGGTATATGTGGTAAAGCCCAATCGCATTGTTACTGAATCCTTAACTGGGAGATTTAATGTGCTTGGATGGACAGGGGATCTCCGAAATTGTCACACTCCAACACCAAATGAGCTAAAGTCTTTGAGTAGTTTTCTTTTAGGTGTGGTGGAATGTTTCTTAGTAAGTTTCATTCTTTCTTTTAGCGCCGTGTTAAATCAATGCTTCTGTGCGATGAAAAAAATCAACATGTACTAGATAGTATGTATTAAAACTAAAAGCCTCACATAAGTGGCTCTAAGTCATTTAGAGACTATACAGATCTGACCCTTTAGAACAACTTTGTACGACATTTCCACGATCACTCCTAACTTAAAATTCTTTTTTTTTCTGAGGAAAATTTGCTCTGAGCTAACATCTCTGCCTGTCTTCCTCTCCTTTCTATGTGGGTCGCTGCCACAGCATAGCAGCCGATAAGTGGTGTAGGTCTGTGCCCGGGTACCAAACCTGGGCCTCTGAAGCAGAGTGTGCCAAACTTAACCACTAGGCCACAGGGACAGCCCCTAACTTAAAATTCTTTAATAGAAAAATTTTAAATTTTTCATCACTATCTTACTAAAGAATTCTCACATAAATATATTTAAACAATCAAATCCAGTATTGGTAAAACAATGATCATTTCTGGTCTAAATCTCACCCCATCTCTGTTTATTTTAGATTTGTTATATTGTTATTAAAGCAAGAAAGATTACAATTATTGTTGGGAACTAATTTTAATTTGAATTCGTTATTTTTAAGTCCGGATGAAAGTTAATTTCTACATTGGGACTCACAAAATGGAGGCTGCCCCAGTGGCTCAGCCCACATCACAAAGCTAAACCTGTCAGCCTGCACTTACAGGAAACACTCGTCAAGGAAACCAATGTACAGCATCACAGTCCTCTGACTCCGCTTTAGCTGCCTCACCTTCCCCTGGGAAAGAGGACCTGCCAGCCTCACCCGGAAGTCCTGACTCCCAGCCCCTCCCACCCTGTTCCCACGTGGCCTCGTCTAAGGTCCACAGGACTTGCTGTTGTGCAAACGCCCAGGAAGAGAGGGCCCCTGCTTGTGAGGGCTGCAGTCCACAAGGTCCATGGAGTGTCTTCCCTTGACTAAGGGGCATGGAACTCATGACTGCATTGTTTCAGTTTTGTCATTTGATAGCACCTAACCCTCAAAACCCTGGTCTAGATCGTTTACCCCTGATTTTCAACCTGCTTGATTTCATTAATTTTTCTATATTTAGAGTATGCCAAAATCAGATGTATTCTCCTATTTCTGGTCATAATTATGAACTTTTAATTTAAAAAAAATACAATGCTATTTAAAGTTAATTTTTAATCACTATGTTTTAATAAGCAAATAATATTGATGAAAATACCTCCAAATTTAAGGTATTGGACCTCCAAAATAGTCTGAATTTAAGACAAATGCTTATTATTATATTAAAACCAAATCTAAATTACAATGTTGTTTATACTGAAGGAAAAACCTCTTGCTGGCTGTAAATTTTTCACATTTTACAAGGATACTATATCTCATTTATCATTAGTAACCTGAAAAGTATAATGAGATACTGAAAATATTTAATAAGCTTCCAGACTGATTTCACATTTTGGTTCTAAATTATTTTTTTTAAAACATCTCCATTGAGATAATTCAGATACCATAAAATCCACTCTTTTAAAGTGTACAGTTCAGTGGGTTTAAATATATTCACAGAGTTGTGTAACCATCACCATTATCTAATTTTAGAATATTTCATCACCTCCTCCAAAAAGACCCTATACTCATTAGCAGCCACTCCCCATTCACCTGGCCCCTACTCCTTGGCAACCAGTAATCTTTCTGTCTCTATGGATTTGCCTATTCTAGTCGTTTCATATAAATGGACTCAAACAGTATGTGGCTTTTTGGGTCTGGCTTTCTTCACTTAGCAGAATATTTTCAAGCTTCAAGACACATGTTGTAGCATGGATCAGTATTTTGTTCTTATTAACTAATACTATTATATCACATGGATGTACCACATTTTATTTATCCACTTATCAGCTGATGGACATCAAGTTGTCCCTACCTTTTGGCTATTATGAATAATGCTACTCTGAATATTTATGTGTACAAGTTTTTTTGTGGAAAATGCTCAAATTTATTTTTAGTTCAGACATTTGTGCATCATTCATTATGTGCCAAAAATCATCTTAATTTAACGTCAAAGTGATGTCCTTAGCATGAAATAAAGTACAGTTTCCTAAACCACATTAACTTGTCTTGATCATAAAAATGAGATTCTGAACCTGTAAGGTACAGAAACTAATTTGATTTTTTTTTTTGGTGAAGAAGATTCGCTCTGAGCTAACATCTGTTGCCAATCTTCCTCCTTTGTTGCTTGAGGATTAGCCCTGAGCAAACATCTGTGCCACTCTTCCTCTATTTTGTATGTGGGTCACTGCAACAGCGTGGCTTGATGAGTGGTGTAGGTCCATGCCCAGGATCCAAACCCATAAACCTGGGCTGCCAAAGTGGAGCACGCCAGACTTAACCACTATGCCATGGGTCTAGCCCCTACTAATTTGATTTTTATGCAAACAGTATAAAATAACACTTGGGCTCCAAATTACGGATTCTAAGCAGAATATGTAAACATGCATTCTGAATATAAAATCTGGACCGTAGCATTTGTAATTTAATTAAACTAATAAAATGGCATACACTGTCTTAGAGCCAGTGTCTTTAGCAAGTTATAAAATTCCATGACAGTTACAAAGATCTAAAAACGTAGATGCAATATTAATAAATGTAAGTATATGCACTAATCTATGTTAACTCTGTCTATTCACAAGTATATTTTAATTAACCCCCGTACTCAAAGTTATTGTAATAGTGAACCTGGCTTCACTGATGCATTCACTTAACATTAAGACACTGGCATGTCTTCTTTATTTGGATTATTTATTTCATTGCCACTTTTATACTAATTTTCTTTTCTTTTTGGTGAAGAAGATTGACCTTGAGCTAACATCTGTTAACAATCTTCCTCTTTTTACTTGAGGAAGATTGTTCTTGAACTAACATCTGTGCCAGTCTTCCTCTATTTTGTATGTGGGATGCTGCCACAGCATAGCTTGATCAGTGGTGTGTAGGTCCACACCAGGGATCCAAACCCACGAACCCTGGGTCACTGAAGCAGAACGTGTGAACTTAACCACTATGCCACTGGGCCAGCTCCTATACCAATTTTCTTGATCCTTTATATTTTCCTCATGTTTTATGCCAATGCATGCAAGAAAATCTGATCTGCCATAATTAGAAAGTTTCTGAAACTTCAATATAATATTCACTAAGAAGTAAGGGACTGTTTTTAGTTCATCTTTTCAACTTTTTGGACGTTTATTAATTTCTTATTTTAAATATTTCCTTCAATATATAAAATCATAATCTTTTTTAGCATATTTCAGACTGCAATATAAAAAAATGATTATTTTCCTTTTTTTTCAGATGGAGACATTTCTACTATTGTAATTCAAATAAGTCAAATGAGCGAAAGTCAGTTTTAACTTAATTTGCAAGTGTAAAGTGGGCTCTCTATAACACTAGAAATGTGAATAGTGTTTTAAAGTTTGAGCTAATCCTAAGGCTGCCTCCTAAAGCATCAAAATACTTCTAAGGCATGTTCTCTTTTAACCTTAGCAAAATTGAGTAGAAATCTAAGTTTGCTAGTGTAAATACAAACAAACAAACAGAAAGCCTAATCAGTAAATTCACTTCAGTGCCAAGTAAAAATGAATTTGGGGAGGCTGGCCCCATGGCAGAAAAGGTGGGTTTGCGTGCTTTGCTTCGGCAGCCCAGGGTTTCACTGGTTCAGATCCTGGGCGCGGACATGGCACTGCTCATTGGGCCATGTTGAGGCAGCATCCCACATGCCACAGCTAGAAGGACCCACAACTAAAATATACAACTATGTACTGGGAGGATTTGGGGAGAAAAGTAGGAAAAAAAATGAATTTGGGGTTACAAAATTACTTGTTTCAATTATGCATGGATAATCTAGAACTTCAGATATTAGGAGTTGTCATCATTTCTTGTATACAGTCTTGACAGTGGTCAATATAAAAAATATAGTGGTACCATTATAAAAGAAAGGTTTAATTTCAGATGTGAAATCATGTTTGTAGGGCACAGAAAGACGAGTGAATTTCTTCATCTTCTAAGCCAAACTCTATTACAACAAATATTTCTGCAAAACAAACTATTTCCCAGCCCCAACTAGTAGCCCACTTATTTAAAGGTGGTGTTGGATATAAGCAATACTGCTGCAGAGGAAAAATTTAGAAAATTCCTTTTAGTCACTGCGTGGAATTTACTTGGAATACTAAAGAATGCATAAATATTTGAGGCAGCAAATTAATGGAGTTGGCTAATAGTCGATGGCTAAAAAATAAATAGCGTAATGGTTAAGAGTGTGAGCTTTGAGGTCAGACTGCCTAGGTTTAAATCTTGGCTCTACTACTTAATAACTGTATGACCCTGTTTCATCTGTAAAGTGGGGATGTGATGAGATAATGAATTAAAGGACCCAACACATAGCACTTCAAAAATAATTAACACTTACTAAGAATTTTAAATATACAGTATTTTAATTTCATTTTGCAATTCTTGCACATCTTATTTGCAAAGGTGCGTAATAAATAAGAGTGATATAGCAAAACCTAAGTTATCCAGGTTGCTTGGGAAATAAATCATTCTGGCTAAGTAAATTTTCCATAGAATGTGTTTATAGTATCAAAAAAGAAAACCCAACAAATAGGATAAAACTATTTCCTAAACCTATTACACACTTACATGCCTTCTTAACTAGAGTATACTGGTGGTAATTAAACTTTTTCTTTTTTGAGAAAGATTAGCCCTGAGCTAACTGCCACCAATCCTCCTCTTTTTGCTGAGGAAGACTGACCTTGAGCTAACATCCATGCCCATCTTCCTCTACTTTATATGTGGGACGCATACCCACAGCATGGCTTGACAAGTGTGCCATGTCCGCACCTGGGATCCAAACCGGTGAACCCCAGGCCACTGAAGTGGAATGTCCACGCCTAACCACTGCACCACTGGGCCAGCCCCCTATTTTATACATTTAAAAACATTATTCTGAGCAGAGTCCATGGCTTCACCAGACTGCCAAAGTGGTTTGTGGCACAAAAAAGTGAAGAACTCGGACCTCAGATTTGTCCCAGCGTGCTGTGCTCTGTTACTTCAGAGCATTAACATTCCGTTGTACTTTCACACAGAAGCTTTAGATGAGGGTAATCCAAGTTGCCTTCTCCGGGACTTTTCTTAGTGGATCTCCTGGATATTGAGTTCCCTTTGGGTAGGTAAGAATGTTTCTACCTTATACTTTGGCTTCTGAAAGAACAAAACAGATGGAGAAATAAGTCAAATAAAACTAGATTCAGATGGCATCGAAAGCAGAAATATAAAACATTCTACTCTCCTACTTTGTACACTGAGACAATATGAAACTCCATTCAGTAAATACTCTGAAGTTAACTTTTACTTCTACCATTTATTAGCTGTGTGACCTTGGGATAGTAACTTAATCTCTCTGTGCATCAGTTTATTTGTAAAGGGAGTTAATAAGCACAGTACCTGGTACATAATAAGTGTTCCATAAATATTCCCTATTTTATTATTATTCTTACAGATTTGTTTCACACTATGTATGACCTGTTAATGTCTGACTGGTTACTTTAATAATTTACATTTATACGGCATTGTAGTCTATTGTGCCCTTTCACATACATTATGACATTTGAACCACACAGCAGCCCTGCAAGAGGGCCATTATTATGCCTAGTTTAGTGTTGAAGAAACTAAGATAAGTACCCCATGATATCACAGAAACCGGACACAATAACAGAGCAAGAACTCAAACTTGGATTTCTCCCTCCACCCCAAATTGCCTAATCCTAGGTTTCTACTGTATTAGACTGGTTAGAAGAGAGAATAAAACAAAGATTGTTCGGGGGGCGGGAGAGGGGTCCCACAGGCCGGGAGGAGTGCCTGAGTGCTGCGCTGTTCACAGGGTGGCCCTCTGACCGAAGCATCCTGTCACGTCGGAGCTTGTTAGAACTGTCCAATCTTAGGCGCCGCCTCACCTACTAAATCAAAACTCCTATTTCGAACAAAATCCCGGTGATTCACATGGATACTAGTTTAAGCAGCACTGTTTCGCTCTATTGACACTATTATGATTACTGGAACAGTATATATTAGCCTATTTGTCACAGACCTATTAAGTTTTATTAGGTAATACTTTCTTATGACAGGAAACTTGCTTCCCTTTTTAAAAAAGTTAGGTATATTTTTAAAGCAAGTTTATCTTTCTATTTAATTCTTAAAGATCTCCACTTCGTTAAATGGGGTCATTATAATGGAATGTCAGAAAACTTTAAGCAGGTCAGTGCTTACCTTTAATTCCTTTTAAAAATTAACGCCTGACTACGCTTTGTCTGAGGACACACCAGAAAGCAACATCCCCTCCTACGCTTACACCCGGCCGAGTCGAACAGGCAGACCCCAGCCTCACATGCCTCCCCTGCATACTTCGGGGAGAACTGAGTTTTTCTGACCCCAAACTCATTTCCTGATTGCGTTTCGCAACTTCCGGGCTCTCGCAGTGGGAGCGCAGCCGGCGGGAACCGGCGCGGAGCCAGCTGGCAGCCCACCGCCCGCGCTCCCTCCCGTCAACTCGCCGCGGGGCCCGACTCAGGCCGCCGGGGCCGCGGACGGCCAGCGGCCCGCTCTGCGGTCTCGCTCCTGCAGGGCCGACACGCGGGCGCCGACGAGCGGCCGCCGGGGCCGCCTACCAGACGGTCCCACCTGGAGGGCGCCTCTGCCCAGCGCTCGCCGGCCGGGCTGGCCAGCCCGCAAAGAGCGCCCACCTGCTCCGCCGGAAGCCTCAGAAGCCCGCTCCACCCCGGCCAAGGGCGTCCAGCGGCCAACCCAGGGGCCGTCCCGCCGCCCACTCCTGATTGGCGCGTGCTCCTACCGCCGGGGAATTCCGTTTCCTCTCCCCCGCCCCGGCACAGGCACGCAGCGGGGCGCTTCCCCCCGACTGCCCGCCCCGGCTCGTGTCGGCGCCCCACTATGTCTCGCGAGACTTTGTGGACTCGGGGCGGGGCCACACCCGGAAGAGTGCTCAAAACTGCCCTTAAGTCATTGCAGAGCTACAGCTCCTGTTAGGCAGCCTCGCGAGATCCGCCTCCTCAGTACCAAGTGAGGAAATTGGGGGACGCTGCGGGAGGGGCATGGGGCTCGACTGCGCAGCTGCCGCTTCCATAACCTTCCTCCCATGGTCTCCTTCCGGTTCTCGATGCTTCTCTGAGTTTAAGGGTTTCCGCCGCTCGTCTCCCCTTCCTCCCAGCCCATGACCCGCCTCCAGCCCCCGCCCTCTCAGTCCAACCTCCGATCTGTTTAGTAAGAAGGTGCTGTTCCGAGGAGAAGGGGAAGCGGGTAGCACAGATAGTCTCGGCCCGGACGTGGGGAGGAAACCATCCCTCCCCGGGGCCTGGTCGTGCGCTCGCGCCGGCAGCGTTGGCGGACGGATCTGCGGCGGTGAAGAGGCGGGCGGGGCGGAGCGCGGCGCTGGCAGTAGTTCCGTCAGAGCGGACATCTTGTGGCGGTGTCGTGCGCGTGAGCCCCGTAGGGCCGGGGAGGCACCAGCGCCGCGCGGGGAGGAGGCCCGGCCGCAGCTTGAGGGAGGCCCCGGCCCTCCGTACGCGTGGGTGTGGACGGCGGGGGGCGGCCCGCTGGCCGGCGGGGAAGGGGAAGTCCAGGCCCTGGGCGCTCGAGGGCCCGGCCTGCGGGGTGGGGCGGGCGGAAGGCTGGAGCAGCGGGCCTCTCCCGCTGGGGGAGGGGGCGCGTCCTGCCGGCCGCCTAGCCGGGGCTCGAGGCTGGCGGCGCGGGCGCTGGGAGGCGGGGTGGACGGCGGCTCCGGGCGGGCCGAGCGGCAGCCCTGCGCGGACCGGGCGCAGCGCCCCCGTTCCCTCCGCGACCGGCCGGCCGCGCCTAGAGCCGCCGGGAGCCGGCGTCCGGCCGTGCCGCCGCCCCCTCCCCCGCGGGCGCCCGCCGCTGGCCGTGCCTCCGCCTCCCCCTCCGCGAGGCCGGGGTGGCCCTGCCGCCCGCCCGCATCTTCGGGGCGCCGCGCGGCCTGGGCGAGCGCTGATCCGCTTCGTTTTCGCGAAGGCGCCTGTGTCTGGCAGAGCCGGCGCGAGACGAGGAGCCCGTCCTTCGCCGCCCGAGTCAGGAGCGCGGCCGGACCTGGGAGCACGCCCCGAGAGCGAGGAGCCAGACGGGAAGCACAGACGATGGCGCTGAAACGGATCAATAAGGTACGGCGGGCCAGCGCCCGCTTCGCGCCCCGGAGTCGCGCGTGCGTCGGGGCGGCCGCGGGCCTCCTGCGCTCGGGGCCCGGGGCCGAGGCCTCTGCGGCGGAGAGCGGGCGTGCGCGCCGTCGGCGGCTCCTCGGCCGGGGGCGGGCGGCGGGGCCGCTGCGGGCGCCTCCGGCATGCTCCCCTGCGGCCCCGGGAAGGCTGTTGGAATGCGGCTTCCCCCGGACGAGTGGTCTAAGCCGAGGGGAGAGTAGGCCTCCGAGCTCGGGGCGAGCGGGCCTCCGCCTCCGCCTCCGGGGTTCGGTCTCGTTTTCCTGCTGTAACTTGTATCCCGCATTGTAAGATGGCGGCTGCCTTAGCTGGTTCAGGCTGTCTCCAGCGGCTCCTTCCCTAGTAATGCGAAGTGACAATCTTGGTGAAATGTCGACTTTCACATCAGGTCGTGCTGCTCTGAGACCTCCTGCTCAACACTTAGTCTGCGTTCAAACTCGCAGGCCGTATTTCCCTTTTTTGTAACTTGTCTGTGTGTGGTGTGTTTGCTTCTTGCACAATTGAGGAGGGTGGAGTATTTACAGCTAACTTGAAAAAAATGTTGTGGAATAAATTCAGCCTTAATAAAACTGAGAGACGCAGGACTTTGTGGGCTGAAAATTTTGGTTTTGATAGGTTACTTTTTGAAAAAGAGTTACATGGAAGGATTGGCAAGTATTTGGCTTTACTTAAAATAGACCTGATGCTGCTTGATTTTACATTTGTTTAATATGTGTGGCTCTAGAGTTGGCAAAATGGGTATTTTATGAAAGGTGAAGGTTCAGATCTTCAGTCAACGTAATTGATGCTGAAATCTTGAATTTTGTTTTAGGCCATCATTGCGTTGTCATTGTGTGTTTATGTGAAACATAAACTTAAATCTTTGTATTTTTGAGAGGATGGAAAAGGAGAGGAAGAAAAAGTTTTTAAGAGTTAAGACTTAAAGTAAAAAAGGATTATTTAAACACCTTTTTGTGATCACTTTGAAGGCCAGCAGTGAACACATTGGAGAAGTATAGTTACATTTTATAGCATAGTTAGTACAAAGAATATCATTCAGTATAAATCAAAACCTTTTGGAGAAGTATAGTTACATTTTATAGCATAGTTAGTACAAAGAATATCGTTCAGTATAAATCAAAACCTTTTGTCTGTGGGACTTAATTCAGGCCACTAAGATGTGGAATAATTTCAGATCTCTAGGTTTTATGCATGTGCAACAGAACACTGTAAAGGAAGGTCTCATTGATTTTTTTGTTTTGTTTTACAGGTGATACCCAGCTGCTGTGACACCACTTTAATGATTTAAAAGTTTTAGAGAGACAGTATGATAGTTAAGAGTATAAACTTTGGAGCAGAAGTGCTCCAGTTAGAATTCTAAGATTGGGCAAATTATGTCTCTATAAAATGACTATTTGTTGCATATGAACAATAAATAGTTGAGTGCCTAATATGTACCAGGCACTATTCTAGATCCTAGGGAGAAAGCTATTAGGTTCCTGGATTGATTGATTGATTGGTTTAGTAGGATTAAATAGATTAATCTGTAGCTTTGAACAGGCCCCTAGCACTCAGATTGTTACTACTCTTTTAATATGGCTATCTTTTTGATCTTCAAAAACTTTGATTCAAGAACTTTTCTAGTCTAATACTGTTCGTTAATACTACATTGTCTTCTCTTGTAAATATTTTGAAGATTTGTATAATACAGAAGCTTGATATAATACTCTTCAAACTGGAAAAACCAGTGTTTATGTGGGACATTATTGATGCAGCCTATAGGGAATTTTTAACGTGAATTTGGTTTGGTTTTTAGCTGTTACTGTCAGAGTCACCTGGTGATACTTAAAACAGAAGTACATCCCAGATCCAGACAATTTTAGCTAGTGGATGACTCTGATGGGAGATCTTCTTTATTTTAGCTACTTCTGTTTTAGAAATAGGAGGTCAAGTAGCTATTGATGTCATTAAGGTATTTCTAGTGTCATGTACCTATTTATTTTGAATTTGTTCTTGTCTGAAGCCCCCAAATACCAGATAGTCAGATGAATCTGTACTCCTCACTGATATTTTATTGAAATGCCTGTTATTGGGAATATTTTTAACCGTCAGTAGTTCATTTGACCAAGTCTTTGAATTTTTTCTAAAGCTTACATTTGTATAATTTTTTGTTTGAATACTTCTTAGACCAAGCAGCCTTGTCGAACAACTTTATTTTTTGCTCTATTCTTTATTAGGGCAAGCTGTGGTATGGTCTCATAGGGCTATTTATTAAACAACAAGAATCAAAAATGGAAACTCCAGGTTAGTTGATTGGTGTTCAGGGGCTGTAGACAATTTTTCTACTCCCATTAAACAAAATAACTACAGTGCATGGATTTGGGGGAAGTTTTAAAGAGAACTTTAAATTATGCAAAATAGGTGAACCAAGCTTAAAAGAATAGTTTATGCCTTGAGTGTTTGCAATGTGTCAGAACTGTTCAAAACACTTGTATTAACTCATTTGATCTTACAGCAACCAAAGGGAATAGATACAGTTATTATCCCTATTTTGAGATTAGAAACCTGAGGCACAGAGAGGTTAAAAAAAAAACCAGAAACACTTGTTGTTTTATGGCAGAGTTGGGATTAGGATTAGAACCTAGGCAGTTTGGGCCCATAGTGTCTGCTCTTCACCACTACACTGTCCTATCATTTTTTAGGTTTCGATATTCAAGAAGGTTTTCTTTTTGCACGTATCATTCCACTACTAGTGATAGCTAGGACTTAGCATCTACTATATACCGAACACTGTTTCTAAGCCCTTTCTGAGTATGAATTTATTTAATCTTCACAACAGCTCTGTGAAATAGTGCTCTGAACCATTCCATTTTATACATGAAGAAACAGGCACAGAGATGTTAAGTTACTTGTCTGTAGTTACACAGGTAGTAAGTGACTGAGGTGCAAATCAGATAGTCTCCCTCAAGAGCTCAAGTTTTTAAATTCTGTGCTATACTAGTATTTTGAACCATTTGAATTCCTATTTTATAGTTAGATGAGTGAATGTCCCTTTAGTCTTGCTACTTGAAATAAGCTCTGTTTGACTTGGCATTTAAATACTTGGAATTTCACTTTACTGTTAGATTATAGCAAGTTTGTGAATTAAGATTTTAGCTAACATAGGTGTATTTTGGTTTTTTTGAGGAGGATTAGCCCTGAGCTAACACCTGCCGCCAGTCCTCCTCTTTTTGCTGAGGAAGACTGACCCTGAGCTAACATCCATGCCCATCTTCCTCTACTTTCTGTGTGGGATGCCTACCCACAGCATCGCTTGCCAAGCAGTGCCATGTCTGCACCCGGGATCTGAACCGGCCAACCCCGGGCTGCAGAAGTGAAACCTGCGAACTTAACTGCTGCACCACTGGGCCGGCCCCATAGTAACATAGGTTTTGAAAGTAGGAGTGAATTTCTTTATGGCTAGTCTCTTCAAGGACTATGGGAACTACCATGTGCTGACTAATTGCTAGGAGTACCTTAAACAAAATCCACTTGTCCCTAACTAGTCTGTAGGCTGTGTGCACTGTCTCGCATTTCTTTCTTTTGAGATCCTCAAGGCTTGTCTATAGCTAACTAATTTAATTTGTAGGATAATTGTGTGAATGAGGGATGCTGATTGTAATGACCTCTGTTTATTTGAATAGGAGTGACTCTTTGAACACTGTATGCTTTGCTTTCATCATCATGCTCATCTGCTATATTGTAGTTTTTGTTATTCATACAGTGTAAAGAATAGTCTTGCTAGGGTTGTGGAAAAGATCTACTTAATCACTGGATCTCTGTCACTGGATTATATGCTAACTCATAGGTTCCGGTGCCCCGTGTTATCCATGATACAGTTAATTCTTGAGGATTTTCCAGAGCATTTCACTATTATGATCCCTTTCTGTTAAAGAAGACACTAGGTTCCTAATACTGAGATTAAAATGTTACGGGTTGATTTCTCAAATCCTGGGTTGGCTTTTGCATTTTGTTACTTACCGTTATTGTGTTTGTGGGTTTTGACATGAGTTAAATTTGTATATCAGAAGGTTTAGCAGGGTTTTTAAAGAATATAGCTACATGGGGTCTTACCAGACTTAATGAATCATTTTTTCTGGGAACTGACATAATTTTGAAATGTCCTCTAGGTGATTCTGAAGCCTCCCTCTGATGAGAACCACAGACATAGGAGATAATCATTTAATCAATACGAGGCAAATACGAGGTTTTACTCTGTTGGCACAGTAGTCTAGTTCCAAGGGATAAAAAATAAGGAAGCCTGTCATTACCCAAGAGAATCTCTTTGAGTGGAGGAGACAAGCATATAAACACACGAATAGGTGTGTGTCACCTTATACAACTTACCTTGCAAGGATATTATAAGTCAAGTAGGGGAAACATTTATTTAAAAGAAATTAAGGAAAATATTCACATATCAGATTTACTCCTTATTGAAGGTAGGTTTTTCTAAATATATTTCCTGCACTACATTTTGTCATTGTTGTAGGGTGGTTTTTCTTTTAAAGATTGGCACCTGAGCTAACACCTGTTGCCAATCTTCTCCCCCACCCCGCCCTCTCTCCTCAAATCCCCCCCGTACATAGCTGTATATTTTAGTTGTGGATCCTTCTAGTTGTGGCATGTGGGACGCTGCCTCAGCATGGCCTGATGAGTGGTGACATGGCTGTGCCCAGGATCTGAACTGGTGAACACCCTGGGCCGCTGAAGTGGAGCACATGAACGTAACCACGGGGCCAGCCCCTGGTTTTTCTATTATAACTATACTTAATTCACTTTGCCACAACAAACCATTTTGAAAATGGCAATGATTTTCGTTCTTTAACCAGAAGTTTTATGTTCTTGATTTGGTCTTGCCTCCTTAGCAGTGATCTTACTTCAAAATTGAATAGGATAATTAAGAACAGATGTATTTAGTGAGTATCTTATTAGCTAATTTTCCGTGTTAGATAAGCTTTATTCCCAAAACTGTACCCTTGGCCTTGTTAAGGGGGGAGGGGGCATCGGCAAGAAGTTCAATGAAGTATTTTATAGTTTGCCCAGACGTCTGATTTTTGTCTCTAACTATACTTTCAGCATAATCTTGTATCATTCAGAGACCTCCAACCAACTTTCCATAGCTGAGTTTGTCCTCTTTGACCTTTTAGGTCTCAGTTCTGATTCACTATCTATAAAATGCCTTATTTGCTTTCCTGGATCAAAGCTTAAAACCTAAATTTGGCTTTCTATCTTTACTCATTTAGTAATACTTAGAAAAGAACAGCTTTGAATAATCATAAGTGACTTATCTTTAACGGTCATCGAAAGAAAGAAAATCATAGTATTATTCAAGCCATTCTTTGTGTCTTGTCTAATAAACAGGCATACTTGTCTTATCTATAATTACAACTAAACAGGACGTTAATACCTTGTCAGTGATGTAGTGAGACATGGTCTAGCACTTACTCTTAATCCTTAAGATAAAAGAAGCTTTCAGAATTTCTCAGACGAATTTACAAATTCAAAACTGAAATGATTTTAAAGGGACTGTTTCTTCTCATTCTTAAGTCTTAGTTTTATGAAATTGTTCAGATCCAAAAGTCTTCTTGCCAACCTCTTTTGAAATAACTTCTGGTAACCATACATTAGATGTTTGTTCTTTCCTTCCTTGCCATTTGTATTTATATATGGTATATAGAAATTTCACAACATTGAAGTTAGTAATACATTTTTGTTTATAGTAAACCTGATCTTTATAAGAACAATTAAAAGCAGTCTACCTAATTGGGCGGTCAATCGTACTGCATTTTTTAGCTCTATCATTGGTCTGAATGTATACCTTTATATTTTGCTAGGGCGTAAAGGCTTCTTGAGGGTGATTGTTACGTCAGAATTTCTTATAAAGGTGCTTATTTTTGCTTTTCATCTCATCCAATCCCCAAGGAAGTATTTGATGTTGCCCAGTATAGGTTTAAGAGTCAAGGACTGTCTTTATACTACTGATTCACATAGTCGTACAAATCTTTAGGTCAAGTAAAAGTTTTGAAAGAAATGGACTCTTGAGTCAGATACCAGAAATTGCCTTTCACTATGGCATGAGCTCTAAATTTTCCCAACAGTGATGATAGGAAATGTATCTATAGTACTGTCATGACCTTTGTGTGATGATAACGCAAGATGGATGGCAGAGCTTGGAATAACAAATGATTGTGGAACATAGTGGTGATAATTATTGTACTTAAGGATGGAATCCATGAACTTGGTCTTGCCATGGTAATCATCTGAGTTAAATTTTGGTAAGCCTTTAGGAGAATGATGGAACTTGACAAACTAGAATAAGTTAATTTAGGTAGTTACACTTTTAATAGCAGGGTTGATACTAGTAGCAACTTTGTTTTCAGAAATGCTAACTGATAAAAAGTAGTGACACTGAAAAAATTCTTTCTAGAGGCTGATCTAACACGGTTTCCTCTATAGCCTCATTGTTCATAAATAGTTGTATTTCTAATTTATAAGCTCTTTGGAGAGGAGAACCATTTCTTATACTTCCGTATCATCCCTACAGGCCTTTAAAGTGTTCAATACCATGGCTTCCTGTTCTTTGTAGTGTACAGTTAGTCACTTAACCTCATTGAAGGAGGAAGGTGTAGAGAGAATGGAGAAGCAAAACACAAGTATTCAGCAGTGTGTTTAGACTTCTTGGCCAGTTTCTCTCAGCCTTTTCATGTTTTACCTCCAACAATCAACTTTCAGAGAGATCCTGTGTGTCCCATAGTGATTGAAGCAAAGATATTCCTCAAAGTAAACTGTAGGGCTTCTCTTATGAGTTCCATAGAAGGAAATGTGAAGCTCATGACTGTTGAATCATGTTCCTCCAGATGAGAACACTCAATGGTTTAAGCCGTACCTGTTGGTTGCCTTTTAGAGAGATTTGCTTGACTCCTTTTCCTGTGGATCTGTTTAGGCTTTTAAAGGGAAAGAAGCAGCATATTTCTAAGTAGGAGAAGACAGTGGATTCTCACACTAGCTAGATGTGCAGGTTGTTTCAGGAGAAGCAATTCTGAGGAAGATGAACTTAAAAGGAGAAAATTTCCCCAAAAGAGCATACTGTGGCAAAGAAATGTCTAACTTTGGTGGTGGTTTTTTTAATGAGCAAGTACAGTTTTTAGCGTTGTATGTCCTTGATCCATCTTAATGTCCCTTCAAAGTGAGTGGAGCCTTTAACAACTCCTAGTGTGTGCCAGTCTCCCCTGCCAACTATTTTCATATTTTAGTGGGCTTAATAATTGGCCGAGAGCCCACCTGAGTACTGCTTGTTCTGGAAGGAAGAAGCGGTGGCGGGGAATGGACAGTCAACAGAATTTGAAGACTTTACAGGTGCTTTTTGTGAGCTGTTTTCTCCTCCTTGGCACTGTTCTTTTCTAACTACTAGGACGCAAAGAGCTAACAATTTCGGGTATTCATATAATTTTATAAATTGTTTTTATAAATTTTACAAATTGTCTTTGTCCCTAAAGCCTGTGAAACTTTTAGGCACTAAAGTCATTTCATGAGGTGAAAACCAAAGAGAAAGCTACTTTTGGAAATTCTTTCAATGGGTGTTTCATTAGAAATTCATCTCAAGTCTAGTAAATACAGTTTCCTCTTGTAGTGGAAGGGATAATTGTTTTCTCAGTTGGCTTTCATTTAAAGGCCATGTAACTTGAAAAATAGGTAACACTAGACTCACTGAGTTGTAGTGAGATGCAAAGTAACAGTGAATAGTTAGGGAGGGACTGACCCGAACAAAACATGTTTTCCATATCTTGTTCAATCTGGGACATTTCTTGAGTAGAATGAAGAGTTGGGTTGGTACTATTGAAATTTTTTTCTCCGCTTTGCCAAATGCCATGTTAAATTCTTTAACTTAAATACATCTTTGATGCAAGGACACCCTTTTCAGAAGCCAGCCTTTTTGAAACCTACCACCAGACCTGTTTTTCAGGTTGTCTGGAAGATACACTACTTTGCTCTGCTACCCATCCTGAAGCTCAGCGTGTCCTACACTTTAATGCAATCTTTCCTTTCCCCGAGTAAGAGTCTCTAATGTAAACTGGAAATAAGGCCTATTTCCATAAGGTGGTTATAAGGATAAGATGCTCCATATTTAAGATGTTTTTTTCATCCCATTGACTTAGTTGGTGTTCTGCTCTCACCTGAATTACTGCTATGGCTTCCTAATGTAGTCATCTACTTGTCTATCCTTTACAGTAGTGGTTCCTGCAATGTGGGGGTGAGGAGGATCTGTGATACTCGACAAGTTAAGATTTGTGTGGGCATATGTATGTTTTGGGAAATAGAGGGTTAGGTAGTTCATCAGATTCTTAGAAGTCCTTGTCACAAACAGTGTTAAGAACCAACATTCCGAATGATATGTATAGGTTTTTGTGTTTTGGATTTTGGTTTTGTTTTTGTTTTGAGGAAGATTAGCCCTGAGCTAACATTCACCGCCAATCCTCTTTTTGCTGAGGAAGACTGGCCCTGAGCTAACATCTGTGCCCATCTTCCTCTACTTTATATGTGGGACGCCTGGCACAGCGTGGCTTGTCAAGCAGTGTGTAGGTCCACACCTGGGATCTGAACCGGCGAACCCTGGGCTGCTGAAGCGAACATGCGAACTTAACTGCTACACCACTGGGCTGGCCCCTGTCTAGTTTTATATCACTTAAAATTTGAAAACCTGCAAAACATTGCTGTATATTCTTAAGAGAGAGATATCTAGTAGTCTATGACAATGTGGAGAAATGGCAGAAACTAAATATGGGATAATTATTACCTCTTGTGGGGGAAAGGGGAGGGAGTCTGGGAAGTACATGAAAGATCTTCATTTATAACTGCAACGTTTCTTAAAATCTGAAGGTAGTAAAAATGTAAAGCTTTACTTAAGCTGGGTACACAAATTACGTGTGTGCTTTTAGGATATGAGTGAATAATTTAAAAAACTAAAAGAATCACTTCTAATGTACTACTACCAATACATTAAAAAACCCAAATCTGAATTGTCTTATTCCTGCTTAAAAACTTAGTGGGTTCCCATTGCTTTTGGGATAGTCTTTGACATAATATTCAAAGCTCTCCCAAAATGCAGTCCTGATTAACCTTTCTGGCCACATCTGCTACTCCCTTTCCCATAGTTCTGTCTCTGGTATACCAAACTACAAGCAAATTTTTACCACCTCTGTGCTTTCACACTCCTGACTTTCAGTGAGTTTCTCTACTTAGAATGCTTATCCCTCCATCAAGACCCAGCTCAAATGTCACTGTTTTAAACCCAGGCAAGGTTAGTGTTTACCTTTTCAGGATCGCAAAGCATTTGAATGCCTTTATTTTAAACAGTTATGTTGTGCAAATGTGATTTTGTATTTTGCAAAACAAGAAACAAAACTTTTTATTAACTCATGGTTCATCTTGGTATTTTCAGATCTAACATACTTGACACCAGAAAGACAGTTTTCATTTAAATGAATAAATATTTTGATGGTGAAACCTTAGCTAATAGCCAATATTACACTTTTAATTTTAGAAATGGATTTAAATTAACCTCTAATTTCTATGATCAGATTGAAAGTTAATTCTTTGCTAGACAGGACACATGACTCTAGTTTAATTTTGAGACTGTGCTTCATTTAGATTTCTTACGTAATCTTATGTAATCATTGTGTTCAGTGGGATAAAATCTGTATCATTGGTAAGGGATCCCAGTAGCACTCTGCCTAGAATGGGTCTCTCCTTACTGTCCCAACTCCACCCCCCCATTGTACGTATTAGAAGGAAACTGGAGTAGTTGATAATCAAAGGAGTAGCTATAGAAACCAAAGCAGGCTACACCCTCAGGAACTGAAATTGCATGTCTGTATGCCAGGTCAGCTCTCCTTTCTCTGTCGCCCTCTGGGGTCTCTTTCTCTTTGGATTCACCATGTAATTCCAGGGCACATCCCTGTGAACAGCTCTGGGTCACATCCTTGCAGCTCCTGATTAAAGAAGGAAGGTGTCCCTTCCAGCTTCAATTTGAAAACTCTTGAGTGGGGATGGATGGACAGACTGACAAGGTCAGGTCTCAGCTTAGGTTACTTTCCAACTCTTTGAGCTAGTCCCTGAGACTGAAGGAACAAAATTGTATGATTAGCCTTGTCTGCGTAATTGGTTAATGGTGGCTGCCGATCACCCAACACTACAGTCACATGTTTGGAGTAAGGGTAAAGCATTTCCATGAAGGTAGGATAAAATGGTTTCTTGAGTTGACAGAATGTCTGCTACATAGAAGAGCATCTAAGATGACTTCTTAGTGTGCTTTTTCTTGCATTTTCTTCTCCTGATAAGATGTTCTTACATCTTATTTGCTTATACTGTGGGTATAATAATGTCATAAGAATTATTTGGTGTCTTAGAGGTAAATGTTGGTATGTGGTTTAAAAAGACCTATTTTGATCCTTAAATTAACTTAGGTCATTTTTTGATGTTGAATTTAGAGTAGATTTTAGTACATAAGGTAATTGGCCTAATTTTAGGTCTTTGATTATTACTTCACAGGTGTCTTGGTCATAGAGCACTTGGAAAATAAGACATTTAGAAATTACCCTCGAGTAGTAGAGCCTTGAAATTATGGGAGTGGAGAGCTCAAGTTCAGTGCTAACTAGCCAAAATTATGCCTTCACTCTAAAGGAGTGATAACGCCAACATATAATGGCTTAGTGATTCATAAATATCAGTGTGCAGAAAAACTCATTTCTTCTGTAAGAAATGTTTTCTTACATTCTTCATAATTAAAATATGTAACTTTCAGGTAGGATATTGATATATTCTAGGTCAACTTTATAGATTCCTCAACTTTTATTTAGAATGAAGTTGTTGAACGTTGTTATTGGGTATATTGTTAGACCAACAATCATTAAATTGATTTTTATTTAAAAATAACTGCTAAATATTTATTTTTTTGGTGAGGGAGGTTAGCCCTGAGCTAATGTCTATTGCCAATCCTCCTGTTTTTGCTTGAGGAAGATTGGCCCTGAGCCACCATTTGTCCCTGTGTTCCTCTACTTTATATGTGAGACACCACCATAGCATGGCTTGATGAGTGATGTGTAGGTCTACACCTGGGATCCCAACCTGGGAACCCCAGGCTGCCAAAGCAGGGTGCGCAGACTTAACCACTACACTTGGCCAGCCACTAGATATTTTTCTTCAGGCTTTTTTTTTTTTTTTTTTTTTTAATAGTGAGGAAGATTTGCTCTGAGCTAAGGTCTTTCGCCACTCTAGCTTTATTTTTTATGTGGGTTGCTGCCACAGCATGGGTAATCAGTGGTGTGGATCCCAACCCGTGAACCTGGGCTGCTGAAGTAGAGTGTGCTGAACTTAACCACTGTGCCACCAGGCAAGACCCTCTTGGGGCATTTTGACAAATCTGTTATATTAAAAACAATGTGTTTATTAAGTACATAATTTGGGGTAGATCTGTGTAAGAAGCGTGGATATAAGAAACTCATTTTGGTAGTTTTTGAATTCAAATGCTTACCAGACATTTTTAGGTAGGATCACATGAAATTGCAATTTCTGTTATTGAGAATGGTCAAATATTAGTAATTTAATACAACTCAACCCAATAACATGGTTTCTTTAAAACTCCATCCATAAATATTCCTTGAATTGCTGACCTTTGTTAATGTATAACTTAATCATGACAGTATAATTGCTAGATGATTATGTCATAGCAGCTAAGTGTAATGATTTGTCACATAGGCAAGAGTTAAATGAGCTAAGTCTATAATATGTAGCCTGTTTTTGAAGCAGTTTTGCTTTTGTTTAATAAACAAATGATTTGAGTGCCGAAATCCTGCCTTTCAAGATGGGTGGTCTACGAGTAGCCAGTAGCTTCTGGCTGAGCATCTAGTACGTTATGTGCTAGGTAGTGTGCTAAAGTACTTTGTCTTAGTCATCTTCTCAAAACTTCTGTGAAAATAGACATTCTTACTTTAGAGATGAGGAAATAAGCCTAGGAATTAGTGGGTCTAAGTTGGATTAAAAGTCATACTGAGGGAGGCACATACTCAGTGTTCTTATTTAATGATGCTGTGTTTGAGCATTTGAATTACATATGTAAGGTTTGTATTTAGGTTTCAATAGCATTTTTTGAAAGCTCAGATCTTTTGTAGCAAATGGGGAGGGGATGATTTGGAACAGGTGAATTTTTAACCTTAAAATAGACTTGTTCTGGACTTTTATGCTCCTTAAGGAAAGAGGAAATTAAACGGAGTAAGTTAGCCTCTGGTTTATCCTTTTTTGCTGGGCCAGTTAAACAGTAAAACTTGTTATATAAGTTTGGGCACATGGGAAAATTGTGTGTTCGTGTCAGTGCTTGACTCTTATTTACAGTAGAGTAGATATACCTTGAGATGGTGTTAGATTGCGATTATAATTGTGGCTGATCATGGAATGCATGTAATTGCTATATGAGACTTGATCTGGCCTATGAAAAAGTCCTTTGCTCAGTAATGGATAGTTGATTAATTCAAGTTGCCAGTACATTTTTTACTCAAAAAAATGTAGTTTTCAAATACGTATTTGGTTCAGAATCATTTGATATTTTGTAAAGTGTTTGAGTTTTTTTTTAAGCTAAAACCATACGTAGTTTCTTTTAACCAGTTATTTAACTCTGAGGTAAGAGTTCCTGTAATTCCTACTCATCAGAATCAGAAGTGTTTGGAATGACGTTTTCCCCGTTCTTAAATATGTTGAACGTATTAGGGTATATTTACAGAGGCAAGCATAGAGGTCTGATCTGATCTTCGATCATTCTAAGATTGTGAATCCTGGGATCTCTGGCTGTCTTGATAACCTTAAAAGCCCTTACGGTATGAGTTTCAGAAGCAAAGTGGCAGAGTGTATGAGGACATTTTTTCCCCCCAGTTATATTGATATAATTGAGAATGTTTTAGTTTTAGAGATACAGCGTAATGATTAAGCTATATGTATATTGCGAAATGATTACCACACGGACACTTCTGCCTTGATTTTTTGGTTGTTTTTAATAGAGTGAATCTAGACTGATCATTCCTGAAGAATTGGCCATTTTCTGAAGTGCATTTTGACCCTGTGATAGAGGAAATACTTGCCCTGGTTGTCTCCCTGCAGTGTTGTGTATTCCCTGCCTTGTTCTGGGAAACCCCTTGTTCTCATGGTTCTAAAGATCCCTATAGGGATTTATATGTAGATATTTGTAGATATAGCTATATCACCTTAAAAATAAAAACATATTAAAGAAGCTTTATTTTTTTACTGACTTTATTTTCTTACTAGATTATCCATATTTATTATGCACAAGTCATGGAAGGGATAAGTACATATTTGTTGTAAATATAAGGTCAGCTGAAATTGTAGAAACCGTATGTTTGCTAAGGGCAAACTTATTTTCTGCTTGGAGAGGTAGATTCTTCTAGAGTTGTAGTTTTACTCAACACTGAGTGAAAGACAAGGTTAAATTGAGGAAATAAGGAGATCAAACCAACTAGGATACCTGCCTAGCCCCATGAGATATTTTTCAAGTGGAGAAATGAGTTGGGTGTGGCTAGTGTGGTCAGAAAGAATAGAGAGGGTTTGAAACAGTAGAAACGAGGACCTCTGAGATGGTCTGAAAGTTCAGCAAATAACATGAATGTTGAAAACTGCCTTGTTTTTAAGCTATGAAAATATCTGATTACCAGTTTCTTGGTTTGTGAAAAGACAGCTTTCATTCATGTAATAAAATTTTCATATCGCGTATATGTATTTTGTGAACCCTCGCCAAGATGATTGTCTCCGTATGTGTCCTAACTATCGGACTAACTATGCCTACCATGTTCCAGGAACTAGACTAGGGTTGCTTACATTTTCTCTCTTAATAGAATGTATTGTTCATGTGAGTTAAGACTGTATGTCCTTTTAAGAATGGGATGAAAATAACTGGAAGCTGTTGACTCTGTTTGCTTATGTTTTCTATTACGGTTTCATGACCCATCCAATTTCTGTCTTGGTGTAGGAACTTAGTGATTTGGCCCGTGACCCTCCAGCACAATGTTCTGCAGGTCCAGTTGGGGATGATAGTAAGTAACTTTCAAGTTGATTTTTATGGCTAATTTGAAAGAAACCTGTACATTTTTAGATAATAACAAGAGTTTTTCTTTTTTCTAGTGTTCCATTGGCAAGCCACAATTATGGGACCTGTAAGTATTAAGAATTAAAAATGTTTGCTTTTAATTGAAAATCTAGCACTGATCTAGTTATAGATTTTTAACTTAGTCTTGAGGTTTATTTATTACATTGTAATTCGGTTTTGGATGTGCTATAGTTGTACTGCTTTTGAAAGAAAGAATAATTTAATGAATTAGTCATTTGTTACATTATACTATATGAGTCTGTTCTTGTGTTCAGGTTCTAGTATAGCATATCTATGACCTACAAGTGTCTCTTCACCTCAGTCTAGTTTTCCTTCATAGCAATGTAAAGCATTGCCACAGCTTCCTGTTATTTATAGAGCCAGTTAATTTACTGCCTCTCCTGTGGTGTAACTCCAGGATCTTACTCTCTTGCTTGTAGCTGCCAAAAATCTAGCTCCAATTGTGTTATTTTGATATTTGACTCTTTATAGAATTTGAGTTTTATACAAAATTTGAATATTTTTAGGTAGAAAGTGATATTTTGAATACAGCAAAATTCCTTTCCATCCTAAGTAGATAAGAAACTATATATGCTGGATAATTGAATATTCAGAATTATGGAAACCATCTAAGAATTTCTCAGAGTTAGAGCGCAGTAAAACATCCTTGGGTAAGACTGTCCTGCACAATACTTAACATTTTTTTGACTTGGAGGACACTTTAGGATTTCTGTTCCAAGTTGTATGTGTCTTAATGAATTTTCTGCTTTCTTCTCCTTTTTTGGTGGTTTAATCCCAACATAAATGGCAGTAACATAGAGATGAGATGACGGTCAATAAGTAGATGTTAATAATTCTGAAAAAGAAATGCCCTTGGAAAAGTTACCCAGAAAAATTTAATAGTTCTGATTTTGGTGACTTTAATTTTTTTCCCCATTCTCAGCCAGTGTGAGCCCTTGCTGTGTGCCAGCCATTAAGGATACAAATGAACTAATAGACATGATCCCTCTCAGTCTTTAGGGAACTTAACGTCTACTGGGAGAGATAGCAGTTAAAACAACTACTTGAGGGGCTGGCCCCATGGCGTAGTGGTTAAGTTCGGCGCTCTCTGTGTCAGCGGCCAGGTTCGTGGGTTCAGATCTCGTGTGGACCCACAAACAAAGTGGAGGAAGATTGGCACAGGTGTTAGGACGAATCTTCCTCAACAGCAACAACAAAGTGCTTGATAAAATGGGAAATAAGTGATGTGTGAATGAAGTGCTTAGTAAGAGAAATTTATGGGAAATCCTAGGAGGGATGATTAAGTTAGAGTAAGTGAAATGTTACAACCTAAAAGTAGGGAGATAGTGAATCAAATTAAATCAAACTTGGGGGAGAAGGGTGGGTTATTTAGTTTAATAATTTGAAATGTAGCTGGATTATCCTGATAAAAACTACAAAGTCAGGATTGTTTGTTTCTGGTTGTCTCAAGAACTATTTTTACTGTTCAAATTTTTATTTTGCTTTGCAAGTGCTTCCTTTTTTCTAATTTGGTAACAAAATTGTGATTTATAATAGGCATAGTTAACTAACTAATGGCTTACCCAGTTTGGTCCACAAAGTGTTTTAAAAGTTGTCAATCTTCACATTAAAAACTCTGGCTAGACCCTCATTCCACAAGCCATAATGGCTTGGGATGGAGTAGCAGCTGCCTCCCTTTTTTAGGTGGGGTCTGTGTTTGCCACAGTTCCTACCAGTTCCACTTCATTTTGCCTACCTAGATTCTTTAGGCACTTGTATTTGCAAGTTCTAGAAGTTTCCCATTATAGATTACCAATTTTCAAAGGAAAGAATTCAGTAAAATGCCTTACCATATCTATACCAAATAAAGCTCATTTTGATCCAGAGAGTGCTTTACGATAGTCTCATAAAAATTAGTTGTCAGTACCAATACAGCACAAGCGAGTTGGTAATCAAGGCTTCTAATTGGATGGTGTGCATAATAAACCAGCTCTTTAAAAACCAGTGTGATGTTTTTCTCCTTGACTTTTGAGACTTCACTTTTTTATTGAATTGTTCTTTCCAGAAGGTAAGGAATGTACCTATAGTAAATCACAGTGAAGCATAAATAGAAGTACTTTATGCTAGTAATTTTCCAGAGAATAGAAGATAGAAGATTGCTTATTCTGACAAATTTTTTAGCTAACTTAATTTGCTTTTATTTTCAGAAAAAAATTTATTTTTCATTTGTTTTATATATATTTCAGATTATGGTTATTTCTTGCAAAATCTTTTCAGCAACCTCAATATATATTAATGACCAGCAATTTTCTGCTTTTTAAAACAGAAATATTTGATTTTCTGAGCTATTTAAGTGTTCCCTGATTAAGAAAAGTGAAACATATTTATACCATAACTGCAGAGTTTTGCTTTGGTAGCCTTATTCCTTGAAATATTCTTGTTTTCTAAAAAGCTTAATTCTCACTCTTGGGTAATCTCAGGAAGGAGTGAAAAGTTATACATACTCACCCAAAATACAGATTTTATTGTACTCTTTGAGTTAGGATCTAAGTTTAGGTGCCAGCTTGTAAATAGTTAACAATTATCCTTACTGTGGAGTCATCAATGAAATAACTCATGTTATTATTTTGGCTTTTGGTTGCATCTTTGTGACAAAACATCACAGTTTGATTAGATGAATATTAGCCTATTTTGTTAGTATGCCTACCCTATGTGGCATGCAGATGTGACCCAAAACACTAGGGCCAGTGGTGGCATAACAACCCACAGATTGCATATTTTCTGGAAGAACAAATGGTAACAAGATTCTTTTTGCTTGGAAGTGCTGCTTAGGTCAGGTAAAGTGATGGCAGTGCCACAGAACTAACGGCTCCTGACTTTCTAAGGGATGAAACATCTAATTTAAGTTTCAGTACAGAGTAGCATTGAATGTTAGTGGGTTGTAGTCAGGAAATGCTCTTCATCATTAAAGTTATGAGGCAGAAATGCTTATTTCTAATAACTATGTGCTGGCTTATTCTTTCTGAAGGTAAGATACTTTGGAAGCACAAATACTGATTAAAAACTAAACTTTTGAAAGACTTGACAGAGCATTGCCAGTTATTTTAAACTTTGTTTGTTTTGTACTGTATTAAGGGCAATCCCCATTAAGAATTGATGCAGTGAGGAAAAATTACTTCCTTACCTGTTGTTTCTGATATTTACATGCTTGATTTTTCTTTAATCGGAAATGGAGCTGGCAGAAAGCAACATTTTGAAATTATTTGGAGAATCGCACTAACTTCCACCTAATTATGAGATAGCCATGGAAGAAAGTACCATGTCTGTGAATTGTGTAAGCAGAATCAGCTACAAAAATCATCTGAAGTAAAATAATTGATCCATAGGTGTTGTTTTATTGGTCCCTAAGGGTAACTCTTTCACCTTAGATTAAGAGTATTCTGTCATAGGCCAACCCCATGGCCTAGTAGTTAGGTTCTGCACGCTCTGCTCTGGCAGCCTGGGTTCACAGATTCAGATCCTGGGCGCAGATGTATGCTACTCCGTCAGCCATGCTATGGCGGTGACCCACATGTAAAATAAAGGAAGATTGGCACAAGTGTTAGCTCAGGGTTAATCTTCCTCAAGCAGAAAAAGAGGAAGATTGGCAACAGATGTTAGCTCAGGGCCCGTCTTCCTCAGCAAAAAAAAGATATTTTGTCCTTTCTTGCGATGGCTAATGAATGATACATGAAAACTCTTCGATATTTTATACTCTCATATAAGGAGCTTTGCAGTCTAGTGGAAAAGAGAAATATAAGTAAATAAATTGCAAGTATGTTGAGTAATATTAAGTGTTTACAGAAAGAAAAGAAGGGCAGCCAGCAGGTTGGACTAAAGGGAAGGCTGTATTATTTATCTTTTTAAAGAAAGTTTAAGATGAACCTTTCGGGATAGATAGGTTCCTGCAGATAAGGAAGAATATTCCAGGTAGGGAAAGAAGTAATAGGAGAAAAAGGAGATGTAAAATATACTTATTTTATGTGCAGTAAAGAGAGCATATTCTGGAGAATAGGTGGAAGATGAGACTGACTAGATTTGTGGGAACTAAATCATAAAGCACCTTTTGTGCATAGGAGTTTGAACTTTATCTTGAAAGCTGTGCTTAGATATCAAGCAGGGGAGTAATTTGTATCTTAAAAAGACCACTTCAGCATTAGGGTGAAGGATAAATTGGAGGAAAAAGCCAGAGTGAAGGTAGGAATACCAGTAGTAAGCCATTGCCGTAATGTGGATCAGTAAGAGAAGATCTTCAACTAAGGTAGTAGTGGCAGTAGGCCTAAAGGAGAGGAGGCTAGTTCAAGAGATTTTAAGGATCTTTAAGATTTGGTAACTATTTTGAGGAGATGAGAGGAACAATCAACAATGAGATCCTGGTTTGTGGCTTTACTGTTGTGGTTTGAGTTTTGGACACACACAAAAAACTTCCAAGTAGAAATATACGTAGGCATTTGAATATGTGTCCTGGAATGAATACACTAGAGAAAGATTCCAGAGCTACCAAAATCAGTCTGGGTCAGGAGGTAGAAACAGGAGATGGATCTGTAGGAGTACCAGCATGTTACGGTTCCCACAGGGAAGGAAGCACAGACATTGAGGAGGAGTGACTTGGCCTGATTGGAGCAAAACGGGGGTAGAAGGTTTCTAAAGAAGAGATCCAAGATAAATTCTGGATTTCTAAGATTTGGGTCATTTTACTGATGATCAGGTATTCCTTTTTGTGTTTCTTTGTTGTATTTTCTGTTTGCTGTCAATTTATAGTAAATTCGATAGAGAGCCTAAGTTTATTAGATGGCATAGTTTGGTTACCTCTAGGCCTTGTGGTTTTGCCAGTTTTTCATCTTCTATTTGGTGGAATTTTAGTGTTAAATTGTAACATTGAAATATTTTCATCCCAAAAGTTATTTTTTTGAACAAATGAAATTTGGCTTTGCCTAAATCTCATCATTTGATTGCTTTTATTCAGAAGCAGTCAGATCTAGCACTTGGAATGAAAGCTTAAACAGAACCTTTGGGATTGGATTTTATAAAAACTTAATGTGTAAGATTACCCATAAATTGTTAATTGTATGCAGTACAAACATCTTCAGTATTAACCTATTTTATAAAAGTGTGCTGTTTGGATCAACTATTCCCAGTTAGTGTAGCTGTATTATTTAATAAAGATATGTTAATCTAATAAATTCAGATCACATTCTGGTGCCTTGCTTTGATTTGTTTTATTGTATACTTCTCAGATGCTGCTTTGCAGTCTTAATTTTTTTATTAAAATTTTGTAGACAATATGAAAAGGAGGGACTTAGGAATAGAAAGAGTTGTAGCTCTTCCATTTACTAGTTGTATGTTTCTTTAAACTTGATTCTTCATCAGCAAATTGACCTTTCTCCCTTAAACTCCAGATAATACCCTCTTCATTTTTCATAATAACCTGTGACATTTTATTGCATGTCTTCTTACCAGACTGTAAGCCCATCAAGATAAGAAATTGCTCTCTATGTCCCTTATACGTACCTGGTATATAGAAGGGAGTTAGGTTAATTCAGCTAGTGTTTAATTATTTTACCGAGGGCTGGGGATTAAATGAGCATATTTAAGTGTCAGACCTGTAAAAGTTTTTATTTCTCTGACGTCCAGAATGGGCATAATGAAAGGCTAGCACTATACACATACTCTCTCTAATGGTGAGGAATAGATGTTGGTAATAACTCAACTGGAATTTTCAATACTGTAAATTTTCAAACATGTTTTCAGGTTGGTTCTTTGCATATCCAGAAGCAATTAGGCAATTTCATATTTTCTTGAACATTTACCTTATAGTCCTTGACTAGGTCACTCTTTTGTTTATCACTCTTTGATCAGTGGTCTTCATGAGACCTGAGTTTGAATCTTAGTTCTGTTATCTGCTGTTCATACACTTGACTAAAGTTACTTCTTTTATCTCATTTTATTCATCCGTAAAATGGGCACAGTGATGTCTTTTTTTTTGGTATTGGTTAAATTAAGTGTAAAATCCTAGCAAGTAGTTTCTTCCAAATATTACTTCATACTAACATTGTGTAATATTTATTTACAAAGGGAGTTCTTCTCAAATTATAATGAGCAAAATAGCAAAGGAGAAAGAATACTGCTATAGCTTTAAATTTTGTCTTTTCTATTGAAATGGAAAAACAGACATTCCACATTGTTTTCCAAATCTGGTAATCCTGTGTATTGATTTGCTGTGGAGAATTTAGTATGCTTTTGAAGAAAAAACTTCTGTGGTTTTAAATGAGAATTTTGAGGAGCCAGTTGAGAATTAAACTTTAAAAACCTGTTTGTTTCTGTTCTGCTTCTCCTGTTATGTTACTGATATTTTGGTTTGCCAGTGGACAGAATGGCCTGTTGAGATACAAAGCCTTTTGTGTATATGTGGCTATCATTAAAAGAAATACTCTACAAATGTAAGGTTTTATTTTCAAATTATAGTTTGATACATAATATTGTGTGTAGACTTTATTGCTAAGTATACTTTTCCTTTGTGAGAATCAGGATACAAAACGCTTGTGTTTCTGGATAATTTTAAAAAATTCTTTGACATATAAAAAATGGGATCTAAGTGAACTATGGTTTATTGATCTATAGTAAATTTTGATTGTTTTTCCCATTAATATGAATTGAATTGTGGAATAATTTTTATTGCAGTGTAAATAGGTAATTTTGGTTCATATTAGAGAAATGCTTAGAAAATAGAAATGTTATATGGATTATTTAGCAATAATTTTTTAAATGTCAATTAAGCGTATTTTTCTTTTCACAGAATGACAGCCCATACCAAGGTGGTGTATTCTTTTTGACAATTCATTTTCCTACAGACTACCCCTTCAAACCACCTAAGGCAAGTATTTCCCCCTAAAATTTTTTAGTATAGATTTATGCTTTATTTCAGAGGAATAGAACATTTTTAGAAATTAGGGTTCTACCTAGTTAAGGCTAAATTGGTAGTATATATAGTGAATAAGAAAATTTGAGATTGAATATATTTATTTATTGAATTGAGTCACTGATGTAGAAGGCTTACTCTTAGCCTTTAGTTAAAAGAGCAGCTCGACCTGGTTTTGAACTTCGTAAAATGAAGATAAGAATTGCTTTATCCTTAATGTTGCGAGGCTCAGATACACTGTGTGGAAGCTTCCCCGCTGCTCCCTTTATTGTGCTTATACAGATTTGGATTATTAGCCTTAGTGTCTTGTAACAGTACACTTCAAATGTTCAGGTTTAGAATGCCTTTGCATGTGTTGCTGCAACTTATACTGTATTTGTGTTGGGGTTTGGACAAACTTATTTTGGGGTTTGAGTTTGCATACATAACTTGAATAAATCTTTCAAAACTTAGAATTGCTTAATGCAGGGAGGGAACTGGTTTATAGGTATTAAAAGCATATGGTCTTTGACTTTTCAGAGCAGTTGACATAAATTAAATGTATATGAATAACTATAGAAGATAATATGCATCAAACAATGGCACTGCACTGTGACCATCTTCACAATAATTTTATAGGTGCAATATGACACTTTAGATGAAACACCTTTGTGATACTCAAGTTTGTATTTTATATTCAGTGGAAATGCAGACTCGAGTACATCCTTTGTAACTTGATACCTTAAGTGAGCTGGACTATAAATTTTGGTTTACGTACAGAAGTTCCTTATTTTTTAGTGAGTGTTAATTAAATGCCTTTCAAATTACTCTTTTTGATCACTCATGACATGGTAGGGCCAAGGTTAACCTTCAGAACATCCCACCATATCATTGAATAAAACTTTTGTGCCAAAGTTAGGTTTTCCATTTTAAGGAGGGAGCCTTGTAGGGATCTTGATCAGAATTTAAAAATCAGTTTCTGTAATTATTGGTGCTTTTGTGTGTATAGGTTAGGTTTTAGCCATTTGGTTTTTAAAAATTGTGGTAATATTTTAAACCTTGAAAAGTCTTCTACTTAGTTTTAGGATGCTTGTCTTTATTTGGGAAAAATACCTAAAGGTCTTTCATTTATTTTAGGTTGCATTTACAACAAGAATTTATCATCCAAATATTAACAGTAATGGCAGCATTTGTCTCGATATTCTAAGATCACAGTGGTCTCCTGCTTTAACTATTTCTAAAGGTAAAGTACTTTTAGAGAGAGTTTTGAACTGCTTTGATTTACTGATAGTCAAAGAAGTTTCATTTGGGGGCCTACTTATACCTGAGTCTTTATTATGCTAACTTTTTTGCTGAGAGGTGGGGAAGGAATAAGAAGTTATATCATTTTTGCTTTTTTTTTTTTTTTTTTTTTTTTTACCAGTATTGTTGCAGAGATTTCTTGGAAGAAGTTAAAATTCAAATTAAGGTGTTGGGGCATTATTTGCAAATAATAATATAGCAAAGTTTATTTCATTGGATTTCTGTGGTATTTTTCAATCCCAAGCCACTTGCACATCACGCTTACGTACTTGCTTTTTCTCTAAAATGGGTACCTAAAGTTAACAGAGCTTTTAAATCTTGAGGTTTCCATTGTAGGAAAATTCTGATTTTGCTTTCCTGTGTTTACTACTTTTTTGATAAGAAGCCTTGTGAAAAGAAAAATCTTTAGTTAGGTGTTGTCTGAACATGGTAGATTGTTTCTACCTAATAACAGTCTAAAATTATAAAGTCTTAGAAGTGTCTCTAGATCAATTCTGCTCTTCAGTTTTAAATAGGGATCCATTATATGACGTCTCTAATAGGTTGTCCAGTCTTCACATGAATATGAAGATGGAGATGGAGTGTCTCTCTTTGTCCTTTTTGAATGACTCTAGTGGCTTTTATGTCACAGATAAAATCACCTACCTCAAAACGACTTAATAGGAAGGAAGTCAGCCTGGTAGTAATTTTCAGTTTTTGGTTATTGGCCTAGCATTCCTTAGGTACACAAAATTAGGTTTTTAATGTTGCTGATAATGAGTATGTCGGATATTTGAGGATAGCAGCTAACCCTACCCATTCTCATTTTCTGGCTGAATACTTAGTTCAGCATTCCCCAAATTGTTTCTTGGAATAGTTAATAGTATTTTATTTTAAAAATCTTAGGGACCAGCCCCATGGCTGAGTGGTTAAGTTCACCTGCTCCGCTTTGGCAGCCCAGGGTTTCACTGGTTCGGATCCTGGGCACAGACATGGCACCACTCATCAGGCCATGCTGAGGCAGTGCCCCACATCGCACAGCCAGAAGGACCTACAGCTGGAATATACAGCTGTGTACTGGGGGGCTTTGGGGAGAAGGAGAAAAAAAGAAGATGATTGGCAACAGATGTTAGCTCAGGTGCCACTCTTTAAAAAAATAGTGTTAAAAAAAATCTTAGAGTTTTCGTGAGTATGGTAAATGCATAGTGAAACAAATTTTTTTTTTAAGGCATGACATCATAGAGACTTTTCACATGTTTGTACAATGCATTTCCTAAAGGTGTGGTGTAGCATTTACCAAACTTTTATTGGACTAGACAAACAATTTGAGTGAATGCTGCCATAGTTCTTTCAAGTGTGACCATTTTTTGGTGAGGAATATTGGCCCTGGGCTAACATCTGTTGTCAGTCTTCCTCCTTTTGCTTGAGGAAGATTGTTGCTGAGCCAACATCTGTGCCAATCTTCCTCTATTTTGTATGTAGGACGCTTCCACAGAAGGTCCATGCCCAGGATCTGAACCCATGAACTCTGGGCCGCCAAGGCAGAGCACGTGATCTTAACCACTATGCCACTGGGCCAGCCCCAAGTGTGACATAATTTTAGACCTGTTTTTCACCCTCTTGGGTATGTTTCAGTTTCGTTTCAAATCAGGCTCTCTTGACACCAGATAACCTGGTATTAAGAATATCTTAATCCTAGGATCCAATTTTTTTTTTTTTAACCGTTGCTGGGAATGCACTATAGTACTGAACACTATGTTTCTGTAAATTTGGGTTGAGTTTTATATCTTCCCCCTTGCACTTGGATTTAAAATTAGATTTGCTGTAATCTGTTACATCAGAGTTGTCTTCTTTATGGTATTGCTTTTTGTCTTCATCTGAAGATTGTCATAACCACTTCAAGCTTCTATATCTTAAAGTTTACAACACTTTGCACAGTCGGGCACATAACAGGCATTCAGAATGAGTTAGATACATGCTCTGTGATGCGTGGTTGGACAGGTCAGAGTGAGAACTGAAGTTGAAGGATCCCCTTAAATAATGGAGATCTCGGCAGTGTTTCATTTAATCAATCCTGTTGGGGTTGTGGTCTCTACCTTACAAATTTAAGGAGACAAAACACAAAGTCAGTGGAGCAGTTGGGAATTTTTGTGAGACTTCCCTAAAGGCGGGGCAGAGAATGAACTTTTCATCAGGTCTAACAGCCAAGAGTAACATTGCGTGGATGTTCCTCGGATATTCTTATTAAAGTTTTTTTCTCCCCTCAGACTTAAGTTCTAGTGCCACTTAATTCTTTAAAAAAATAATAGACAATATGGCATCATTTGACTATCTCAGAACTTCTGAGTTTGGCAGTATTTTTATAGCTAGTTGGTACTAAACTGACTTGAGGCCGCAAAGCTCTATTTTTAGCATTCCTTTTTACCAGAAGCTTTGTCTCATTGAGATTAAGATAGATTGAGGTTTATAGTGTGTTTTTTAAATACACTTTTATTTATCCAAATTCCCAATGTTTGGTAATAGACATTTGTTTTCTTGCAGTTCTTTTATCCATTTGTTCACTGCTATGTGATCCAAACCCAGATGACCCCCTAGTGCCAGAGATTGCACGGATCTATAAAACAGACAGAGATAAGTAAGTATGGTGTAGTTTAAGGAAATAATATAAAAGATGGTTTTTCTTAATGAGTTAGGCTTATGCTGTGCTGTAAGGTGTGGCAATGCCAAGAGGACTTGATGCTTATTTCTGGTAAGATAATAGTTGAAATGTGCAGAAAGCTAGTTACTGAAATGGGATTGCTTTTAAAAATTACTAGGTTTTAGTTTATGTGATAGCAAAATAGACCCCTCTAAATGTTTTGTTTTTCTCACATGTCCATATTTTGTCACTTTAAGTTTTGGGGAAGAAAGCAAGTTTTTCTTTCCCCCCCCCAGTATGTTTTTGAAAACAAATATTGGTCCATACTTTGTAAAAATTTGGTCTGAATTTCTGAAATACTTGAATTATCTTTGTGTACGACTTCATCCTTATTACTTTTGTGTGTTATAATTAATGCTAAGTATACTTGTCCAATTAGGTACAATAGGTTAGCAAGAGAGTGGACAGAGAAATACGCTATGTTGTAGGGTAAGAGGATCTGCACTCTACGGTGCGCTATTCATGGTACTGTCAGCACTTGGGTGCTGCATGCTGTAAGGCACTGTACTAACCAACCAAAGGTAACGGATGTGGCAGTTTCTGAAACTGTACATTTAACTGCTTGATCTGTTTAGCGTGAAAGTATACCCGGTAGTCATTGCTTGAGAGTATTTTTGCATGGCAAAATAGTACTAGTTACATAGCAGTAGTAAGAAATGGAAATTTTAGTATCTTTTTCAAACTACCTTGGTGTTTAAATTTTAGTTTTAAAATTGATGTATTTTAAACTTCATACCAATACTATACGGAATGTGGTGATTTAGTTCATATTTTGCCAAGAGATGATAATGTAAGGGAAAAACACATAATTAAGCCTAAGCATCTAAACTAAATGTTCATTACTGACAAGCATGCATTAGTGTCAGCTATACTTTGTGGCTCCCTGTATGCTAAATAAAACCTTTGTTTTAAAGTCCTGGGTTTTTGAGAGGGTGTCCTTAAATAGGGTAACCATGAATTGGTAGAAAAAACTTCTATATGTTAAAGTTCAGAAAAGTGGTTGAACCATGTTTATGTTTAGTTCTTGGTTTGAAATGAAGCTAGTTAATATTTTACAAAGTTCAAAGTGTAATAAATCTAAAAGTTCTCCTGTGCTCTTTGGTGTATATTCATTTCTTAAGGTTATCACTATTTTTTGTTGGTAAGTGGCCTATGACACAGGTATAATACAGGGAGAAATTGATAGCATTTATCAATATGAGTGATCTTCGTCAGTAATGAATAACCTTGCTCATGTGTGAATTACCTGTTGATTTTTTTAAACAGAGATACCCCCAGTTGTACTCTGAGGCTCCTCTTCGTCAGGTTTCAAGTCAGGCTTGTCAGCTCCAATCACTGCACTTTTTTTTCTTTTTAAAAAAAGTAACACATGTCGTTCTAATTAACCGTACTACACGCGCCTCCCCCCCCCCCCAAAAAAAACTGCTACTCTTTTTATCACCCTCACCAGTATCTCAGTCTTCTGCCTATGCCTAAGTCTCAGGTATTTTCTCTCCTGGTTTTACCCAGGTCAGGTCAAGTAACTTCTCAAAGTCTAGAATTCAGATAAAATTGTTCAGTTAATTGTTTGGTTCTGGCTTTGATGGAAATTTCTATGGATTTACAGAATGTGTGTGTTGTTCTGATGTGAGTCAATGATGAACTGTAAAATAAGTTTTTAATCATTAAAATTTGTTGGAATGGATACTAATTGTAGAATTTTTGATAGACTGTTAGCTCAGTGGTAGGGAGAGAAAAGGTTTTTGGTTTTTGTTAGCCTCCCCAATCTCAGTGCCACTTGATTGTGTATATTACAGTACTGCTTTCAGTGTGTTGGCACACTGTATTGGAAGCGTAAGGCTCTCATTTCCCACGTTGCTCTGAGTCCCAGTGCTTTCTCTCGTTGGCTTTACTCTAACCATAGCCATTAGAGATGGCTCCATGATGAGTCTGGAGATACAATAGAAATCTTTCCTTCCCTTTTAAGTATTAAGAATTCTTTATTTTAGCTTTTAAAATAACATCTTCTTTATTTACAGGTACAACAGAATATCTCGGGAATGGACTCAGAAGTATGCCATGTGATGCTTCCTTAAAGTCAGAATAACCTGCATTATAGCTGGAATAAACTTTAAATTACTGTTCCTTTTTTGATTTTCTTATCCGGCTGCTCCCCTATCAGACCTCATCTTTTTTAATTTTATTTTTTGTTTACCTCCCTCCATTCATTCACATGCTCATCTGAGAAGACTTAAGTTCTTCCAGCTTTGGACAATAACTGCTTTTAGAAACTGTAAAGTAGTTACAAGAGAACAGTTGCCCAAGATTCAGAATTTTTTAAAAAATGGAGCATGTGTATTATGTGGCCAATGTCTTCACTCTAACTTGGTTATGAGACTAAAACCATTCCTCACTGCTCTAACATGCTGAAGAAATCATCTGAGGGGGGGAGATGGATGTTCAGTTGTCACATCAAAGGAAGCAGCATTATTCTAGCAGCATCCATTGTTGTTTAAGCCTTCCACTGTTAGAGATTTGAGGTTACATGATATACTTTATGCTCATAACTGGTGTGGCTGGAGAATTGGTATTGAATTTATAGCATCTGCAGAACAGAAAATGTGATGTATTTTATGCATGTCAATAAAGGAATGACCTGTTCTTGTTCTACAGAGAATGGAAATTGGAAGTCAAACACCCTTTGTATTCCAAAATAGGGTCTCAAACATTTTGTAATTTTCATTTAAATTGTTAGGAGGCTTGGAGCTATTAGTTAATCTATCTTCCAATACACTGTTTAATAAAGCACTGAATAAATGATGCAAGTTGTCAATGGATGAGTGATCAACTAATAGCTCTGCTAGTAATTGATTTATTTTTCTTCAATAAAGTTGCATAAACCAATGAGTTAGCTGCCTGGATTAATCGATATGGGAAACAATCTTTTGTAAATGCAAAGCGTTTTTGTATATACTGTTGGGATTTGCTTCATTGTTTGACATCAAATGATGATGTAAAGTTCAAAAGAGTGAATATTTTGCCATGTTCAGTTAAAAGTGCACAGTCTGTTACAGGTTGACACATTGATTGACCTGATTTATGCAGAATTAATATAAGCTATTTGGATAGTGTAGCTTTAGTATGCTGCACATGATACTGGCAGCCCTGGAGTTCATAGATGGATTGGGACCCAGCAGTTTTGAAACATGTATATGGAGTTTAAGAAATTTATTTTTCACGTGCAACCCTCATCTGACTAAATTTTTTCTTCACCTTGTACGCTTGACAGCTGAAAAAACCATAACATGGGAGTAATAATGGGTCAAAATTTACAAAATAAAGTACTGTTTCAGTGTGGGAGTTGTCAGTGAGGCTGTGTTGAAGTGACTTAACTGTGTGGGATACTGAGTATCCATTGAAATGGATTTGTTCAGCCATTGACATGAATGAGCATTTAAATGCAGCAGGTCTCATTTCAGGTGACTTCACATGAATGAATAAAAGTCAATGCTATTGGATTATTTTTGTTTGACAAGTGCTATCTGTGCCACTAATTTAACTTGTGTAGTAACGAGGGCATTATCATTCTTCACCCTTCCTAATTCTGACCCTTAAAGTTTTACTTCTTTTCCTAGTTACTTTGATTTGTCCATTGCTTTCTTACAATCTTGTGTTTGATTTCTAGTACATCTGTGACTTTTCTCCACGTCCACATTTTTGCACTGCCTATACTTATGTGCAATCTTATTTGTCTGCACACAGATGTGGAAAGCTAGATAAAAATAAATGTTAAAGCTTGATTTTTATAAACATTTTAATATGTAGTTTGGACATGATTTATTGACTTAAGGTTCTTCTCTAACCTGGAGGTGAAATGCATGCCTTCCAAAGATGTTCTGGCTTTAATTCTGTAATAAGCATTTCATTGAGAAATACCAGTCCAGCTATACAATTTTCCAATGAGTGAATTTCTTTTTTTAATCTTTTGCTTAAAAAATGACTCCTTAAGGATAGATGTCATACTGTTAAAACTATTTTGGATTCATAATACAAATTACAAGTTAGTAACATGCTGTTCCACAAGGTAAGAAATACTGTTCTTTGGCTCTATGTTCAAGATAATTATTTCTGAGACTCCTAGACTTTCAAAATTACAGCTTTACTAGGCATAACATTTCTTGAAAGCCAACCATGAGTGAAAAACACTTGTCAGAGCTTCTGGATCCCGAACTGGCTTTCAAGTTGACCTTTAGCCATAGACAACCCCTAAGTATTTATGAAGATGATGTTCTTAAACTATTGTCATAATGATTGGATGTGTCCAGTTCTCTAGATTTTTGACTTGATGCTTTCTACAACATTTCTTAGGTCAAAGGCTTCTCCAGGCTTAAGAGAGCAGTAAAGCATCTACCTGGAAAACCATTCTTGAATGTGTGGACACTAGACTTGAGATCATCTCTAATGACAGCTTCAAAAGAATACAATAATTTTTACCCATATATGTTACTAGTGCCATATGTAGGACTGAAGTGAATATTAGATTAAAAATTGATTTTGATTATTGCTATGTGTTTTCAGTCTTAATGCATAAACTCAAATTTTAAATACTTAGTTTCTTTTAACCTTTGAGAATTATAGTGCAGTGGACCTATTAATGAGTTTTTAGTGACTCGTTTTTGTTCTGGGCAAGCTTGCAATGTGCTTATCAGATCAAAGAAAAAACTTAGTTTGCTTTCTTGTATGAGTGTACTCACAGTTTTTTAAAGTATGAACCACAGTTAACTAGTGGTCTCAGGGGTAGTGAAACACTCAGTTTTTTAATGGTTAGTTGAAATATGCTTCAGATACTGATCATGCTGTGTTAGTGATTTTGCAGTGACTCATTAGCCATGTTCTGTGTTGGCATAACAAAACTGTTAAATGATTGTTGATTACACTTCTAAGTGAATTTGTTTTCTATTTTATGAGGAACCCAATGCAAGTCACTAAATACTGTCTAATAGTGACATCTGCATTATACTTGTAATAGTTAAGGTTAATTGAGCTTAAAGGAATTGTTGCCATTAAAGTCTGTTTAAAGACACTTTCGTCTTACTCGGTAATTCCAGCTAACGTGAAATCCACAGTTTTAACTATGTGAGTTCTATTTTGAACTTCTTGGAACAGCAGTTATAACTGAACTATGGTCTATAAAGAATTTAGAGCAGAGGTCCTCAAAGTGTGGTCCCAAGACCAGCAGTATCAGTATCATTTGAGAATTCTTTAAAATGGAAATTACCAGACTTCATCTAGGCCGCCTGATTCAAAAATGGGTGGCACCCAAGCCTGTTCAGGTGATGCTGAAGGCTCCCAAGGTCTGCCTCGTAACAGACTCCAGCAGTAATTCTTGGACCCTGTAGTTCTCTTACAATTCTTGCTGTATCATGGCTGTAAGAGAATGTCTTAGGTTGTATGCCCGAGTATTGCATTTTTAATTTCTGACAATTTGTAATACTTTGAATTATGAGTAATACTGTAGGTTGATTTACCTATTTAAGATACAGTAATGGTCTGCAACTAATTTGACTAACAGTCTCACCTAGTGACACTCAAATTTATAAGATCTAACTTTATTCAGATATATATAGTTCAGCCAATGGCCAAATAGTATTTAAAAAGAGTAGCCAGGTACAAAAGTCTGCTAAGTGTTGGTTAGATAGCTGAACAAGGATTTGAACCCTGGCGTCATTCTTTAGCCTTACACGAAACAACTTTTTTTTCTTGAGTGAAAAGATGTCAAGGATATTTGCAGTGTTCAGTGAATTTGACAGCTATTAAGCATACTCTAAGGTAGCTTTTAAAACTGTACTCTCCCATTGCAATGGAAAAATAAATGGTAAAGGTATTTGGAAACCAGGATTTAAAAACATGACAGCCCACCCCCCAAAAAAGTGTTAAGGAGCATCTGTGTTAAAAGATCAAAACTAAAGTTTTCTAGAAAGGCTGGGGAAACTGAAGTTGGCTGAACATTTTGTCTCTTTAGGTGTCCAGTAATTATCACTATTTTGCATTCTTTCCTGCTACCCTATAACTGCTCGCTCCTTGCCTCATTTTGAAGAACTTGTTGTGATTAATTCTGGTATAGTGTTTCTGATAATTGCTCTTTTGTGTGAAATGTGTTGTTTTAGTCAAGGTCCCATTGTCAATTATAAGAAGTACACTTTCTGGATGAAATCAGTTTTAAGAGCCCTCATAATTTTTTCCTACATTGTAGAAAATGGCTTTATGAAATAACTAATTTAAATTTTTCCATACTATTGTCTGCATCTCTGTAACCTCGATGCCTTGTTTACCATATCAGATTTGAATAGCGTCAAGTAAAGCCAAACAGTGGAGTATTTTCATGCTGTAGTTGCTTAAGAACTCAGTTAACCATGTCGTTTTCCGACCTCCCAGCCATCTCTCCTGAACGCCTATATAGATTCCTATTCATTATCCTTAAGGGTATTTTTAAGATGTCTAAAACTGACTTGATTTCTGCACACAGATACACACAGACCCCTACGTCGTCTTGGCCTCCGTAAATGTAAACCTTTTTTCAGTTGCACTGGCCCAAAACCTAGGCATCCACCTTGGTTTCTCACAACTCCACTTCCAAGTTAAACAGCAGTCCTGTCAATTCTTTTAAACTTTATTCAGAATCTACTGTGTTTACTACTGTCACCATGGTCTAAAGCTCTGTCATCTCACTTGGATTACTGCAGTAGCCGCCTGAGTCGTCCTTTGCTTTTTACTTGGCAGTAAGCTTTCCCACACACCACGCAGCATAATCCTTGTAAACCACCTCGGACCATGTCATCACTTTGCTCCAGAACTCCTAATGATTTCCTGTCTCATTGAAGAGTAAAAGCTATTTACAGGCTATAATGACTTTTGCCACCACTACTACTGCATCTCTAATCACTCCTGTTTGCTCCCACCACCTCCCAGACTCCTTCAACTCAATCACAGGCCCCTGCTGAGATTTGAACACAGCAGGCTTTCTCTCACCTTAACTTTGCCCATTTCTCCCCTTTGCCTAGAGTTCCCTCAGATACCATATGACTCCTCCTCCCTAACTGTTAGGTTTATTCAGATGTCAACGTAGAGTGGATTTTCTCAACTGTCTAACAACAAAGCACCGCCATTGTAGAGTGGACCATGGCATACCAGTATTATCCCCCTTACGTGTGGCACTGTTTGTTTCCTCCTCAACCCCACCCCAGAACGTAAGCTCTATGAAAACAGGGATTTTGTCTCTTGCTGTGCTATGTTCCTCAATGACTAGATGACTGCCTGATCAGTCAGATATTTAATAGATGATTGAGCTAAATAGTAGACTTTGCTAAAAGTATTCCTTTATTTTTAACTCCAAAAGTGAAAGAAAACCAAAAACTGCCGCATACCATAAAAATACAATGAATGGAACCTTCTTTATTCTCTTAATTGTAAGTAAAATAGCACCACTGAGTGGCGTGACCATTTCAGTTTCTATCAGTAATGGATGATTACCCTGAGCAACTCTCCTGTGAAAAGGCACTTAGACATGCTGGGAAAAACCAGCTTCCTGTGTGTGTCAGTAATCAAGAAAGAAAGGAGCACCCTCAAGCCAAAACCAAATTGAAACTGGGAACCCAAAGAGGAAGCAGAATGTAACTAAAACCAGCTTTCATTTTGAAAACACTTGAAAAACCAAGTGAACTGTACTGTAGTTTTTGTGACCCTGGCGAAGTCCAGAATGCATCCAAACAGTGGTGTCAAATAGGAGACACCCATCCCTAATACAGGAAGGAGTCTATGTTTTGAAGCTTGGCGCTCTGTGGCAGGAGATTATCCTCTCAGAATTTATAGTAGTTTGGCGTTTGTGAAGATTTGCAGCCCTAAATCTTAACAATACAGGTGGTCCCAGAAAACTCTAGCAGAAGATTTCATTATTAAAGTAGTCCCAAATGAGAGCAACCAGCTACTGACAGAAGCAAAAAAATACTCTGCAGAAAATAATAGCTCACAGTTAAAAATCAGAAAGGAAGAAGTAGTACAAGGAATGTAGCACCTTGAGTAGGAGCCATCCAACTTGCAAAAATTTCAGACATTAAACACCAGGTCAGAGCCAGCACTGGTGGCCTAGCAGTTAAGTTTCGCGGGCTCTGCTTCGGCACCCCGGGTTCAGTTCCCGAGCTTGCACCTAGACCACTCGTCAGTGGCCGAGCTGTAGCCATGGCTCACGTACAAAATAGAGGAAGATCGGCCACAGATGTTAGTTCAGGGCGAATCTTCCTCAGCAAAAGAGAGGAAGATTGGCCACAGATGTTAGCTCAGGGCGAATCTTCCTCAGCAAGAGAGAGGAAGATTGGCCACAGATGTTAGCTCAGGGCGAATCTTGCTTAGCAAAAAAAATACACATGTATATCAGGTCATCCAAATTGGAAAGGAAGAAGTGAAAATATCTTCACAGATGACATTATATAGAAAATCCTAAGGAATGGTAATAGAAATTATTAGAGCGAATAATTGAATTGAGCAAAGTTGCAGTATACCAAAACCAATACAAGAAATCAGTTTTATTTCTATAGCTAGCAATGAACAATCTGAAAATAAAATTAAGAAAACAATTCCATTTGCAGTAGCATCAAAAAGAGTAAAATACTTAGGAATGTATTTAACCAACCAAGTGGAAAACTTGTACACTGAGAACTACGAAACATTCTGAAAGAAAGAAGTCCTAAATAAATGGAAAGACATCCTGTGTACATGGATTAGAAGATTTATTATTGTTAAGATAGTAATAATCCTCAAAGCAATCTACAGGTTCAATGCAATCCCTATCAAAATCCTAATGTCTCTTTGCAGAAAGGCAAGATTTAAAAATTCACATGGAATTGCAAAGGAGTGCAAAGAGCCAAACAATCTTGAAAAATAGAGCAAAGTTTCAAGGACTCATGCCTCCTGATTTAAAAATTTACCATATAGCCATAGTAATCAAAACAGTATGGTACTAGCATAAAGATAAATATATACACCAATGGAATAGAATTGAGAGTACAAAAATAAATCCATATACATCTGTAGTCAGTTGATTTTCAGCAGGGGTGCCAAGACCACTCAATGAGGGAAAGAATAGTCTCTCCAGCAAATGGTGCTGAGACAACTGGATATTTACTTGCAAAAGAATGAATTTGGACCCCTCCCTCACATCATATACAAAAATTAACTCAAAATAGATCAAAGTGCTAAATATAAGCTCTAAAACCATAAAACTCTTCAGAAGAAAACAGTAGTAAATTTTCATGACTTTGGATTTGGCAATAAATTTTTAGATATGATACCAAAAGCACAAGGAATGAAAGAAAAAATAGGTAAATTGGACTTCATCAAAATTAGAAACTCCTGTGTGTCAAAGGACAGTATCAAAGTGAAAAGACAACCTACAGAATGGGAGAAAATGTTTGCAAATCATGTATCTGATAAGGGTCTAGTATCCAGATATGTAAAGAACCCTTAAAACTCAACAACAAAAAGACAAATAACTCAATTTTAAAATGGACAAAGGATTTGAATAAACGTTTCTCAAAAAATATGTACAAATGGCCAGCAAACATATGAAAAAGATGCTCAACATCATTAGTAATTATAGAAATGCAAATCAACACCGCAATAAGATGCCACTTCACACCCACTTGGATGGCTATAATTTAAAAAAAATGGAAAATAAGTGTTTGTGAGAATGGAGAAATTGCAGCTATTGTACATTGCTGGTGGGAATGAAAATGATGCGGCTTCTGTGGAAAGCGGTTTGGCGGTTCCTCAAAAAGTTAAACATAGAATTACCATATGACCCAGCAATTCCATTCCTAGACATATACCCAAAAGAATTGAAAACATATTCAGACAAATAATTGTACATGAATGCTCATAGCAGCATTATGCACAATAGCCAAAGGTGGGAACAATAGATGAATGAAGAAATAGTGGTATATCCATACAACGACATGTTATTCAGCCATACAAAGGAATCTAGTACTAACACATGCTCTAATGTGAATGAACTTTGAAAACATCATGCTAAATGAAAGAATCCATACATAAAAGGTCATATATTGTGATTCTGTTTATATGAATATCCAGAACAGTTAAATTTATAGAGACAAAAAGCAGATTGATGTGTGCCAGGGGCTGGGGGGAGGAAAGAATGGGAAGTGACTGCTTAACGGGTATGTGGTCTCCCTCGTGAGTGATCAAAATATCTTCGAACTAGCTGGAGCTGATGGTTGTTGCACAACATTGTGAACATAATAAGTGCTACTTCACTGTACATTTTTAAATGGTTAATTTGATGTTATGTGAATTTGATTTCAATAAAAAATATACATATATCAGTCACAAAAGACAGTAACCTTTTGTAATACTTTTTAGGTGCCAAACACTGTTCTGAATTCTTTACATATATTAACTCAATTCTCATAACAAACATATACTTATTACTTACATACTTATATTATTAGCAACAAACATATACTTATGAACAGACATATTATTATCCCTGCTTTACAGATGAGGAAACTGGGGGACATAGAAGCTCAATGACTTACCCGAGGCTCCTCAGCCAATGGCAGAGGCTGAGACTTGAATCCGGGTAATCCAGTTCCAGAATCCTGCCTCCCCAGCACCGTGCTGAAAGGACAGCGGCTTGAGATGTGGGAACAGAGCAGGAGACTGTAGACGTGACCGGTCAGCTTTGACAAATGACCAAAAGTAGTCCTTCCAGGAATAGAAAGATAGAATATTGAAATTTAAACTCAAAGGATAGGTTTAGTAGCCCAGTAGACACTGAATAGTCTAAATAAAGTAGCTGAATAGTAGCTGAATAAAGAATTAGAGCAGTGGAAGATATGAAGAAATTCCAAACTTAGTACAGAGATGTAAAATAGGAACGAGTCTAACAAACATGAAAAGAGACAGTCAATCTAACACACATCTAATTGGAGCAGGAGTTCTATTCATTGCTTCTAGGCTCCAAAGTCACCTTTCAATACATCCTCTGTAATAAACAACTGAATTCCTTCAAGCATGTCTCCTTTAAAATGAACACCATGTTAAGCTTTCTCAGTTGAGGGTGTTGGAGGGATATTCCAGGAAAAAAGAGGCTCCCCAGCTGTGCCTCGTGTGGGCTGGTGCGGGTGTGAGGACATCCAGTAAACGTCCACAGGCCCTCAGCGCAATCCATCTGTGACCTTGCAGCCTTGACCAGGTGATAGTCTTTTTGCAGCCCCCTTGACGTGGAAACCGAAGTTTCTGCATGGCCTGCACACAGCTCCCTGTGGCCTGGAGGGTCACGCACTTGAACTCACTTCTACAAGCTTCTGCACAGCCTGTGTGCAGCCCACCTGTGGCCGAGGGGTCTGCACAGAGCTGCCACTCCTTCTGCAAGTAAAGCAGATTGCCCGCAAAGAAACAACAGGCAGATAGACTAGAGCAAAAATGAAAGATTTCTCAACAGCAACAATGGAAACAGAAGATGGTAGAATACTGTCTTCAATGCATGAAGAAAAAACAGCTATCACCCTAGAATTCTGTACCAAGGAAAATATCTTTCAAGAATAATGATGAATGACAAATTTGGAAAACATTATATTGAACAAAAGTCAAAAAACAGAGTATGTGATTCTAGTTGCATAATATTCAAGGAGAGACAAAATTAAACTATGGTGATAGAAACCAGAACAGTGGTTACCTGGGACAGGGGGAATTTGACTAGAAAGAGGCACAAGGGAACTTTCTAGGCTGAAATGTTCTGTATCTTAACGAGAGTAGTGATCACACAAGTCTGCACCTTTGCCAAAACTAACTGGACTGTGCACTGTGGTGGTTAATTTCCTGTGTCAACTTGACTGGGCTACAGGATGCCCAGATAACGGGTTCACCTATATCTGGGTATGTCTGTGAGGAGGTTTCCAGAAGAAATCAGTGTTTGAATTGGTAGACTGAGTAAATCAGATTGTCCTCCCTCATGTGAATTGGCGTCATCCAATCCACCAAGAGCTGAAACAGAACAGAAGGTGAAGGAATGGAGAATTCGCTTTCTGCCTGATCACCTGAGCTCAGACATGGAAGCTCTTCTTCTAGGGCTGTTCAAGGTACAAATATCCTTTAAAAGATAGTCCAGGACAAAAGTACCCAGTGCCTCTGTCACAAGATGTTCAGAAATAGAAGAGACCCGTGGAGAATTGTCTCCCAGTGTTTAGGAACAAATTGTATATGTGAGTCTTTTTCACTGTAAATTTATGAAATTGAATACAGATCAAAAGTTAGTGTTCAAATTGAGATGTGCTGTAAGTATAAAATTCACAATAGATTTTGAATCCTTAGTATGAAAAAAGAATGTAAAATATCTCAATAATTGTTGAATACATGTTGAAATGATAATATTTTGAATATATTGGTTTAAATAAAATGCATTATTAAAATTAACTTCACCTGTTTCTTTTTACTTTTTAAATGTCACTACTGGATATTTTGAAGTTACATATGAGTCTTACATTCATTTCTGTTGAACAGCTCTGGATGTCTAATTTTTATTGGACAACCTTAGAATGATTGAGTGAACTATGAATAGAAGTTGGGAGAGAGTATTGTTTTTGCCTGAGTTCCCTAGCAAACAGAGAACTGAGGCAAAGCTTAATCGTTAATCTTTTGGGGGGAGGTACAATCCTAGACTAGTAAGAATGTAGGGAAAGGGAGGTGAGGCAGAGAAAGGGAAAAGCACATTTGGGCAGTTGCTGGGGACACCTGATCCCATGCTCTGTGACATGGTGCATCATCTGAGATTAGAAGTGATGACAGGAGCCACAATCACCATGGGACTGATTGGGTTGGGGCTGGGTACTAGGGCTCTGAGGATCTTGCCGTGGTGTGTTGTCTGTTCTCTGTTGGGTTATGGTTACTGTAATTTCCCATTGACAGTTAATTCTGGGCATGGAAGTGGTAAGAGATGTTCCACTGACTCCCCTAGGTTCCAAACATAATCCTCCCTGCATTCATTAGGTTGCAGCAACTCTAGCTTCACCTGGTAATCAGAGTTCATTACCCCACCCAGCATGTTAACGCCATTTTTAACCTGCTTGTCTGCTAGAATGAGAAACCCAATGTGACTCCAGAGCATTAGTCACAACTTCCAATTGGGTGGAACCCCGTACCTTCCCCACCCCTGGACCTGAGACATCTGACCTAACAGAGTCAACAATTTCAGGGACAGGAAACACAAATTCCATTAGTGAGTCACTGAGAGTGATGATGAGAGAGGCCACTCCTACTTCTTCATCTTCTCGTACTCATGTATTCTAGTTTGGGGAGACACAGGACCATATATTGGCCATAGTTTAGTGCATATACTGCATCCCAAAGGAAAGTGCTCTAACCCCGCAGGGTGCTGTCCTCAAGCCTTCACATGAGCCGAGACTTCCATAGGCCACCCCGCTGTTTTTTAGGTTGGCTGCTGCTGGGTGCTAGGGTACTTGGTAAAATCAGTGATTCTCAAGGTCGTGAGCCCAGCTTCCCATCTCCTTTGACATCAAGTGTGCCTATTTTCTAAGGCAATGTTGTAGGGATACCATTTCAAGAGGTACAGAATTCTGTAAACTCTCAGATGGTGTTAGTAGAGACACTGCAGTCAGGGAAGGCAGAACATATGCAGAATATGTATTAATTTCAGTAAATTAATTTGATGCCCCCACCAAGGAGAAGGGGTCCAATGTACTCAATCTGCCAACAGGTGGCTGGCTGGTCCCCCTCAGGAATGGTACCATTATCTAGGGCTCAGCATCAGCCTCTGCTGTTGGCTGGTTGAGCAATCAGCAGAGGCAGTAAGATGGCTAAAGTCCATAGTCCCATCTGTCTGTGTACTTGATTATCAAGAGCCTCCTCTCTGGGACATGTTCTCTTGTGAGCATTCATGTGAGACACAAACAAACTTGCACGTGTCATGCCTACCTTCTCAGTGTCTATCGACAGATTATCTACCCAGACCTCCATGTCGCCCATCTTCAAGTCTTATTTTCTTTAAGGCCCTGATCCACCAAATAAGACTTTTGGCTCTGCCCAGGTGTCAGTATATAACTGTATCTCAGGTCACATCTCCTTTCGCGTAAAGTGAAAAATCAAACTTCCATCTCACAATTCTGTGCTCTTTCACCAAGTGCAGATTTCCCTTCACCAATGTCATTCAGGGTTACTCCTAAGTGCGGCTGTAATATGACAGCAGTCCTTTTATGGCTAGTTCCGATTTTTTCACACCAGACCTCCATCAGTGGGTTATAAGGAACTCCCAATAAGGGCATCCGTGTGGTCATCAGTGCAGCAGAGATGACTGAGATGGAGGGCTAGACCACCTATTCAAATAATTTACGAGGACTTTGCCTGTGTCTGTGTCACTTCCTACATACAGTGGAACATTGCTGCCCCTGCCCAGCTTGATGATTTGGTTGACTTGATAATGCTCAGTTCAGGCTGCAGACTCACTTTAGTGTAACACGTCAGATGTTTGGTCTCTACTAAGACCCAGTAGTACACTAGGAGCTATTTTTCAAACAGTAGTTCTCTCTGGTGAAGTGCATAGCCTTGCTCCAGAATATAAGGGTCTGCAGTATGACCCTTCTATTGGAGCTTGCCCCAAACTCCATATATCCTCCGTGGATCTCTCCAGCACTATCAGATCTGCTGGATCACATGACGTAAGTGTGATTTCTCAGGGCTGACCATAGGCAATTACAAAGGCTTTACCCAACAGGCCTCATGGGTGACAGCTGTCCTCCCCACACCAGACTTGGTACATGGCCAAAGTATTACAATCTCTAAAGGCAGGTGCTGTGAAGGACTGAGGCCCCTCTGGCTTTTCTTGCTCTTCACGTTTTCACATTCCTGGGCTCAGTGCCTTCATTTCCAGGTCTCTTTATCTGAGGCCTTGGGCTGAGGTTTCCTTATTGAGGAGAAGTGGGAAACCTTGAATATATTTATCCCTACATGGACTCAATACCCTGGCCCTTCCTCCTTATTTTTTCCCCAACCCCAGGGTCCATAAAACAGCCAGAGCCTTTTGTTCAGGGCTCCCTCAACAATGAGACACCCCCACATCTGTGCTGATCCACTTGACCCTTGACTAGTGTGCCATTTTATGGGGAAAGTGAAATGGAGTTGATGTCTTCTCCAGTTTTAGCCTGTTGCTTATACTATCACAATAAGTGATTAAAGGCTGCACTGTTACTTTCATTTCAGCCCCTTGTTGCTTTAATTGGCTGCTCTAGCATCTGACAGCTCAGCTCTCTCTCCCAGCTCAGCTGAGCTCCTGATAGGGTAGTGTTAATCCTCAAACTTTGTTGTTCTTCTCCAACATTTTGTTGGTTTTTCTGGGTCTTCTGCCTCTCCATATAAACTTTAGAATGAGTTTGTCAAAACCCACAAAATAACTGGCTGGGATTTTGATTGGGATTTCTTTGAATCTATAGATCAATTTGGTAATAACTGACATCTTGACAATATTGAATCTTACTATCCATGAACATGGAGTGTCTCTCCATGTTGAGTTCTTCTGTGATTACTTTCATCAGAGTTTTGTAGTTTTCCTCATAGAGAGCTTGCACATTTTGTTATATTTAAACTTCAGTGTTTCACTTTTTTGAGCGCTAATGTAAATAGTAACAGTGTTGTGTTTTTAATTTCAAATTCCAACAATTTGTTGCCTCCAAGAAACACACCTCAGCCCCAAGGACAAACACAGGCTCAGGGTGAAGGGGTGGAGGACAATACTTCAAGCTAATATCAAGAAAAAAAGGCAGGTGTTGCAATTCTTATATCAGACAAAGTGGATTTCAAAATAAGACAGGTAAAGAGAGACACAGAGGGACAATATATAATGATCAAAGGGACACTTCATCAAGAAGAAATAACGCTTATAAATATCTATGCACCCAACACAGGAGCACCAAGATTCATACAACAACTATTAACAGACCTAAAGGAAGATATTAAAAACAACACAATAATAGTAGGGGACCTCAACACCCCACTCACATCAATTGACAGATCATCCAGACAGAAAATCAACAAGGAAATAGTGGAGCTAAATGAAAAACTAAAACAATTGGACTTAAAGACATATATAGATCACTTCACCCTGAAAGAACTGAATACACATTCTTCTCAAGTGCACATGGAACATTCTCAAGGATAGACCATATGTTGGGAAACAAGGCAAGCCTCTACAAATTTTAAAAAATTGAAATAATAACAAGCATCTTCTCCGATCATAATGGTATAAGGCTAGAAATTAATTACAAGAAAAAAGCTGAGAAAGGCACAAAGATGTGGGGACTAAACAACACACTGCTGAACAAGCAATGGATCATTGAAGAAATTAAAGAAGAAATCAAAAAATACCTGGAAACAAATGAAAATGATAGCATGCCATACCAACTCATATGGGATACAGCAAAAGCTGTATTAAGAGGAAAATTCATCGCAATACAGGCACATCTTAAAAAACAAGAAAAATCCCAAATAAGCAATCTTAAACTACACCTAACTGAACTAGAGAAAAAGGAACAAATAAAGCCCAAAATCAGCAGAAGGACAGAAATAATAAAAATCAGAGCAGAAATAAATACTATTGAAATGAAAAAGGCAGTAGAAAGGATCACTGAAACAAAGAGCTGGTTTTTTGAGAAGATAAATAAAATTGACAAACCCCTAGCCAGACTTACAAAGAAAAAAAGGGAGAAAGCTCAAATAAACAAAATCAGAAATGAAAGAGGAGAAATAACTACAGACTCTGCAGAAATACAACGGATTATAAGAGAATACTACGAAAAACTATATGCTAACAGAATGAATAACCTAGAGGAAATGGATAAATTCTTGGACTCCTACAGTCTCCCAAAGCTCACTCAAGAAGAGGCAGACAATTTGAACAGACCAGTCACAAGGAAAGAGATTGAAACAGCAATCAAAAACATCCCAAAGAATAAAACCCCAGGACCAGATGGCTTTCCCGGGGAATTCTACCAAACTTTCAGAGAGGATTTAATACTTATCCTTTTCAAGCTATTCCAAAAAATTAGGGAAGATGGAACACTTACTAGCACATTCTATGAGGCCAACATCATGCTGATACCAAAACCTGACAAGGACACCACGGAAAAAGAGAACTACAGGCCAATATCACTGATGAACATAGATGCAAAAATTCTAAACAAAATTTTGGCAACCAGAATTCAGCAATTCACCTAAAGGATCATACATCATGATCAGGTGGGATTCATACCAGGGACACAGGGATGGTTCAACATCCGCAAATCAATCAACGTGATACACCACATCAACAAACTGAGGAATAAAAACCACATGATCATCTCAATAGATGCAGAGAAGGCATTTGACAAGATCCAACAGCCATTTATGATAAAAATTCTGAACAAAATGGGCATAGAAGGAAACTACCTCAACATAATAAAGGCCATATATGACAAACCCATAGCCAACATCATACTCAATGGGCAAAAACTGAACGCCATCCCCCTGAAAACAGGAACAAGACAAGAATGCCCTCTATCACCACTCTTATTCAACATAGTACTGGAGGTCCTGGCCGGAGCAATCAGGCAAGAAAAAGGAATAAAAGGAATCCAAATAGGGAGGGAAGAAGTGAAACTCTCGCTGTTTGCAGATGACATGATCTTATATATAGAAAACCCCGAAGAATCCATTGGAAAACTCTTAGAAGTAATCAACAACTACAGCAAAGCTGCAGGGTACAAAATCAATTTGCATAAATCAGTAGCATTTCTATACTCCAATAACGAACTAACAGAAAAAGAACTCAAGAACACAATACCATTCACAATCGCAACAAAAAGAATAAAATACCTTGGGGTAAATTTAACTAAGGAAGTGAAGGACCTATATAATGAAAATTACAAGGCCTTTCTGAGAGAAGTGGATGATGAAATAAGGAGATGGAAAGACATTCCATGTACATGGATTGGAAGAATAAACATAGTTAAAATGTCCATTCTACCTAAAGCAATCTACAGATTCAACACTATCCCAATCAGAATCCCAATGACATTCTTTACAGAATTAGAACAAAGCATCCTAAAGTTCATATGGGGCAACAAAAGACTCCGAATTTCTAAAGCAATCCTCAGAAAAAAGAACAAAGCCGGAGGCATCACAATCCCTGACTTCAAAATATACTACAAAGCTACAGTAATCAAAACAGCATGGTACTGGTACAAAAACAGGTTCACAGATCAATGGAACAGAATTGAAAGCCCAGAAATAAAACCACACATCTATGGACAGCTAATCTTCGACAAAGGAGCTGAGGGCCTACAATGGAGAAAAGAAAGTCTTTTCAACAAATGGTGCTGGGAAAACTGGAAAGCCACATGTAAAAGAATGAAAATTGACCATTCTTTTTCACCATTCACCAAAATAAACTCAAAATGGATTAAAGATCTAAAGGTGAGACCTGAAACCATAAGGCTTCTAGAAGAAAACGTAGGCAGTACACTCTTTGACATCAGTATCAAAAGGATCTTTTCGGACACCATGCCTTCTCAGAGAAGGGAAACAATAGAAAGAATAAACAAATGGGACTTCATCAGACTAAAGAGCTTCTTAAAGGCAAATGAAAACAGGATTGAAACAAAAAACAACCCACTAACTGGGAAAAAATATTTGCAAGTCATATATCTGACAAAGGCTTAATATCCATAATATATAAAGAACTCTGACAACTCAACAACAAAAAATCAAACAACCCAATGAAAAAATGGGCTGGAGACATGAACAGACATTTCTCCAAAGAAGATATACGGATGGCCAATAGGCACATGAAAAGATGCTCATCATCGCTGATCATCAGGGAAATGCAAATCAAAACTACACTAAGATATCACCTTACACCCATTAGAATGACAAAAATATCTAAAACTAATAGTAACAAATGTTGGAGAAGTTGTGGAGAAAAAAGAACCCTCATACACTGCTGGTGGGAATGCAAACTGGTGCAGCCACTATGGAAAACAGTATGGAGATTCCTCAAAAAATTAAAAATAGAACTACCATACGATCCAGCCATCCCACTACTGGGTATTTATCCAAAGAGCTTGAAGTCAGCAATCCCAAAAGTCCTATGTACCCGAATGTTCATTGCAGCATTATTTACAATAGCCAAGGCATGGAAGCAACCTAAGTGCCCATCAACAGACGAATGGATAAAGAAGAAGTGGTACATATATACAATGGAATACTACTCAGCTGCAAAACAGAACAAAATCATTCCATTTGCAATAACATGGATGGACCTTGAGGGAATTATGTTAAGTGAAATAAGCCAGCTAGAGAAGGATAATCTGTGTATGACTCCACTCATATGAGGAATTTAAAAATGTGGACTAAGAACAGTTTAGTGGATACTAGGGGAAAGGAGGGGTGGGGGGTGGGCACAAAGGGGGAAGTGGTGCACCTACAACACGAATGACAAACATTAATGTACAACTGAAATTTCACAAGATTGTAACCTATCATTAACTCAATAAGAAAAAAAAATCCAAAAAAAAAAAAAAAAAAAAGAAGGATGGCTTTCAGTTTTTCACTGTCAAGTATGATGTTGCCTGTAGGTTTGGCATATTTGGCCTTTATTATGTTGAGATACTTTCCTTCTATACCCATTTTATTGAGAGTTTTTATCATAAATGGATGTTGGATCTTCTCAAATGCTCTCTCTGCCACTATTGAGATGATCATGTGGTTTTTGTTCCTTATTTTGTTAATGTATCGTACCACGCTGATTGATTTGCAGATGTTGAACCATCTCTGCATCCCTGGTATAAATCCCACTTGATCATGTATATGATTCTTTTAATGTATTGCTGTATCCAGTTTTCCAATATTTTGTTGAGGATTTTTGCAAGAATGTTCATCAGTGATATTGGCCTGTAATTTTCCTTCTTTGTCTTGTGTTTGTCTGGTTTTCTTATCAGGGTAATATTGGCCTCATAGAATGAGTTAGGAAGCGTTCCATATTCTTCAGTTTTGGGGGATAATCTCAGAAGTCTTCTTTGAATGTTTGGTGGAATCCTCCAGAGAAACTGTCAGGTCCTGGACTTTTCTTTTGGGGAAAGTTTTTGATTACTGTTTCATTCTCTTTACTTCTGATCGGTCTATCCAGATTCTCTTAAAATAGTTTCTCTTGAGAGCAGGCCTTGTTGGGAACAGAATTCTCCGATGTACTTCGGAGTGGTTCCTGTCCTCCTCCCCCTGCTGGCAGTATGAGGGAATTGTTCTCCAATTTTCAATGTGAGAACTTGGTAGAGGTCCTAGACGTGAAAATCATGAAAGCGAGGGTGACCCCCTAGACTGGGTCTCTGTGGAGTTTTTAATCTTGGACTTGTCAACACGAAGCCTCTAATAACTCATCAGTTACAGTTTTAGATTTTCCTACCCTAGTACTGGTTCCCATGGATCTTTCTGCTTATGGGTTTCTGCTTTGGTATATTGTGATTCTCTGTATCCATCTGACTCTCTCTCTAATTCTGGGGACAGTGGTTTGCCCTGTCACCACAATTTTCTGATGGATCTAAGAAGAGCTGTTGATTTTCAGTCTGTACAGCTTTTTACCTGTTTTTAGGATGGAGTGATGACTTCCAAGCTCCTTACATGACAAAACATTAACTGGAAGTCTTTATTTCTTTTACCCATAGATCTTTTAGAAATATGTATATATATATATATATTAACAGACTTTATTTTTTAGAGCAATTTTAGGTTAACAGCAAAATTAAATGCAAAACACAGAGAATTCCCATATACCCCTGTTCCCACACATGCGTAGCCTCCCCCATTATCAACATTCTGCACTAGAGTGGTGCCTTTGTTACCATCAATGAGCCTACATTGATACATCATTATCACTCTCTAGTTTACATCACAGCTCAACCACGGTGTTGTACATTCTATGGGTTTGGACAAATGTATAATGATACGTATCTACCATTATGGCATCATACAGAGTAGTTTCACTGCCCTAAATATCCTCTATTTCTTACCTATGCATTCCTCTATAACCCCTGGAAACTAATGATTTTTCTCCTGTCTCCATAGTTTTACCTTTTCCAGAATGTCATGTAGTTGAAATTATACAGTATGCAACTGTGGGAAGCATTCCCCCAATCTAGCTGCCATTGTATTGTGACGAGGTCTGGCAATGGAAGGAGAATCATGCAAGGCACTTCTCCAGGGAACATAATTCTTTAAGCAGAGTCCTTTGTCCTCCTTTCTAAAGCCTATTACTGATTAACGTCTTCCCTCTGTCCTGGAAGCCTTGTAAAAACAGGCAGAACTAGCAATAAACATATCTCAAAGAACAAACAGCAGCCTCCAAGGATGCAGGGGTCTATATTCCGTTAATTATATACTCGCTGTCCTCCTAACTTCTTTGAAGACCCTGAAACTATGTAACCTCTTCCTAAACAATCGCTATGTATGCTGCACATCTGGTATGTAGATAACCACCTTTGATGATTACCTTTAGTCACGCACTGCCCCTCACCTATTGTTCGCATGACGACAATAGCTAGACCACCTCGTGTGATTTTTTTCTATATAAGTGTACCCTGTCCCCGAAATAAATTGGACTTGCTTGCAACTGCGTCGAGTCTCACGTCTAGCACTTACACTTTCGCCGAGGCCGTCTCTCCCGCGGGAACCTGGACTCTGCCGAGGCTGGACCCCGGCATGCAACCTTTTCAGATTAGCTTCTTTCACTTTGTAATATGCATTGAAGTTTCTTCCCTGTCTTTTCATAGTTTAATAGCTCATTTCTTTTAGAACTGAGTAATATTCCATTGTCTGAATGAGCCAGTTTATTTAACCTTTCCCCTACTGAAGAATATCTTAGTTGCTTCCAGGTTTTAACAATTATGAGTAAAATTGATATAAAGAGCCATGTGCATGTTTTTGTGTGGATAAGTTTTCACCTCCTTTTGGTAAATATCAAGCAGTGTGATTGCTGGATCATATGGAAGGTGTATATTTAGTTTTGTAAGAAACTGCCAGACTGTCTTCCAAAGTGACTGACTGCACCATTTGGCATTCCAATCAGCAGTGAATGAGAGTTCCTCCTGCTCCACATTCTTGTCAGCATTTGGTGTTGTCAGTGTTCTGGATTTTGGCCATTCTAATAGGTGTGTAAGTGGTATCTCGTTGTTTAAATTTACATTTCCTTGATGACATTTGGTGTGGAGCATCTTTTCATAGGCTTATTTGCCATCTGTATCTCTTCTTTGGTGAGGTGTCTGTTAAGGTCTTGGCCCATTTTTCAGTTGGGTTGTTTGTGTTCTTATTGTCCAGTTTAAGAGTTCTTTAGGGGGCTGGCCCTGTGGCTGAGTGGTTAAGTTCATGTGCTCTGCTTCAGTGGCCCATGGTTTTGCCAGTTTGGATCCTGGTTGGACCTAGCACCACTCATCAGGCCATGCTGAGGCGGCGTCCCACAGAACTCAGTTAGAAGGACCTACAACTAGAATATACAAATATATACTGGGGGGCTTTGGAGAGAAGAAGAAGAAGACAAAGAGTTCTTCGTATAGACTTCCAGGGGAATACTTATGGCCAATTGTCCCTATCTTTGAGAATTAAGCAGACACTCTGAGTCATTTTTCTTCCCCTTATTATAATTTCTGTAATTATCTCATGGGCTTGGAACATCCTTGGCTGGTATACCATAGCATGCTAATGAGCTGATCAACTTCACATATTTAGAGGTGAAGGAAGCATTGTCACATGGGCCACAAAGCCCTCACTGGCCTCCTGCAGCAGGACATTGACCCCCCATATTGTTTAACCTCTGTAGGCTTTGTCTCTCTAAACCAGGGAAGTCAAGTCAAGTGATAACTTGACCTAAATAATTCAAAATTTGGGCTGCATTAAATAAGATGATCAAAATGGATTCCACTTATATTGTATAAGGTAACAGAAATGTGTGACTATTTTTAAAATTGTATTTGATATTGTGACTTTATATAAGTTAAGAAGTTTTATGACTATCTCAAAATAAGATCTATCCTTCCTGGAAATAATGGACAAAAAATTATCCTATAACAAAATGAAAACTCCATCTGTCACCTGTGCCAATCCCAATTTTAGGCAGAACACTTATGGGGCTTTGCATTTCTCAAAGCTCTCTGTTTTCGAAGTGAAGTAATCCAAATGATGTCATGCTTGTGTTCTGGAATGAAAGGAGGAATGATAAGTCTCTACTCTTGTTTTTTATAAGAATAGATTCCCTAAAAGATTTTTTTTTCACTTTTTATTAAATTATGGTAGTTTACAACCTTGTGAAATTTCAGTTGTACATTATTGTCAGTCATGTTGTAGGTGCCCCACTTCACCCTCTGTGCCCACCCCCAACCCCCTTTCCCCTGGTAACCACCAATCAGTTCTTTTTGTCTTCATGTTTAACTTCCACCTATGAGTGGAGTCATGCAGAGTTCGTCTTTCTCTATCCGGCTTATTTCACTTAACATAATACCCTCGAGGTGCATTCACGTTGTTGTGAACGGGATGATTTTATCCTTTTTTATGGCTGAGTAGTATTCCATTGTTATATATATATATATATATATATATATATACACCATATCTTCTTTATCCAATCATCAGTTGATGGCACTTAGGTTGCTTCCACATCTTGGCTATTGTAAATAATGCTGCAATGAACATTTGGGTGCCTGGGACTTTTGGAATTGCTGATTTCAAGTTCTTTGGATAGATACCCGGTAGTGGGATGGCTGGGTCATATGATATTTCTATTTTTGATTTTTTGACAAATCTCCATACTGTTTTCCATAGTGGCTGCACCAGTTTGCATTCCCACCAACAGTGTATGAGGGTTCCTTTTTCTCCACAACCTCTCCAACATTTGTCACTTTTTGTTTTGGATATTTTTGTGATTCTAACAGGTGTAAGGTGATATCTCAGTGTAGTTTTGATTTGTATTTCCCTGATGATTAGTGATGATGAGCATCTTTTCATGTGTCTATTGGCTATCCATATATCTTCTTTGGGGAAATGTCTGTTCATGTCCCCTGCCCATTTTTTTTTTTTTTAAAGATTTTATTTTTTTTCCTTTTTCTCCCCAAAGCCTCCTGGTACATAGTTGTATATTCTTCATTGTGGGTCCTTCTAGTTGTGGCATGTGGGATGCTGCCTCAGCGTGGTTTGATGAGCAGTGCCATGTCCGCGCCCAGGATTCGAACCGACGAAAAACTGGGCCGCTTGCAGCGGAGCGCGCGAACTTAACCACTTGGCCACGGGGCCAGCCCCTCCCCTGCCCATTTTTTGATCAGGTTGTTTGATTTTTTTTTTTGGTTGAGCTGTGTGAGTTCTTTATATATTATGGAGATTAACCCTTTGTCAGATATTTAACTTGTAAATAGCTTTTCCCAATTAGTGGGCTGTTTTTTTGTTTCAATCCTTTTCCTTTGCCTTGAAGAAGCTCTTTAGTCTGATGAAGTCCCATTTGTTTATTCTTTCTATTGTTTCCCTTGTCTGAGAAGACATGGCATCTGAAAAGATCCTTTTGATACTGATGTCAAAGAGTGTACTGCCTATATTCTCTTCTAGAAGTCTTATGGTTTCAGGTCTAATCTTTAGGTCTTTGATCCATTTTGAGTTTATTTTTGTGAATGGTGAAAAAGAATGGTCACTTTTCATTCTTTTACACATGGCTGTCCAGTTTTCCCAGCACCATTTGTTGAAGAGTCTTTCTTTTCTCCATTGTAGGTCCTCAGCTCCTTTGTTGAAGATTAGCTGTCCATAGATGTGTGGTTTTATTTCTGGGCTTTCAATTCTGTTTCATTGATCTGTGCACCTGTTTTTGTACCAGTACCATGCTGTTTTGATTACTGTAGCTTTGTAGTATGTTTTGAAGTCAGGGATTGTGATGCCTCCCGTTTTGTTCCTTTTTCTCAGGATTGCTTTAGAAATTCGGGGTCTTTTGTTGCCCCATATGAATTTTAGGATTCTTTGTTCTAATTCTGTAAAGAATGTCATTGGGATTCTGACTGGGATAGCATTGAATCTGTAGATTGCTTTAGGTAGTATGGACATTTTAACTATGTTTATTCTTCCAATCCACGTGCATGGAATGTCTTTCCATCTCTTTATGTCATCATCAATTTCTTTCAAGAAAGTCTCGTAGTTTTCGTTGTATAGATCTTTAACTTCCTTTCTTAAGTTTATCCCAAGGTATTTTATTCTTTTTGTTGTGATTGTGCATGGGATTATCTGTATTCTCTTTTAACTCATTTAGTTTTTTAATGATGGCTATTTTGAATTCATTGTCATTTAGGTTATAGATTTCAGTAACTTTGGGATTGTTTTCTGGGTACTTGTCATTTCCCTTCTGTTCTGGAGATTTAATATATTTTTTCATACTGCTTGATGGCATGTATTTGTACCTCCGCACAGAGATAGAGTTTAGTTACTGCTCCACTTGCTTCTACTGGACTTGGGGGCAGCAGCTGTGTAATCTGCACCTACCAGGATCCCTGTCAGCTGTTGCTGACCGGACCTGGGCCCCTCCTCGTGATCACAGTGGCCCTGCACGGTCTCTTGTCAGCTGTGGGGACAATCGCAAGGGAGCCTCGGGTTGCTGGTGCCTACTGTCACAGACCGCCTAGACATGCTCCCTCCTTAGGGTGTGCAGCAGTGTTATGGGCTTTCACAGAGGCCAGGAGTAGGTTCACCTCGACTCGCAGCTTTGCCACCATCAGGGCCCGCAAGACCTCACTTGTCCACTATGGGCCACAGCAGAGCTATGGGTATCTATTGCAGTCTGTGGTTATCTCACCCAGCGGTGCTACTTCTGCCCCAGGGCCTTCCAGCCTTGTGATTGCTGGGTGGCGCCTCTCCACTAACACCATGCAGAAGCTTTTCCTGCTCCTGCTGTGGGACTGTGGATTTTCCCCTGGACCGTGGTGCAGTCTCGCTCGGGCTCCAACTTGCCACTGCCAACTCACATGGTCCCTCTGGGTCTCCCTTGCCCGCTCTGGGCCACAGCAGGAGTTTGCGTGTTAGAGGCGGCTGGCAGGTTGCTGCACCGGCCAGCTCCTTTTGTCCCAGGGCCTCCCAGCATTCTGAATGCTGGGCGGAGCCTCTCTGCTAAAGCCGAGTAGAGGCTTTCCCTGTGGCTGCTGTGGGACTGTGGATTTTCCCACTGGGCTACGGAGCAATCCGGGGGGGGCAGGGCTTAAGTAGGGCTGGAGTCACCTGTTTCCACCATCATGCTGCCCATACACATGCACACCGGCCCTTGGTGCTGTGGCGATGCAATGAGCATGTCAGCTGGTAAAAAGTTGCTGGCAGGTACTAGGCTGTCCGGGGGTCAGAGAGTTTTCACCTATCTCCACTTCCTCCTGGGGGGAAGTCTGTCCACCTTCTGACGTATAGCAGCACGGGTCTCTCAGGCGTCCTGAGATGCTGTGTGGATATTCTTTGTCCATTGATGAATGTCGAATTAGTTTTAGTTCGAAGGGGGAGAGACAAAGAAAACTGCTCACTCCACCATGTTGCTCACGTCACCCTAAAAGATTTCTTAATAGAACAACAGAACATATCCAAACATATTCCCTGGGATGAATTTTCCTTTGACTTGGCTTAATGGGATCTCCGGGATTTACAAAAAATTCTTTTGCCACTCTTGCTGCCATTAGTCTTGTTACCAGTATTGAATAGACCAGGGCTGGCCCTTCAACGCCATGAATTATGGCATATTATTTGAATTGAGAACTTTGTTCCTATGAAAAGTAAGAATGCTTCTGGAATGAGGACGGCCTTGAACCAGCCAGAGCCTTCTCTATTCATATCAATGGGCTCTACCACAAGGAGACCACAAGCCAGAGAGGAGAGCTGAGCACATCTGTCAAGGCATGACAGGCAAGTCACCTGACCTCTTTGGATCCTGTTCCCTCAGCTGTAAAACCAGAAGCTTGGGCTGGATAATCCATAATGTCTCTAAAGCTAAGATGCTAGGCTTGTGAAAAATACTGCCTCTGAAATACTAAAATATTGTCGTATGTCTGCAGATTCAGGCAATTCCAGGGCCATTATAAGGCAAAGCAAAGCTCAGATTTGACGAGGGGAGAACTTCTCTTCAAAGACTTCCTCTTTTTTTGTTTTTCCCTACCCCAAAGCCCCAGTGCATGGTTGTATCTTCCAGTTTTAAATCCTTCTAGGTCTTCTACGTGAGCCGGGGCCCCAGCACGGCTACTGACAGAGGAACGGTGTGGTCCCTCGGCCCGAATGGAACCCAGGCTGCTGAAGCAGAGTGAGCAAAACTTTAACCCCTACGCCCTGAGGGCTGGCACTAAAGACTTCCTCTTATATATGGAAATAAGGCAGACAACATCAACACAGGAATAAGTCAGGCTATTTTACGCAATGTGAAATACCCTCTAAACTTCCTAGGATCACTGTCACACCCTATTGTAAAAAGGGGACTCAAGTAGACCACGTGACTTTGAGACCCTGAACTACACCTGTGGTATTTCTTGGGAACCCCGGCATCGTTACAGACAGCTATGTATTTTTAACTCATCTTATGCTTATAACAACCTGAAAAAGGAGTAACAGCCTATATTTTCGAGTCAGGAAAGGGAGGTATTAGAGATTTTTGCGGCTTGCGTGAGGCCCACAGCCAGTGGGCGTCAGAGGATTTTAAACTTGCCTGCGCACAAGGTGCAGGTGTCCCGAACCCCCGGAACCTCCTGGTCCGCGCACACCGGCTAAGGTGCTGCGCTTCCTCACCGCCCCCGTGTGGCCCGCTGCGCGCGGACTGGCTCAGCCCTCCGACAACCTCCGAGTTAGATATGTGTAGTAATGTCGTCCTCTTTGACGGGCAGGCTCGCTCTGGGACCGGCCTGTGTTGCTGCAGGAGCGGGGCGTTACCGCCACCAGGCGGACCCTGCAGCGTGGATGAGGGTCTGGAGAAATTTGGAGGAAGGAAAGCGGTGGGTGTCCTGGTGTTTGGGTTCTCCGGAGCAGTGAGGAGCCTCTCCAGCTGTGGTCCCCGCATGCTACGGCCTGTCCCTGAGCTCCCCGGGGCTTTGCCCCGCTTCGCGCCCAGGGATCTGTGTGTCCCAATTACCGTGCACGGTTTTCGCCTCTGCTTCAGACGGCGAAGCGGCCGAGGAGCAAGCGCCGAGGAGAGCGCAGGCCGCGGGGGTCCGATCTGGAGCCGCGCCCCGCGCCGCAGCTCCGGCCCCCGGTCTCGGCGCTCACCTCCCGCCCGCAGCTCAGCGGGCCCGGCGCGGGGCGGGGCGCGCCGGGGTGGGCGGGGCCGGGGCCGACATCCGGGGCCGGCGCGGGGAGCAGCGCCGCCGGAGGCTCCCGGGAGCGCCGGGAGTCGCCGGGCTGGGCGTGCGCGGTCCGGCTGGCGGTATGCGCCTCCGCCTGCTTCTGCTGCTCGCGGTGTGCGGGGCGGCCGCCGGCGCCGCGGCGCGCACCCTCAGCCTGCGGGGCCGCTGGCGGATCCGCAGCGGGAACGGCTCGCTGGAGCTGCCCGGGGACGTCCCCGGGTGCGTGCACACTGCCTTGCTGCAGCAGAACCTCATCCAGGTAGTGCGTGCGGACCCCGCCGCGAGCCTGCGCCCGCCTGCCCTCGTGCGGAGCCCCGAGCCCCGAGCCCTGGGCCCTGCTCCTCCATCCGGCGCTAACTTCCCCTCTGCGTCCTGTGGTCGGGGGGGGCGGACAGGCCGGGGCGGTTTATCCACTGTGGCCGAAGAGCCCCGCGGGGGTCGGGCTCTATGGAGCCTGGCCGACCACGCTGGGACGTCAGGAACTGTGCCGGGCGAAGTTTAGAGAGCGCGGGCAGCGTTTCCACGGGGGGCTCCTTACGGCCGTGGTTCTCACTGGAAAGGGCACGTTGTCACTGACAAAGCGTAAGGCGGGGTAGGACTGTTTCAACTACCGGAACGGTGCGGGGGACGTGGTCTTTTGCTAAGTGTGAACTACATTCAGTAACGTCTCAGTTTTTCATTTTCGCTTTTCGTCCTCAGGGAGTCAGTTTTAGGATTGATGCAGCACTTAGGTTGCGAAGAATGGGATCTGCAGGTGTCAGGTGAGGAGCGTCAGTGCTAGTGGAAAGGCGAATGGCTGTTAAGGCTGACTGGGATATGAACAAAGGACTGTTTCCTCTCAGGGCGTGTAATGTGTGTGTGTGTTCCAAAAGATGCTCCAGTTTATAGACTCCTTGTGGAGGGTGTTTTCCTGTTTGGCTGCCTACATGCGGAGGTTTGCAAACAGACTTCCACCTTGTTTTCCCATTCTTTAATCCTCTTTGACTGGGACGACGTGTACTTGATAAATGGGGCATGCATTGTCCCGATCTTCATAACAGCTCTACGGAATAGGTCTTCTTATCTGCATTTTATGGTAGGGAGTTATGGAGCCCAGAAGAGTTAGAGAACTTACCCAAGACCACACAGTAACTAAGTGGCAGAAATGCAGTTTTAACCCAGGCTGGCAGGACTCCATAGCCTGGGTTCTGTAGGATGCTACACTTAACCTGGTGCTTTGGAAAATCATGTGGTTTGGAAGCACTGTGGTTGACTGTCAGGAGCATCATTCAAAGTTTACATAAATAACAGAACGGTCAACTAGGGTTATGCACAATTTCTGATCTGGTATGCGTTAGCTTTTTTTCAGGAATGTATATCAGAAAGGAAGTGAATGTTGTAAATGACACCACCACGGTCTGGTTTACTTTTTAAGTAAATAATTCTCAAACTTAAGTACTTTATTTTGAGTCAACAAACTACTTGTAACATAGTCCGCAGCTGACCTCATACCCTGGGACTTCGCTGACACGTGTCTTGAGAATGAGTGCCTGCGTTTATTTCGCAGGGTCTCTGCTTGCCTCATTTTATTGGTAGAGTTAAGCCAGTGGGAAATAATTAGTGGCTTTAGCAAATCAGATTGTTATTTTATGTTACAGGGCTATATATATCTCCAGAAACAATGTTTGGTTACTAGTTAACGAGAAGGAGGTTGCTCATGGTATGAGATAACTTTTCCTCGTGAGAATAATTCACGTCTGTTAAATCTCTTCAAAAATTCTTAGAAAAACATTGTCAATAAGGTGGATGTGAGTCTTAAACCATAGTGGGATGAGAGTGGGGCAGCTTTTTGGGGATTGGGGAGCTCCAGGCCTGTTGACAATAATCATCAACCTCAGTCTGATTACTGAGTAATGTGATGTTGTGATCCCACCTGCTTTATTACAGCATCTCTTTTTGGTGTTGACCTCGGGGAATATTCTGTAGTTTAGTGCAGACACTAGCTCAAATACTGTGTTTACATGAGAACTTGAAACATATCTTGCCTAAGTCATTCATTGATTTATTCATTCACCTAATTATCTCAGGTATTTAACGTGGCAGGCACTCTAACTGCTTGAAATTGAGCGGTGAAGAAAAAGGCTTTGTGCCGATAGACGTAATGGAGGAGGTGGACAATAAACAAATTAATCAATGATATAATGACAGGTGATGCGCTGAAGAAAAATATGGCAGCTTAAAGGAACAGGGAGTGAATGCTGGTTGGAAAGGATTGCTATTTTAAAAAAAGTGGTTAAACATAGCCATTTTGATAAAGTGACTTTTAAGCGGAGATCTTTTTGATAAGGTCTGTTTCAAGGAGAAGTGCATTCCTAGCAAAGAAGAGAAAAAGACGGAAGTAGGGAGGGGAGAGGCCTTGAGGTGGGGATGTGCTTGACCAATTCCGGGAGTAGGGGCAGCCAGGTGTGGCTGGAGCCCTGAGAGCCTGGGAGGTGGAGGAGTTCAAAGCAGGGCTGGAGGGCAGATCATGCTGGGCTTGCAAACTGACCATGGAGACACTTTGCATTTCATTCTGTTTGTGATGGGAGTTTTGAGCTTGCGGTTGCATGGTTGGGTTTGCCTTTTGGAAGGTCATTCTGGCTGTTGTGTGAAGACTACGAAGCATCAGAATGGAAGCCTGGAGACCAGGTGGGGGTCTGTGGCTGTTGTCTGGGCGAGAAGTGACTTCTGGCTTGGACCAGGGTGGCAGCAGTGAAATGGTGAGAATGGTTGTGAGAATGTATTTTCAATGTAGAAGCAACAGGATTTGTTCAGTTGGGTTTGTTGATGGATTGGGTGGGAGGAGTGAGAGAAAGAGGAGTCAAGGAAAACTTCAGGACTTCTCAGTCTGATTAGTTGGTTAAATGGAGTTCTATTTCCCAAGAGGCTCTGTGGCCAGCCTTGGGCGTTCCATAGGTGGCTGCGTTTCCTCTACAGATGGAAATCTTAGGGCTCTAGGAGAGCCTTTTGGGCTCCCAGCCAAAGGTTATGCTTCATTCTTTCAGCCTTCTGTTATGCCACACACTAAAATAGGCAATGGAAATAAAGAAATGAGTAACACTCAGTTGCCTTTTGTGGGACGTCGTGTTCTAGTGAGGCAGAAAACCTCACTAATAACCATAGGGCAGGTAAGTGCTCAGATAAGGGACCCTTGTTAGCAATGTTCCCAGCCTTCCTGTGCAATTCTTCAGTGGTGTAAGTTTGAAAAGCTTTTTTTTTAAGAAAGATGTTCTCAGTGTGCCAAGTTAGAAAATATAGATAAGTAAGAAGAAGAAAACTCAGAGACCTGGCTTTCAGAGATAACGACAATTAACATTTAAAAATACACTATTATCCATTCAGGATTTGTCTATGTATATACACTGTCGACACAAACAATCCATAATCTATAAATCAAAATTGGGGTGAGTTTATTATAAGCTAGATCTGAGGACTAGCCTGGGGCCTTCCTTCCCCAGGGAAGGAAAGGCACCGAAGAAGTGGGGTGTACAGAGTGGTTATATACAGTCTTGGAACAAAGAGCATACATCACATATGATAGGAATGTCGCTTTTACAATTGTCATGAGATGCTAAGCTGGCACAGTAGGTCGGTGGTCAGCAGGTCAGTGGTCACAAGGTGAGCACAGCAGGTCGGTAATTAATCCTTAGTTCCCAGGAAGAGATGCTTATCCTTAAAGAAATGCCGATGTGGGGGAAAGTTACATTCCTGTCTTTAAGGGCATCATTCTTGTCTTTGGGACACTGTAAATGTTTAGAGCAGATGTACAATGCATGCTGAACAGGCCACTTCAGTCCCTTTTGGAAAAACAGTATCAGGCCAAATTAGTTTTAACCCAAATGACTTCCTCATATCCTCCAGTATATCCTATTGCTTGTCATTTACTTATCATTTTTCCCCTTTTGATCTATAATCTTTCAATAGAAAGCATTGATGATCAAAACATTGTCCCTCGGTGCTAGGGTGGTTGCTGCCTGCCCTGGGTCCATCATATCTCTTGGTGCCAGGCTTTTATCTCATTGATTTGCCCAGTTAGCCACATCAGAGGGAAGTAGTCAGACAAGCATAGAGGTGTATATTAACACAGGCAGCATTTCCTAGGTTATGTAATTTTTCAATTGATTTTAGGTTGTTGCACAAACATTGTACGTGTGCTTTGACCTGACTCCTTATGTTTACATTGTTTATAATTATGAAAGATTCATTTAAGACATTCACCTGCTTTTTCATGTGCTTTAGCGGAGATGACACATTGGAAGATTCATCATGTATAAAAGCACAGCATTCACTTTGAATGATTGTATAGGTACCACCTTGGGATGCAGTTAAAATATCTAAGCCCATTCTATTTTGAAGGACAGCCTTTCTCATTGAAGACATTTTAGTATTTAATAAGGCTATTCCTGCTTGGCTATTGTTAAAGGCTTGTCGAGTTGATTTAGTCAGGGCCTCTATATATGATATGCATCCTCTAGCTCCAAAGAAGGAACAAATATAGCTGCTAGGTGGTCATACCAGTGGAACACTGAATGAGCCCATCTGGCCTTAAAGAGAAGAATGTTGACAACTCGTGTTAGCTTAGAGTGAGTCCTTTCCTGCATCCAAGGGAAACTCAGGGTGCAGTGCTCTAGCCATCCAGGCGGTAGGCAAGGCCAGAGATTTGTTCCACATAACCACTGAGTTCCGATAGGAGCCACCTGGTAAATGCCTGGCCTTCAAGACCAGTCTGTTCTGAATCAATCACTTTCTTTAAGTATGATAGTATTCTGAAAACCTTAAATGGAACATTATAAAATAGGTATACAGTTTAAGCATTGCAAAGGTTTAAATGAGGAGATATGAGATTGGGAACACAGGCCTGGTCCGGAGTCTTGGGACAGCCGTCTGCAACAGTTGCCATCTTCTTCTCATTCTGGTTTGGAGGTTTTCACATTGGTCAGCTGAAGTCTGGTATCAGAAATAGGAACTGAAACGCACTCAGGTGGAGAAGCCTTTTTTAAATGAAAAATGTGAATCCATGAGGGTCTGCCTTTTGATTCTGCAGCACATGAATGGGTTAAAAGTCCCTGGTATGGTGCTTTCCAACAGGGCTGCAGAGAGTCTTTGATTTGATGCCTCTTCTGATAAATAAATTCTCCAGGTTGTACACCATGATCTTAAGGTCTTCATCTCCTGGGAGCTCTCTGTGAAAAGAATCAGCTCCTAACCTGTCATTTCTTCTGACTGTCTCAATGAGACTTCAACAATAATTAAGATATCTCCTTTAAGCAAAGTTGGTTCATATGTTCTTTCATCTAATTGCCAAGGTCATCCAGTTACTCTCTCGAGAGCGGACAGCTGCTGTTTACCGAGGGTGTGATCTGAGATTGAGGAGCACTAGTGGAGGAGCTTTTGGCCGTGAGAGATGGAATGCTTCCGAAAGCTTTGCCCATTGAGTTTTGATTGTGCTGTTAATTAGAATGTTGTATTATTGGCCAAATGTCACAAATAGATTTAATTATTTGTCCAGTGAAATGGGTTTCCTGGTCACTGTGTAAACTCGGCAGGAATTCCTCAAACAGGAGTTATCCTTTTCAATGATAATTTACCTGAAGCCATTGCTCTTCTGTAAGGAAAAGCCTCAACCCAATGTGAGAACATACAGGTCATCACAAGATATATTTATCCATGAGATGGTGGCATTTTAACAAAGTCCAATTGCCACACCTCAAAGGGTCCCTTAGAAAGGGGAAAATGGTCTTGTGATTCATGAAATAGTTTCCCTAGATTATATTTTGGTCATATAGGGCAATGAGTACAGGCTTTATGAGCTGCTGTGGGAGAAAGTATCGAAAAGTATTGTTTTCCCTCTTCTGTTGCCACCTTTGTTTCTCTTCGGTGGTAATTTCTTGAGCCTGTAGGGAGGAAATCTTTTGCTGGGTTAGCAGAGTTAATAGAAAGTAGCAGGTATTTTCGAGGCTGGACAGCATATCCAACTTGATAGCATCCTTGCTTATCATTTAAGTAAGACCCATCTGTAAACTGAATTAGATAATAGAATGCAGTCGTAGTCTTTTCCTCTTGTGATATTGGAAGCAAGGTAGCAGGGTTAAGATAGTGAATAATATTTACCTATGCAATATAACCTAAGAGAGTTTATCATCCTTTACTTGGCCATGCTTCCCATGTAATTTAGCATACCAAATAAGCCTAATTAGTGTGCCTTGCTTTATAGGAAGAGAGAACAGATTTCTTTGAAAAGTCCCAGGGGCTCTGAGAATTCTCAGAGAAATTTTTTTTTAAGTCCAAAGAGGGACTTCATTTGAATTTTGGGGGCTTGTCAATAACATCAAAAGATTTTAAAACATTTGGTCAAAGGGGTTTCTGGTCTTGTTGCTGTGAAACAATGCTTAGTTATCCATTTAACTAAAGTAAGACTCACTCAAAAGTAAAGAAAACCTTTTATGATCTCTTTATCAAAAGTAGACTAAAAGTCCAGGAAAATTATCCTTTTTAAGGGAAAGAGAAAAACAAATTATAATTTTTGTCCCAGCTTACTTCTGATATTAAAACTTATTCACGTAACTAAATTCATTTTAATCTTAGTTTCCCTCCTAGTACTTTGGGATAAATTTATCTTTTTTAATAAAAGAAACAAAACTATTTCCGTTCTTTGTACCTTCTTTACTGAAAACATACATCTTATTTTCTTTGAATTCAAACATGTTTTCCTTATTAATCTTTAGTAACTTTAATCACATATATTAATTAGAATTTTTAACCCTTATAGACCTTAATTTTTAGTGAAAACCAAGAAGTAAGCAATTATAAACTCTTTTACATTAGCATTCTGTGACTTGGCAAATTTTATAAATACTTTTTATAATTTCTAGAAACATGTTATTTCACAGTGCAACCCTTTAATAAAATACAAGACATTTTTAAATAGACCCAAACAACTTTTAGTTTCTCCATAATAAGAAGCCAAAAGTAGATAAACTTTACATGTTAGCAATAATGTTTCAGTATTTTATCCTGTTTGAAAATGACCTAGATATTCAGTGAATTTTTATCATTTAATTTCACCTAGCAAAACTTCAAAATTTCAAGTTACCAGAGAGATTTTGAAAGTTATCTTAAATATACATGCCGTAACAATTATTTTGAGAAGTTCTCCCAACGCTTTTATTTTTTTCACATCTATGTAGTTTACGCATTCCCAGTAATTATTTAGATTGCCTACAAAACTTCATGAGACATTAGGCAAAATTTGACATCAGTTTAAGTGATTATTTTTGCTCACCAGTTTTGTAACAGAGATAGCATCAGCTTATTTGACCAATAGATGTGGAATGAGGGTGCCCAGCTGCATCATACCCACATACTGACAACTTTGAGGATGTGCCTATTTCAATCAAACCAACAAATTTAAACAAGCTTTCATTTACCAAAGATTAGTTCGTATCACGTTAACTTGAAAGATGTCTGGGTTTGTTGCGTTTAGAAATAATTTATGTAAGTGCTTACTTTAAGCCAATTAAACAGAGCTCTTTAGAAAGTATGCCATCTGGAGGTAAAATAGCACAGATATGTAACTTACACATAGACATATACACGGAGACTTCACAGCTGTTGTTTTAAAATTACTGTCATGAATCAGTACAGTGATACGAGGCTCCCGAGGTGCTCTTATGGCTGTTTTTCTGGCCTTTTTTCCTTCAGTCTTAGGAATTTACTGCGCATGCTTGTTCCAAAGATAAGAGTGTGTGAGTGCCTCTCCTGGAGCTGATAGATAGTAAATGGTCAACAAATGATACTGTTACTGTTTTTAGGGTTCATGGGTTTGCCAACAGCTCAGCAACTTCCATGGGTCCTTAGTCATTAGATGGGGTGCTGAGCTGCCGTTTGCTTTAAATAAGACTCAGAGTTTTAACATGAGCAAAGGCGGTCAGACCAATCTGGAACCAAATAAAGATGGTTGCTTACCGTTTGGAATAGTTATTATAAATGTAATCTAAGCCTCTGTAACTTTTATTTTAGGGAGGTTAAGGTATTTTCCCTTAGTAATAGAAATTTTTTTAAATGGACTTTATTTTGGGGAGCAATTTTAGGTTCACAGCAAAATGGAATAGAAAATACAAATAGTTTCCATATACACCCACACATGCACAGCCTCCTCATCAGCATCCGCCCCAGGGTGTTACATTTGTTACCATCAGTGAACCTACACTGACGAATCCTCATCACTGGAGTCTGCAGTGTTCGCTAGTGTTCTCTCTTGACGGCCTACATTCTGTGGGTTTGGACAAATGTATGGTACTATGTATCCACTGTGATTGTTTCATTCAGAGTAGTTCGCTCCCCTAAAAATCCTCTGTTCTCTGCCTATTCATCCCTCTCTACCCCTTACTCCCTGGCAACCAGTGATCTTTTTACTGTCTCCATAGTTTTGCCTTTTCCAGAATGTCATGGAATCATGTAGTATGTATGTATGTAGCCTTTTCAGATTGGCTTCTTTTAAGTAAGAGAAAAATTTTAACCCCTAAATTCTGTTTGTTTAGAAAAAAATTCTGAAACGATTGCGCTCTTGAACTCAACATACAGTTTCCTTCAAGGAGCCTGGAGACAGGAAGGGGCTTCATGCCCAGCCAGCCAGATTGTCAGCCAGCCCCAGCTTAGCAGATTGGCGTTGGCCTTCGTGTCTTCCTTCGCATGATATTTTTAACTGTGTTGGAGTGAGGACACAGTGTAGAGTTAGACAGAGGGCTGGGTGGAGACGCATGCAGGCTAGTAATTAGGTGCCTCTTCAAACCTATGTTCTTAAATATTTGTTCCATGTTTATTCATTAGAAAGGCTGAGTCAATGTATGGGTGAGGAGCAGAAAAGGAAGCAAATTTGTTGGGCCTGGCACACCCCATTTAAAAGTCAGTTTGGTGATTATCAGCTGTTATTAAACCTTATCAACTACTCCCTCCTCTAGCTTATCAGGATCTTTCTTCCGGTAGGAGCGGTTGCTGGCAGCTCCTTTCTCTCCGTCTGGAGATGCACCCAGGGATGTAGCAGGGCCTCGTGCAGATCTGTGCTCTGGGCAAGTGCCCGCCTGCTCCTCGCCCACCTGACTTGGTGGTCCAGCCCTGACCTCTGCGGACCTTAGACCAAATTGGCTCTTCTTTCAACACCTGGACTTGCAGTCCCTGAGGAAATGGCCCTTGGCCCTGCCCCCACGGTTGCCCTCTGTGTAGCCGTGGTGGTGTTCACAGACAGATGACCTGAAAAGCTGCGCTGACCCCTTTCTGTTCTGCTCCTGTCTAGGCGCTCTCATCTGAGAGATAAAGGGTGGAGAACGAGGTGGAGAAGAAAGACCTAAGGGTTATGAAAGAGAGGACTGGAGGCTGGGCACTCGGGTGGAACAGCATCTGTGAGCGCCCAGCAGGCCAGGCATCTAGGGCAGAGGTTGCAACCATTTTCAGTCAAAGGCCAGATACGGTTTAGGCTTCCTGGGTCATGTGGTCTCTGTCATGTCTGCTCAACTCTGCTATTGCAGTGTGAAAGCTGCTGTATCTAATTTGCAAAGGAATGGGCATGGCACTGCTCCAAGAAAACTTTATTTATTGCCACGTGTCCGTTCTTAGCTCGCTGGCCACCCAGAAACAGGCAGCGAGCTGCGTTTGGCCCATGGGCTGAGGCTCGCTGACCTGGCCTGGGTAATGGAGGCAGCTTGAAGTTGGGCAGTCCGACCGGATCTGTGCTGCCTGTGTGTTCTCTGTAGAGATCCTTTTCGTGCTCACTTAGTGAAGCAGAGTGAAAAGTAACTTTGGGAATGCTTGGTGAATCCAAGGAAAAAGCATTCCCCCTGGAGACCGCCAGGGACAGTGGCAGCAGTAGGCACAGTGACACCCGCGGGGCGCCGGGGCTGAGGGCCACGCCCCAGAAGGCCTTCTGTTCCCTGCCAGAGCCTCGGAGGGTCTGTGTTTGCCTTTAACAAGGGAAGCCAACCTTAATCTCCACACGTGTTCTTTGTAAATGAAACTATATTATTTCCATCTCAGAGCTCTTTCCTTTTAGGTATTTTGTTGGATTTTTTTTTTTTTTTTTTACATCTTTTAGTATTTTTAGGTTGCAAATGCCATGTCCGCTTTGTTTGAAAGGTAATGATCTCTTACGTGGGCAGAGCGCTAGCCTTAAGGATGCCATGTGCCAGCATATGAAATGCTTGTGCTCCTAGGTCAAGAGTTTATTAAATTTTAGGTGATTAACTATCATTAATAATTTATTTCATGTTAATTTAATAAATTTATTTTTGTGTGTTAAATCATCTACTATAATTTTTATCCACAGGATCCGTACTACAGATTTAATGACCTTAACTACAGATGGATCTCCTTGGATAACTGGACCTACAGCAAGGAATTTAAAATCCCCTTTGACATTAGGTACTTATGTGTGTATACCTGTATATATAAGTTTACTAATTATTATTATTTGAGCTTTTCTTCTTTTTCTGTCTCTGCAATAATCTTTTGTTAGTTTAGGTTTCATATCAGAGAGTTGTCAGACTAAAGCCTTGTGTAAGAGTGAATTTGTGATTTATGTGTTGATTTGTATATGAGGATGGTGCCTCTGATCGTCAGTCACTAAATTATGTCTTATTCAGTCATTTTTCCAGTGATTATAATGGAGTCACCTAGGCTGAGTCAATCCTCTTATTTGCATCTCCTTCTCCCTGCCCCCAGTAATCAATAAGAGTGTATATATTTATAATATGGTCAAGTAAGATCACAGACACATCATTTGTTCGATGTGGTGTTAAGAGAGCCTTGGCCGGATATGAAGCCTCATGAGGCTGTCAGGAAAAGCATGACATAGTTTTCAGTAATGTTCTGTGTAGCAGAATGTAACCCAATTATATCTACCACCGTTATTGCTAAATGTAAAAAAAAAAAATCCTTCTGTCCCTTTTATATGACTGTTTTGGTAATTATTCACTAGCCCCTTGAAAAAGAAATAAAGCCAGAATTATGGTGCTCAGTATCACGGAGTTAATGTGCTCTAGGCTGTTACTTCTAGATAATACTTAAAATATCTCTATTAGGGGTCCTCTTTCATCTTGAACTCAGCGTATCCAAAATTTCATCAGGTGGCTTGCTCACTTAAAGCTTACTTTGTGTTCTAACAGCCTCATTGCTTCTCTTAATGTAACACCCTTGTTCCAGTCTTCTACGCCTAAGGTGCTTTTGGCTCATCATATCTTTCCTTCATCTTCCTGTATTCCATCTGTTTCTGAGTCCTGTTACTTTCTTCTGTCGTTTCTCTTGATTCAGCCCCTTCTTCCTCATTTCCAAGTTTCCACCTTTGCCTAGGCCTTTATTAGTGAGTGCCTGGAATTGGGCCAAAGCTGCCTAACTAAATTTCTCGCTTTGTCTTTTCATTCTCTTTTCTTTCATATGTACAAACATTAGACTCACCTTCCCCAAATATTGAGTTTACCACAGTGTCTGCCTTTTGATTTGCAAATCAAGTTTAGTCTTCTCTGCCTGTCTGTGAAAATACTGCTTACTGTTGCCCAGGCTGGTACCGTGTCCTGTATCCCCTCTGCCTGCGGACCTGCCCAGCCTTATCCCCTTAGTTGCCCAGCACTGCTTCTACACCGAATCAAGCCTGTTACCGTGATGTTCTTGATGCTGTTAGCATTGCCTTGTTTGATTTTACTCTCCCTTTAGGGGTCTGCCCTCTACCTACATATTTCTACTCATTTAAAAAAAAATAACTTGAAATATAATTTGCATACCATTATAATTCACCCATTTAAAGTGTACAATTCTGTGTTTTTTGGTATATTCACAGAGTAGTGCAACCATCAATAAATTTTAAAATATTTTCTTACCCCGAAAAGAAAGCTACACCCATTACCAGTCATTCCACATTCTCCACACCCCTCTCCCCCATCCCTATCCCAGCCTAGGCAACCACTAGTTTATTTTCTATCTCTGCAGACTTGTCTTTTCTGGAAATCTCATGTAAGTGGAATTATACAGTATGTGGTCCTGTGTGTCTGGCCTCTTTCACTGAGCACAATGTTTTCACAGTCCATTCATGTTGTCACATTTACCAGTACTTCATTTCTTTTTATTGCTGAATAGTGTTTTATTTTGGGGACGTGCCACATTTTATTTATTCTGTCATTGAAGTTCCTGTTTCCTTCTTGAAGGCTTTCCTTATGACATACACTCTGATAGCACTTGCAGCCTCTCCAAGAAAACTGCACCATGAAGCAGAAGAGAGTGAAAGTTTTCTCTTTGTTTGCTGTGTTTTAGGCTTGAGTGCCAACCAGACTGCAGACTCCTTAAATTCCGAGACCATTTTAGTTCCCCGTAAGGCTTAGCAGCGTGCTGGGCACATCCCAGTCGCTCACAGATACTTGTTAGTTGGTTAATGTGTTTTCTTAGGTAGCGTCAGTAAATGCAATAGTTTATAAAAACATTGTGTGTCTGTTGTTTAACTTGGTTCTCATAAGAACTTTAAGAAGGGCTAGAAAAAAGTGAGTGCATTTGGAAATTGTAAGTTGTACTTTTGATTTTATGGTGATTAAAATATTGTGAAGAAAGAGCGGCCGGCCTGGTGGCTTAGTGGTTAAGTTCATGTGCTCCTCTCCGGTGGCCTGGGGTTCACGGGTTTGGATCTCGGGTGTGGACCTACACACAGCTCATCAAGCCATGCTGTGGTGGCAGTGTCCCATGTACAAAATAGAGGAAGACTGGCACAGATGTTAGCTCAGGGCCAATCTTCCTCACCAAAAAAAAATACATATATATATTATGAAGAAAGATATGCCAGATCATTCAACATAAAAGGTATTAAACCAAAACTTTTCAAAATTTCATTGGAAACTGCGTTTTAAGAATGTGTATTTTCTGTGAATTATTTATTTGTTTAGTTCTTAACTAGTTAAAAAAAAGACTCATCTAAGTTAATATTTTATATGTCTTATTTTAAAAATCTTTTCTTTTTTTTAGCAAATGGCAAAAAGTAAATTTGATTTTTGAGGGCGTTGATACAGTTACAAAAGTCCTGCTCAATGATGTTACTATTGGGGAAACAGACAACATGTTCAAAAGATATGTAAGTATGTAGTGGCATCAGGTTAAAACTCCACTTCTGGCCTAACTGCCATTGTGAGTAGAGAAAGGTAAGGGCATCATTGCCTGTGCAAGCCAGTCCAAGCTCTTTGAAGCTCTGAGTAACTTACTTTATTTCTCAGTTGCCACGTTGTAGAATGGTGAAAACACCACAGACCCTATGGAGTTATAAACTCATTATCTAAAATGATTGGCACAGTTCTTGGCATGTGAGAAGTGTTCAATAAATGCTGTTCCCTTCTGCCTTATTTGTGATCCAGAGTTTCATGGGAAATGACAATAGACAGACTATTTTAAAAGAAAATGCTCCTTGTTTTCTGGAATAATTACCATAAGAGATTGTATTCTGACCCCCCCATCTATTTCAAGGGTAGACTTTTCAAACAAAAGTAACTTATGACAGAAATACACGCTGTTCCTCCCAGAGAGTGGTTGTCCTGAAGAATCTAGGAAGTCCTTGGCAGTTCAAGGCTGTATGTAAATAGCCAGTGCAGACATTCCAGGGCTAAAGCTATTTTCTGATCACTCTGTTTGCTAGGACCTCATCTGTCAGTAAAAATAGCAAGAGAAACCTATGTGCTCAGTTAGAACTGAGAGTAGGCATAAGTAGAAGATAAAAGCAACGGACAGTCACTTGGAGACAGAGATTGGATTGGTGGTTACCAGAAGGGATGAGGGGAGGGAGGAGGGCGAAAGGGGTGGGTAGGCACATGTGTGTGGGGATGGATTGTAATTAGTCTTTGTGGGGTGCATATGATGTAATCTACGCAGAAATTGAAATGTAATGATGTACACCGGAAACTTATATAATGTTATAAACCAATGTTAACTCAATAAAAAAAAAAAAGAACTACGTGTAGGCAACTAAGTTATACTGTTTCAGAGAAGTGCTTTCTCCTGCAAAAAGGATAAACTTAAAGATTTCAGTTCTTTTATGTATCTTTCATACATTCTGTCTGTATCTAAAATTTCACATGCAAGGCTGCTTCCATATCTGTTCTTTCCCTTTAATTCAGAGCTTCGATGTTACCAATGTGGTTAGGGACGTGAACTCCATTGAGCTCCGTTTCCAGTCCCCAGTGTTGTATGCGGCCCAGCAGAGCAAGGCTCACACTCGCTACGAGGTGCCCCCAGACTGCCCTCCGCTCGTCCAGAAGGGCGAATGCCACGTCAACTTTATTCGAAAGGTAAAGGTCTCGCAAGTGGCTGGGGCTCTAGCCCTGGGGATGGGCTGTGCGTGCACAGGAAATGCTTGTTTGAAGGCTCCAATGGTGTTTCCTAAGTTGGGCATCTCTGTCCTGCCCCCTTAGTGGGATTTGAAAATTTGGAATAAGAATCAAAAGATTATATGAATTTTTGTGGAAAATCTTTGTCTTTCTAGGTTTCCTTCTTGAAGCAGGCTTCGGAATTTAGGTAATATCAGGAAAAGAAGAAAACTAGGTGACTGATACTGTAACTTTACAAATTATTTTTTAACATTTAGTTTTATCAAACTTTTCACCAGACTGTAAGGTTCATATATATTAGTGATTCTTGTTACTATGAAGTCTTCTGCAAATATTAGTATATTTGCTGACATGTTCTTACATTTTATTGTAGGTTCTCATAAAATCTAACAAAGAGAAAATCCAGAAGGTGATTATTTTTCTCTGAGTCTGATCTCAGTCTAGATGACTTGGATTTATTGTAATACATGGTTGAATTAGTATTCTATGTGACATTTAGTTTTTTATTCAAAAATTTTTTAATTGCAGTAGAGTACACATAACACAGAATTTACCATCTGAACAATTTTCAAGTGTACATTTCAATAGTATTAAGTATTTTCACATTGTTGTGAAGCCAGTCTCCAGACCTTTTTCATCTTGCAAAATTGAAACTCTCTACCCTGGAAAACAGCTCCCTATTTTTCCCTCCCCCCTGCCCCTGGCAACAACCATTCTTTCTGTTTCTACAAGTTTGACTCCTCTAACTACCTCTTATAAGTGGAATCAAAGAGTATTTGTTTTTTTGTGACTGGCTTATTTCACTTTGCATGGTGTTCTCAAAGTTCATCCATATTGTGGCATGTGTCAGTATTTCCTTTCTTTTTAAGGCTGAATAATATTCCATTGTATGTACATACCACAAAATTTTGTTTATTTATTCATCTGTCACTGGATATCGGGTTGCTTCCACCTTTTGACTGTTGAGAATGATGTTGCTATGTATAGATATACAAATATCTCTTTGAGACCTTGCTTTCAATTCTTTTGGATATATACCAAGAAGTGAGATTACTTGATTTTATGGTAATTCTATTTTTAATTTTTTGAGTAAGTGACATTTAGTTTTAACAACAAAGGTAATCGTTGGTTTCATTGTGAAGATACTAAGTGTATTTTTCTAGCACTGGTTATCTAAAACCTCAGTTGATAAATGCTAATTATTTAAGTGGCTCTCTTTAGACTGATAGACCTACCATTAAATCATATTTCCTTAAGATAAGTACTAAGGTCAAAATTATGCCTTCCCCTGTTTGATTCAACCTCTGCCAGTTTGTGTCAGTGTCTCAGTAACCGGTTGTTTGTGTTACTGTAACTGAACAGTCTGTAGCTTAGCAGAGGTGTTCCCTGGAATACTTGTGTACTTATACTTCTGTATAAAATTCATCTTTTGTTTTTTGCCTTTGGCTTCAAATGGCACAGTGGTTTGAATACGAGAGGTTGTACTTTTCCCCTCTCTTCTTCCATCTTTAACCTTCTATCAAAACGAGGACTTCTTGGATCATAATGTGGAAAGTTTACTTTTCCAGTCATCAGTAAAGATATACATATATGTTATACATATATCTGTGTAGTATTTTCCCTCTACCCCCTATTCAATTTGTAGCATTTAAAATGTGCTTCCAGATGATCTAGATAGAGCAAAGTCCCTTGTCACTGAAATCAGGAGTCAGACCTGGGTGTCTGCTCTCACAGTGTGTGGAACACTAATCTTGGGAACTTGCCAGAATAATGAGCTGCATCTTGGTGTCCTGGCTAGATTGACGTGGTCCGGTGGGAAAAGACTTGAGCTGGAGACCAAGTCAGGAATCTTGGATCTGAATTCTGGCTCTAAACCCAGAGTGATCTTAGGCAGTCCATCATCTGTATATGGAGCTAAGCCCTTCCCTTCCTTCCTGATTGTGTTGGTATGAAGATACAGTGAAATAATGATGTAGGGACCACCTGGTGGCAGAGTGATTAAGTTCCCCTGCTCTGCTGAGGGGCCCAGGGTTCGCCGGTTCAAATGCTGAGTGTGGACCTACACACTGCTCATCAAGCCATGCTATGGTGGCATCCCACATACAACATAGAGAAAGACTGGCATAGATGTTAGCTCAGTGACAGTCTTCCTCAAGCAAAAAGAGGACGATTGGTACAGATGTTAGCTCAGGGCCAATCTTCCTCACTAAAAAAAGAAAAAATAAAAACAACAATTACAACAAAACTGGTTCCTCTGCTGATTTTTTAAAAAAAGAAATAATGATGTAAAGTGCTGTACAGCTATTCAAAATGTAGAGTGGTGATAGTATTTAGTTTGGAGACTTATTTCTGTAATTATATACTTCTAGGTGTGTAACAGACAAAAGGCCTCAGCTTAGCTTATATGAAGTGAGTGGGATAGAGGTGGGGAGTGAGGTATAAAGAGGAAGTGTTACTCTCCATCTGTTTTTTTTTTTGGTGGGGGCGTGGGGGCAGTAAGTGAGATGCTGGATATTTACGGTTGAAGAAGAGGAGGCGTGTTTACAGGACGTTCAACTGTAGCAAAACGAATCCATGTGGAGATGTGAGACGTGCTTGTGCAGTGCAGTGAAAGCGCTGCTCGGGTGCTCTCAGCCCCACGGCTGCCATCTTGATAAGGAAGTTCTTTGGACGCTAGGTTTTCATAGTATTGCATTATTTCTTCTCTCATTTGCTAAATGCAAGTCTCTGCTGTTTGTTAAATGTGCTGTATGGCCCTTATATTTTATTGATACCTGAACCCCTCGTGTACCTCTTGGCTCCTCCAGGAATGTACAGGAAAGAGAATATCCGCCTCCCTCTTTCCGTCTGCCTCCTGTAGTCAAAGGTCTGCAGCCACTGCGCCATGAAGGTTCAGGAAGATGTGTGCCCTTTCACTCAGAGAAGAGCTGAGAGAGAGGAACCGGTCCTCACATTTATGCTATAGGTTCTCAGACAGTTTCTCTCTTAAGGATTAGTCTCTTGTTTCTGAACTCTTGACTTCCTGTGAATAAGGAATTTACTTAGTTGATTCGTCACTTGCCAGGGCATATTTTCTATTCAGGTTTGACAGGCAGTGCTGTAAAACTTGTAGTCCTTGTGCACTTTCTCACTTTCCTTATGGGATCAGCACGGAGTCTTTCGTCGTGGGCTCTTTGTTGACTCAGCTGCTTGAATTCCTGGGAACATGTTCAGTAGTTAAATTTTACTTTTTTCATCTTCTCCTCGGGAGCATTTTCTCCATCAGTTTTTTGACCCTTCTGCTTTCTCCATTTCAGTACAAGCCTCCTCTTGTCTCTCCTATCTTGCTTATCTAGCTTGGGTGGTGAGACCCATCACTTCAGCCCCGCGCCCCCCCCCCCCCCCCCCCCGGCAGTATTCTACACCATCCTTCTTGTTTTCCACTTACATCTCTGGCTGTTCCTTCTAAATGTCTTTAATATAATCAACCTCCTCCTGTTAGAAGTCGTTTCAGGCCTCTCTCTGTTCTAGACACTTTTCTCCTCTCATTTTATACCCTCTTGTCGCCTATCTCATTTCTGCGATAACCAGTCACATTTTCAGTGACTCCTCATAGTGTGTCTTCATCCAGACCTCTCTTCAGTTCCAGACCTTATGCTCTATTGCCTGTGTGGCATCTTCACGTGCCTGATTCATGGGGCCCTACAGCTCATTGTGTCCAACACTGCCCTTGGGATCTGAACCCTTCTCCCAGGGCTCCCTGTCTTGCAGAGTGGAATACCATCCACAACAGTTGCTCAAGCCAGAAACCTAAGGGTTATTTTCGATACCTCTTTCTCTTTTTCCCTCCTCCAATCCATCACTAAGTCCTTTTGATGTTATGGCTGTGACTTCATCAATAGTTCTTGAATCTTCCCACGCTCCTTTCTACTACCATTCTTGAATTCAGTGTGTCATCTTTTCTTGCATGGACTATTGCCCTGGCTGCCTAACTGGTTTCCTAACAACCTCACTTGCCTTCCTCCAGTTCATTTTTCACAGAGCAGCCAGAATGTTCTTTTCAGACAGAAATCATCCCAGCACTCCCCTTCTTAAAACTCTTTAACAGTTTCTCATTGCCTTTGGGCTGAAGTCCAGAGTTCTTAGTTCTGTCTGCCCCGTGCCCACTTCTCCGGTCTTATTCCCCACTCTTCCCATCCTTCTGTCTTCATCTCCTGGAATGCATCCTCTTCTCCTCACCTTGAGCCCTTTGCCCTTGCTCTCCCTTCTGAAAGGGGTGCTTTCACTTCCATCTCCCCTAAACACCTCGGACTGTTGGTACTCACCCTTCAAGCCTCCGTGTAAGGTCACTGTTGTTCAGGGAAACCTGTCTTGACACTCTCCTCCTCCTATTATATGTTCCGTGTCTGTTTCCCTTGCATTTGTGATTCATGCCTGAATTTCTTGCTGTACTGTGAGCATTATGAGCGGAAGGACTGTGTCGGTTTTGTGTATTAATGTACCCCCGGCCTGAAACATAGAAAGCTTTTCACAAATATTTTTTGAATGAGTGGAAACTTTTATTTGGAGAGGTTATATGAATAGGAGTGATTTGTAGCCCTTGATGGGGAAAATAGTCGGCCTTGGAAGATGTTGAATATTTCTGCCCTCCTCCTCCCTATCCCTGATAAAAGAATTACATATCTGAACTTAACACACTCTCCAGTATATATTCTCAAGATGGTTTTCATTTTGAACACGGGAATCTGATACTTAAGTGGTGAATTTAGACAGATGCAGATGCTATGAAGTGGTTTTAATTCTTTTTCTCTGTAATGGAAATTAATTTATATCTTAGATAAATACAGAGCTTAGGAAATAATACTTATTATTATGAGAACAGTTTGGCCAAATCCTCAGGCTCTAGTCTACACATGCTCCATTCAGAAAGTTCTCAGGACTTCCTCTTGGCGCTGGTTCCTTTTTAAAAGCTGAACTTACAGCCTCACACACTTTTTTTTCCCCAAAGATTTTATTTTTCCTTTTTCTCCCCAAAGCCCCCCGGTACATAGTTGTCTATTTTCAGTTGTGGATCCTTCTAGTTGTGGCATGTGGGACGCCGCCTCAACATGGCCTGATGAGCGGTGCCATGCTCCCGCTCACAAATTTTAGTTAACTGTGTTTTGAAAAATTGTTTTTTCTTTTAAGAGGTAGAAATTCAAAAACTTCTGCTTGAAACAGGATTTGTTTTAAGGGACCCATCTTCTACTTTTGAATTTGAATCTCTGTAAATTAATAGGAAATCGAGCATCTGAAGGGAGGCGTGGAGCCAGGCTGAGCGAGATCGGGTGAGACGTCCACCCTGGACCCCTGTCGGTGTCTGAAGTTTAAACTGGTAGTTTTTGGGCTGTAAGTTCAGAACTCATGACTTCTGAATTCACACTGCAGGAAACAGGGGTTGGCAAGTCTAGCTGGAGTTTCTTAAACCTACTTATAAATATCTTTATCTTTCAATTTGTTTCCTCCTTCTTTATAGTTATTACATTTAAATACGATATTCTTATAGTTATTATATTTAAATACAATGATAGGCTCAGAAATATTTTGGAGAAATTTAAAGAGTAACTATTGTGTTGCTTCAATGTAATATGCTTTTGAGGAATAAATGTACATAATTAGATTTTATGTTCTTAGAACATTTCTGCCAAATTTAACTATGTTGCATAGGTTGATATATTAGTTATTGTATTACTTATCTATTGCTTTCTAACAACTTATGCCAAAACTTACCAATTTAAAATAACATTTTTGGGGGCCGGCCTGGTGGTGCAGTGGTTAAGTTCGCACATTCCAATTCTCAGCACCTTGGAGTTCACCGGTTCGGATGCCGGGTGCGGACATGGCACCGCTTGGCAAAAAGCCATGCTGTGGTAGGCGTCCCACGTATAAAGTAGAGGAAGATGGGCACGGATGTTGGCTCAGGGCCCGCCTTCCTCAGCAAAAAGAGGAAGATTGGCAGTAGTTAGCTCAGAGCTAATCTTCCCCACCCCAAAAAAATTTCTTTTCACAGTTTCTGTGAGCCCAGAATCCGAGTGTGGCCTAGTGGGGTGCCTCTGGCTCAGGGTCACTCAAGAGGTTACGATCAAGCTGTGGGTTGGGGCTGTGGTCCTCTCAAGGCTCAACCAGGCCTGGAGGGTCTGTGCCTCTGCTTGCTCATGTGGTTTCTGGCAGGCCTCCGATTGGCTTCTGAGCTCAGTTATGTGCGCTTTGCACAGAGCTGCCGCACAGCCTGGCAGCTGGCTTCCACCTTGACCAAAGGAATGTGGGAGAGGGTGCGCCAAACAGAAGGTGCCGTCTTTTATAACCTAGTTTTGGAAGTGCTGTCACCTCTGCTGTATTCCGTTGGTTAGAAGTGATTCACTAGGTCTAATCTATCGTCTGGGGGGGGATTACACAAGGACATGTATACCAGGAGGGGATTGTTGTGGGCCATTTCAGATGCTGTATATGGGGCACAAACACGCACACGCACACACACACACACACTATGACGGACTTGATTATGTGCCCCTTAACCTCCTATGTTGAAGTCCTGACACTATTTAGAAAGAAGGTCTTTAAAGAGGCGATTCAGTTAAAATGAGACCGTTAAGGTGGCCCCGACCCAGTGTGAACGATGTCCTTGAAGAAGAGGACATTTGGACAGCACGGAGGGACACTGGGATGCACAGCGGGAAGCCGGCCGCCTGCAGGCCCAGGGGAGAGGCTGCGGGAGAAGCCACACCTGGCAGCACCTTGATCTTGGACTTCCAGCCTCCGGAATTGTGAGGAAGTAAACTCGTGTTGTTGAAGCTGCCCAGTCTGTGGGATTTTGTTGTAGGAGTCCTAGCAAATAGCAGATAGATATGTTTATAATATTTTAAAAGAAAAGGTATTTCATAATGTTTAAATGTTAGTTATGGTAATCAGAATCTTCTTTTTTTTCCTTCACTTTGAAATTACAGGAGCAGTGTTCCTTTGGTTGGGACTGGGGGCCCTCCTTTCCTACCCAGGGCATCTGGAAAGATGTTAGAGTTGAAGCCTATAATCTTTGTCAGCTGAACTACTTCACATTTTCCCCTATATATGGTAAGCTAAAAGGTGTGATTCCTTGTTTTTGATGTGTTTCTTGTTCTTTTTTGAACCAACACCATGTTATAAAAATTGGCTTTGTAATTTGAATATATAGATACACTTCTCAGAGACTTATTTTTAAAAATTTTGTGGCATGTTAAATTTATAAAAGTGTAAAACATATATAAACCTTGATTTATCATGAAAATTTACAATATAAAGCAGATAAATAGGTAGATACCTTTTTAAAAAATTTTTTTATTTCATAGTCTTTTGTTTTACCCAAACCCATACAACTCTGTTCCTGTGGGGACAGTTAAAAAGATATGGTAGTAATGGTATTATTATAACAGTATTATCTCCGTTTTCCTGTAGTTATTCCTCAATGAAATACCTTCTCTCAGGTGAACAATATGTCATAACATATGTCGACGAAAATAACCCATAACCAATCTATAAATGAAAATTTGGGTGAGTTTATTCTGAGCTTAAATCTGAGGATTATAACCCGGGAGAGTCTTTCCACAAAGGAACAGAGCACTCCAAAGAAGTGGGGGTATACAGGGTGGTTGTATACCCTCAAAGAGGATGTTTCACATATGATTGAAATGTCCCTTTCACGATAGTCACGAGGCTACTCTGTTGGCACAGCGATTGATGGAAACAGCAGATAGGCCTGCTGTCTCAGTGAACCCCGCAGGGTGGCAGGTCTGTTGCCTTGAGCTGGGCGGGCACAGATGAGCGCTGCAGTCGGTTCCCAGCCTAAAGAAAGATGCTTAATCTTTAAGGAGATGCCAACGTTGGGAGGGGGAGGGAAGTTGCACCTTTATCTCAAAATGTCTAAGCAGATACACAATGCATGCTCAATGGCCACGGTCAGGCCCTTTTGGATAAAACAAAGTCAGGCTGAATTAGGTTCATACCAAATGGCTTCCTCATATACTCCAATATATCCTATTGCTTGCCATTTCAATTTGTCACATAACATATGCCAAATTATTCAATTTGGCAGCTTTGTCAAATGATGTTCACATATACATACCTTTTAATGTTTTTTTGAAAAAGAAGAAAGGAAGGGAGGGAGGGAGAGAGGAAGGGCAGCTCTGAGTTTCCCGGAGCTGCCTGCTTTCTTAGAAGAGCCGGGCTGCTGCTTGCCTTCCTCCTGCTGTCCATGGCAGGGTCAGAGCTCCCGGCCTGACCGCCTGCCTCGCCCCCACCGTTGGGCTGACTTTCTATCACTGCATTTTCTCCTCTGGAGGCCCTGACATACCAGCGTTGTAGGAGTTGAAAATAAACTGGAAGACAAACAAGGCACACAGAAAGTTTTGTCAGGTAAAGAATACTACTTTTGGAGTTGAAGGAACTATTCACAAGGAAGGAGAACTGAGTAAAGCCTCAGAAATCTCCCAGACGTCCCTGAGTCAGTTCACAGCTGGCCAGTGTTTGTTGAGTTCTTGCGTGGCGCTGTGTGTGTTTGGCACTGAAAGGGAATGTGTTTGCGTGTGCTCACCTCTCTGAAGTTGGTGCGGTGAGGACAGAGACAATTACCCAAGCAAACAAGATGCTGTCATAGTCTTCTGGGATGGGAGCCCCAGTAGTTCAGAAAATCAAAGACCAGTGAGGATTTGAGAAGTTAGGGAAGTCAGGGTGCAGGTGAAGGCAGGTGGGATCTTCAGTGACCGCTCTTGGTGCTCAGGCCCCCTACGAGAGTCAGCGATGGAGAGGGGTGTCAGCACCGCAGGAGCTCCGCGGTCCTTAGGGCCCGTCTGTGTTCTGAAGGCAGAAGACAAAGCAACTCAGAGGTGGGTGATAATTGAGCAGGTTATTAGGTGCTGCTGGCATTTTTAAACCTTGAAAAGGCATTAGCAGATCTGATTTAAATTGCACATATAAATGTGGCTGTTAATAGCTCTAGTTGAGTGCTTCCCAAACTATCCTTGGGAAGTGTAACCTGAACTGAGTTTTGCTACTAAAATCAAACAGTGGTTCATACTCGCTCAACCCCACCCATAATTTTTCTCAGGTATATATAATAAAACTTAGTGTAAGCAGGAGTCTGATTTTGCAAAAAGTTCTTTATTTAATAGTATTGAAGCTTAATCAGTGTTTTAGGTGGTTTATAAAAAGTGCTGAGTTCCAGGTACTCTGATACCTGAAAAAATTTGAGTAAGACTGCTCTAGTTTGATTTAAAACTTTGACTATGAAGCTAAACATTGCTTCCTGAATATGAGTCATTAGAGTTCAGTTTATTAGTTACTAGCGACTGGGTGAATTTTATTTGAATTAAATCAATTTAAATGATGCTTAAAATTTAATTTTGATTCAGTGTAATCAGTTCCCTACATCAACTACGTTTTTTGTGTGTCTGTCTGAGGAAGACTGGCCACTGGGCTAACACCCGTGCCCATCTTCCTCACCTTCTGTGGGCGCTGCTGCAGCACGTCTTGACACGTGGTGCTAGGTCTGCCCCTGGGATACGAGCCTGCGAACCCCGGGCCGCTGAGGCGGAGGGCGCGAACTTAACCACTGCGCCACCGGGCTGGGCCCTCAACTACATTTTTGGCCTTTTATGACGGCAATATATTTTGTACTTAGCATAGACAAAAATATGTTTCCTATTCAGCAGATGTGCCCTGTGCATATTAAGCAGTAATTCTTATATTTCTGATTAATTTTATAATTTCAGTGTGGTTATTTTAGGTAATAAAATGGACTTCTGAAAGCATTAGGAGAGGAGCTTCCTGAGCGTTTGTCAGTTTGTCTTTGGAAGACAGCATCGTCACTGAAATCATAGAAGTTTAAAAGGTGGAAAATAAAGAGGATAAGTCAGTATATTCTGGGTACTTCTGTGCATTTATTTGGTACATACTATGAGGCAGGCATTGTGAGAGTTACTAAAGATTTTTAAAAAGGATTAGTTGATAATCAAAAACAGATACATATAATTTTATTTAAAATCAAATATATTAATTTTTAAAATTTAACTGTGAAATGAGATTGGTCAAAACTAATGCAAACTGGCTATCTCTGAGTGCCATTCTATGGATAGTTTGTATTTTATTCTTATGCTCAATCGTCTTTTCTAAATTTCTATATTGAGCCTATATTGTTTCTGTAATAAGGGAAGAAAGTAGTTCAAACGAACCAATCCGTCTAGTAATTTCAGCCCACTCATTATGAAAGCTTAAGCTAATTTGACTGTGGCACTTTCTGCTTTCTCCCTATTGAGGCTAGAAAGAGGAGCCTTTTTGCTTTTCCAAATGTTCGATTTGTTTCTTAATTTAAACTTTGTGAGTCTACCTCTGAAGATCAAATGACCAGCTGTAATTCCCCAGTTAAATTGTGTATGGTGTGACAGAAAAAAGGTTATTAGACTTTTAAAAAATTAACTTGAAATTCCTGTGAATTAATTTACTTTATATATATGTATGTATGTGTTTTTTCCCTTTTCTGCATTCTCAGTCCTTATGGTAGTGGTTTCTAAACTTTTGCATCTCACAATATCCTGCAGTCATTTCTTTGATTTTGCCCTAACCTCAGTTTCCTAAGTGATTTTCATATATTCTTTATATTTAAGATAATAAAAACAAATTTATGTTAAAAAATTGTAGTCAAAGGAAAACAGGAATTATTCCCACTATCTCTTATTTATCTGGGTATTAAGAGATACTGGTTCACTGATATGACTTTGTTTAAAACCTCATTGGAGAATAGTTATCGGTATGATTCATCCTTAGCTCTGAAGTATTCTATCAGGTTTTAAATAGCGGTGGCTATTCTAGGGCACCCATATTTTCAATATTTCACACTGTGGAAGATTGACCCTGGTATTGAAAAGGGAAGCCCACATTCTTTCTATCCAGTTTGGAAACCCAGCAATATTCTCCTGTTCCTCTCCCTGGGGAGGGGCTGGGTGGCTGACCCCATTTGCTGGCGGCAGGAGAGGGGACTGTCTGCGCTGGCCTGGATGTCCAAAAGGGTGGATGCCCTCATTTGAAAAATTTGGACATTTATAAGCAAATGATCTGGCCAAAAAATGCAGTCCCTGTGTGGTGGTGGGGGGTGTGGGGTGTGAGAGAGACAGAGGCGGAGGCACAGAGAGAGACATATTCATTTACTGATTATCTTCTCCATGCCGGGTCTTTCATATTTGTGATCTGATATGAATAGTTCACCTTAGGCCCTAAAATTTATTGGGGACAGATGGTTGTCCAGTTTTATGCACTTTTCATAAGGTTACATAAACATGTCAACTCCAAATCTGTGATGAGTGTGTTCTGATGAAACACAACATTGTTAGTCTTTGTTACGACAGGGAGGAGAAAGCAGCATATGGCGATGTTTCAGCAGGCAAGCCCTGGGCCTTTGCCTGTGCTGGGCACTCTCACCCCTCGGGGATGCTGCCTTCTCCCGCCCTATCTAAACCTCCCTGTGGCCTCAGCTGAAGCACCCGCTCCTTCCTTCTCCAGCCCTGGCTGGGAGCTGGGGGAGTGAGTCTGGCTCTCAGCTGGACCCCGGCCTGCCCAGCAGAGGCCTGTGTTGAAGGTCGTTGCTGCCCTTTGCTTACAGCTTAATACAGAGAATAGAATATTACCACATAGCAAAGATTTGTCAGTCTTGCTTAGTGTCTTGTTTGATGCCCTCATTTTTGAATGCAAGCATGCATTCCTTTTTTTCTTGCATTCCTTTTGAATCACTTTTTCATTAACTTCTGAAATTGCGTTACCCATAAACATGACAGTCTTCACCCTGGAAGATATCTCTATGAGTAGGTGGGTTGCTTGAATAATCTCTCCTCTGATTAGCTGCCTTGTTGCCTAGGTAGATTTTTCCTCTGGAACTTAACAATTTGTCGTTGTTTTGGGGGGATTTTGCGTTGCGTCTCTTTTGCCTTCGTCTTTGAGGATGTGGTCCTGCTGAGTAGGCTAGGAGGTCTTGCTGCCTGGCTTAAAGATGCAGAGGCAGCTGGGGAAACAGCTGTAGTAAGGAACAGCGAGCCTGCTTTTCTGGTTACTGCGAGCTATGAGCTCTTTGAAAAGCAGCTGCTGGAGTCAGTCCTCTAATTCCAGCAGGAGCGCAGGAAACTATCCTGCGTTTGAATTTGAACATTCTGTGGCTTGGTCACCTCAGCTTGTTGTCATGGCTGTTTCTTCCCATGCACAGGACTGCCTTTTCCCTGTGACTTTTCCTCATCTGTTAAAGATGCAGGAGGAAGCTGACCTGCAAAGGGAGGGGCTGCAAGGTGCCCAGCAGGGTGGAGCGAATGCCGGGAGCAGTCTCTGAATGGCTTTCCTGCAAGGACAGGAAGCGTCCTTTTCATCTTGCAGAAGCAGTCTGCCTCATTGGCAGATCCACCCCATGCTGACCTGAATGGTCCTCCACCTCCCTGCTAGTTCTTAACCCTCAGATCCATCCTACATTCTCAACTGTGACCTTTGAGTGTATTTTGTTTCTCTAAGTTGATTCAACATCTTTGCTTTTCAGGGTTGGGGTATAATTTATAGTGACTGTTAAGGTTTAATTATTCAAGGAACATATTTCCACCGTTTGACAGAAATGCTCACGTGACTGTTCTGCTGTTGTCAGGTCATTTGGGTCACACAGATGTATTTTAACAATCAAAGGAACTGTGGCACCCCATGATATGCATTCAGTGAGGGTCAGCCACATTCTCTGTGTTTGCAGACTTCAGTGTTCCTTCTTTTTACAGACATTTTGTTGTTACAGTCACCCTGATGGCTTTGTTTCGCATTGAATGTATTTGGTATTTGGGTTTAGGTTAGGCCTCCGAAAGGCCAAAAGTAACTTTGCTTTTGGTTTTCCTCATTGTCATATACAAATTTCAACCAATCCATGCCTGCTAATGTCTGTTGTTTTGGTGTGTGGAAGGTGGAGAGCACTGATCGGGAAGCTGGGCCCTCGTCCTGTGCGCTGGCTTGGGAGCCTTTGGACCAGGTTCTGTGCTTGGGGCCTCACAGACCTCACCTGTGGAGTGAGGGGGAGATGGCCTGGTCTGCTCAGCCTCCAGTGGTCCACGGTTCTTTCCCTGTGTCTGCAAATCACAGCAATCATTACAACCTACTGAGGGAAGAAGTGTGGGAGAACCCAGGTGTTCTTGGAGCTCGACACATGACTAAATGAAGACGTTGATACTTGAGGCTTTGTTACAATCAGGCCAAGCAAAGGCTTAGGTTGTAGTTGGAGAGTGAGTCTTTCTGGGAGTTAAGGACGCCCTTGAATTAATGTAACTCAGCCACCTTATTTCTCTACTTCTGTAGGGGAGGAAGACATTTCCTCTACCCTCTCTGGGTTCGTCTGGCCAGAGAATGAATTAAATTCACATATAGCAGGAGAAAATTAAATAAAGCTTTATAACACGCATACATGGGAGAGGTCAGGCAAGCTGAGCAACTCGCCAAAATGGCTGAAGCCCCCACCTTAAATATCATATCCAGCTAAAGACAAAAGAGGATGTTGGGGGTGGGGGGAGTCAGTTACAGGAGGTTATCAGACAAGCACAATAAACAAATGCAGATTTAAGTCCTTGCCTTCCCCATTGATTAAGGGTTTCTAGAGATAAGGTCATCCCCCCTTCTTCCTGGTAGAGAGGGAGATATCTTTACAGATGGAGATTTCCTTTACAATGTAAATGTCTCCTAACAAAGGGTAAGTAAATTCTACTTTTCAGTTGCTTGCCTGTCTGCAAAGTAACCAGCGCCAAATAATCATGCCAAAGAGACGTATGTTGGGGTGGCCAATCCCAGGCCCCCACACTTCCATGTCGTCTTCTACTTTTTTTTCCTCTTAGACAACTCACTAAAACTTTATTTTCCTGACAACATCTTGACAAAGAAGAAGACTGTATAGGAATATAAAAGGAGCTGGCATATTTTCAAGTATTTTAAAGGTCAGTGTATTGGCCACAGCTACATACATGGGAGTTGTCTTGAAGACTGCTTGCATGAAGAAGCAGCACATGTTAGCCTGGGCTGTGTAGCTGCTTACTCTTTCTACAGATTCCCGTCCAAGTCAGACCCAAGATAGTTGGTTGGTTTGTTTTTAAAAAGAATCCACTGAATCAACTTTGGAAAAACCTGAAAATGAGTCAGTGTCCAGAACCATGTTTTCTGCTGTCCCTTGGCTTGCCTGCCTGGTTGAGGGTACGTGGAACAACTTCAGAGAGCAGGACAGCAATGGGACACCCCTGGTCTGCGGGCCAGCGGAGGACTCAAGCTGTCAAGAGAGCAGGCGGCCTTGCCTTTCCACCCTGCTTGATAAAAAGTTCCTGTCCTTTTTGGGCCCAGAGTTGATCAGTCGGGGTGAGGAGAGGATGCAAAATTTGGTGTAACTGGGAGGAAGACCTGGGAGGGGCTATTAAGTCATTTAATGATCTTTCTTCCTTCCTATCCCCATCCTCAGTATTTTGTCCATTTTTGAAACGATCTTGCATTCCACTTTAGGACAGCTGGGGGTGGTAGGTATTCTTTAAGAAAAGGTCACTCGTTAGTGCTAGGAGAGAGATGGTAGGAAGCTGTGTTCTAGAAGTGAGTCTTAATTTATAAGAGGGAGCTCTCCTTAACCAGAAGCAGGGTTATATATTTTTAAATTAGCAAATGAAAAGACGTGACCACGTAGTACCAGTAAAATTATTAATTATTGAAGACTCTAAATGTGCTTTGTGAACCTAAACTATTTGAATTCTCCGTGGCTTCTGGAAGGAGGGTTGTACTCCATTTGGAAGAAGAGGAAAGGAAAAAATATGTTGGTCTGCTGTATCTGGTGACGATATGATAGGCTTGTAAATCTTCATGTTGGGTTTTTAACTCCACAGTCTTAGTTTTTTCGTTTAGTGGCACCGAAGGAAGTTAACAGGATGAGCTCCAGAGGAGCGCCATGTCAGAAGCCATAGAGGCGGGGATGCTACCCGCACCCTTTGGGGGTTGCCTTCTTTGTTTTCCTGCCGGAGGCTCTTACAAGCAGCTGATTCTCCACTGAGAGGAGGTCAAAGGAAACAGCAAAGGAGCCAGTTTGAACGGGTGGTGTTGGTTGGTAGGAGGTGCCTAGAAGGCAGAACTAAAATCTTTAGGTGGAAATTAAAGAAAAGTGAATTTCAAATCAGTGTAAAGAATGGCTTTACACTAGACCAGCAAAAAGGGAAAGCTGTTTTGTGAGGCAGAGGTTTTTGTCATTACAGATGTTAAAGAAAGATTAGTGTGGCCTTTTTGGGGAAGTATTCTAGGGTAGGGATCAGCGAACTTTTCCCGTAAAGGATCAGATAGTAAGTATGTTAGGCTTTTTGGTCCTGTGGCCTTTGTTGTAATGCTCAGCTCTGCCCTTGCGGTGCAAAGGCAGCCACAGGCTCTCTGTGCACAGCGGAGCGCGGCTGTTGTCCTAGCCTGCTTGGGCCACCACAGCAAGATGCCGTTGACTGGGGGCTTCAGCAGCAGCAACTGATTTCTCACAGTTCTGGAAGCTCAGACGTTCAAGGTCAAGGTGCTGGCCGATTCAGTTTTGTGGTGAGGGCTCTCTTCCTGGTTTGCAGATGCTACCTTTTTCGCTGTATCCTCACGTGATGGGGGTGGGATGAGGAGAGAAAGATAGATAGATAGGTGGACATCTTCCTCTTTTTATAAGGCCACAGTCCTATCAGATTAGGGTACCACCCTTATGACCTCATTTAACTTAATTCCCTCCTGAAGATCTTGTCTCCAGATACAATCGCATTGGGGGTTAGGGCTTCAGCGTGTGAATTTTTTTGGTGGGGGAGAGACACAATTTAGTCCATAGCCGCTGTGTTCCAATAAAATTGTGTAAATAAAATTTTATTTACAAAAATAGGAGGTAGGCCAGATCTGGCCCGAGGCCCCTAGTTTGCCGGCCGATGTCTAGGGAATCAAACATCATCAGAAGGTGGGCTGGGTGAGCTATCAGCATACTTCTAGTGCAGAAGTTCTATGGATCTGTGCTGCTATGGTTGAAGACTCAGCCAAAAGACATATTTGGTGTCTGTCATAGCTTGATGTCATCAGAACAAATGCTCCCCTATGTAATAAGACCCGTTCACCACTGTAAAAATCTTGACCACCACAAAGACATGGTTTTGGGGAAATTACTTGGGTGAAATTGGTGTAACTTAGGGGTTAAGTGTACAGTCTCTGGTTTCAGACCGTCTTGGTTCATATCCAAGCTCTGCTGTTTAACTAGCTGTGTGACCTTGGGCAAGTTAATTTATCTGTGCCTCAGTTTTCTCATCTCCTATAAAATGATGATAATAATAGAATTTACCTTATAGCCATGTTGTTATGCTTAAGTAGGTTAATACATGTTGCGAGTATAAAACAATGCCTAGCTCATAGTCAGTTCTTGAGAAATGCTATTATTCTTTCTTTCTTTCTTTTTTTTTATTGGCACCTGAGTGAACAACTGTTGCCAATCTTTTTTTTTTTCCTGCTTTTTCTCCCCAAATCCCCCCAGTACATAGTTGTATATTTTAGTTGTGGATCTTTCTAGTTGTGGCATGTGGGATGCTGCCTCAGGATGACTTGATGAGCGGTGCCATGTCCATGTCCAGGATCTGAACCAGCGAAACCCTGGGCCGCTGAAGTGGAGCATGAACTTAACCACTCGGGCGCGGGGCCGGCCCCATGTTATTATTTCTTGAAATAAGAGATAGTAAGGGAAGCCAGAGGGAATATGATAGGGAGCTAAAGGTCATGTAACTGTCAAAGATTTAGGGATATTTTAGAAAATCAACAGCTTTGAGTAAGATTGGAGCCTGTGCTTCTGTTTAAATACAATGAAAATGCCATAGAGGGAAAACTGAGAGACTTAGTATATACGTGGTAGGAGAAAGGTATCTTTAACAAAAAAGTGTGGTTGTCTTGATATATTTCCCTGTTTCTTAGAAAAACTTGGAGGCTATGGATCGGTAAACTGCAAAATTGGCTGGATCAGAGCAAACCTAATTCAGGGTTCATTGTCTAGCATTCCCGAGTATGGATTATTTAATAAATAAAAATAGTTCTTAAGTCCAGAATTCGTTTACTTCAGTGTGCGTCAGAGCCATCTAGACTTCTGGCTGATGCGAGATGCAAATGGTGAGATGTGGTGCATCAGGGCTCCCGTGGGTCTGCATTTGTGAGGAATGCCAGTTGCGAAGTCTTTGGTCATTGATCAGCATACAAACTTATCTTTTCTTTCTTTTGCAGTAAAGCCATGATTATCAATCGCCTCCTTATTGTAGGAGAAGGCTCCCTAAGATATTTCCTAGCTGATAACCTTCTTCCTTCTTCAGAGAGAACAGAAACTCCCTCAGTTTCTCGTCATGAATCATACAAACTTAAGTACACTGGCACTGCCACTGCTCTCCTCCTTTCCGTGGCAGGAAGGAATGAGACGTTTCGTTGGTGGCTCTGACGCACTGCCCATCCAGCCTTTTTGAGCGCTTCATCTCTGGTTCCTCCTGTGTAACCTGAAAAACACGGGTCTGCTTTTCCACCCTGCTCTTGCCCATGTCTGCTTTGGCATACTGTCTTATTAAAAACCAAAATCAGAGCCAGCCCTGATGGCCTAGTGGTTAACGTTCTGCACTCTCACCACTTCAGTGGCCCAGGTTCGTTTCCCGTCGCAGAACCACACCACCCGTCTCTCAATTGCCATAGTGTGGCGGGGGCTCACATAGAAGAACTAGAAGGACTTACAACTATAACTGGGGCTTTGGGGAGGGAAAAAAAGAGGAAGATAGGCAACAGGTGTTAGCTCAATGTGAATCTTTCCCTAAAAAAAAACAAAAACAGAAGAATTATTTTTCTTAATTTAAAACAAACAAACAAAAAACACAAATCCAATTCTGGAGACATTAAACAAACAAAGTAAATTTAATGGATGATGGAGGAAGGGGTTATATTGCACATAATATGAAACACTACTTCAAACCCTCTTGAAGCTTCTGCTCCATCCCCAGACTCCACTTGCAAAGTCCCGTTCCTTAAGGCAGCCGTCTTTTCTTCCTTTCCTCCCTATCACCTTCCTCTTCAGCCTTGCTCCCTCCTCTTTTTCTTTTCCTGCTCTCTGTTCCTGGATTTCTTTTCCATTCTCCAGGTGCAGTATTTGCAGTAGCCTAAATCCAAAATACATTCTAAGCGTTATATTTAAATACAGTGAATATTTCTGGTGCCTGTAAATTGTTATCTTTTTGCACAGATAGAAATTTAGTGTCTCTGCTTCTTCCATTTGCATCCTGGTATATGACTGTGCTGGGACCCCTAGTGATTTTTTAAAATGCAAGTCTGATCATGTATGCTTTTTGATGAAAAGTCTTCAATGGCTCCCCATTGATCTAGGGTGAAGTTGCGGAGCTCCGCCCGTGAGCCGGCGTGAGCTGGACCTGCTTGCTCCTCGTCGTGCTGCTCTCCCTCACCGGTCTCACCACCGCTCAGGTCCTTGCTACATGTTGCTCCTTCTCACACCTGGCTCTCACACCTTCCTTCGTGGGCTTGGAAGACTTGTTGTCTTCCTCTGAAGTTAGCTGAAGCGTCCTTCTGGCCTCATCTAGATAGCTTACCCTTTATAAGTTGGGTGTCCTTCCTTGCGGTGAATATTTTCTCAGAAGAGCCTTTAATTTTTCCGTCTTAGTGTTGTCACAGTTTTGTACTCGTCTTTATTGCATTAGACCTCTCATGAAGGCAGGGGCCGTGTTTACCCTGGTCATTGTTGAGTTCCCATCACTTAGCAAGGTGCATGGCATGTGGAGGGATCTCAGTGAATACTTCTTGGGTAAATGCTCTACGTGTAAAATATATCTTTTTTTTTCACATTTGATTAATTCTAATACATCTAAGTTTATACTTTATCATATGGCTTAAAAACGCTCATTATTTTTACTTTATGAAAAGGAACAAGCGTCAATCAACCTTGGAAAATTTATGTTATCTTTTCAGTGGTAATTTTCTATTTGTGCTCTATTAGTAAAGTTTTTACGACTTATGATTGTAATGTTTGTAGAGTACAAGTATATATAAAATATATAATTTCATTTATTCTTCTTTAGAATTAAAGATTAAAAGAGAATGTCTACTGTACTTTTTATCATGACAGCACTTGTGAGGTACTTACTGCTTTAAAAGCTGCTTCGGTCTTTCCATCAATGAATCCTAAGGCATGCAGCGATAATTCTTAGCATGTTATGTATATATTTATCTATGTATATGTTTTTTCTTTTTCTCTTTATGCCGTAGATGCCCGTGCCCAGGAGTGGAATCTTGAAATAGAGTCTTCTTTTGATGTTGTCAGCTCAAAGCCAGTTTATGGTCACGTGATGGTGGCCCTCCCTAAGTTGCAAACACAGCAGACACAAGGCATCGAACTTCAGCCCGGGGAAAGGGTTGTTGAGCTGTTTGTGAAAATTAACAAGGTGAACGATGGCACTTCCTGAAAGTACTAGATAAAAAGCAATACTGTTCAGAAGAAATGCTTAGAAAGAAGGGACTGAGTATGAAAGAAAGATGTATTGTTTTCTGTTTTCTCCTTCACTTTTAACCTATCATATATTTTTTGGGTGTGCGAGCTAAGGAATGATTTTCCCAAATTTTAAGATTAAGAAAATGGAGAATATGTGATCAATTTGGCATCTTTTCCTCCCAAGAAGTCAGGTGTGTTACTTTTTTTTTTTTTTGCAGTATTTGTAGTATCCTAAACCTAAAATACATCCTAAGCATTATATTTAAATACAGTGAATATTTTTGGTGCCTGTAAATTATTTTGAACATTGGTGCTTATTCTGCACGCAGAATTCGAATTCTAAACTTATGGTCTTTCATGGGTAGGTGTGGGCTGGATTTTGCCTTTTCTTTTTCTTTCTTTTTATTCTTCTAATTGATAATTGTGAACTGAAAAGGATGGAGCAAGTCGACGTTCAGTAACTGTTCAGATAAAGTAAAAACTCAAAACAATTTTTAGTTTTCAGCTTGAAAGAAGTCAACCTCAAAGTCCAATTCTAAATGTTAAGAATGGGGAATAAATGTAAGTTTGAGTGTTAAAAATGGAAAGGGTTGTTTTTCTGAACACCTGTGTGTTCTGCTCTTTCCCTTCCATTTGGTGTATTGATCCATGCTAAAATCCTGGTGTGTTGATCTTTAAATATTATCTATGGATTGGTATCATTTGGCATGATAGAGGGAGGGCGATTTATCTTGTTTTAGAAACTAGAATTTCTGTGTTTGACTATGAAAAATTGATATAATGCTCTGAATCACTCTATTATTTTGCTGAAAATATGCCACAGATTTCTTAGAATGACTTATGTTATGTTTTAAAAGAATATTTCCGTAGAAACTTGGTGGCCTCATGGACATGGAAACCAGACTGGGTACAACATGACAATTCTTTTTGAACTGGATGGAGGCTTAAGTATTGAAAAATCAGCTAAGGTAAGCAAATGCTTTAAAATATTTTGTGGAAAAAAGTATATTTCTTATTAAATAGTAATACAGATTTTTTCGTATGAAAGGAAGAAACCAATAAAGCTCCTGTAACCCCACCACTCAGAGATAATCACTAGTAACAGTTATATGCATTCAAGACCTTCTGTGTGTGTGTATGTGTGTATGTATTTATTTATTTTTTATTGCGGTCATATTGGTTTATAACTGTATAAATTTCGGGTGTGCGTCGTTATATTTCAGTTTCTGTGTAGACTACATTGTGTTCACCACCAAAGTCTAGTTGCCGTCTGTCACTGTACACGCGTGCCCCTTTACCCCTTTCACCTTCCTCATGCCCCACTTCCCCTCTGGTAGTGGCTAATCTGTTCTCTGTATTTATGTGTTTGTTTGTTTGTTTATCTTCCACGTATGAGTGAAGTCATAGGGTATTTGTCTTTCTCTATCTGACTTATTTTGCTTATCATAATGTCCTCAAGGTCCATGCATGTTGTCCCAAATGGCAGTTTTTCATCTTTTTTTTTGGCTGAGTAGTTTTCCAATGTGTGTGTATATCTATATCTATATCTGTATTTATATCTATATATATGTATCTATATATGTAGATAGATTTACATCTATCTAAATATCTATACCACATCTTCTTTATCCATTCATCTGTTGATAGGCACTTGGGTTGTTTCAAGTCTTGGGTATTGTGAAAGATGCTGCAGTAAACATAGGGATGCATAAGTCTTTTTGAATTGTCAATTTCATGTTTTTTGGATAAATACTCAGAAGTGGAATAGCTGGATCATATGGTAGCTCTATTTTTAATTTTTTGAAGAGTTTCCATACAGTTTTTCATCATGGCTGCACCAGTTTGCACTCCCACCAGCAGGGTATGAGGGTTCCCTTTTCTCCATATCCTCTCCAACACTTGTTATTTCTTGTCTTTTTAATAATAGCCATTCTGACAGTTGTGAGGTAATATCTTATTGTGGTTTTGATTTGCATTTCTCTAATAATTAGTGATGTTGAACATCTTTTTTTTTTTTTTGAGGAAGATTAGCGCTGAGCTAACATCTGCTTTCAATCCTCCTCTGTTTTGCTGAGGAAGACTGGCCCTGAGCTAACATCCGTGCCCATCTTCCTCTGTTTTATGTGGGATGCCTGCCACAGCATGGCTTGATAAGTGGTGCATAGGTCCGTACCCAGGATCCAAACTGGCAAACCCTGGGCCACCAAAGCAGAATGTGCGAACTTAACCGCTACACCACTGGGCTGGCCCCCGAACATCTTTTTATGTGCCTGTTAGCCATCTGTAAATCTTTGGAAAAATGTTTAATTGGGTAGTTTGTCTTTTTGTTGTTAAGCTGTATGAGTTTTTAATATATTTTGGATATTAAGCCCTTATCTAAGATTTGCAAGTATCTTTTCCCAGTTGGCAGATTGTCATTTCATTTTGTTGATGGTTTCCTTTGCTGTGCAGAAGCTTTTTAGTTTGTTGTAGTCCCATTTGTTTAATTTTTCTATTGTTTCCCATACCTGAGGAGACATAGTATTCAAAATGATACTGCTAAGACTGATGTCAAAGAGTGTACTGCCTATGTTTTCTTCTAGAAGTTTCATGGTTTCAGGTCTTACATTCAAGTCTGTAATCCATTTTCAGTTAATTTTTGTGTGTGGTGTAAGATAATGGTCTACTTTCATTCTTTTGCATGTGGCTGTCCAGTTTTCCCAACACCGTTTACTGAAGAGACTTTCCTTTCTCCATTGTATGTTCTTGGCTCCTTTGTTGAAAATTAGCTGTCCATAGTCGTGTGGGTGTATCTCTGGGCTCTCAGTTCTGTTCCATCGATCTGTGTTTCTGTTTTGGTGCCAGTACCATGCTGTTTTGATTACTATGGCTTTGTAGTATATTTTGAAGTCAGGGAGTGTGATACCTCCAGCTTTTTTTTTTTTCCTCAGGTTGTTTTGGCTATTTGGGCTCTTTTGTTGTTCCATATAAATTTTGGGATTCTTTGTTCTAGTTCTGTGAAAAATGTTGCTGGGATTCTGATTAGGATTGCATTGAATCTTTAGATTGCCTTAGGTTATATGGGCATTTTAACTGTGTTCATTCTTCCAAACCATGAGCATGGAATATCTTTCCATTTCTTTGAGTCTTCTTTGATTTCTTTCAACAACATCTTATAGTTTTGAGTCATTCACCTCCTTGGTTAAATTTATTCTTTTTGTTGTGATTGTAAATTGGATTGTAATCTTGTTTTCTCTTTCTGCTAGTTTGTTGTTAGTGTATAGAAATGCAACTGATTCATAATTTTTCATTCATTATCTTTGTTCTGTTTTTCTGGTGCTACTATTAATTAGATGTTGGATCTCCTGGACTGAGCAATATTCTTAGATTTTCCCTTCCATAATCCATCTCTTTTTTATTTTATCTGCTGGGAGATTTACTTGATTTTTATCTTCAATTTTTTAAATTAGGTATTTTATTTTTATTATCACTTAAAAATTTCTAAAAAGGTTTTTATTTTATTTAAAAAATTGCATCCTCATTGTATTTTATGGTTGTAAGATCTTCTCATTTCTGTTAGAATGTTAATTATTATAATAAGTATTTTTGAAGTTTTCTCTGCATTGTTTTTGTTTTCCATATTCCTTTCTTTCTTCTGTTTGTTTTGGTCTCTGTCTTTCCTACTAGAGACTTTGCTTGAATGTCTGGTGATCCAGTTCATTCTGAAGATTAAGGTGCAGAAACACAGATGATATATGAGCTTCAGTGTTCAGTATTCAGGTGGAAACACAGCTTTATCACGTGGTGCTGCCCACATGTCAGTAGCTATAGATCTTGTGTGTGTGTGTGTCTGTGTTACGCTTTGCCAGTGAGGACGCTTTTCAGTCTCTTGCCTGGGCATATAAGACTGGTTGTTACTATTCAAGGAGTCTAGTGACAGAAGGGGATTAAAGTTCTGACCGTGGTGCACAGAGTTTGATCACTTCCCCCCTTGCAGTGTGCTTCGTGTCCTCTAGCCTCTCTGATTCTGAAAGTCAAAATGATGGGCGAGCTTCAGGAGCCCCTTCTCCTAAGCAGTGTACTTGAGTTCTGCTGTTAGAATTAAAATACCTTACAGGTTATTACACATAAAACTGCCCCTCTATGTCACTTTAAAAATTCTGAAATTGAGTCCGATTGGACCTGGAGCCATCTGGAGAATTAGCCTTGTCCTGTAAAGTGATGCTCTCAGAGCCTCTCTGGAGAAGGACCCGCCCTCCCCGGCCCCCATCTATCAGGGACCGATGTTTTAAAAATATACAATAAGATGTTCCCCCCTGAAGATATAATCATTTGTTTTGCCTCTAAACCTACAAATAAGCCTTATGGTAACCTCAGCTGGAGGATATTGAAAGAAAAACTGTGACTTTAGTGTAAAGAAATGGCTAGGTCCTGCCCCGGTTGCGATACAGCACCAAGTACTGGAAAGAACTCTGATGTCACCTTGCACATTTGGTGTCACCTCTCCTGTGGGCCACACATGCTGAGTTTGGAGAGATACCCTTCATGAGCACATTGCCTAGTTTTCCTTTGTTTAATCTGCTCTGTAATTTGAGACAGTATGAGTGTGTGTTTATAGTATATTCAGGGAGAATGTCCTAGAGATGTCTAAAGAGCCAAAATGTCCACTCTTTTTCCGACCCTCTTGGCAAAAGATATGTGCCCTCACACATGTTGAGTTTGTTATGTGTCATCTTCATGAAAGTGTAAAAGACAGTGAGTCACTCCAACTTACCATAGAGAAAGAAGAGGAACTTCTGTGTTTTTCTCTGTGGGAAATAGCTTTTTTCATTTAGGCTACTATGGGTGCATCACTGTGCATTACACATAAAGATGCCACTCTTTGAATGATCCGTAGCAGGAGAGAAGGAAGATGTGTTGCCCCACACCTTGTGTTCATGAGTATCTGTGAGATGTGCCCTTTGGCTGTGGCTGCTGTAGAATTTGTTATTTCGAGGCTCGTTCATTCACTAAATACTCCGGGAGCATCCACTGTGTTTCAGCCCCTTTACTGGGCCCTGGTGGTAGAGCAGCGAGTTAGACACTGTTTCTGTTTCTCTCCGAGATCTTTTTTTTTTTTTTTAAAGCTTGGCACCTGAGCTAACAACTGTGGCCAATCTTTTTTTTTCTGCTTTATCTCCCCAAATCCCCCCGGTACATAGTTGTATATCTTAGTTGCAGGTCCTTCTAGTTGTGGCATGTGGGACGCCGCCTCAACGTGGCCTGACGAGCGGTGCCATGTCCGCGCCCAGGATCCGAACCAGCGAAACCCTGGGCCACCGCAGCAGAGCGCGCGAACTTAACCACTCGGCCACGGGGCCGGCCCCTCTCTCCGAAATCTTAATAAAGCTAATAATTTGGTTGGGAAATTAAATAATTTAAACAAGCCATTGCAATAAAGCATGTTAGAACTCTAGAGAAATAGAGAGCACTGTGGGAGCACAGAGCAGGGGCATCTGGGAAGATTCCTGGAGAAGGAGATATCTGTGTCCTGAGGGATAAATAGAATTGACCAGGCAACATAGCAGAAGTCCTTGCAAGACTACGTTAGGGCTCAGGGACTCGAAGGAATGCTGTGTGTTTGTGCAGGTGAAAGAGATTTCAGTGTGACTGTGTTTGACTTTGAAGTGGAACAATGGATGATGTCATAAAGGTAGGTGAGGGCAAGCTCTTGCAGGGCCTAGGAAGCCCTGTGAAGGAAGTAGACTGTCCTGAGGTCATGGGAAGTCTTTGAAGGGTTTTAAGGAGAGAGCAATGACATGTTTGTTTTACCAAGATTGTGTAGATCAAATTGGAAGAATGACCGGAGTGGGAGGCCAGTTAGGAGCTATGGTTTAATTCAGGCACAAGATGATGATTGCTTGGTCTGGAAAATTGCTGAGGAAAGAGGTTTGAGAGAGATTTAAGAGGTAATACCATCAGGCTTGTTGGTGTGGAGATGGGAGAGAAGGAGGAGTTAAGAATGGTTCTTAAGTTGCTGATTTGGGCCACTGACCAGATGGCAATTCTGTTCTTTGAGTTAAAGTACGTAGAAAGAAGAGCAGGTTTGAGGGATGGGATAGGCTGGAATTATTTCTGTGTTAGATTCTGTGTTGTGTGTGGAGTGATTGAGAGATATCCAAGAAATAATACTTGATAGGCATTTCATTATGTAGGTCTGGAGCTTAGGAATTAGATCTGGGTTAAAGATATAGATGTGTTAGTCAACAGAATATAGAGAATTGTCGCCATGGCTGGGGATGAGCTACCTCAGGGACTGCATAGAGAGGGGGGCTTAAGTGCAATCATTAAGCCCAGGAGTAGAAAAGGAGCCCATAGAAAATCTAAGAAGGAATGGCCAAAGAAGCAGAAGGGAAAGCAGTTTGAGTGGGGAGTCACAGAAGCCAGAGGAAGAGAGTGTTTTAAGAAGCAGAGAAAGCTCAAACAGTGTCTAATGCTGCAGGGAGCTCAAGTTAGAAAAGGAGTGAGGAAGATTGTTTAGATTTGGCAATAAGGAGATGACTGGTGACTTCAACCAGATGGAAATCAGATTGCAGCGGGTCGAGGAATGACTGAAGGTGGGGAAGTAGAGACAATGAGTACAGGCAACTCTCTAAAAGTGTTTCCTGGAAACGACACCTGAACCAGGCATAATGCTGGCTGGTTGGGGTCAGAAGATGGGCAGCATACAGGGGCCTATGCAAATAAGTAAATACATTGAGGTCCTGAGAGGCAGCTTTTTCTTCGATGGAGAAAGGTGGTGTCCATATAGAAAGGGGGCGAGCTAGAATGGATTGGAATTGGGGCTTATAGTGTGAACTGATGATTTTCAGCATATGTGGGTAGATATAGAAATATAAATGTAAATACGCATATGTGTGTATTTATGGATGCACGTGCACACACACACACACCCGGTTCTCTCCAGGTCTTTCCAGAGGTCCTGGGAATGATGTACTCTAGTAGCAATGACCAGAGCTGGTCCAGATTTGTTTTTTAAATAACGTTCTCTACTAAAAGGAATCATGGCTCTTTGGAGAACGGACTGACCCTGGGCCTGGAGCCTAGACTATCTTGCTGTAGTCCAGCTACAAAGGAAGACTTTACCGGCCAGCTAGAGAGTAAGAAGGTGCTCGAGAATGATGAAGCATGTTAAAAGGACACAGGGCCCAGTTTGATGTGCTCTCACTGGCCAAATCTGAGAGAATTTGAGCATTAACATAAAGAGTGGTAGTAAAAGATTATAATCCACTGAACAAAATAAAAATCCTGAGTGCACACTGACACAAATAATGCATGAATAAGTAAATGAGAGAAAGGAAAGTTATTCATTGAAATGGAAGGCCAAATAAAAAATGTAGAAAGAATACTAGAACTAGAATAATAATCACTTGATAACTGCTATAGTTATAAGTAATTCAGGCAAGAAATATGAATGGATGCTAAAACTAGAGGGCAAAAGTAGCATGAAATGTGGGGTATTTCTGTAGCCTCAAAGCACCTCTCAACAAGATATTTATTAATTATAATGGAGAAAAAAATGCAGTGGAGAAAGCTAGCAGACATCTCGTGATTAAGGTTACCACCACCACCGAGGCAGTGACGTAGTGTCCACCCAAGAAGCTGCAGCAAGAAGACAGCGTCATTTCTGTGGTGGTCCTCTCAAAGCAGGTAGCCTACATCTAATTAAGAGGAAGCATCAGACAATCCTAAATTGAGCTCCAGTTGCTAAAATCTTCAAATCTACTTCAATCTACTGTGATCTTCAAAAATGTCAAGGAAAGACCGAGGACCTGTTCCACATTGAAAGAGACGAGAGAGAGAGAACAACTGGGGGCAGTGCCTGGCTGTTTTTGCTAAAAACAATTCTACTGGGGCAAAAGACAAAACTTGAGTGGGGTCTCTGGTTGAAGGGTATTCAGGAGTTCTTTGTAGTGTCATTGAAACTTTTGTGTAAGTTTGAAATTGTTTTAACATAAAAAAGGACACTATTAAGAGAATGAGAAGCAATGACAGCAAAATCCTGCTGGGAAGGGTCTGGTAGATGGGGAAAGACTGAAGACAGCTCAAAACGAGAGAGAGAGAGAGAGAGAGAGACAGACAGACAGACAGAGAGTTGACAGACAGTTGGTAGTTGATGGTCCCTGATAAGGAAGGGGAGGGTGGCACCCCTTCACAAGTGGATGGATTCCCTTGGGGATGAGGGCTCTGTTTTTGTTGTCATAGGGATGAGAGTTAAAATTCCACATGTAGAGGAAAGGATGGAGGTTGGGGACGGAGGGAATTTTGAAATCTCTAGGACCACTTAAGGTATATTTTCTTTCTTTGGGAATTGCAAACTGTTCTTTCAGTGGCGTTTAAAGAGGAAAAAGTGAACCTGAAAAACAAAGTTTAAGGAGTGCTGATCGGATCACTTTTTTCTCTCCTGGGAACTAGGATGTAATGTTGTCTGTTGAAAGTAATGGGGGACAAGTTAGAAATGTGGGGAAAGTGAAGGCTTGAGATAGCCAGCGCTGAGAAAGGGCTAAGGCAACATGACAGGATTGGGAGGCAGCATTGAGGGCTCAAGTGAGGTTGAAAACTGGGAATCTTTATCTGAGAGTCAAATACCTTCACTTTGAAAGAACTATTGATTTCTGATTGTGACATAGTGGGCTGGTTTGGTGGTGTTTTGCAGGGTGTTATCAGCATGTGGTATGGTTTGACATTGTTTCCTGAACCTTTGCCCACCTTGCTTGTACGCATGCTAATTAAATGCCGCATATCTGAGCAATAAAGTTTGAGGTCAGGCTTGGATCTGAAACTGCGTATCTTTCTCTGCTATGGTTTTTGAAATTATCTTCTTATTTCTAAAATGTTACAAGAACAGTAATTCTGTATTCTGTAGGAGTCTTAAGGTACTATTTGATTTAGCCTGTTAAAACTTTACTATAACATTTTACTCAGTTGTGTATTCTGCTCATTAGGGGGCTCCGAAGAGAGCCATGAAGGAGATCAAAGGAAGAACGGGTAAAGGGATAAGATAATGTGAAGGCAAGGAGAGCTGAGGACACACTTGCTAATTCTCCGACTTGTTACTGATGATATTTTTTCACTTGTCTGGAGTGGGGTGGATGTGGAGAGGAAGCGAGCTTAAAGTGCAGCGTGGGAGACCGAGGTTCCTCGCGGGAGAGGCTCTGCGTAGTCAGGATTGTTTCTACTGGAACGGTAACCGAGGAGCATCTCAGAATTCGTTTGCAGTGAGAACTTTGAATAGTAGCTATGTCCCTTTGTCCATTTGAGTGGGATGGTAGAGGTTAGGTCGAAGGATCTCTTAGACCTCCCGATAGTCCCCTCTGTACAAGGACTGTGCCGAAGAGGAGATGTAAAAATGTGAGCTCCTTGCAAGTTTCAGGAATCCATGTTTGCTTTTGAAATTAGGATAAAGAGTGTAGATTGCTGCCGAATTTGGTAAGAGAGAGATGATGCCTAGGTCACCTTTGTTTCCATCGGGGGTGTTCTTCCAGGGAATTCTGGTTCCTGCCAGTCCCAGATTTCTTAATGTTCTCAGATGGTTTCTGACTTGCCACTGTCTCAGCAGGCAAGGAATTTCACTGCTTCTTGCCATCATTTTCTGTGTCCTGGCAGGAATCTCTTAGTCTTCTTTCTTTCCAGCCTTTGTTCGGGGGGACTATGTCAGACTGGGATGAATTTTTTATATATTATGAAGTATCACACATATACAGAAAAATACAGAGTGTGAGTGAACGCCTTAATGAATGCTTAGGAAATGAGCACTCATGTGACAGTCACCTTGATCAGGAAGGAGGGCGTTACTAGCATTGCTAGCACCTCAGAAGCCCCCCACTTTGTGAGCCCTGCAACTGCTGCTCCTCCCTCCTTCCCAGAGACCCTCTGTCCTGACTGTTGACACTGTAGTTTGTTTCTGCCTGTTTTTAAACTTTATATATGTGGAACCACATAGTATGTGTTCTTTTGTGTCTGGCTAATTTGCCTCAACATTATATTTGTGACATTTAGATATGTTGTGTGTAGCTGTGGTTTGTTTATTTACATCGCTGTGTCATATTTCATTGTATTACACATTCTGCTGTTGAAATCTGGGACGTCTCCAGTTTTGACTATTCTGAGTAGTGCTGCTATACATTGTCGCTATGACCCTCAGAGCACGTGTGCCCAGCAGCATCTCTCCCGGTAATGCACTGCTGGGCCCAGTGCGTGGTTCGGGTTCCTGAGAGAATGCTCGGCTGCCTCCATACGGGCTGTATTTCACCTTGGCTACACGGCTCACGTCTCGCCGGCACTCAGTATTGTGTCAGACAGGAGTTCTTTCCCTCATCACCGGCCCCTCCTCATCTCACCTCTATTGCCCTTGTTTCCTGATGGTTTCATTGTTATCCTGGACTTGCTTTATGCAAAAATATTCGTATTTAAAAATATCACTGTGGGCCGGCCTGGTGGCTCAGCAGTTAAGTGCGCACGTTCCACTTTGGTGGCCCGGGGTTCCCTGGTTCAGATCCCGGGTGGGGACATGGCACCGCTTGTCAAGCCATGCTGTGGCAGGCGTCCCACGTATAAAGTAGAGGAAGATGGGCACAGATGTTAGCTCAGGGCCAGTCTTCCTCAGCAAAAAGAGGAGGATTGGCAGCAGTTAGCTCAGGGCTGATCTTCCTCAAAAAAATGAAAAAATAAAAAAAAATCATTGAAGTCCATCTTGCTTCAGTTTTATATCTTTCTTGCCCCTCTTCCAGTGAGATTAGACATGTGTGTGTTGGTTTTTGTTTACTGGGTGTGTCACAGGACAGCAGCACATTTGACTCAGACTGAGGCCTAGGGAAGTGACAAGTTTTGGATGCAGCCCGTGCCGCAGAAATGGACGGGATTGTGACAGAGTGCGGATGCTGTGGGGCGAGTGCTGGCCTCATTCCTTTGTGAACAGGGGAAAATATCTTGATGACTGAATTTTTTTTTTTTATTGTTGAAAGGAGCAACTTTGGAGCAAGTGGTTTAAATATAAAGGGAGGTAATACAAGGAAAAGTTAACAGGCACTTTAAAAATAAATTAAAAAAGAAAAGATAAGTGTTGAGATATTTGTAAGTTTTGTCAAACAAGTCATTTCAAGAGGGACTTTAGAATGGGAGTCTGGGAGAGTCAGTTTTATCAGTTTGGGGAACCGACTTGATTTTTTAACAAAAGAGAAAGTTTTGTGTATAAATTGTTGTGGGAGGGGTTGCTCTGGGTAAATGGAATAAAAAAAACCCTTTCCAATCACTATGTTTGCCATTTTCTGTCCAGGTTAAGGAATATTTTTATCCTATAAATGGAGTATATTTCTTTGCCTAGGGAACGTGTGTTAAAAGCATAATAAATATTTTTGAATGACAATTATGATTTACATTTCTGGAAAATAGGAAATCCGTTAGTTGATATTTCTCTTTAGCACATCTTACTTTGTAAGACTCTCTCAAGTATTCCCTATATAAGGTAAATCTTTTTGCTGAAAGCAACAGAAGGCAGTTGCTGTTTATGTTGGACCTCACATCAAGGTTCTCCACTTACACTATTGTAGGGGAATAGCAAACATAACGTAGTAGTATGCGTTCCACAAATAGAAATTGTACTGCCGGCTTCCCATCCGGGGAGGTCGCAGAGGGCCCGGCCGCAGCCCACCAAGGCGCTTTGTTTTGAATCTCACTTCCATCCTCCGCTCTCCTGTGCCCTGTTCATCTCTGTGCTGCCTGCAGGGGAGGGAGCGGGCACAGTGCCCGTGGGGCCTTTTCCTTTCCTTTCTGAGCGCTACTCTTTGCTCTCTAAAGACCTGAAAAGTATATAGCCAAAAAATATGGAATTCAGAATATAATTCAGGTGTATTCTGACCACTTCTGCACTTTTGCTCAATACTGAGATTCACAGAGGTTCTGAAGTGTGTCTCCTTTTGTATTTCCTCAGTTTCCTGGGGCAGCCATCACAAATGGAGTAGCTTAAAACATAAAGAATTTATTTTCTCACAGTTCTTGAGGCTGGAAGTCCCAAATCAAAGTGTTGTCAGGACTCATGTTCCTTCTGAAGTCTCAGGGAGGATGCTTCTGTGCCTCTTCGGGGTTGCTGGTAATCCTTGGCATTTCTTGGCTTGTGGCCGCCTTACTCTGATCTCTGCCTCTGTCATCCCATGGCCTTCTCCCCGTGTGTGTCTCTGCTTTTCTTAGAGGGACACCAGCCATTGGATTAGAGCCCACCCTGATGCAGTACGACCTCATTTAATTAAATCTGCAAAGACCCGCTTTCCGAATAAGATCACATTCTGAGTTTCTGAGTGACATGAATTTTGAGGGGATGCTGTTCAACCCAGTATACCTTCCTTTTGTCTTTCTCCCCATCAAAGGTTAATTAAACATTTCCAAAACAGCTCCATGCGGTGGCTGACCCGGGTCGGCGAGAGGAGCCTGGGAGCACTTAGCCCTGGGTATAGGCAGTGAAGTGGGTACATTGTGTGTTGACTATAGGTTGGCCTGTTTTTCATTAGTAGTACATCCTGGCAATTCTATGCCATGTCAGTGATAAAATACTCATACCCACAAAATCTTTTGTTCTAAATTTTACCCACATGTGTGATTATTCTTGAGTTTTAATAATATATATGTAGGCTTTTTATTTAACTTAGCACATTTTATTATTAACCCTTTAATAATTGTTGCATTCTACATGGAAATGAATTTGGAGAACTTAGTTATGTGGTCGTTCCCACGCTTGTGGAGACTCAACTTCATATAGTCATTTTGAAAGTAAGTTCCTAAGAGTTTTGGATCGTTTAAACTTGTTTTGGACATAGTTTATGTCCCCAGTCCCTGTCATATTACATATTATTGCATTTAAAAGTAGATTAGAAACAGTGATAGAACAGCGATTATAAAAAAGAAGAAACTCAACGTGAATTACTTCAGTGTGACCTCTTGGAGTTTTTATTTTTATGTTTAAAATTTTAAATAGAAAGAAATAATTGATAAGCTGGACTTCATTACAATTAAAAAACTTGTGCTCTGCCAAAGACAATGTCAACAGAATGAGAAGACAAGTCACAGACTGGGAGAAAATGTTTGCAAAAGACACATCTGTTAAACAAAATGTACAAAGAGCTCAACAATAAGAAAACAAAAAACCTGATTAAAAAATGGGCCAACACCTTAATAGAAAACTCACCAAAGAAGAGACACAGATGGCAAATAAGCATCTGAAAAGATGCTCCACATCGTATGTTATCAGAAAAACACAAATGAAAACAACAGTGCAATAGCACTACACACCTGTTAGAATGGCCAAAATCCAGAACACGGGCAATTCCAGATGCTGATGAGGATGTGGAACGACGGGAACTCTGAGTCATTGCTGGTGGGAATGCAAAATGGGGCAGTCAGTCGCTTTGGAAGACAGCCTGGCAGCCTCTTACAAAACTGAACATACTCTTCCCATGCAATCCAGCAATCCGTCTGCTTGGTATTTACCCAAAGGAGTTGAAAACTTATGTCCACATAAAAACCTGCACGTAGATGTTAAAGCAGCTTTATTCGTAATTGCCAAAGCTTGGAAGCAACCAAGATGTCCTTCAGTTAATGAAGTGATAAATAGCCTGTGGTATATCCAGACAATGAAATGTTATTCAGTGCTAAAAAGAAATGAATTATCAAGCCATGGAAAGACGTGGAGGAACCAGAAGCCACTCGGAAGATTCAAGTACATGACACTCTGGAAAAGGCAAAAATATGGGGACAGTAAAAAGATGAATGGCTGGCAGGTGTTGAGAGGAGGAGGCAGGGATGAACACGTGGAGCACAGAGGGTTTTTAGGGCAGTGGGCCTACTGTGTATGACACCATAATGATGGCTGCAGGTCATTATACGTTTCTCCCAGTGCATAGAGTATACAGCACCATGAGCGAACCACATGTGAGCTGTGCACTTTGGGCGACTATGATGTGTCAGGAGAGGTTCACCAGTTATGACAACTCTGTCCCTGCAGTGGGGGATGGTGGTAATGGGGAGACTGTGCATTGTGGGGGCAGGACATCTGTGGGAACTTTGTGTACCCTCCTCTCAATTTTGCTGTGAACTTTAAACTGCTCTAAAAAAAAATAGTCTTTATTAAAAAAAAAACTTAGGGAAAAGTGTGAATTGTGATGTGTAACATGTAATACTTTGCTTGGTAAGTGAACTGTTGTGCGAATTTTAATATCTTTAGAATTGAAATTTATTCTTTATTTGTAATTTGTTTTAAATCTAAAGAAAGAATCAAAATAAAGCATCACATCAGAGTCAGCCCTGATGGCCTAGTGGTTATAGTTTGGCACACTCCGCCTCAGCGGCCTGGGTTTGGTCCCCAGGAGCAGAACCACACTGCTCGTCTGTCAGTAGCCATGCTGTGGCGGCAGCTCACAGAGAAGAACTAGAAGGACTTACAACTAGGATATACAACCATGCACTGGGGCTTTGGGGAGGAAAAAAAAGAGGAAGATTGGCAACAGATGTTAGCTCAGGGCCAATCTTTCCTGCCAAAAACAAAAAACCAACCATGACATCACTGGTATGCTTTAGTAGTGGCAGATATTAGAAAACAAAATACCTCAGGATTCTTTTTGATAGCACTTCAGATGGTTCATACAGAGATGAAGTGTGTGAGTCAATCAGATATGTCCATGTAGAAGGGGCTAGAGCTGAAATGGACAGCTGCTGAGCTCACAGAAGATACCTTGAGACAACTGGGTCATTGTTTCACGAACCTCTGTAGTCAGTGATATAGGAGTGCCTGTATGTGGCCAGTATTCACAGTTCATACAAAAATCAAAGAGATTAGTGCCTCCTGGAAGTAATTCTTTGAACCTTGTGGAATTTGCTCTTTTGGAAATGTTTCTTCATATGTGACGTTTTCTGGAACTTTGGAAGAATTTTATTCATTCTTCTTAATCTCACCTCATCGTTGGAAAAAGCTGCAGAAAGACTTTTTGGACAATATGGAATTCTCATTTTGAAGGTAGACGCAGTAAAGCTAGATTTTGAAAAGTTAATGTCAACTTTGAAGTACTTTGTGCTCCAAAGAAAATGTGGATACGTGGATTAACTTAGATTTTGTCTTCTGCTAGCACAGTTTTTCTCTTCTGAATTGTAATTTTTTTCCTGGTGTAGAATTTTGGATGAGGTTAATCACATAGAAATGTGTTTGCAAATAGCTGGAGTCTGCCTTGAATAAAGTACACTGAAACACCAAGCTTTAAAGCTCTTCTTCGAAGATAAGTGCACAGAAATTTTGGTGAAGGCTATTTACTGTGTAAAAGAGAAAATGTAAGGAAATGGACATTTACATAGAAAAAAAGAATCAGATTTTGAAGAAGAGTGCCAGAAGAAACAACAAAAGATGCTGATCTTACGGTGCCTGGGGAAATGAAAACAGCGGTGTTGAACACCCCAGTCATTTTCACCAAGAACGGGACGCTTGTTCTAAAGCAATGGATCAGATAATGTCTGAGTTCACAATTATTTAGCCATTTTCTCTGATTTTGCAGAAGAAATAGTTGAGAAGTGGAAATTTCTTGACCCCAGAGGCATTTGTAAATGGTTTGAATGTATCTCGAAAAAACAAAGGCGGCAGTACTACTACATTTTTTGGAATTTAATGTTAAGTGAGATTTTTATGACTCTCTGACAAACTTATCTTTATGTCTAATATTTTCCCAAAATATTTAAGTATCTTTGGCTTCATTTGAAAAGACATTTCTAAATTAAAATTAATAAAGTGTGTTTTATCATCAATTATGACAGATCTGGCTATATTCTTTATAGAACATAAGCATACAAAGATCAACTTTGACAAAGTTCTTGACATTTTTGAAGTTAAGGCTCAAAATAGCAAATATTGTTATTCATTACTATAACAAACCAATATGTAGATATGTTATTTCCCTTTTTCAAAAACACGTTAATATGACTCCATTGCTTTTTCCTTTTTTATACTATAATGTTTATTTTACTTAAAAAGTGGCAGAGTTATTCATATAAAGTTAAATAAAAGAAAACCTTTAATGTCTGCATTTCTTTTTAGGCTGTTACCATTATTCATTTCTTTTTTTTCTTTTTTTTTTTTAGATTTTTTAATTTTTCCTTTTTATCCCCAAAGACCCCCCATACATAGATGTATATTCTTAGCTGTGGGTCCTCCTAGCTGTGGCATGTGGGACCCCGCCTCAGCATGGCCTGACGAGTGGTGCCACGTCGGTGCCCAGGATTCGAACTGGCGAAACCCTGGGCCGCCGAAGCGGAGCGCACATGAACTTACTACTCGGCCACGGGGCTGGCCCCTATTCATTTCATTTTATTATTATTACTGAAAATAATTTTGTCCTACAGGGAGGAGGGTGTTAAAAAGCGATCCTATCTCGTGTCAGATACTCCAAATATATGCTGGCCACAGAGACGGCGAGGAGGGCACTTGGGGGCAGGCAGAGCTGTGGTACCGGGTGTCTCTCAAAGTCGCGATGGTAGATGGGAGATGGTTTTAGAAGGTGTATTTTGGAAATCCATGAAAATTATTTGAACAATATTTTGGGTAACATTTGCCAATATTTAGAAATAAGTGGGTTTTTTTTTAAGGAAAAAATTACTCTTTTGAAAATCTAGTATCACTGTGACAGCGTCTTAGGTATTTGATTCTAGACAGCTGAGAAGTAATACCCAGTTTATGAGCCAGCGGTTCACTCTGTCGTCATGTTTGGTCTCTCATTGGAAGAACCTTGAGAACTCGATATTTACTTCTCAGTCACACGCCTCTTAAGCCCTTCAGTTAAGATATTCCTAATTCTTAACTAACTCTTTTCTAGAAAATGCATTTTGCAGTACAGCTGTCCTGTACTTTTAAAGTCAACTCTTCTATTTTAAACATGAAATCATGCAGCCAATTAAAAAATTATCTAGTGAGTTGCTAATAGAACCTTCAGCAACAGATAGAAAAGTTTGGAAATTAAAAATTTTAAAGTTCAAACTGCTTGACTTGCACATTTAGGTTCATAGATATTTACACCTTTTTTCTACTTCCAGACAGTAATTTACTTTGTTGGGCTGCTCAAAATATAATAACAATAGACACTTCACTCTGGATGCAAATATGGATGCAAAAAATTTGAAAAGACTCGGGGGTCTTTTCAAAACCCCTCCTTCAGAACCCATTCTTTTCTCTGAACTAGGATACCTGTTGTAGAAGGGGACTTTTGTGTTGTCTCTCAAGCCTGCAGAGGACATGGCAGTTGCTGACACTCTTCACAGACCCTCCAGTGGGACCAGCCGAAGACCGCCCAGCTGCAGGGTTCACTTTGACCTGGGTCATTAAATTGTTATTGTGCAAGTTGGGAGATAGGAATAGCTGTCGTTTCACGAGCAAATTTGCCCATAAAAGAAAAAACATTGAAACATGTTTTATTGTTAATACTGTTTGTAGCATTAATAGATATAAAGAAATGAGTTCTATTTTCTAGATTAGTGGTTTTCAAATTTTTTTGGACTCAGGATTGCTTTACGTTTGTAAAAATTGTTGAGAACCTCAAAGTGCTTTTATGCAGGTAAATATTAAAACTGAGGATTAAATATTCATTTCAAATCACAATAATAAATCATGACATGTTATAAGTTATTTTATGAAAAATAAGTATATTTACAAAATAAAAAACTTAGAATAATGACATTGTTTTACATGTTTGCAAATCTCTTTAATGTCTTGCTTAATAGAAGACAGCTGAATTCTCATCTGCTTTTGCATTCAATCAATTTGCAATATGTTATTTTCCTTGAAGCATTTGAAGAAAATCTGAGTTCACACGGATATGTATTTGGAAAAGAGAAGAGGACTTTAATAGCCTTTTCAGATAATTTTGGATGTTCTTTGATGCAACACTAGAACTTAACAAGTGGTAGTTTCTTTCTTGCTTGCTTTCTTCTTTTTTTTTTTTTGCTGGGGAAGATTTGCCCTGAGGTAACATCTATGGCCAATCTTACTCTTTTTTTGCTTGAGGAAAATTAGCTCTGAGCTAACATCTGTGCCAGTCTTCCTCTATTTTATATGTGGGATGCCTCCACAGCATGGCTGATGAGTGTAGTGGGTTGTACCTGGGATCTGAACCTGTGACCTGGGCCGCTGAAGCAGAGCATGCAGAACTTTAACCATTTGTCCATGGGGTCGGCCCTGTTTTTTCTGTTTTTTTTTTTTTAAAATAGCTAGGCTTTTTTGTTTTTTTTTTTAAACTAGGAAAGATTCACCTTGAGCTGACTTCTGTTGCCAATTTTCCTCTTTTTTTTCCTCCCCGAAGTCCCAGTACATAGTTATATATCTAGTTGTAAGTCCTTCTAGTTCTTCTATGTGAGCCGCTGCCACAGCACGGCTGCTGAAGACGAGTGGTGTGGTTCTGCACCCGGGAACTGAACCTGGCGCACCAAAGTGGAGCACGCTGAACTTTACCTGCTAGGCTGTCAGGGCCAGCTCAACAAGTGGTAGTTTCTTAAAGGTTAGTTGCAGTGTGGTGTCTGAAGCCGTTTCAATGAACTCTTCATTCTCTGTTCCATTAAAATCTATTGATGTATCTTGTACCCTTGATGGATCTTTTATCCATGTGTGATATTGTAATATAATGCGTAGGTTATTTGAAAAATGCTGATCTCTTGAGATTTCCAAATGTTAAAACATTTCCTTGTATAGTATGACATTCACATTTGCTAATATCATCATTGCTGTCATCTGAAAAGTCTTTAAGTATTGGGAAACTCTCAAGCTCCTGGTAGTGGACACAAGTTTTCCTAAATAGTAATTTTTACTTATAAGTTTGAGTTTTTCTCATTCGCCACAATACTGTTACTTATTTTCCTTGAAGTGACAAGACTCACTTCATTCATTTTCAAGAAAATGTCTGCCAAATAGCCAAGACTGAATAACTAGTTTGCCTGGCAGTTCTTTCAAGTTAAAATGAAGTTTCATGACCGGACGGCTAATTCGGCTTACACCTCAAGCAGTGGCCCAGATCTTTTCCTAGAGCCTTGTGCCTGGTGCTTTATTCGTATTGCCCAATTCATCACGCAGACTATTACAATAATGTGTCCTCAAGGTGGTGATTGAATAGAATTAATAATTTTTACTGTGTCGTCAGGGACATTCTTCAGTGAAAATGGTTTTTTTCCTGCTAATGCAGGAAGGTGAAAGACACGGTGACTCCTAGCACAGCTGGGGGCTACCGCCTTGACCTCTGCTGAGGCACCAGCAGCGCTTCTGTGCTGTCAGGGCAAATGGTAACCCCGCTGTTGCAGGGTAACCTGGAGATTCAAAAAAGCTCTTCAATGTTTTGAATATTTCAGCATCTCTTGTATTTTGTTGCCAATGATTCACGTAGATCCTCTTTGATGATTCAGTGTACTGAGTAACAGACAGATACAAACAAAACAGCAAGTCCGTTGTTCTGGAGATTCACCCATTTGTAAGGCAAAAGTGTGATTCTTCAGATGAGATGTCAGCTTAGTCTCATGCTGCAGCTACAGCTTTAATCGGATGAGTTCCTGTGTTGTCGCAAGGTGACGGTGCTGAGGTTTTGTTTTTCTGACTTTTCCTCCAGTAGGCATTCAGCAGTATCAACTGTAAAACTCTCAGCTGGTACGTGTGCTTCCCCAGCCAGTGCTGCGTGGCAGCCAACCCTATAAGATGCTTCTGGCTTTTGCATTTCTAGTTTGAAAAACATTACAATACTATATAAAACAATATATTGTGACATAATAGAGCTTATCACATCTAAGTTTAAAATATTCAATTCCTTTTTCTTTATACTTTGAATGATTGGTCTCAAAATAACACTGCAACTTAACTGGCATCATAAATATTATTTAAAAAATGTTCCATTGCATAAGACACAATAAGATCAATTATTCATACTTATAAAGTTGAGAGAAATTTGGCTTTCATCATAACTTCATTTCTTATTTGTAATTTCACCCAGTTCCCCGGGAGTAGACCCTTCCATCCCTGAGTCAGAGGACTCTTGAAATGCCAGTTTCATTTTTTTTTCAGCATTTTTACATGTAGACAGTGTTGTTGTAGGTTGGGAATGTTAGTCTTGAATCCCATTATAAGACAACAATTCATCCTTAAATTAGGAAAAAGTGTGTTATAAATAAATTTTGTTTTAGAATTAGATAAAATATTATTAAACTCTAAAATGAGTTTCAATTAAAATTAAAATTTTTATTTGAAAACTTGAAAATATTACTGTGAAACTGAAGGTACCCGGTCCTGTTGTGTTTCTGTGTAGGTTGCCAGGGAAAATTTGGGATTCAAAACAAGAACCTGTTGAACCATAACAAAGGCATAGAGGCTATAGCAGCAATCACCAGAGACAGCTAGTGAGAGCACAGTAGTAGTACTAAGAACAAACAATCCATGAAGACACACCTCTTCATACCCTAACCCTCTGTAGAATTAGAACACACAAGCCACATTCCATTAAGTGTCAGAGTGGTGATGTTATCACACATCGTGTAGCTTCTGGAAAGTTCTACCATACACTCAGAATGAAAGTGAAAAAGGCAAATAATGCTTAGCTTTCCTATGAAAACAGTTGGGAACTCAAGGACCCCCTGAAGGGTTCCCAGGGACCTCCTGTGGTCCCCTGGCCACTCTTAAAGAGCCACGCTTCTAGACATTTGAATCCACCTTCAAAGAGCTTTAAAAGTCACCTCAGAAAATCACTGTACATCTTTTATGTTTTGCAGCTCTAAAGGAAGTGTGATAATTCCACATTAAGATCCTCCTCATCCAGGCCTTGTCTGGTGATTCTCATAGAGTTAACTCTGATATCTTTTGTCATGTCATATTGATAAGGGCGAGGGTCAGAAAGTGGAAGAATGGTGGGTACTTTGATTACATGACATAAGTTGATTAATTAATTAATTGTTTTAGTTGGAGAAGAAATGTATAATCTTGGTTCAAGGCTAGGCTTTATTGGTGTAGGACCATGTCCCTCATTCCTTGACTGAGTTTATGACTGGAGAGTGTGAAGATTTGGATAAGAACATTGATCTTTTCTATCTAGGGTCTTGCTGCTGGGGCTTAACTGCTAGACTGTCACAGGACGGAGGTCTTGGCTTCCTCCCAGGTGGCAAGGATAACACGGGGGTGTGTCCTCCCCTCGGAACACTGCTCACCTCTCCGGTCCTGATATCAGAGCTCTCGAACGTTGATTTAATGTGATAATTAGTTAGGAGTAACTTGCCCAGTAAACAAAGTGGATTTTATAGTATTGTGCTATTAAGATTGGAAAGTTGTTAAGTTATGAAATACTATATTTCTATGTAGTATAGTACTACATTTCTTTGATTCTAAGATGCACATTTTGGCACATTTTAACAACACTGAATGAGAATGTGTTTTTCAATCAAACATGCATCAGTTTAACTGGTGGCATCTTTTTTTTCCATTTTTGTGAAGTAGTATCAGTTTTTGTTTTATCTTTGAAATGTTATCTTCAAATATATTTCTTTCGATGTAATTATAAATACCTATTTCATAAGGAAGACTACAGTATATTTCACTCTTTAATGGTTTCTGTATTTTTCTTCTAAAAAAATAACAGAATCTGGCAATAATTTATATATGTATTTTTTCTGAAGTGTGCACTTCCACATTAAGCGCTTCATGGCAAATAGAAAATTAACATTAAATTCTATTTTTGTAAATTCTTTAAAAGTTTGCTTTCCTTTTTTAAAAATCTCTTTTGCTGCTTCTGTTTTAAATTTGATATTGAGTATTTAATTCTGTTTGTAATAGGTTTATTTTAGGACAGTGGAACTTATAGAAGAACCTATAAAAGGGTCTCCTGGTCTGAGTTTCTACTTCAAAATTAATGGGCTTCCCATATTTCTGAAAGGCTCCAACTGGATCCCAGCAGATTCGTTCCAGGATCGAGTAACCTCTGACTTGTGAGTGATCATCTTTCTTTTCTTCCTTGTGCTATATTTGTTCTTTTAGTTCCTCTTTTTATTAACAGTCCCACAAAGCTTACGAATTACCCGTTTTTACTTTCTTTAGTTCCAGTGGAAGGAACTGAGAGGTAATACAGAATTCTAGAATTTTGGAAACTTTAGAATGAAAAAGATTTTTAAATAATATATTCCATTCTAATGAACTATAGATAGTCTTACAGCTAAACTGAGACTGCTGAAACCATCCAATTTTGAGAAAGCTATTATATATTTTCTCTGGAGGAACAAGGAAATTACTAATGCACATTCAGGGTTAGTCTCTGAAAAAAATAATTTGGCTTTTTCAGTTTTTGAAAAATACCTTAAATATTTTTGTGCATGCTTTTAAAAAAAATGGGAACTCATATGTACCTCTTCATGCTAAGACATTTGCATGTTCTTTTACTTTTCTCCTTAATACGAAAACCTAAAAAAAAATCTTTAAAATTCTAGATCTGGAAAAAAATTTAAAGTATTTTTCTGAAGCTTTGAGAATAGAACTTTACAAGAAAATTATATTTCCTGATTGAGTTTATAAACTATCATCTTTGTAATAGTGAAAATAAACATATTTAACTTACTTACAAATGTATAAATATGCACTGTGGCATATTATTTGATGCTTAGAACGTAGATGTGGTTGGTAACTAAACTCTAATTTTGCCAAAAGTTGTAGGAATTTTCTTTTACTTCAGAATGTGTATATCGTTTTGAAGTTCATATGAAAATGGAATTATTCTCCAGACACAGACAAAGACAGTTTGCTGTCTCTTTCCTTTTCAAATGCTCCTCTTCTCTCCTGGCTGGTTTCGGTGGTGGCTGTTTGTCACAGCTGGTCCAGTTACTGACCCTGCCTATGGGTGTCTTTTCTGGAAAAACAGTGCTCTGGGTCCCCGCCAGCCTGCTATTGGGTTTCTTCCTTCCTTTTTGGATGCTCTTTGGAGATGGATGGTACACGCTCTCAAAGAGGCTGTAAATTTCTAGATTTTCCTGAGGGTAATGTGAATAGAAATTGGAAAAGCAGAAAGGAAATTTACTAGAGAAACAAGTACTGGACTGGAGAAATTGTAAAAAAGGAGGTAAGTGTCAGCGAGGTACTAATATTCAAACTTTGATTTTCATCTTACAGTTTGCAATGGTTATATAAAATTAGCACATACTTTCCGAGGTATACAACTGTATTTTTCTATAGGAATAACTTTAAGACAAAAGTTTAGTTTTAAAAATAGTATAATAACATTACTGAAAATTTAGAAAGAAAAGATATCACCCATAATTTTTCTAGGTTTGTTTATTTTATGTGGTTATAGTTAATGAATATATAATTTTGTCTCACTTTCTTCACTTAGCATTAAATCCAAACCATCCTAATTTTAAAATGTGTTTTTCTATGTGTTTGCTAACCACAATGTGTTTTATAAATCTTTTTTTTAACATTTTCAAATTTTCAGATTAGCATTTGTTTTAAAAACTTCTTTATAGATTGCGCCTCCTTCTGCAGTCTGCTGTGGATGCGAACATGAACACTCTCCGGGTGTGGGGAGGAGGGGTCTATGAGCAGGACGAGTTCTACGAGCTCTGTGATGAACTGGGGATAATGGTGAGTGGCTGGCAGCATTTATTTGTTGGTGGGTCACTGTAGCCTCAGTTGGACCTCTGATGCTCTGAATGGGCGATATTGCTCACTCCTTCTTGTCTCAGAGCCAGGCATGATGTTGCATTTTTTTGTGAAGGAATAAATGACATCTTGCAAACCCAGAGCCGTAGCTGATAGCAAACATCATAATTATTTGATTATTTTTAAATGATAGACATTCTATATATTAGTTTAGTTATATCTAAGTATATATCTATCTACATTTTCTTTGTAATTTTCTTTGTGATATGAGGGTTTGCATAAAAAATAAAATATTTAAAAATTTTAACCGTAAGGAGATCTATCAAGAACTAGAGAGAGGAAAAATAGTCAATAAAGAAAAAATGTGCTTAATACTGTTAAGTACTCCAAAATTTATTTGTTTCCAGATATTTTTTGATTTCTCCTTTAATTTCTTCAATGATCCATTGCTTGTTCAATAGCATATTGTTTAGTCTCCACATCTTTGTCCCTTTCTCAGCTTTTTTCTTGTAATTAATTTCTAGCTTTATAGCATTATGATTGGAGAAGATGCTTGTTATTATTTCAATTTTTTTAAGTTTATAGAGGCTTGCCTTGTTTCCCAACATATGGTCTATCCTTGAGAATGTTCCATGTGCACTTGAGAAGAATGTGTATTCTGCTGTTTTTGGATGAAGTGTTCTATATATGCTTATTAAGTCCAACTGTTTTAGCTTTTCGTTTAGCTCCACTGTTTCCTTGTTGATTTTCTGTCTGGATGATCTGTCCATTGATGTGAGTGGGGTGTTGAGGTCCCCTATTATTATTGTGTTCTTTTTAATATCTTCTTTTAGGTCTGTTAATAGTTGCTTTATGAACTTCGGTGCTCCTGTGTTGGGTGCATAGATATTTATAAGCATTATTTCTTCTTGATGGAGTGTCCCTTTGATCGTTATATACTGCCCCTCTTTGTCGCTCTTTACCTGCCTTATCTTGAAGTCTCCTTCGTCTGATACAAGTATTGCGACACCTGCTTTCTTTTGTTTGCCATTAGCTTGGAATATCGTCTTCCACCCCTTCACTCTGAGCCTGTATTTGTCATTGGCGCTGAGATGTGTTTCCTGGAGGCAACAAATTGTCGGATCGTGTTCTTTAATCCATCTTGCCACTCTGTGTCTTTTTATTGGAGAGTTCAATCCATTTATGTTTAGGTTCATTATTGACGTATGAGGCCTTAATGCTGTCATTCTGTCACTGGTTTTCCGGTTTTCTTGCATTTGCTTTGTTTCTCGTCCTGTGTATTTTGGTCTACCCATTGATTACTGCAGTTTCTTATGCTGTGTTTCTTAGTTTTTTCCTTATTTATTTTTTGTGTCTCTGTTCTGCTTTTTAGTTTAGTGGCTACTCTGAAGTTTGTATTCAGAATCTTGTGGATAACAGTCCATTTTCTGATGGCCTCCTATTTCCATAGTCAAAACTGATTCAGTCCCTTTCCTCCCTCCCTCCTAAGTTGTTTTTCTCATGTCTTATTCCAACTTGTGTTGTGAGTTTGTGGTTAAAGTGACAAGATTGTCTTTGTTTTTGGTGTTTTCTTTCCCTTTATCCTAGTGCTATAGTTGAAGATTTGCTATCCTATTCTGATTCTCTCTGTCTGTCTCCTTACTCTGTGTTTTGTGAGCCCTTTCTCCCTTTTTTCCTTTTTTCAGGTATGAGGGCGTTCTTGAGGATTTCTTGGGGGGGGAGGGGGGGCGGGTCTCATGGCTACGAAGTCCCTTAGCTTACTTCCAGATAAGTAAACTGACATGTGGAGAGGCTCCATAACTTGCCCAAGCTCACAGAGCAGATGTGTGGTGCAATCGGATTCTGACTCAGGCTGACTTATTCGGGCCAAGCTCAGCTACTGCGTCATAACGGCCTCCCTAGAAATGGACTGTCTGGTTTCATTAGTAGAATGCCCGTGTTGTGGTCCTTTTGGCCATGAAAAGTTAATTCCTTTATAAACAAGGTGTTTCTTAACAGTCTGGTCCATCTCTCAATACCAAATTCCAGGTGAAGATTAGGGTGAATTAGGAATGAGGAGGGGGAAACTCCTGCTTTTGAAATTTCATATTCCCCTCAACACACACACAGTGTTTTCTTATTTAACTTCCCCTTTCTTCTCTTTATTCTCTGCCCACCTAGTGTCTTCTCTTCTCAGGTTTCCCTGTGGCCCTGGAGCGCCATAAGGCCTGTGCCTGCCTTTCCCGGGCCTCACGCACAGCAGTGCTCCAGTGATCTTACCCATCCCATCCGGCTAACTTGGGTTTCGTTTGCGTTAAAGAGAGTCCCCTAAGTTCAGAAGGAAGAATTTCTCTCTGTGTGATCATATCTGTGGAAGTGCCTTATTGCCTTCTGTTTGACTTGATAGGTGTGGCAGGACTTCATGTTTGCCTGTGCCCTTTATCCAGCTGGCCAGGGTTTCTTGGACTCCGTGAGAGCAGAAGTTGCTTACCAGGTACGTTATCACTGTTCTAAGAAGGAAGATGCTTATGTTCCAGTTCTGCCTTTTGTTAAACCGCTCCTGCTTACTTTTTGTTTTTTCTTTACTAAATCCCATGAAAAACCACAGTCACGTAATTGACTCCCTAGGTGACTACACCCAGTCTCATGGCTTTAAGACCACCTATATCTTGATGAACCCAGCCCTGGTGGTCTAGTGGTTAAGACCCAGTGCTCTCACTGCCATGGCTGGGGTCCTGTCCTGGTCAGGGAACCACACCACTTGCCTGTGGATTGTCATACTGTGGTGGCTGTGTGTTGTTGTGATGCTGAAAGCTGTACTACAGGTATTTCAAATTCCCTCAGGATCATCTATGGTGGACAGGTTTCAGAATAAGATAGACTAGGAAGAAGGGCTCCCAGAATAAGATAGACTAGGAAGAAGGACCTGGCCACCCACTTCCAAACAAATTGGCCATGAAAACCCTGTGAACAGCAACAGAGTGTTGTTGCTAGAGCACCACTAGATGAGAGGATGGTGCAACAAGACTGAGCAGGGCTCTGCTTTGCTGCCCACAGGGTCACTGTGAATCAGGACTGACTCAGTGGCACTAACAGTATGCTGGTGACCCCGGCTTGTCTACTGAGTTCCTGGTTCTTACATCCAGCTACCTTTGGTGCCTCCCCTTGGAGGTGTAATAGGCATCTCAACTGTAACGTGTCCAAACCAAGCTTACATTATATTACTTTTCCCAAATTTGCTTTCCCTGCAGTTTTCCCCACCTCAATAAATGGCAATGCCAGCCTTTGAATTTCATTTCTCAGGTCAAAAATTTGAAGTGATTCTTACACCTTGGTTTCTTTTGCATTCCACATGTACACACTTATATTTATATTTATAGATCTATAAATGCAAAGAAGTGAATCCTAACTCTGTCCGTTGGAAAGGCCTAGAAACAATGGACAATGTAATAATGTTGAGCATCCTTATATTGAAATAATCCTTGCTGTTAAGAGAAGGGTTTCTTACAGAAATGGCTGATTCCAGGTCTGGGACAGGAAATATACTAGGTAATCCTGGAGTATTTTGACACACAGATAACAAAGAAGCTATCAAAGATGTGTCAAAAGAACTTGACGAGACTCCGATCAACTAAGAGTAGGACAATTTGGGATTTAATAAAGATAAGAATGTCAGTGGATTGAAATCCACCAAGTACGTTAATATCCAAGAGTTCATAATTTTAGTGTCTGTGGATGTGTATTTCTGTGAATAACCAAAAGAAATGCAAGCACGTGATTCTTGTAGCACTCAAGATAGTAGTTACTTTTGGAAGGAAGAAGGGACTGCAGTTAGGAAGCGGTGCATGAGGCTTCTTGGGGTGGTTGGTAAAGGTCTCTTCCTTGGTCTGGGTGGTGGTTATGAGGGTGATTGCCTTATAGTAGTTAAGTATCTTGTAATTTGTTTTCTGCATCTGTTTTATTTTTTTTTAAGAAAAAAGGTTTAAAAAGTGCATGTTGAATCATCCCTTGCTCAGAGCCCTGCGCATAAACTTAAAGATCCTCACCATGCACTATGCTGTCCTGTCTGCCATTTCACCTCCAAGCACCACGTTCCCCATCTGTCTGTGCCCAGGAACGGCTTCCCCGTCACCCTCCCTTGTGGATCACCTCACTCATTCTCTTCTGGCCCCTCTTACCTTGAGCATGACTTTCTCTAGGAAAACCTTTCCATATCTGGAATTCTAGAGTAGATCCTTTGTCCTTTGTGACACACGTCACACTTTGAATGACTTGTTCAGTGTATTGTCACTCCTGCAAGCTTGTGATCTCGCTAAGGTCTTGGGCTTGTCCCCTCTGTATCCTCATGACCTGGCTGTGGCTAGATGGATGGATGGATGAATAACTTTTAGAGGTTTTAATTTTCTTTTATACAAATGATGAAAATATATCTACGCGCCTTCAATTCTTTTATGTATTATTAAAGAGAAGGAGAACTTTTCTTATGCAGAATTTGTTGAAATTTTAAAGTAAAGCTTACCATAAAATTCTAGATCAGATTGAAGTGTGTATGTGGCATAGAGTCCCTGAAGCTTCTTCCCTCTTGACTGTTTGTATTTGTGTTTTCATCAGTACCATAAACATGCCAGGCACAGTTGTTAGCAGCCCTTACTTATCTGGGCCTATGCACAAGAAAATAAAGGAAATGCTGTTTATAAGCCTGGTTTAGAAAAACACAAGACTTTAATTTTTTTTTGAGATGTATTTCTTTCTCTCTCTCTCTTTTTTTTTTGGTTGAGGGAGATTCACCCTGAGCTAACATCTGTTGCCAATCCTCATCCTTTTTTGCTTGAGGAAGATTAGCCCTAATATCTGTGCCAGTCTTCCCTCGTTTTGTATATGGGTTTCCTCCACAGCATGGCTGATGAGTGGTGTAGGTCTTTGCCTGGGATCCGAACCCACCAACCCAGGCCACTGAAGCGGAACGCACTGAACTTAACCACTATCCCATTGGCCAACCCTGAGATGTATCTCTTTAATACATCCTTCATGCATCTCTATTCTATGTATGAGTTACTTAGTCTCTTGAATGGAGACTACATTGAGAATATCAGCTGGGATCCATCACTGTAATCTTCCGTTACAGTGAAAGAGAAGCTATAAATGAGGTTGTATTGCTGAAACATGTTCCAAAAGAATTTCTCTTGACCGTTGGCTCATTCTGTTGTTCTCAAAGAGATGTAATTGCCCTCCTCTGCTGGGGCCCGTCTCCCAGTGTCAGAAGAACCGGATCCTTTGACCTTTATGTTGGGTGGCCCACAGTGAGCCCAGTTCCATGCAGCCCTCGATTGTCAAGGCTGGCAGCGTTTTCAGATAGATTCTCTCATTTCTTCTATGTGTAGATATATTCAGTAACTTGCTTAACCTTGCTTGATTTCTTGGAACATGATGTTGATAGTTATTTCAGGAGACATTCTCTTGATGAGCTGATTTTTTTTCCTTTAGAATATTCCATATATTTATCTTTAGCTTCCAGAGTATCTCTGCTTCTCACTTGCTTTGTAAAGCAAAACTCTCTGGTCGTCCTTATAGTGGTGTTTGTTGTCTCTCATTTGTTTCTTTTTCTTTTTTTTAGAATTTCTTTTTATTTCATTTATTTATTCAGTGTTTTTTTAAATTGCAGTAACATTGGTTTATAACATTATATAAATTTCAGGTGTACATCATTATATTTCGATTTCTCTGTAGATTACATCATGTTCACCACCCGAAGACTAAGTACAATCCATCACCACACACATGTGCCTAATCACCCCTTTCGTCCTCCTCCCTCCCCCTTCCCCTCTGGTAACCACCAGTCCAATCTCTGTCTCTCTCTGTTTGTTTGTTTCTGTTTTTATCTTCTATTTACGAGTGAGATCATATGGTATTTGACTTTCTCCCTCTGAGTTATTTCGCTTAGCATCATACCCTCAAGATCCATTCATGTTGTTACAAATGACCAGATTTCATCCTTTTTAATGGGTGAGTAGTATTCCATTGTGTGTATATACCACATCTTCTTTATCCGTTTGTCCCTTGATGGGCACCTAGGTTGCTTCCAAGTCTTAGCTATTGTGAATAATGCTGCAATGAACATAGGAGTGCATATATCTTCACCCATTTGTGTTTTCATGTTCTTTGGCTAAACACCCAGCAGTGGAATAGCTGGATCATATGGTATTTCTATTCTTAATTTTCGGAGGAATCTCCATACTGTTTTCCATAGTGGCTGTACCAGTTTGCACTCCCACCAGCAGTGTACGAGGGTTCCCTTCTCTCCACATCCTGTCCAGCGTTTCTTTTTTTTCCCCTGCTTTTTTCTCCCCCAATTCCCCCAGTATATAGTTGTATATATATATTTTTTTTAAAGATTTTATTTTTTTCCTTTTTCTCCCCAAAGCCCCCCAGTGCATAGTTGTATATTCTTTGTTGTGGGTCCTTCTAGTTGTTGCATGTGGGACGCCGCCCCAGCATGGTCTGATGAGCAGTGCCATGTCCGCGCCCAGGATTCGAACCAACGAAACACCGGGCCGCCTGCAGCGGAGCGTGCAAACTTAACCACTCTGCTACGGGGCCAGCCCCTATAGTTGTATATTTTAGTTGTGGGTCCTTCTAGTTGTGGCATGTGGCACTGTGGTCTGATGAGTGGTGCCATGTCCGTGCCCAGGATCTGAACCAGCGAAACCCTGGGCCACCAAATTGGAGCACACGAACTTAACCACTCGGCCACGGGGCCAGCCCCTCTCCAACACTTCTTCTTTCCTGTCTTGTTAATTATAGCCATTCTGACAGGAGAGGTGATAGCTCATTGTAGTTTTGATTTGCATTTCCCTGATAGCTAATGATGTTGAATGTCTGTTCATGTGCCTGTTGGCCATCTGTAAATCTTCTTTGGAGAAAAGTCTGTTCAGATCTTTTGCCCAATTTCTAATTGAGTTCTTAGTTTTTTTGATGTTGAGATGTACGAGTTCCTTGTGTATTTTGGATATTAATCCCTCATCAGATATATGGTTGGCAAATATTTTCTCCCAGTTGTTAGGTTGTCTTTTCACTTGTTCCTTTCACAGAACTCCAACTTGCTCTTGAGAAACTCACCCCTGTAATATAATGTCTCCTGCCCTTTGAATTTCTTAGAACCTTTTTGTGGAAAGGCAGATAATGATGAGGTTGATATATTTTTCTTTTTCAATAAAAGGGATTATATTTTCTTCAGTTTTCATATAGTAGAGAAGAGGAACCATCTCTTATTAGTATATATAATATCTAGATAAAAAGAATCTCAAGAGATTTCTTAAACTGTATTCCCACAGGTAACATTACCAACCATTTTCTAATGAGTTTTCTGGCGCATAAGAATTTATAGGCAGAAATGAATGGCTATAATTTTGTGAATAATTATAGCTCTGAGTTTCTTCTGTTGAGCATTTGAAAATTATTTTATATTTTCTTAAATTTTAGGCCAGGAGACTGAAATCTCATCCCTCCATCATCACGTGGAGTGGAAATAATGAAAATGAAGCAGCACTGATGATGAATTGGTATGGCATACACATCAGTGACTTGCCTACCTACATCAATGATTATGTGACACTGTATGTGAAAAACATCCGAGAGATCGTCTTGACAGTAAGTAATGATTTTTAGTGGAGTAGAATTTAAGAACCTGTTTTAAAAATGGATCAGTTTGAATATTGTTATAATATATTTTTAAGCCCCCTCTTTTTTTTTGGTGGGGAAGATTGGCCCTGAGCTAACATCTGTTGCCAATCTTCCTCTTTTTTGCTTGAGGAAGTTTGTTGCTGAGCTAACATCCGTGCCAGTCTTCCTCTACTTTGTTTGTGGGGTGCCACCATAGCATGGCTGCTTGAGCCATGTGTAGGTCCTTGCCCGGGATCTGAACTGGTGAACCCCGGGCCACTGAAGCAGAGTGCGTGAACTTAAGCACTACGCCACCAGGTTGTTTACACCCCTTTTTCTAAGGCAAGCTTCAACAATATCATTTTAATGCAGAGTAATCCATTGCGATGCTGCAGCATGTGAAAGCATTCATGCGTGCTGGACTTCTTTGAGAGTTAACTTATTTATGGAACTCACCACACATACACCAACATTATGCTTACAATTACAGGTTCTTGTAGACTCTTTGGAGCTCATCCGTGGATCCCCAAAGGTTGAGAATCTCTACGTTAGATGATTTATTGATATGTCATTTTTTTCCTCTTTAATATATTAACATAGTGAATTTTGTGAATTAATTTTCTAATGGTAAACTAGTCCTAGTGTAAGCTCTATTTAGTTGTAATGCTGTGTTCTTTTATTCTATGCTAGGTTTGATTTGCTAATATTTTAGTTAGAATTTAAAAATTCACGTTTACAAGTGAAATTGGTCTATGATGAGAATTATAAACTCAAATGCCTAGAGGAGCCAAATCTGTTAAAAAAATTGAGTAGAGTAGATGAGGCTCTCAAAGACAGAAGAGATGACTGTGGTAATAGGAGAATGGATGTTGGGCCTCGTCACACTTAGATTCAGCATTAAATAATGCTATCTAAACATAATCATTGGCAAGACAGATGTGACCTATAACACCCAGCTTGTAGCATTTGGTAGGTGTGTCTGTGTTTATGCTCACCTTGTGGAATGAGTTAGGAGGCTTTTTTTTTTTTAAACATCTAGAGATAATTTAAATAAAATAGGTTATTGGTTTTATTGAGACAAATTCACCTGCAAAACAGTCTGGGCTCTGTGCATTTTTAGGGGGCATAGATTTTTTTCCCCTCAATATATTTAATTTCTTCTGTGATTATTTCCAATTTGAGTTTACAACTTCTTCTAGAACTATGGATATTTATGTTTTCTAGGAACATGGCATTTCATCTAGAATTCAAAAGTTACTGTGTAAGTAGACATGACTCTTGTAGAGTGTGTTACCTGGGAACAGCTGTGCAGGCTGAGAGGCCCCAGGATTGTCCATGCAAGGAATGTTTGGGTGTGTAAGTTGCTCCCTTTTGTATGTGTCTGTGTATTTGTGTGTGTATGTCCATTGTGGATATCTGTGGAGTTACCTCTGGAAGCAAATACCCCTGCCAGAAGATTTCCATAAACAGAGAGAAGAGGGGACACAGCTGGCTCAGTTTGTCTATAGGTATTTCATTTGTTTTCTTTCTTATTTTTTCTTTTGTAAGAGCACAGTAGAGAGTCCTTCTTTTTTTGTTTTGACTTCCTTCACCCATTTCATCCATCACCTCATCTCCTGCCTCCAGCAACCACCAATCTGTTTTTTGTATTTATGAGCTTGTTTTTCTTTTTAAATTCCACATATGAGTGAGATCATATGGCATTTGTCTTTGTCTGACTTATTTTACGTAGTGTAATGCCCTCAAGCTCCATCTATGTTGTCACAAATGGCAAGAATTCATTCTTTTCTTTGGCTGAGTAATATTCCATATATATATCTATCTATCACATTTTGTTTATCCAATCATCCATCAGTGGACACTGGGGTTGTTTCCATATCTTGGCTATTGTAAATAATGCTGCAATGAACATGAGGATGCATATATCTTTTTGAGTTAGTATTTTCATTTTCTTTGAATAAATACCCAGAAGTAGGATTGCTGGATCATATGGTACTTCTATTTTTAATTTTTGAGGAACCTCTGTACTGTGTTCTGTAGTGGCTGTACCAGTTTACATTCCCAGCAGTGCACAAGGGTTCCCTTTTCTCCACATCCTTGCCAGCATTTGTTCTCTCTTGTCTTTTTGTTAATAGCCATTCTAAGAGGTGTGAGGTGGTATCTCATTGTGGTTTTGATTTGCGTTTCCCTGATTATTAGTGATGTTGGGCACCTTTTCATGTACCTGTTGCCCATCTCTATGTCTTCTTTGGAAAAATGTCTATTCAGATCCTTTGCCCATTTTTAAATTGGATTGTTTGATTTTTTTACTGTTGAGTTGTATGAGTTCTTTATATGTTTTGGATATTAGCCCCTTATCTGATATGTGATTTGCAAATATTTTCTCCCATTCAGTAGGTTACCTTTTCATTTTGTTGATGGTTTTCTTTGCTGAAGCTTTTTAGTTTGATATAGTCCCACACATTTACTTTTGCTTTTGTTGCCTTTGCTGTTGGTGTCAAATCCAAAATATCATCACCAAGACTGATGTTGAGGAGCTTATCATCTATGTTTTCTTCTAGGGTTTTTATGGTTTCAGGTTTTACATTCAAGTCTTAATCCATTTTGAGTTAATTTTTGTATATGGTATAAGATAGTGGTCTAGTTTCATTCTTTGCATGTGGCTCTCCATTTTTCCCAACTCCATTTATTGACGAGAGTGTCCTTTCCCCATTGCATATTCTTGGCTCCTTTGTCATAAATTAATTGACCATATATGTATGAGTTTACTTTTGGGCTCTCTATTCTGTTCCGTTGATCCATGTATCTGTTTTTATTCCGATGTACTGTTTTGATTACTCTAGCTTTGTAACATAATCTGAAGTCAGGCAGCATGATGCCTCCAGCTTTGTTCTTTTTTTCTTAAGATTGCTTTGGCTCTTCAGGGTCTTTTGTGGTTCCATACAAATTTTAGGATTATTTGTTCTATTTCTGTGAAAAATGACATTGGAATTTTGATAGGGATCACATTGAATCTGTAGACTGAGTTGGGAAGTATGGGCATTTTAACAATGTTAATTCTTCCATTCCATAGCACAAAATATCTTTCCATTTATTTTTGTCTTCTTCAATATCTTATAGTTTTCAGTGTCCAAGTCTTTCACCTTCTTGGTGAAAGTTATTCTTAGGTATTTTGTTCTTTTTGATGCAGTTATAAATGGGATTGTTTTCTTAATTTCTGTTTCTGATTGTTCATTATTAGTGTATAGAAACACAACATATTTCTGTATATTAATTTTGTATCCTACAACTTTAATGAATTCATTTATTAGTTCTAACAGTTTTTTGGTGAAGTCTTTAGGGTTTTCAATATATCAAAATTTTCAACTATTATGATATATGACAGAATAATATCATGTCATCTGCAAATGGTGACAGTTTTACTTCTTTCTTTCCAATTTGGATGCCTTTTATTTCTTTTTCTTGCCTAATTGCTCTGGCTAGGACTTCAAATACTATGTTAAATAAAAGTGGCAAGAGTAGACGTACTTGTCTTGTTCCTGATCTTAGAGGAAAAGCTTTGAGCTTTTCACCTTTGAGTAAATTGTTAGTTGTGGACTTGTCATATATGGCCTTTATTATGTTGAGGTATGTTCCCAGTTTGTTGAGAGTTTTTATCATAAATGGAGGTTGAATTTTGTCAAATGATTTTTTTCTGCATCTATTGAGATGATTGTATGATTTTTGTCCTTCATTTTGTTAATGTGATGTAGCACCTTGATTAATTTGCAGATGTTGAACGATGCTTGCATCCCTGGAATAAGTCCCACTTGATTATGGTTTATGATCCTTTTAATGTATTGTTGAACTTGGTTTGCTGATCTTTTGGTAAGGATTTTTGCATCTATGCTCATCAGGGATATTGGCCTGTAATTTTCTTTTCTTGTGTTGTCCTTGTCTGGTTTTGTTATCAAGGTAATCCTGGCCTTGTAAAATGAGTTTGGAAGTGTTCCCTTCTCTTCAGCTTTTTTGGAAGACTTTGAGAAGTTTGGAGAGTTTGAATGTTGGCTTCAATTCACCAGTGAAGCCATCTGGCCCTGGACTTTTGTTTGTTGGGAGTTTTTTGATTACTTACTTAATTTCCTTGCTAGTAATTAGTTTGTTTAGATTTTGTATTTCTTCATGATTCAGTCTTACAAGGTTGTATGTTTCTAGGAATTTGTCCATTTCTCCTAGATTGCCCAATTTGTTGGCATTAAGTTTTTCATAGTAATCTCTTATGATCATTTGTATTTCTGTATTATCAGTTATAACATCTCCTCTTTCATTTCTGATTTTATTTGAGTCCTCTCTTTTTCTCTTGGTGAGTCTAGATAAAGGTTTGTCAACTTTTTAAATCTTTTCAAAGAACCACTTGTTTTCATTGATCTTTTGTATTGTCTTTTTAGTCTCCATTTCATTTATTTCTGCTCTGATCTTTGTTATTTCCTTTTTTCTACTAACTTTAGGCCTTGTTTGTTCTCCATTTTCTAGTTCCTTGAGGTGTAAAGTTAGGTTGTTTATTTGAGATTTTTCTTGTTTGTTGAGATAGGCATTTATTGCCAGGAACTTCCCTCTTAGAACTGCTTTTGCTGCATTCCATAAGTTTTGGTATGTTACATTTCCATTTTCATTTGTCTCAAGGTGTATTTTTTGATTCTCTCTTTGACCCATTGGTATTCAGTAGCATATTGTTTAATCTCCACATATTTGTGAATTTTCCAGCTTTGTTTTTCTAACTGATTTCTAGTTTCGTACCCTTCTGGTCAAAAGGATGCTTGATATGATTTCAGTCTTCTTAAATTTGTTAAGACTTGTTATGTGGCCTAACATGATCTATCGTGGAGAATATCTCATATGGACTTGAGAAGAATGTGTTTTCTGTTGCTTTTGGATGGAATAGTCTGTATATATCTGTTAAATCCATCTGGTCTAACATGTTGTTTAACGATGATGTTTCCTTGTTGATTTTCTTTCTGGATGATCTATTCCATTGAAGGAAGTAGGGTATTAAAATTCCCTACTATTATTGTATTGCTGTCTATTTCTCCCTTTAAGTCTGTTAATATTTGCTTTATATATTTAGATGCTTCTATGTTGGGCATATAAATATTTACAAAAGTTATATCCTCTTGTTGGATTGACCCCTTTATCATTAGGTAATGCCCTTTCTTGTCTCTCTCCTCCCTTTTTTTTTTGGTGAGGAGATTGGCCTTGAGCTAACATCTGTTGCCAATTTTCCTCTTTTTGCTTGAGGAAGATTGTTGCTGAGCTAACATCTGTGCCAATCTTCCTCTATTTTATGTGTGGGACGCTACCATAGCATGGCTTGATGAGCACTGTGTAGGTCCACACCCAGGATCTGAACCTGTGAACCCTGGGCCGCTGAAGCAGAGCATGTGTACTTAACCACTACACCACTGGACCAGCCCTCTTGTCTCTTTACTTTAAAGTCTGTTTTGTCTGATATAAGCATTGCTACACCAGCTCTTTTGGATTCCATTTGCATGGAATATCTTTTTTCATCCCTTCCTTTCAGTCTGTGATATGCCACTTCTAAAATTATATAATAGCAAATACTAAAGTAGAATTTGATATATATCATATATGAATGAACATGTTGGTATGTGATATAAGGGGCAAAGAGAGAGGAAAGAACTCGTTTCCAACTCCACCTTAGGGCCTTTCGTTTTTGGTGGTTCTCTTTGCATCGCTGTTTGTTTAATAGGCATGTTATACTTGTATTTACTACATGCATACATATTATGTCTTATTGTAAATTTGCTTTTTCTGCAGGGAGAGCAAGCAGCATGTTTGATTTTGCAGTAGTGCCTTCAAAAGATTTAATTTCTTTTTTACCTTTTTTTAAACCAGCTTATTGAGTTATAATTAACTTACAATAAACTACACATATTCAAAGTGTACAATCTGATTATTTTTGAAAGATGTCTATATCCATGGAACTATCACCACCATAAAGATAATAGATATATCCCCCCATTTTTTTTTTTATTGAGGTCATATTGGCTTATAACATTGTGTAAATTATTATATTTTAGTTTTGGTGTAGACTGCTTCATGTTTACCACCTTAGTCTAGTTTTTATCTGTCACCATACGTATGTGCCTTTTTGCTACTTTTGCCCTCTCACCATCTGCTTCTACTCTGGTAACCACTAAACTGTTCTCCTTATCTATGTGTTTGTTTATCTTCCACAAATGAGTGAAATCATATGGTATTTATCTTTGTCTGACTTATTTCACATAGCACAATACCCTCAAGGTCCATCCATGTTGTCGCAAATGGCACAATTTTGTCCTTTTTTTACAGCTGAGTAGTATTCCGTTGTGTGTGTGTGTATAAATATGTGTATATATATATATATATCTTTATCCCTTTTTCCATTGATGGGCACATGGGTCACTTCCATGTCTTGGCTCTTGTGAATAATGCTGTGATGAATGTAGGGGTGCATAAATCTCTTTGAATTGTTGATTTCATGTTCTTTGGATAAATACCCAATAGTGGGATAGCTGCATTATATGGTATTTCTGTTTTTAATGTTTTGAGGAATCTCCATACTATTTTCCATAGTGGCTGCACCAGTTTGCACTCCCACCAACAGTGTATGAGAGTCCCCTTTTCTCCACATCTTCTGTAATACTTGTTATTTCCTGTCTTGTTACTATAGCCATTCTGATGAGTATGAAGTGATATCTCATTGTAGTTTTGATTTGAATTTCCCTAATAATTAGTGATGTTGAACATCTTTTCATGTGCCTGTTGGTCATCTGTATATCTTCTTTGGAAAAATATCTCTTCATAGCCTGTGCCCATTTTTTTGATCAGATTGTTTGGTTTTTTTGTTCTTGAGATGTATGAGTTCTTTATATATTTTGGAAAGTAATCCCTTGTCGGATATGTGATTTGCAAATATTTTCTCCCAGTTGATGGGTTGTCTTTCATTTTATTCATGTGTCCTTTGTCTTGCAGAAGCTTTTTAGTCTGTTGTAGTCCCATTTTTAAATTTTTTCTTTTGCTTCCCTTGCCTGAGTAGACATGATATTCAAAAAGATGCTGCTAAGACTGATGTCAGGGAGTGTACTGCCTATATTTTCTTCTAGGAGTTTTATGGTTTCAGGTCTTACATTCAAGTCCGTAATCCATTTTGAGTTAATTTTTGTGTACAGTGTAAGATAATGGTCTGCTTTCATTCTTTTGCATGGAAGACTTAACTTTTTTAAAAACTTTAATGTTTAACATGTGATTTAATAATCTGATTGTCTTTAAAATTTTCTGTCTGTAATTGGATGTAAATATTTTGGCATATCCTGAAGCAATTTGGAAAGGGATATATTTAAAAGAATACTGTGTGATTTTTGTCACCCAAGTATGCCCAGTTGATGGCACTATTCCATTTATGTGAAGAAACGTCAGTGAAAATTCATGAAAAACATAGGTTCAAATTTTTAGCTTGTCTGATATGCTAAGTCATATGTCATGAAGAATTTTTCTGTTCACAAAATATGATGACATAAGCTTTAATTAATATTTATAGAACATTTATTTTATAATCTTTTTACTCACAGCACTGGTATTATATTTTTCATATCTGATGGATTTAAGAAATGGATTTTAATATCTGAGGATTTTCACTTCATAGCTTAGTGGTTAAGAGCTCATGACTCTAAATCCTGGCTGGGCCACTTACTGTCTGTGTAATCCTGGGCAAGTTACTTAATCTCCATTTTCCCATCCATAAAATTGGGTTAACAATAGGGACTCACTCTTAAGAGTTGTTATGTGGATCAAGTGAAATAATGTATAGAAGGTGTATTATGCAGACTCTGGCACATAGTAGACTTTTAATCAGTGCTAGTTATCATTATCCTTGTTGTTTTCACTCAGCAAGATAGGTCTTCAGATACTTACAAACTTTAATCTCTAATTTTAACCTATATTCTTACACTTAAAAAAAATTAGCTTCTATGTGCCACTTCTTCTCCATCTTTGAAATGGAAATATGGCTCCATCACAAGGGATCTATGTATTTTAAAATAATTTTGTGAACAATAATTGATGTTTGCCAATTTCTTTGAAGATGGACAGGATTAAGTGCTATATAATCATTACTGTTATTAATTCTATCTAGGGATAGGGTATTTGAGGAAAAGGACCATAAATTGATCCATCCACACACTAATTGTGATGATTAGTTTCCTATTCCACTTCATGCTTTTTTAAAACAGTCATTCTCTTGTTTCATCGTATGGTGTCTCTTGATCCAAATAAGCATTTAAGGTCATGACCTAAAAAGTGGTCATCTGTGAGATTTGAGACTGAAAATCAGGCCTCAAGAGGAAATGATACAAAAATGGAAAGAAATTGTAGTGCATCATCGGGCTGGATATTTTTAGGTAGAGACTCATTAGTAACTTTACTAACTGACTCAGCTTACCAAATCGTTCAAGGAACTGGAGGAATGGAAGGAAATCAATCAAGCTTTATTGATTAAGACAATTGATTGGCCTTCTCCAATATTACTTCAAAGCCATTATAACAGAATCTTGTTTAAAATTGAAGACTGTCTATAATCTTACCATGCTTTTTGATGTTTTAAAATTCAGCCAACATCTGCTGAGCACCTCTTACCAGGAGCAAAACCTCATTCCCAAGACTGTGTGGAAACTGTTGTCCTCATGGAGCTTGTGGTCTGCTTTCAGGGGAAATGTGGAAAGAATTACCACTTCTACAGGGCAGACTGAGAGAAGTGCTATAAAAAATGTAGTTCCAATATGTTGGCACATATGTGGAAGAACCATTGATTTTAACTGGAAGGGTTTAGGAAGGCTTTCAAGTAAAAGATGACAGTCAAACCAAGCCTTAAAGGTGGAGTAGAATTTGAGGCAAAGGATTGTTCAGTAGATATCTTAGGCCATGAAAACAATGTGAGTAAAGGTAAAAAGATGTGTATGTATAGGAAATAGCAAGCAGTGCCCAATGGCTGAAGCAAAGGACTACTGGACTGGTGAGTGAGAATCAAAGACAGAAAAGGCAGTTTGGAAACAAATCTTCAAAGGACTTTGAATTATGTCATGGAGTTGGGTTTTGTTAAGTAGACAGTGGGAAGCTAATGGACATTTTGGGGGAGGAGAGGAAGTTTATTTGACCCAAGTTCTGGAAGGTACCTTTACTAGCAAAGGACTGGGGAGGGGAGAGATTCTAGGCAAGGAAACCAGTTATAATGATGAAGAATTCCAAGTTATGAGAATATTATGTACCAGACATTGATATGTTAATTATGATTATTATATTAATTAATATGATTATTATACTAACATATTAATGATATAGGTGCTTTATAGAATTCACTTGTTTAATTTTTACAACTACCCCAAAGTGTAAGTAGTATAATCTTTGTTGTAGAGTTTAGACATTGGAGGGTTAGAAAGATTAATTACTCAGGGTCTTGTAGGTCATAGGTGGAGTCCAGTGGAGTGGGGCTGGGAATAAGGTGTTGGAAAAAAATATTTGAATTCCTAGTGACTGAATATGGGAGTTAAGAGAGAAAGAGAGAAGGAGAAATTGAAGATGACTCCTATTTGGGTAGCATTAATCAAGATAGGAAGCACAGTCAGATAAGTTTGGGATTAGTAAATGTTGAATTCTACTTCGAAAGGCTGGATTTGACATGTTGGCAGGACAAGCCAGGAGGAAATGTGGAGCTGGTTATTGGGAATAGAAGTGTGGAGGTGAAAGTAGTGTGGGAGTAATCAGAGTGTCGGCGAGAGGTGAGCCTTGTGAGAGGGTGTAGAACAAGGAGAAGCTGACGAGAGAGCAGTGTCCCTCTGAGAATGGAGAGGAGAGCTGGAGAAGGAGGATCAGAAAGGTTTGGGGAAGCCGGAACATGAAAGAGTCGTGGACTAGCAGCCAAGGTGGAGAGACCTTCAGAAATAGTGGGTGGAAACCGGGCATATACTGCACCAGAGAGGGGAGGGGGTGGGGACTTTCGCTTTATTTGGTAAGTAGAGGTCCATGGGTAGTTTTTAAAAAACAGGAACAATTTCAGTGGAGTGGAATGATCAAGAGCTGAATGTCAGAGACTGAGAATCTGATGGACTGCCAGGGACCAAGGGAATTTTTTATTAGGATGAGGGGAGTCCTTAAGCTGAAGGAAAACAGCAGTGGAGAGATTTTCTTAAAAAAAGTGGAGGATAGTTTATTGGCTCTTGTTCCAAAGTGAAATGAAAAGAGATCAGAAGACAGATAGTCTGGCAAAGGAAAGGAGTAAGGATTTTTTGTTCTATGGCAGAAGAGAAACAAGAAAAAAATAGATGGATGTATCAAGAAAAAGTGAGACTTTAATAGAGAAAAGTTGAGAAAGTTATTTTCTGATAATCTGTGTCTCAGGCCTTCTTTACTATGTTGCGTGTTCCGCAGAGCCATGGGCTCCTCCCTCAGACATTCGTCACACTTCCAGTGACTCGTTCAGCATCTGGTTTCACCGCAGAGCTCAGTCTGCTCTGAAGAGCTGGTCAGCAGGTCAGTCTTGTTCTGCTGAGCGTCCAGTTCGTGGAAAGAACTGCATGCCTGGCGCGTGGGCAACGCTCAGAAGAGACTGGATGTGTCAGTACTTGATGGTGTCCTAGACTTTCTCTCTCTCTGCAGTGTTGAAAAATGCCTGACATACAGTAAACACTTGACAGATACTTGCTAAATGAATGAGTCTTCTCAGTGAAATAGGAAATGAGTTCATTTATTGAGATGATGACAACTGAAACAATTTGGAGTTCTACCTGTGTGCTAGGCACTACATTAAGTACTTATATGCTAGCTGCTGTAACAAATAACTACAGTTTCAGTGATTTACACAAAGTTTCTTTCGTACTCACTAACACTATAAAATGGCTGCTCATGGTGGACAGGCAGCTCTCCTCTGTTCAGAGACTGAGGCTCCTTCCGTCTTCCAGCTCCACCATCTCCTAGGCCGTCGCCTACAAATGGGAGAAGAAGATGAGAATGAGGCATGTGGCCTCACAGAGATGCAACGAGGTTAGGAAGGCACTTGCTAGGGAGCTGTGTGTTAATGGAAATGGGAACATGAGATTTGGTGGACTCTTAGTCGTCTCTTCCACACACGAGTTCCCATTTACAGTAACCCTATGAAGGAGGCACTGTTATTATCCCCACTTTATAGATAAGACTACTGAGGCTTAGACCTGTCTAGAAACAATCATTTCTGAGCTGAGATTTAAACTCAGGTCCATCTGACTCAGTAGGCTCTGTTCTTATCCTTTAGACCTGTGTTTCTCAAGTGGAGGTCGTTTTGTCCCCAAGGGACAGGAGACATTTGGCAATGTCTGTAGACATTTTGGGGGGGGGGGGAGGTACACTGACATCTAGTGGGTAGAGTCCAGGGATGCTGCTAAAAATCCTAGAATGCATAGAACCACCCCCCGCCCCCAAACATGTACATACAAAGCAAAAAGTTATCAGGCGCCAAATGTCAATAGTGGCAAGGTTGAGAAATTCTGCAGTAGGCTGCACTCCGCCCATGATGGTAAAGATGTCATGGAAGGAAAGGAGGAGTGGCTGCTGCCAGGACTCAGCAGAGTGCTAGTTATGAAAGGATATAAACGACTAGTGAATAGCAGAAAGGTGCTGGTGGTATTGGATGCGGAAGAAGGTAAATGGTTCTATTATTTTTCTATCAGCTACTTGGCATTTCTGGGACTTGATAGTATTTTTAAAGAAGTAAGTGATCTGTACTTTACTGGGTGAAAATATCCTTTAAACCATTTTGTTTCTGAACTCAGGCAGACAAGACTCGTCCTTTTATCACGTCCAGTCCTACAAATGGGGCCGAATCCGTGGCAGAAGGCTGGGTCTCTCACAACCCTTATGACAAGCATTTTGGTGACGTACATTTTTACGACTATATCAGTGATTGCTGGAATTGGAAAATTTTCCCCAAAGCTCGATTTGTGTCTGAATATGGATATCAGTCCTGGCCTTCCTTCAGTACATTAGAAAAGGTAAGCCATCTTTGATTTCCCAATGATTCAGAACAGTAGACTATGGGCATATGCCACTTCCTCAACTGTGGTTCAGCAAGTCAAACGAAATCTACTTATTTAAATGAAAGTTTAGAAAGAAGATGATAGAAGAGAACTTTATTTTCTTTAACCTTTGGGGAACTAAACTTGTAGTCATCATTTTTGGGATTATAACTTTTTTATATTGCTTTTAATTATGTTCCTTTAGGAGCATTTAAAAATTAAACAGGAGCCAGTGGTTGCTTAAGCCTGACTTAGTATCACACACGAAAATAACTCTCACTTGCTACTTTCTGTATATCTTACAACTGCTTTATCATTTACGGATATTTAGAACTGGATAGTTTGCTACAGTAAGAAAAACGACTGTGATAAATAAACCTTTGTTGAGTGTTTTGTGTCCCATAACTCCTTTTCTCTCTTCCTCCTTCTCGCTCTCCTCCTCCTCCTTCGTGTTGGTGTATTTGCTTCTCAGTATGGCATTTCACGTTCTTTATTCCTAAAGATTTGGTTTCATACATGGATTTGGTTTCAGAGTTTTATTTGTGCTTTTCTGTAACAGCTTTCTTGAGATAAAGTTCACTGACCATATAATGTACCCACTTTGTGTGTACAGTCAGTATATTTGCAGAGTCGTGCAGCTATCACCATGATCGAAGTTTAGAACGTTTTCGTCACCCCGAAGAAACTCTATACCCCTTAGCAGTCCCTCCCCACTCTCTCTATCCCGCCTACCCCTGCTCTAGGTGCTACTAATCTGCTTTGTGTGTTGATATATTTGCCTGTTCTGCATATTTCATATAATTGGAATCATAAAATATGTGATCTTTTGAGACTGGCTTCTTTCATTCAGCATGAAGTTGTCAAGGTCCATCCATGTTGCATCGTGTATGAGTGTGTCATTCTTTTTCATTGCTGAATAATATTCTACTTTATGGGTATATGGCTTTTGTTTATCATTCATCAGTTGATGTACATTCGTGTTATACCCCCTTTTTGACTAGCATGAATAATGCTGCCATGAACATTTGCATACGTGTTTTTGTGTGAACATATGCTTTCAATTCTGTTAAGTATATATCTAGGAGTAGAGTTGCTGGGTCATATGGTAACTGCTTAACATTCTGAGGAACTGGCAGACTATTTTCTATAGTGGCTGCACTGTTTTACATTCCCACCAGCAATGTATGAGGGTTGCAGTTTCTCCACATCCTCACCAACACTTGTTATTTCCCATTTTTGGTATTTTTTTACATTTCCCTGGAAATTTGCATTTCTTTGATGGCTAAACACGTTGAACACCTTTTCGTGTGCTTGTCCACCATTTGTATTTCTTTGGAGAAATGTCTATTCAAATCCTTTGCCCATTTTTTGACTCAGTTATTTGTCTTTTTATTATTGGGTTGTAAGAGTTGTTTCTATACATATTCTGGATATGTTTTTTATCAGATATATGATTCGCAAATATTTTCTCCCAATTTGTGGGGTGTCTTTTTAGTTACCTGATAGTGTCATTTAAAGCACAAAAATTTTTAATTTTGATGAAGTCCTTCTTATCAATCTTCTCTTTGATCTCTTGTGCTTTTATGGTTGTATCCAAGAAACCATTGCCTCACCTAAGATCACAAAGCTTTACTCCAGTGTTGTATTCTAGCTTAGCTCTTACATTTGGGTCTGTGATCTATGTTTTTTTAATTTATTTTTTTAATTGCAGTAACATTGGATTATAACATTATATAGCTTTCAGATGTATATTGTAATATGTTTTGAATTCTGTGTAGATTCATCATGTTCACCACCCAAAAACTAATTATAGTCCATCCCCTGACATGGGAGCCTAATCACCCCTTTTGCCCTCCCCCCTTCCCCTATCGTAACCACCAATCCAATCTCCATTGCTATGTGTTTGTTTGTTGTTTTTATCTTCTACTTATGAGTGAGATCATACAGTATTCGACTTTCTCCCTCTGACTTATTTCACTTAGCATAATACCCTCAAGGACCATCCATGTTGTCGCAGATGGCCAGATTTTATCATTTCTTATGGCTGAGCAGTATTCCATTGTGTATATACACCATATCTTCTTTTTATTTATTTATTTATTTTTTCTGCTTTTTCTCCCCGAATCCCCCAGTACATAGTTGTATATTTTAGTTGTGGGTCCCTCTAGTTGTGGCATGTGGGATGCCACCTCAACGTGGCCTGATGAGCAGTGCCATGTCCACGCCCAGGATCCAAACCAGCAAAACCCTGGGCTGCTGAAGCAGAGTACGCAAACTCAACCACTTGGCCATGGGGCCGGCCCCTGTTTTCTTCTTTTTCTATTTTTTTTTTTTTTTTGAGGAAGATTAGCCCTGAGCTAACTGCTGCTGATCCTCCTCTTTTCGCTCAGGAAGACTAGCCCTCAGCTAATATCCATGCCCATCTTCCTCTGCTTTATATGTAGAATGCCTACCACAGCATGGCTTGCCAAGCGATCCCATGTCTGCACCTGTGATCTGAACTGGTGAACCACAGGCCGCCGAAGCGGAACCTACACACTTAACTGCTGCGCCACCGGGCTGGCCCCTATGCCACATCTTCTTTATCCGTTCGTCCCTTGATGGGCACCTAGGTTGCTTCCAAGTCTTGGCTATTGTGAATAATGCTGCAGTGAACATTGGGGTGCATGTATCTTTACGCATTTGTGTTTTTAAGTTCTTTGGATAAATACCCAGCAGGGGAATAGCTGGATCATATGGTAGTTCTATTCATAATTTTCTGAGGATACTCCATACTGCTTTCCATAGTGGCTGCACCAGTTTGCACTCCCACCAGCAGTGTACGAGGGTTCCCTTCTCTCCACACCCTCTCCAACATTTGTTGTTTCCTGTGTTATTAATTACAGACATTCTGACTGCAGTGAGGTGATATCTCATTGTAGTTTTGATTTGCATTTCCCTGATAGCTAATGATGTTGAGCATCGTTTCATATGCCTGTTGGCCACCCGTATATCTTCTTTGGAGAAATCTCTATTCAGATCTTTTGCCCATTTTTTAATTGGGTTGTTGGTTTTTTTCTTGTTGAGATGTATGAGTTCTTTGTATAATTTGGGTATTAACCCCTTATCTGATATGTGGTTTGCAAACATCTTCTCCCAATTGTTAGGTTGTCTTTTCATTTTGTTGATGGATTCCTTTGTTGTGCAGAAGCTTTTTAGTTTCATGTAGTCCCATTTGTTCATTTTTTCTTTTGTTTCCCTTGCCTGATCAGACATGGGACTTGAAAATATGCTGCTAAGACCGATGTCAAAGAGTGTACTGCCTATGTATTCTTCTAGAATTTTCATGCTTTTGAGTCTTACATTCAAGTCTTTAATCCATTTGGAGTTGATTTTCTGTATGGTGTAAGGGAATGGTCTACTTTCATTCTTTTGCATGAGGCTGTTCAGTTTTCCCAACACCATTTATTGAAAAGACTTTCCATTCTCCATTGTATGCTCTCAGCTCCCTTGTGGAATATTAGCTGTCCATAAATGTGTGGGTTTATTTCTGGGCTCTCGATTCTGTTCCATTGATCTGTGTGTCTGTTTTTGTGCCAGTACCATGCCGTTTTGGTTATTATGGCTTTGTAGTATATTTTGAAATCAGGCAGTATGATACCTCCAGGTTTGTTCTTTTTTCTCAGGAATCCTTTGGCTATTCAGGGTCTTTTGTTGTTCCATATACATTTTAGGATTCTTTGTTCTATTTCTGTGAAAAATGTTGTTGGAACTTTGATAGGGATTGCATTGAATCTATAGATTGCTTTAGGAAGTATGGACGTTTTAACTACGTTAGTTCTTCCAATGCAAGAGCATGAAATATCTTTCCATTTCTTTGCATCTTCTTCAGTTTCTTTCAACAATGTTTTATAGTTTTCTGTGTACAGACCTTTCACCTCGTTGGTTAAGTTTATTCCTAGGTATTTTATTCTTTTTGTTGCAATTGTAAATGGGATTGTATTCTTATTTTCCCTTTCTGATACTTCGTTGTTAGTGTGTAGATATGCAACCAATTTTTGTATGTTGATTTTGTATCCTGCAACTTGACTGTATTCATTTACTATTTCTAAAAGTTTTTTAGTGGATTCTTTAGGGTTTTCTATATATAAAATCATGTCGTCTGCAATGAGTGACAATTTCACTTCTTCTTTTCCAATGTGGATTCCTTTTATTTCTTTTTCTTGCCTGATTGCTCTGGCTAGGACTTCCAATACTATGTTAAATAAGAGTGATGAAAATGGGCATCCTTGTCTTCTTCCTGTTCTTAGAGGGATAGCTTTCAGTTTTCCTCCGTTGAGCATGATATCTGCTGTGGCTTTGTCATATATGGCTTTTATTATGTTGAGGTATTTTCCTTCTATACCCATTTTATTTAGAGTTTTTATCATAAATGGATGCTGTATCTTGTCGAATGCTTTCTCTGCATCTATTGAGATGATCATGTGATTTTTATTCTTCATTTTGTTAATGTGGTGTATCACGTTGATAGATTTGCAGATGTTGAACCATCCCTGCATCCCTGGAATGAAACCCATTTGATCATGATGTATGATCTTTTTAATGTATTATTGTGTTTGATTTGCTAGCATTTTGTTGAGGATTTTTGCATCAATGTTCATCAGTGATTTTTGCCTATAATTTTCTTTTTTTGTGTTGTCCTTATCTGGTTTTGGTAGCAGGATAATGTTGGCTTCTTAGAATGAGTTAGGAAGCCTTCCCTCCTCTTCAATTTTTTGGAAGAGTTTGAGGATAGGTATTAAATCTTCTTTGAATGTTTGGTAGAATTCACCAGGGAATCCATCTGGGTCCTGGACTTTTACTTTTTGGGAGGTTTTTGATTGCTGTTTCGATCTCCTTACTAGTGATTGATCTGTTCAAATTCTCTACTTCTTCTTGGTCCAGTTTTGAAACGTTGTATGTTTCTAAGAATTTATCCTTTTCTTCTAGATTATCCAATTTGTTGGTGTATAGCTTTTCATAGACATTTCAAAATATGTTTTGTATTTCTGAGGTGTCCATTGTAATTTCTCCTCTTTCATTTCTGATTTTATTTATTTGAGCCTTCTCTCTTTTTTTCTTGGTGAATCTAGCTAAGGGTTTGTCAATTTTATCTTTTCAAACAACCAGCTCTTGGTTTCATTAATTTTTTCTATTTTTTTTTTTTAGTCTCTATTTTGTTTATTTCTGCCCCGATTTTTATTATTTCCTTCCTTCTGCTGATTTTGGGCTTTGTTTGTTGTTCTTTTTCCAGTACCTTTGGATGTACCTTTAGATTATCTATTTGGGATTTTTCTTCTTTGTTGAGGTAGGCCTGAATTGCTATAAACTTCCCTCGTAGAACCGCTTTTGCTGTATCCCGTAGCTTTTGGCATGTCGTTTTTTCATTTTCATTTGTCTCCAGCAATGTTTTGATTTCTCGTTTGATTTCTTCATTGACCCCATGGTTGTATATGGCTTTTCAGGCTTTCTTCCTGTAGTTGATTTCTAGTTTCATACCTTTGTGGTCAGAAAAGATGCATGGTATTATTTCGATCCTCTTAAATTTATTGAGACTTGTTTTGTGGCCTAATATGTGATCAATCCTGGAGAATGTTCCATGTGCATTTGAAAAGAATGTGTATTCTGTGGTTTTTGGATGGAATGTTCTATATATATCCACTAAGTCCATCTAGTCAAATGTGTCATTTAAGACCTGTGTTTCCTTATAGATCTTCTGTTTGGATGATCTATCCATTGGTGTAAGTGGAGTGTTAAATTTCCCTACTATTATTGTGTTGCTGTCTATTTCTCCTTTTATGTCTGTTAATAATTGCTTTATATATTTAGGTGCTCCTATGTTGGGTGCATAGATATTTACAAGTGTTACATCTTCTTGTTGGATTGTTACCTTTATTATTGTGTAGTGCCCTTCTTTGTCTTTTGTTACAATTTTTGTTTTAAAGTCTGTTTTTTCTGTTTTAAGTATTGCTACTCCTACTTTCTTTTCTTTTCCATTTACATGAAATATCTTTTTCCATCCTTTCACTTTCGGTTTGTGAGTGTCTTTAGGTCTGAAGTGTGTCTCTTGTATGCAGCGTATATATGGGTCTTGTTTTTTTTATCCAGTTGGCCACCCTGTGCCTTTTGATTGGAGCATTTAGTCCATTGAGATTTAAAGTAGCTATTGATAAATATGTATTTATTGCCGTTTTGTTACTTTTTTTAAATGGGTGTTTTAGTAGTTCTTCTCTGTCCCTTTCTTTTTCTCTTTCTCTCTTCCCTTGTGGTTTGATGGCTTTCTTTAGTAATATGTTTGATTTCTTTTGTCTTGCTTATTTGCATACTTATTATAGGTTTCTGACTTGTGATTACCTTGAGGATCCTCTATAGTATTCTATGTATATAATAGTCTATATTGAGTTGATAGACTCTTTAGCTTGACCTCTTTCTAAAAGCTCTACTTTTTCATTCCCCTCCTCCCACGTTTTATGTTTTTGAAATCATATCTAATATCTTGTTTTGCGTGTGTCTATCCATTACCCTTTTGTCATTGAAATAGGTAATTTTAGTACTTTTGTCTTTTAACCTTCATATTATCTTCATAGGTGGTTGATCTGCTACCTTTCCTATATTTTTACCTTTCTGAGTGATTTTATTGGTCAGTTATTTTGGATAACTTTTTTATCCCTATTTGTGGTCATTGCTTTCCCACTTAAATAAGTCCCATCAGCATTTCTTGTCGAACTCATTTCTTGATGATAAACTCCTTTAATTTTTGCTTGTCTGGGGAAGCTCTTCATCTTTCTTTCCATTCTGAATGATGACCTTGATGGATAGAGTATTCTTGGCTGTACGTTTTTTCCTTTTATCACTTTAAATACCTCACGCCATTCTCTTCTTGCCTGTAGAGTTTCGGCTGAGAAGTCCGCTGATAGCCTTATGGGCTTTCTTTTGTATGTCACTTGTTACTTTTCTCTTGCTGCTTTTAGGATTCTCTCTTGATCTTTAATTTTGGACATTTTAATTATAATATGCCTTGGTGTGGGCCTCTTCGGGCTTATCTTGTTTGGAGCTCTCTGTGCTTCTGGTACGTGGATGTCTGTTTCCTTCCTTAGGTTAGGAAAATTTTCAGCTATTATTTCTTCAGATAGATTTTCTGCCCCTTTGTCTCTCTCTTCTCCTTCTGGGACACCTATAATACAAATGTTAGCGTACTTGATATTGTCCCAGCGTTCCCTTAGACTGTTCTCATTCTGTTTAATTCTTTTTTCTTTTTTCCTGTTCAGCTTGTGTGATTTCCTCTAGTTTTTCATCTAGCTCACTGATCTGTTCTTCTGCATCCTCTACTCTGCTATTGAGTCCCTCTAGTGAATTTTTCATTTCCAGTATTGTATTCTTCATTTCTGATTGGTTCTTTTTTATATCTGCCAGTTCTCTGTTGATAAGCTCGCTGTGTTTATACAGCCTTCTCCCAATATCTGTGAGCATCCTTATAAGTTTTTGTTTGAACTGTCAGGTAGGTTGCTTATTTCTGTTTCATTTAGTCCTTTATCTGGGGTTTTCTCCTGTTCTTTACTTGGAATGTATTCCTTTGTCTCCTCATTATGCCTCTTTCTCTGTGTTTGTATCTATGTATTAGGTGAGTTGGCTATGTCTCCTGATCTTGGAGAAATGGCCTTATGTAGGAGATGCCTTTTGAGGCCCAGCAGTGTGCTTCCCTCTCGTCACCAGTCCAAATGATCCAGGAGTGACCCCTTTGTGGACTACTTGTGTCCTCCTGCTGTGGCAGGGTTGCTCTTACTACAGGTACCCAGGGAGTCTAGTCTTTCCTTCCCTGGCCAGCTGTTTGTAAATCTGGTTTGAGGAGCCTCAGCACCGTTGGTTACAAGCTCTAATAGCACACTCATGTTGCAGTTTTCCTGTTAATTGAGTAGGTACCCAGTGTAGCTGGTTGCTAGGCTCAGGGGCTTACAGTTGCTATAGGCCTCAGGCCTACAAGGCTGTTGTCATTTCTCTTAGGAGTGCACCTGAGTGGGGCTGGCCCTAGGCACAGGAACACTCAGTTGTTTCAGGTTTTGGAAGGCAAGGCTGATCATTTTTACAGGTATTTGTGAAGCACAGGTCTTCTGCTGCTGATAAGCCTCACTCCCCACAGGACCACACACACTGTCGACACAGTCCTGGTCCGTGCACACTTACCAACCTGCTGGAGCGTACCCTGGTGCCCCACTGCAGGGGCCCCCACCTCTCCACCAATGCCCCCCATGGTTCACCTGGTCCTCATACAGGCCCTGCCCCACAGAGGCAGACACACTCTCCTGCCTATAAAGGATCAAGGCACCCAGTCAATGCAGGCTGACAAGCAGCCTGAGGGCTTGCTATAGGGCAGGGCCAGTCCCTAGGGCAGGCTGCCTGCCCTGGCTGAACTGGATTAAATGTGCGCTCTAGTGGGTGTTGCAGACCCCTGGGCTAACAGGCCAAGGGAAGAACGTCAATGGTGTCTGCCGGGGTCTCTGTCAACACGCCTGGACTAGGTCACAGCAATGGCCACCACCAATGTCTCAGTCTCTGGAGAGGTCCCTCCTCTCACCCCAATGCCCTCAGAGCCCACCAGGTGGGTCTCGTTTCACCAAAGGACTGTCAGCCTTCTCTCTGGTGATTTTAGGTTGCTGAGATGGGTGAGTTTGTGTGTGGGTCCTTTAAGACCGGGTCTTTTCAGCTTTCATCTGATAGCTTTTCTGGGGGTATCCCCACTGCAGTTAATAGCCCACGAAACCAGATAGTAAGACCCTGGTCTCAGTTGTGCTGAGTCTGAAGGGTGCTTATAGCAGTATCAGCCCCTTTCCAAGCTCCCTTCTCCAGAGAGGGCTGCGTACCTTAGGGTGGCTCCCGCCTGGCTGGCTGAGAAACTTCACTGCTCCTGAAGATGGCTTTTTTTCTCTCCAGGAGGAATTTCTGCCTCTTCCTCCTTAGGACTGTCCCTTGCTGTGGGGGTTCTTTTTATCCAGTTTTCAGTTTTCTCTCCAGGGTAATTTTTCCAAAAATAGTTGTAACCTGGTTGTGTTCGTGGGAGGAGATGAGTTCAGAATCTGCTTATGCCGCCATCTTGACCCACCTCCATGATCTATTTTTGAGTTAATTATTCTTTATGAAGTGAGGTAGGTGTCCAGGTTCATTCTTTTGCATATGGGCAGCCAATTTTCTGGACACCATTTACCAAAAATATTATTCTTTCCCCCATTAAATTCTTTTGACTCCTTTGCCGAAAATCAATTGACCATAAATCTTAAGGTTTATTTCTGAATTCTCAATTCTGTTCCGTTGATCCATATGTCTATCTTATGCCAGTATACACTGTCACGATTACTGTAGTTTTGTAGTAAGTTTTGAAAACAGAAAGTGTGAGTCCACCAACTTTGTTCTTCATTCAAGAGTGTTTTGACTGTCCTAGGTGCCTTGCATTTTCATATGGATTTTCGGATCCCTTTGCCAGTTTCTGTAAAAAAGCCAGCTGGGATTTTGATAGGGATTGTGTTGAACATGTAGATCAGTTTGCAAAGTATTGCCATCTTAACAATGTTAAGTCTTCTGATCCATGAACCTGTGATGTCTTTAATTTCTTTTAACACTATTTTATAGTTTTCAGTGTACAAGTCTGATACTTCTTTGGTTAAATTTATTCGTAAGTATTTTATTCTTTTTTGGTTCTATTGTAAATGGAATTATTTTCTTAATTTTGTTTTCAGATTGTTCATTGCTAGCGTATAAAGGTACAATTGATTTTTGTGTGTGTGTGTGAGGAAGATTAGCCCTGAGCTAACATCCATTGCCAATCTTCCTCTTTTTGCTACACCACTTGGCCGGCCCCTACAATTGGTTTTTATATATTGAATTTATATTTTGTAACGTTGCAGAACCCGTTTATTAGTTTTAATAGTTTTTTTGTGAATTCTTTAGAGTGTTCTCTATATAAGACATGTCATCTGTGGATAAAGGTAGTTTTACTTCTTCCTTCCCAATTTGGATGCCTTTTATTTAGTTTTCTTGCCTATTTGCCCAGGCTAGAACCTCCAATACAATGTAGATAGAAGTGGTGAGATGGACATCCTTGTTTCGTTCCTTTTCTTGGGGAGAAATGGCTCAGTCTTCTACCGTTTAGGATGGTGTTAACCGTGGGTTTTCACAGCCACCCTTTATTGGTGAGGATGTTCCTTTCTGGTCCTGGTTTGCTGATGCTGTGTCGTGGGAGGTGCTGTACTTGGTCACATGTGTTGTCTTCATTTGTTGAAATGTTCATGGGGTTTTTGTCTCCCTCTTCCCTCACTTGCATAAAGTAACCACAGAAAAAGTTTTAAGACAATTTCAATATCTTCCTCAACTTCACCTCCTAAACACAACTGATTGGCTTCTATACATTGAAGTTATATTGATTTTTTTTTCCAGGCTTTCCTTTTTTTTTTTTTTTTAAGGAAGATTGGCCCTGAGCTGACATCTGTTGCCAATCTTCCTCCTTTTTTTTTTCTCCCCAAAGCCCCCCAGTACATAATTGTCTATCCCACTTGTAAGTCCTCCTAGTTCTTCTGTGTGGGATGCTGCCACAGCATGGCCTCATGAGAGTGCGTAGGTCTACACCCAGGATCTGAACAGGCGAACCCCGGGACACTGAAGTGGAGCATGCGAACCCAACCACTCGACCACAGGGCCAGCTCCTTTATTGTATTTTTAGCTTTAATAAATAATGTCATAACCTTAGTTCTACAGTTGTTTTTTTTATTTCTCCCCTATTGTGAGGTTGATCTTTTGGGAATACCATTGTTTCAAAATGAAGGAGATGGAGTTCAGTATCCTGACTCAGGGAGGAATAAGTGTTGAGAATGGGAAGCAAGGAATGAAAGAAGCAAAAGTGTGTAGTGAGCGGATGCTCTGTACCAGGTGCCCTGGTTTGTTGATTCCCGTGGTTTCATTTGACAATAATCCCTATCCCTCCTCTGACTGAGGCCCAGGAGGAAACCGACGCCCTGGAGAGTGAGTTTGCTCAAGGTCCCCAGAGAGTAAGTCGCATATCTGGATTCAGACTCACTGTCTGACTCCAGAGTGATCCATTTTGCTTTTTCTTCATTTCAGAAAGGTGAGTGTTAGAAATTGTAAGCCTTTTTCTAAGTCTATAAGGATTTCTATCACCTCCTGAAAATAATGGAATTGCCGCGTTTTTGTGAAATGCCTGATGATGTTCAAAGATATCCAACACTGTATGGTAGAACAGGGAAGGGGAGAAGTTCTGCTCCTTAGGAGCCTTGACTTGGTCCTTGCCTCTTCTTGAGTTCCGTTGCTCAGTTGACGTTTTGAATATGTAACTGGGAATAGAAAAGAAACCAAAGAAATAACTTTACAGAAAACTTTGGCTGTTTTATTTAGAGCTTTTTTCATGTATTCAAGAAAAATATTAAAATGTCTCTCTGTAGTGTGGGACACATTACTTCTTCGCAAAATAGTCATATTTTCAACAGGTGATTGCACAGTGATTAAAAGTGTCAGCTTTGGAATAAACAGTTCTGGATTTGGATACAGAACTGCCACACGCTAGCCATATTGCCTTGGACAAATTATTTTTTCATCTTCTCGAATTTCAGTGTCCTTCTCTGTAGTTGGGGTTAATAGCGGTAAATACCTTTGAGGAGTGTGTGTGTGCACATGCAGGTGCGCATGTGATCGTAGGTAAAGATTCAGCGAACACCATAAAATGAAGCTCTTGTTACTATTAATAGAGTCCATGATGTGTGTGGAAGTGTGATTTTCTTCAGATGCGTCTGGGTTCAGAGGACACGAGGCTGGACTCGAGGGCACTAACCAGCTCGGGTCCTGGGCAGGATACTTCACCTTTCTGTGCCTGCTTTTCTCATCTGTAAAATAGGGTGATAACAGGACCTCCTCATAGGGTTGTTATGAGGAGTAAATGAGTTAATATTCTTAAAGCGATTAGAACCTTACCTGGCACTTTCTAATTGGTAACATTGTCACATCTGAAATTGACAAGACTTCCAAACCACAGGTGTGAGAAGGTAGGAAGCTTCCCACATCACGGAAGATTGGATTCACAGATAATGGCGTACGTTCCCATCCTGACCAGTCGAGGGCTGGGAGGCCGCAGGGGTGTTTCAGACTTTGGAAAGGAAGAGGCGTAGAAAGAGGGGAGGGTTATTGGTAAAGATCTGTGCATCTGAGCTGTGTACGAGGTCACTAAATGCTAATACTACTGTCTTAACCAATACGAGGAGGAAGTAGTATTCTCTACGCTGCCTGCCAGTAACAGTTTCGAAAAGTAGAGAGAATTTGGAGAAACTTCCACATTAAATATGGCTAATGCACATTACTTACATTTTGGTATAAATAAGTTTCTAAAGAATAACTTTTTCTTTTTAAGGTGATTGGTCTGTGTACTGCAAGATTACTGGGAATTATAAGTCATATTTTATAAACAGGGATTAAGCTTTTTAATTTTGAGTGTTTCTTGTGGGTGAGGTGGAATACAGTTTTTTCAAAGTTTCTGGGGTACTTGGATAAGAACTCTGACATTTTCAGATGGAGCCAGCAGTTGTCTTATATCTTTCTCAAAAGCTAACAGTTCATCAAATCATAGGCCTACAAGCCAGAATTATTGCCTTTTTTTTTTCTGTAAAAGGTCCACTACTAACATGTGTGTGGTGTTTCTTTTTTGTTTTATTTTGACCTGATGATAGCTTCTCAAAGGGATGAAAGAAAGATCCTGTAAGTTGTGTCTGGCTTAAAAAAGAAGATTTATTACTAGAGGAAAGGAGTATCATTGTTTGGTTTGTGTCTTCAACTAAATAAAATTACATATGTGTATATTGAATGTATTTAGTAATCACTGAGAAACAAATGAGCAAGTGCTAAAGCATTTACCATCTTGATAGTGATGTTTTATCCTGTTAAAGAATTGACAGTTTTAACAGAATGTTGATTTGAGTCCATTATTCAGTTTTGACAATTTACTTAAATAGATAAAATGACATTTAAAAAGACACATAACAAATGTATAAAAAACCAGGAATATGTTTTGATAAGATAAGACTTTTGATAGAAATGCCAAAACCTAACTTTCTAGGTTTGAATAAGGGAGGAGTGTAGGTGCCAAATCCTGGTTTTGTGACTGACTGTGCACAAGGCTAGCCTTTCAGCAACAAGAAGTATGATGGCAAAAGCCTCTGTGAAATTAGAGTCACAGAACAAACCTTGAGCTCTTTTCCAGTGTGTCGAGTGCTTTGCAAGTTTGTCAGAAATGTGTAAAAAAGTACTTTGGCTCCTAACGCTGCCATTTGTGCCTCTCAAATTCTTTCCTGGGAAGATTTCTTCTGAAGAGGACTGGTCATGTGGAAGCAGGTTTTCGCTTCATCGCCAACATCATGCAGATGGGAACACTGAGATGCTTCTTCAGGCCGGACTTCATTTCAAACTCCCGCAAAGCAAAGACCCATTACGCTCGTTCAAAGATACCATATATCTTACTCAGGTAAGGCATTTTCATTCTGGAGTTCAGCAGCTTCCTGCAGTTAACATAAGAGAGCATGTAGATTTTGTAAGCCTTATGTGGTGAAAAATATTCAGGTTTTCATTTTACTGATTAAGGAATTTATCTTCTTCAAAATAGATTTATGATGACAAGTAAGACTTGGAATAGTTAATTTTTGGCGTTTGTCTCTCTTATAAGAATAGCTGACAAAGTTCTACAGCAAATTGTGCGTTAAAATGTTCTCTAGCTGAAGATTACTGTAAGGTTCAGTGATTAAGACAGAGCATTTCCCAGGGATAAATGGAACAATGGAACATGATAGAGTCCAGAAACAGACTCATGTGTAATAGTCACCTGATTTATGGCCACAATGCCCCTGCAGTCCTGTGGGAAAGGACAGTCTTATCAACAAATAGTGCCATATCAAATGGGTATCTTCCTGGGAAAAAAAATGAACTGTGACTTCCTAAACAAAAATTAATTTGATCATTGATCAAAGACTCAACTGTGAAAGGTAGTACAATAAAGCTTCTAAGAGAAAACATAGGAAAACATCTTCATGACCCTGGCATGGGCAAAGATTTCTTAAATAGGACATGAAACACACTGACTATGTAAGAAAATAAGGATAAATTGGACTTCATTAAAATTATGGACTTTTGTATATCAAAGGCACCATTACAAGAAAGAAAAGGAAAGCCACAAATTGGGGAACAATATTTGTAATACATATATCTGATAAAAGATTTGTATTCAGCATAAAGAACTTCCATAAAGCAGTGAGAAAAAGATAACGTGTTAAAAAATGGACAAAAACCTTGAACTGGCACTTCACTGAAGAAGATATCCAAATGTCACTAAGTATATGAAAATGTGCTCAATTTCATCCTTATTAAGGAAATGCAAATTAAAGCCATGTCAGGATGCCCCTACACGCAATGCACACAGTGTAATTTTAGCATAGTGGCTGAAATTAAAAAGATTGACAATACCAACTGTTGGTGAGGAGGTGACAATACCAGCTGTTGGTGAGGAGGTGGGACAGCTGGAACTTTTAGACGTTGTTAGTAGGAGTGGAAATTTGTTTAACTACTTGAGAAAATTTTATAGTAGTTTCTATCCAAGCTAAGCATTTGATTCCTCTTTGAGTCTAGCTATTTACCCAAGAAAAATGAGTGCATATGTCTGCCAACAGACATTTAACATAATGTTCATTGCAGCTTTGATAATAGCCCCAAACTGGAAACAACCTAAATGTTCTTTAACGGAAGAATTTATAAACAAATTGCAGGATGTTTATACAATGGAATACTCCACAGCAGTATAAAAGAAGAGACTACTGCTATCAGCAACCACTTGGATAAATCTTACAGATGTGTTGAGCAAAAGAAACATCGAAGTTTCAGGAAAGACAAAATGAATCAGGATGATAGAGAGCAGATTAGTGATCACTGCTGTTGTGGAGGGAGTGGTGAATTATGATTAGGAGAGCGTGCAAGGGAACTTTCTGAAGTGCTAAGAAAGTTTTATATATTGATCTGGGTGCTGGTTACATGGGTGCACACATATGTTAAAATTCACTGAGTTGTACACTTAAGATCTGTGCATGTTACATTATGCACCTTACTGGATTATTTTTAAAACAGATCTGTTGAGCTATAATTGGCATACCATAGAATTCACTCATTTTAAGTGTACGGTTAAGTGATTTTTAGTATATTTATCAAGTCATGCAACCATCCCCATAATCCAATTTTAGAACATTTCTGACACCCAAAAAGCTCCATCCTGCCCATTTGCAGTCACTCTCCTTTCTCCCCTTCAGCCCTACACAAAGATTAGTCTGCTTTCTGTTTCTATTGATTTTACTTTTCTTTACATTTCACATAACTGGAATCATACAATGTGTGATCTCTTGCATCTGGCTTCTTTCACTGAGCGTACTGTTTTTGGAGTTCTTCCGTGTTATAGCATATATCTAGACTTCATTTCTCTTTCTTGCTAAATAGCATTCTGTTGTATGGATATAGCATGTTTTATTTATCCATTCATCAGTTGATGGACATATGGATTATTTCCAACTTTTGACTTATGAATAATGCAGCTATGAATATTTGCATACCAATTTTCATGCATGTATTTTCATTTCTCTTGGGTAGAAATGTATGAGTGAAATTGCTGAGTTATATGGTAAATTTATATTTAACTTTTTAATAAGCTATCAAACTGAATTTTGGATAATATTTTCATCTTAATGTTTCCATTTTACTTTTTTTTGTGTGAGGAAGATTGGTCCTGAGCTAAAATCTGTACCAGTCTTCCTCTGCTTTGTATATGGGATGCTGCCACAGCATGGCTTGATGAGTGGTCATAGGTCCGCACCTGGGATCCAAACCTGCAAACCCCGGGCCACCAAAGCAGAGCGCACAAACTTAACCACTATACCACTGGGCCGGCCCCTTCATTTTGCTTTTTTAATTTACCTATTTTATTTCATGAACCTGTGAACTGCACACATAGGTAAGACCATATTAAAACCAGTGCATATTTTTGCTATCCTTACAACCACTGATGTTTTTGCTATACTTATTTCAGGTTCTGAGAGAGCCTAATCCCAGTCATATGAGATGAAATGAAGTAGATCAGAGGTTTTTGTTCAAGATGATCACATTTTAATTTTTGCATCTTAGCACTGAAAAATGTACCAATTTTTATCCAAAGTCGTGCTCACTCTCATCAGTTTTCTCCTGTATGAAAACAAAAAACCCTAGATGGAAGCTGATGCAAAAAACTGTAAGCCAAAAGAATACTCTTTTTCAGAAGGTAATAAACTGATGAAGAGAACGTTAATGTTTCAACCGTGATCTTATCGGTCAGGGAAGTTTTCCCAGTGTGATGTGGTTGATGAATTTCCCTCATGGAACACACGTTCAAAGATGGACTTGATATCTGTCTCTTTTAAAGTGTTGCGCTTCATCCTTGTCAGCTTTTGCAGCCAGCATTCTATAAGCATCCCAGTTTCGATGTGTACAATAGGATGACCCTTGTGTGTGTGTGAAAATCTTTTCAGCTGTTGTTTTTCATGCCATCTTTTATCCTCCCAGCTGTTCATTTTATTACTGTTACTTTATTCTGTTTCCTCAAAACCATGTTCAGAGAGCTGACACACATAACTGCTCTTTCTGACCTCATTAGCATCGGGGCCGTGGCTGGGAGCGGGGTGTGCGGCTGGCATCTTTGTTGGTGACGGCTTTTGTCTGAGACGTGAGCTCTTGTGTCTGCTGGGTGCTGGCTCGGAGCTGGACTTGTCCTTGCTCATTCTCCCTTGCGCTTTCTGGTAGACTAGATGGGATCTGAGATGAGAGGAATCAGAATGAGAGTTTTTTGTTTTTACTGTTGGATTTTCTTCACTGAAATACAGACAGGAAACGTCAGGGTCAAAGCTTCCCCCTCACTACATTGGCTTTAGGAAAGTTAATACTATTATTCTGTGTAGTAGAAGTAACACCTTTCTGTAGTTCATTTTCTCTGTTCTCACTCCCACCCCCTGTTCTTTTTCTCATAGTCGGTCATATTATTCTGAAGAACAGAATACCTGCCTGTGTGCCACTTTTTAGGACATTCTATTAAACTTTTTTTTTAGCAACTTTCAAAAAATCTTTGCTGAGAAAGCTGTGCAGTAAGTTTCTTCACGCTTCGATCCTTCTCTGTCTTCTCTTTGTCTTATAACTGCAAAGGCATCCCTCTAGACTCTGACCTCTTTAATTCTAATATTCCAGAACAACCTTGCCTCACCTTTCGTTCTCCTACTTTATCCTGTGGCGCTGTATTCCAAATAGGCTGCATACCTAGGCACGCCCTCTGAAGCTGTGTCCTGCAGACCTCATTGCCTAGTTTGGGGACTCTCTATCCACACTGACACATGTGAACTAACTATTAATTGACTTCCTCTGCCAGCATGACCTCTTACTGCCACTTAGAGAGGAAGCTGGCTAGTGACAGTCTTCACTAACCCCTTAATATTAGCCCCGTCTAGTGTCTTCATTTATTCTTCACATATTTATTGAGCATGTAATGAGGGCTAGATGCTCGGGGATGCCCTTGAGAGATTCATATTCTTAGGGGTCCATTTTATCTCCCCATGTTGCAAGTACCTTGATCACAGGACCTAAGAAGAAAAGGCAGGCTATGCTGTCGGCCCAGGTACTGATGACACCTGCTACCTGGGACAGGTGTTTGTTTGGTAAGCAGCACTGAGATGTGATGGAAGATCCAGGCCAAGCTGAGCTTTTAGGATGGGGATAAGGTGGGTAAAGGAAGGGAAGGAAGGAAGGTGATTTTACTAATATATATAATAATATTATGTAATATTATATCCCTTTGCAAGTGAGATGAAATTCTATAACTACTAAGGTGTTTGATTGAATTATAACATCAATTTTCAGTAGTTAAGTAAAGTGGACATCAGAAACTTGGCACACTAAAAAAGGCCTTATTGGAACAATAGAGAAAAAAATCAACAAAAACAAAAGTTAGTTCTTTGAAAGGATCAACAAAATTGAAAAACCTTTAGCTAGACTGGCAAGAAAAAAAGAGAGAAGACTCAAAATACTAAATCAGGAATGAAAGAGGAAACATTACTATTGACCCTACAGAAATAAAAAGGGTGAAAGGAGAATACTGGAAATGGTTGTATGACAACAAGTCATGTAACCTAGGTGAAATGGACAAATTCCTAGATAGACATAGATTGTAAAAACTGACTCCAGAAGAAATAGAAAATCTGAGTAGACCTGTAACGACTAAAGAGATTGAGTTAGTAGTCAGAAAACTTCTTTTTACAAAGATGGCTCATTAGTGAATTCTAAAAAAAATTTAAAGAAGAATTAACCCCAATCCTCACAAACTCTTAGAAAAAATAGAAGAGGGGAAAACACTTCCCAATTCATTCTGTGAAGCCGTTATTATCCTGATACCAAAACCAAACAAAGACATATCAAGAAAAGCCAGCTATAGACCAGTATCTCTGATGTATATAGACAGAAAAAAAATCTTCAACAAAACACTAACAATCCAAATCCAGCAGCATGTAAAAAAGTTTATATACCATAATCAAGTGGGATTTATCCTAGGAATGCAAGATTGCGTAAGGAAATGAAAGTCAACCAAGGTAATACACCACATAAATAGAATAAAGGAAAAATAACCATATGGTCATCTCAGTAGACAAAGAAAACCATTAGACAAAATTCAACACCCTTTTATGAGAAAAAAGATTCCATAAACTAGGAATAGAAGGGAGCTTCCTCAACCTGAAAAAGAGCATCAGTGAAGAACCCATAGCTGATATCATATTTAATGGTGAAAGAAAATTTTCCCCTTAAGATCAGGAACAAGACAAGCAGCCTGCTCTCGCCACTTCTGTTCAACATTGTATGAGATTAACTAGGACAGTTAGGCAAGAAAATGAAACAAATGGCATCCAAATTGGAAAGGAAGGAGTAGTCTCTGTCACAGATTACCTGATCTTATATGTAGAAAACCATTAAAAAATCTGCCTAAAAACCTGTTGGAGCTAATAAATTAATTCAACGACTTTGCAGGTTGTAAGATTAATTTACAAATATCAGTTGTATTTTAAGCCACGAACAATTTCAAATGAAATTGAGTAAACAATACTATTTATAATAGTATCGAAAAGAATAAAATACTTTGGAATATATTTAACCAAAGAGATGCAAGACTTGCACACTGAAAACTACAAAACATTGTGCAAGGAAATTAAAGAAATATAAAGACATCCTGTGTTCATGGTTTAGAAGACTTAACATTGTTAAGGTGGTAGTACTCCCCAAATTGATCTCAGATTCAGCACAGTCCCTATCCAGATTCCTAGTACCATTTTTGGAGAAATGGGCAAAGTGATCCTAAAATTCATATGACAATGCAAGTCACCCAGAGTAGTCAAAACAATCTTAAAAAAGAACAAATTTGGAAAACTCATACATCCTGCTTTCAGAACTTGCCTCAAAGCTACAGTAATCAAGATGATGTGGTACTGAGATAAGGCCAGACATATAGATTGATTGAATAGAATTGAGAGTCCAGAAATAAACACACACATCTATGGTCAATTGATTTTTCTACAAGGGTGCCAAGACAATAAAATGGAGAAAGAATAGTGTTTTTCCCAAATAGTGCTGGGAGAACTGGATATCCACATGGAAAAGAATGAATTTTTTTTCATACACAAGAATTAACTTAAAATGGATCAAAGATCCAAATGTAAGAGTTGAAACTATAAAACTCTTAGAAGAAAACATAGGTGTAAGTCTCTGTGAATTTTGATTGGGAAGCAGTTTCTTAGGTATGACACCTAAAGCACAAGCAACCAAAGAAAAAATAGATAAATTGGACTTCATCAGAATTAAAAACACTATCAGAAAAGTGAAAAGATAATCCACAGAATGGGTGAAAAAAATGCAAATTATATATCTAATGAGGATCTAATGTCCAGAATATAATTAAAAAACTCTTATAACTCAATAATTAAAAAACAACTCAATTAAGAAACGGGTAAAAGATTTGAATAGACATCTCTCTGAAGGCCTGAGAACCAGGAGCTCCAGTGTCCAAGGACAGGAGAAGCTGGATGTCCCAGCTCAAGAGAAGAGAGAGAATTTGCCCTTCCTCTTCCATTCAGGCCCTCAACCTTGGATTGGATGATCCCAGTCGGACCCATCCCCTATGTGTCAAGTTCACACATAAAGTTAACTATCACAATAAGGATGTGGAGAAATTGGAATTCTCATATGTTGCTGGTGCAAATGGAAGATGGTACAGCTGCTGTGGAAAAGCTGGTCAGTTCTCAAAAGCCAAACATAGGACTCAGAAATTCTATTCTTAGGTATATATCCAAGAAAATTGAAAACATATGTTCACAGAAAAACTTGTACACAAATGTTCATAGCAGCATTTTTCATGATAGCCAAAAAGTTAAAACAATCCAAATGTTTATCAGCTGACAAATGGATAAATATAATCTGGCAAATGCATACACTGAAATATTATTCAGCAACAAAAAGGAATGAGATGCTCATACATGCCACATTGTGGATGAACCTTGAAAACATTATGCTAAATGAAAGAAGCCAGTCACAAAGGCCATCCATACATATTGTATCATTCAGCTTATATGAAATGTCCGGAATAGGCAATTCCCTAGAGACAGAAAGTAGATTAGTAGTTTCCAGAAGCAGGGTCGAGGGGAGAATGAGGAGTGACCATTTATGGTACAGTGTTTCTTTTTGGGGTGGTGAAGATATTCTGGAATTAGGTAGTGGTGAGAGTTGTACAACCTGTGACTATACTAAAACCCAATGAATTGTAAACTCTGAAAGGGTGAGTTGTATGGTGTGCATTATATCTCAGTTCTTACGTCAGGATAGTGTTAAGTAAATAAAGTATATAGACCATCCTCTGTCAGGATAACTCAGTTGTGTGGCTTCTCCTGGTTCCAGGGTCGGGCTGTGATTCTGGGCAGGCGGCCCAGCTCCAGCTCTGTCTCTCTGGAGGATGGGGAGGATGTGTTTTGTGGACAGCCAGCGGCCTCCACCCCAGCGACAAAGCTGGAACTGCAACCTGTGTCTTGCTGCCCAGTCTGGTTTCTCCTTACCTACCTTCTGTTTCTCTAGGGAGGCTGATTTCATAAGTGTCACCAAGCAAGCTGCTGAAAATAGGCATACTTTTGAAACTAGAATAAGGTTTGTCTGCTAACAGTGGGACTGAGTAGCCTAGGAAATGACTAAGCGTTTAATCCCTCTTACATGTAAAGATTGCCCTCTGTAGGGAAGGATGCGTGAGTGTATAAATATAGGTACAGTTTTTAAAGGGAGAGAGGCGGTTCCTGAGGTTTTCCAGGGAACTAAAGTGTCCTTCATTCTCCCTGACTGGCAACCACTGGTCTGGTAAACCCAGACCCACGTCAGTGGCATGGCACCGTCTGTCTGTGGAGTGCACCACACCGTGCTGGAGCCCGGAGCACTTGAGAGTCTTGGTTATCCTCCTTCACACTGAGTTCAGGTAGGATAGGCTACTAGTTAGAGCTTGCCTAATGCTCTTTCCTTTCGTTGCTGGCAAGTGTTAGGAGTCCTGTTTGCATTCAAAAAATTTTTTAAAAATTCTAAAGAGTTATTAATATTTACGAATTAGACCAGAGAAGATAAATTATAGCAAGGAAATGGTTAGAATAGATATGCAGAAATAAATATATCTTGCAGGTGGTTCTGATAATTGAAATAGCTTAGGGACAGAAAACTCAAATGTTTGTAGGGGCCAATTTACACGGGTGAGAGTAGGACTATTGGGAATTGTGACAAAACGGAGCATAGAGGCCCTGACTTCAGACATTAGACGATGTCAACAAGAAGCAAAAGACAGCCACTGTGTGGGCCAGTTAACCCGTGTGGGTCTGAGTTCAGCCTGGAGGCCACCAGTTTATTGCAGCCTCTTGACTGGAATCTAGTATAGCCATGTGCACCAGGGCCTTTAAAATTTGTCATGTGTTATTACCAAATGAGACAACGCAAGAAGTGAAGAAATTAATTTGAACATAAAATGTTTTTAGCTCTTGTATTTAAAGAAATAAGCTAGAAACCAAATGCCTAATAATTGGAGAATGATTGATCAAGCTATAGTATAACTATATCACCATTTAAAGCACGGAGATATATAGAAAGTGCCAGCGTGTGGAAATGTACATTCAGTCATGCGCTGTGTGTTGATGTTTCGGTCAAGGACAGACCACATATACAACAGTGGTCCCGTAAGATTATAATGAAGCTGAAACAGTCCTATCACCTAGTGACGTCATAGCCACGGTAACGTCGTAGCGTAGCAGTGTTTGTGGTGATGCTGTGGAAACAAACTGCTGCCCTGCCAGTCGTATCAAAGTATAGCACGTACAGTTATGTACAGCGCATGATATTTGATAGTGATGATAAATGACTTTGTGACTGGTTTATGTATTTATTATAGTATACTTTTTATTGTTATTAGAGTGTACCTTTTCTACTTACAAAAAAAAAGTTCACTGTAAAACAGCGTGCTGTTACGTCAGCAGCCTCATACATCCCGTGTCTCTTGATTGCATCATTTTCTCTTGTGCTTGATTTGATCTTGTGTTGTTTTGTTCATCGTGGCCCCTAACCATACAAAATCCACTGCTAATGTTGCCAGTAAGAGGCCACATTGAGTGATTGACCTGGAAACAAAATTAAAAGTGATTAAGGGCTATGAAGGTGGAAAATCAGTGATGGTTATTGCTCGCCAGTCAGGCATGTCACATTCCACCGTAGCTATGATCCTAAAGAACAAGAGCAAAGTGACAGAAGCTGTTAAAGGATCTGCTGCATTGATGTCAATGAGACTAAGAAAAATTTGCGAAGGGCCCCTATCAGACATGGAGAAACTTCTAATGACCTGGATTGAAGACCAGACACAGAAGGGTATGCCTCTCAACACCATGACGATCATGCCAAAGCAAAAAGTTTGTTTGTGATGTTGAAAGAAAGGCCTGGACTTGACTACCATGTTGAATTTACTGCTAGCCCTGGGTGGTTTAAACGATTCAAGAATCGTTATTCATCACATGATGTGAAAGTGAGAGTTGAGTCTGCGAGTGCTGATGCGAAGGCAGCTGGAGAATTTTTGGAAACTCTAGATAAACTGATTGTGGAGGAGAATTGCTTGCCAGAGCAAATATTCAATATGGATGAAACTTCCCTGTTCTGAAAACAGATGTCTGAAAGGACTTTCATCCATAAGGAGGCCAAGACAATGCCAGGTTTCAAGGCTTCTAAGGACAGGATAACAGTCCTGCTTGTGGGGCAGTGTCAAAGGGTACAAACTGAAACCCTTTGTGATCTGGCACAGAGAGAACCCCAGGGCCTTCAAACACATCAGTAAGCTCACACTGCCAGTGCACTACAGGAGCAGTGAGAAGTCATGGATGACCCAGCTCCTCTTCCAAGATGCCCTCTGACATTGCTATGGAGAAAGGATAAGTTTTGTTTAGAGAAAAACATAACTTTCAGGATTTTTCTTATTATTGATAACACTGCTGGACAGATTTCCTTTATTGGTGATCTTCATCCCAATATCAGAGTGGTGTTTCTCCCTCCAACACCACCTCTGTGATCCAACCAGTGGATCCAGGAGTTAGAGCAGCTTTTAAGGCCTACTGCCTGAGGAGGACCTTTGCCCAGGCTAATGCTGCAACTGAGGAAGACACAGAGAAGACACTCACGCAATTTTGGAAGGACTACAACATCTGTGATGGCGTCAAGAACCTTGCTTGGGCTGAGGGTGATGTCACCAGGGAGTGTGTGAATGGCGTCTGGAAGAAGACACTCAAGAGGTTCGTCCATGACTTCCAAGGATTTGCCAAGGATGAGGAGGTTGCAGAAATCAACAAGGCTGTGGTTGAGATGGAAACAACTGTAACTTGAGTGTGGGTGAGGATGATGTTGAGAGCTCCTAGAGTGGCTCCTGAGGATTTGGCCAATGAGGAGTTGTTGGAACTGGAAGAGGAATGCATAGTTGAAGAAGAGGGAAGAGAAAAGGAAACTGCAGGAGAAGAAAACCCCGCAAGAAACTTTACAGTAAAGGGTTTAGCAGAAGCTTTTGCAGACCTCAACAAGCTTTTTAAAAAGTTTGAAAACATAGACCCCAATACCAAAAGGTTTTCATTAATAGAGAGGGACGTTCAAGGTGCTTTATCTGCTCACAAGCAAATCTAAGAGGAAAAAACACAAACCAAGCAAACCACATGGACATGTTTCTGAAAAGAGTGACAGCCCCTCAAGAAGAGCCTCCGGCAGGTCCTTCAGGAGGTGTTCCAGAAGAAGGCATTGTCGTCGTAGGAGATGACGGCTCCGTGCTGTTATTGCCTTTGAAGAACTTCCAGCAGGACAAGATGTAGAGGAGGAAGACAGTGATATTGATGATCATGATGCTCTGTAGGCCTAGGCTAATGTGTGTGTTTGTGTCTTTTTTTTTTTTTTTTTTTTTTTGCTTAGGAAGATTTGCCCTGGGCTAACATCTGTTGCCAATCTTGTGAGCTGCTGCCACAGCATGGCCGCTAACAGACAAGTGGTGTAGGTCTGCACCCAGGATCCGAACCTGGGTCGCTGAAGCAAAGTGTGCTGAACTTAACCACTAGGCCACTGGGGCTGGCCCATGTGTCTTAGTTTTTATCAGAAAAGCTTAAAAAGTAAAAAAAAAAATTTTTTTAAATAGAAAAAAGCTTATAGGGGCCAGCCCCATGGCTGAGTGGTTAAGTTTGTGCCCTCTGCTTTGGCGGCCCAGGGTTTTGCTGGTTCGGATCCTGGGCACGGACACGGCGCTGCTCATCAGGCCATGTTGAGGTGGCGTCCCATATGCCACAACTAGAAGGATCCACAACTAAAATATACAACTATATACTGGGGGGATTTGGGGAGAAGAAACAGAAAAAAAAGAAGATTGGCAACAGTTGTTAGCTTAGGTGCCAATCCTTAAAAAAAAAAAGGAAAAGAAAAAAAGCTTATAGAATAAGGATGTAGAGAAGGAAAATATTTTTGTTTATTACAAGAGAGCCAAAAAGTTAGAAAAATTAAAACGTTTATAAAGTGAAAAATTTACAATAAGCTAAGGTAATTTATTATTGAAGAAAGAAAATTTTTTCAATAAATTTAGTGTAGCCTAGTGGACAGTGTGGATAAAGCCTAAGTAGTGTCCCGTGATGTCCTGGGCCTTCACGTCACTCCCCACTCACTCACTGACACCTACAGCTTCCACTCCTGCAAGCTCCATTCATGCTAAGTGCCCGATACAGGTGTGCCATTTTTTATCTTTTCTGCCATGTTTTTGCTGTACTTTTTCTGTTCAGATATGTTAGACACACAAACGCTTGCCGTTGTGTTACAGCTGCCTGCAGTGTTCAGTCCACAGCATGCTGCACAGGCTGCACCAGGTAGTGACGTGTAGGAGGCCACGCTGCCAGGTTTGTGTAGGTGCACTCTGTGACGTTCGCACACAGCGAAATTGCCTACCGATGCGTTTCTCAGAACGTGTCCCCATCGTTAAGCAATGCATGACTGTATGTGAAAATTAAGTGGGAGTGGGATACAAAATTATAAATGTATATGAGTTACAGTTTATGTTAATAAAGGGTTAGAAAAGGATTTGGGGAGATGTAAATAATTTGACATTCATCAGATTTTTTTTCCCTGATAAGAAGCTTAAGTTCACCATGAAGAAAAAGAAACTACCTCTCCCAAGGCCATCAGTAAAGTATCTAGTTGTCCTTGGATCAGCTCAGCTAAGCAGGAGAATAGCTATTTCCGTAGGTGAGGGCTTTGCTAAGCACGGGCATAGCTGTTAGCATGGGTGAGGGCTTTGTCCCACACGTTTTCATCTTGTCTGAAAGAGAAGTCTCAGTTTCCTGCTCTGGGATACACTGGCGTTTTGTTCCCACTTCAGCATTGACTTTTACTTTTTCCCTATTTACTGTGCTTTATAAATCTAGATCCAAGGACAGTACTTCCCAGTCCCAAACTTCTTGAGTGACACCCTCCTTCTTTGTGACGCTGATCCAAGCCCCTGGGGGTCATATGAGAATGTTGCAGGTTCTCTGGTTCTTTGGTGTATCAGGAGTGGCGCAGGCTGTGCGGACACTTCAGATCCTGGGAGCCCCAGAGGTGTGGGCTGGAACCCAAACGGTGGTTGCCGTTGGAAGCCTGTGCTCTGCCTGGGCCAGCAGCTTCTGGAGTGTCTGGTGACTGGAATCCCTCTCCCGCTATTGTCGCCCATCGGGACAATGAGGACTTCTTCAGTTTCTCCTCTCGTGCTCCCTCACACACAGTCCGTAAAGCAATGGCTGGTTTGTCAGGAATTTCGAGATGAGAACAGAGATTTCCTGTCACTCAGGGCCTCGGGTGTGTGTGCTGCAGGGGCCGGGACTGTGTCTCGCTTGACCTCGTGCCCGTGGCTCAGTTTTAGCTTGGTTGGTGGGGGCATTATTTGGAGGCTCATGGTGATTGAAGCGGGTTCAGATGTTATCAGATCTTTTAAACGTATATAAAAGTTACTTTCCATGCTGATGTGAGGTAAAAATCTCTAGCAGGCATGGATTGATAATTGGTGCTGCCCTCGGATCTGTTTCTGCTGAGATTTCACTTCATCTTCACTGAACTTTCTAGAAGTTACTCCACTACACTGACTTTGTACAATGACTCAACAAACATGTGAATGCTTACTCAAGGGACTTAATTTCTCTCTGCCTACCTATCCAGGTCTAGAAGTAGATACATCTCTTTCTTTTTTCGTTTACTTCAGGCAAGACTGGTATTTTTACAAGGAGCTTGCCTAGAGACCCTGAGTCTAATTGCATATTAGCGTGACTGACCTGGATCAAAGCTCTTGGGTCTGTTTTTCTATTTCATTCCCTGACTTAGGGTTAGACTAATAGATTCCGACTGTGCCCTGTAGTCATTGTGAGTGGGCCCCGGTGCCGCCCTGGTTGGGAGATCCTTACTTCCCTTAGTGTGTCTATGCCTGCTGTCGTCACTGTGGTCCCGGTGGCCTGGTTCCTAAATAGAAGGGCATTCTTGGTCTGCTCACAGCTGTCACCTCTTGCCTGGAAGATGGTAATAGTTTTCTGTGGTCTCCTAAATCCACCTAACGCCCTGCATCTATTTTCCTTTCAGTAGTCACAGTTGTCTTTTAGAAACGCAAACCTGATCACTTCACCCTTTACCTTATAAGCTCTTGGTGACTTCCATTTGCCTTTGGGTGCACACCAAAACCTCCCCGGGTCTGGGCCCCCGTCTCCCCAGCCTCCCTTCCGTTGCTCCCGGCTTTCTGTGCTCAGGCCACCTTTCTGTGCTGTATTTCTTCCCTCTGCCTTCTCCTCTTGCCACATATTGTCCTTTCTGCCGCGAGGTTCTGCGCTCTCTCCTTTTCCCTTTCCTCTTCTTTGAGAGGCCAATCCTCACCCTTCAGCTAGACTCATTTCCCCTACTATCCTAGCTCCTAAGATTGCACACCTCCCCTTCTCAGCACTTATTTCTGTGAAAAGTTTACGTGTATCTCTGCGATTCTTTCCTTAAGGCCTGTCTTCTCCACAGCCAATAAGCTCCACGATGGTGGGCTCTGTCTTTTTTGCTGGAAGAGGGGCTTACCATTTCTGGCAGGCAACACATACTCTAGATGCTTATTGAACACTTATTGGATGAACATGATTTCTTCTTGCTTCTCCCTTCTGGAATTTTATGGCTCTGCCTCATGTGAGCCGTAACCTAATCTGTGACTTCCTCACTAGCCACCCTACCTCTGTCTAAAGGTTCTGCTTTTATCTGAGCTTTTTCAGCTTTCTAGGAAGGCATCTGGGCTTAGTCTTCTAGTGGCCATATATGCATCCTTCTTTTTCTTCCTCTGAAGATCCAGGCCCTACTCTAAGGCCATCCTTTTCTCTGACAGGAATCCCTGCAGCTCTGACCGTCTCTCCAGGTTCTCCTTGGTGACCCGTTCATGAGCCCCTCCTCACTACAACCCCAAGCTAAGAGCACGTGACACCCACAGTGTCAGCAACAGCAGCCATAAAAGAGAGACTTTTCAGTGACGATGACGGTAATTAAGCATCCTGCATGAGGCTCTTTAGTGCCTCTTAAACAAGAAGTAAATCCACTCGTCCCATTGCTACAGTTTACCAGCCGTTCTGCTATAATGGAAGAATTGCGTTCATGAGAAATTTTACATTATCAAAAGTTGTGATATAAAAACGATTGCCTAGAAAAAAGGTGTTACGGATTGAACAGTATCAGACTCAGAATAGTTATTTTTCCTATAGCATTTTTTTCTAATAATACTCCTTTTTAAACAACAATGAGTGTGTTAGTGTCGCTGCAGACAACTTGGAGTTTGGCTACAGGCAGCGTTTGCTCCGGGATGGTAGTCTTTGTTTTCCATCATTGCCTGCACATCTTAGCAAAGAAGCTTTACACTGTCCTGTTTCCTTGATCACCCAGTGTCATAATACATCAATCACTGAGCTTCCCAAACAGAACAGCTGGTATAGACACAGCTTCTCTTATGCCAAGGGGCTAGTTCTGGATCTGGTATAATAATGGCATATAGAAAGCTAATAAAATTCCCTAATTTATCCAGTTTGCTTAAATAAGAACTCAGGCCTTTGCTCTTCTCTGATCTGGATAGCTACATCACACAGTAATACCTGCGTTTTGCTGTTTTCCCGGAATCAGGTGATGCAGGCCCAGTGTGTCAAAACACAGACGGAGTTCTACCGTCGCAGCCGCAGCCAGGTGGTGCATGGAGAGGGCCACACCATGGGGGCGCTGTACTGGCAGCTGAATGACATCTGGCAGGCTCCCTCCTGGGCTTCCCTAGGTGAGTGTTGCAGCGTTCTCTGAGAGAAAGCACTTCCTGCGAGGAGAAGCCCTGAGACAGCACGGAGCCCCAGGGCCCAGAGGAGCCGAAGCAGAACTCCAGCTGTGAGCCGCAGCCACCCCACCCGCCTTCTCAGTCCTTCCAGGAGCCTTGGAGGCAGCCTCCTTATGAATTCTGTGCTGTGCAATGTCACAGCAGCAGGCTAATGAAGGGTAGATTCATGCATGACGATCTCAGCCGCATGTCTTACTATTATTGCTCAGAATTTTGAATTTATTTAAGAGGAATTTCTGGGGCAAAAGGAGCATTTACTTATGCATCTCTTCTTCTGTTTAGGAGAATTCAGCCAAATGGAGGGTTGGCCCAGCTAAGCATTAAAATGTCCGTTTCTCTGGCTCCCCTTCAAGTCCTTGAGGTCATCTTTCTTGGATGGGGGAGAGAGGGCAGAGTTAGTTGAGTGAGAAATCCAGGTAGCAAGGCTTACCAGTTGAACCAGTTTGGCTAGCCACAGGTGAGATGACCGGCATGGTACTTGCAGTTTGAATTAGTCTGTTTTGGTACATTAAAAACCATTAAGGAGTAAGAAGGAATCTCTGGCCTTCACTAGAGGTGATTTGAAGCAAATTTCAGATAATAATATAAGCAAAAGTTTTGGGTCAAAAGTGACGTAAGGCCATAAAGTAAAAACGCCGTTTTCCTGAGTGAGGCTCTTAACACCGGCTGTGAATGCGAGTCCCGAGGAGTTCTCCCCGTGCACTGTGCTTAGAGCTGGAGTTTTGGTCAAGTTTCTCTGAGAAAACTCTTTATTGACCCCATCCGGATAAGAGGGTATTGATGAGGATCAGGGTAGACTGTGGGAGTAGCTTTTCTGGGATGCTGAAAACTGGGCAGAGGCGCTTGGACCCTGACCCCGCGTCTGTCTGCGGACGAGGTGTGGATTTCTGAGTTTGGTTCAAGAAGTGGGAGAGCCCAGTTTCTGTAATTCTCCCCTTGAAGGACCATATACAGACCATTTGAACGAGTTCTTCAGAAGGAGTGGGTGAACCCCAGCGCAAGAGTGTGATAGCACAGCAAGAATTTGCTGTTTTCTAAACTGAAGCAGGACAGTGCCTCCATGGAGAGGTCACTGTCTCCTTGGACCTGTTAGACACAACGGTGCCAGGGAGAAGCTGTGACAAGTTATGCTGCATCTGCTCCTTCTCTGGGCAGCCTCATGGCCCCTGTTGAATTCTGCTTCATCAGCTCAATCGCTCTGGTGCTTACAGCCTGTTCAGGTGAGGATGGGGAGATATGTGTCCCCTCTTCTCAGCCGAAATGGTGATACCTTAAAGGGATCAGTAGCTACTTGGAATCTATAGATTCTTATATATTTCTTTTTTAAAAAGTTAGTCTTATTTATAGTTATAATTTTGCAAGTACAAAAATCCACCTGGGAGTTTTGCTTGGCTCATAAACTTGGACCCTTACAGAGCTAATGGCAAAGCCAGAAGTCACAGAGCATTCTTAGCCGGTTATGTGGAAGATTATGTTGGCATCCAGACCGTGTCACTGATTAGTAGCTAGGGTATGTGTCATTGAGGCCTTTTGCCTCAATTCCCGTTCTCCTGAGTTCACTTCCTGTTTATGGCCTTGATCGCTGGATCCACACATTTGAAGCCTTTCCGTGGTAATGGATATGACATGACATGTGAGAGTATGTAGGGGACTTACCTCAGGTCTGAGCCATCTTCCCTTTATGAGAAAACTTTCCAAATGGAAGTTCTACTTCATTTTATAGATCTAAGAAGAAAGGCCTCTCCCCACCCTTCTCTGCATCATTGTTTTTAGGGGGAAATACTAGGAGTTGGGATTGAAGTGCTGAGAGTTGAAATTTTGCAAGACCTACAGAAATCATTTCTATCTGAACTTCAAAAGCCCGCTCCTCCCTCTCACGGCTACCCTGCGAGTTCTGAAGCTGGCGTGCGCTCTCGCTTGGAACTTGTTCAGTGACGCAGTGCTTTTTGGGCAAGGATCTGCTTTCAAAAATAGAGGCATGTTGAAATTTTTTTTAATTTATGGGTTTAGCATACTAGACATGCCAGCAGGGTACAGAATTCTCCAGGACACTGCTAATTGTGTTGAGGAACTGTCGTGAATTGTCATCAGTTTGGCTGTTCTCCAGTCTGCCTTTGCCAGCCGTGTTTGTGATGGTGGTGGTTTTGTTTTGCTCAGAGGATTTTGTGCCTATGGGACAGGAGACTTATAAGAGTTATTTCTAAATAACTCTTATAGATGAATATTTGTAACAGGTGTGCGCTGCCAGTGCTCCTGCTTTCTTTTTCTATGTGTATGTAGTCAACAGGAGGAACCTTGGTGCCTTGAGCTCCCAGAGCGGAGCTGCGTGTGCGGGTGTGCTGGTTGGAAGGCAGTCTGAGTTCCACCTACTGCCTGCGGCCTGTGCCACTGAACTCCAGCGCCGCTGTTCCCTCCTTTGTAGAGTGGGGTGTGAATACTTGCTTCACCCAGGTGTTGTGAGGATGACATGAGATACTGTCCGGGATGCTCCTGGCCCTCAGCAAATGTGGGTTCCCACCACTGTTGGCTCCCCTCCTACACTCAGCCCCTACGATCGTGCAGAGTCACACACGGCTGGCCCGTGTGGATGCGACTCTGACTGCTTGACCCTGCCCATCTCCTCACTTTCCTGGCTATTTTTAGAGTATGGAGGAAAGTGGAAGATGCTTCATTACTTTGCTCGGCATTTCTTCGCTCCGCTGTTGCCCGTGGGCTTCGAGAATCAAGACGTGTTTTTCATCTATGGCGTGTCAGACCTTCGCTCAGAGTGCAACGTGACACTCACTGTAAGCTTCTTGGAGTTTTTTCTGTCTAAGACAGAGGAAGAATTTTAGATTATTTCTTTAGTTATTTGGTTCTATTTCTTTTGGGAAAAAGAAAAGAGAAATTAATTTGTATCAAAATGTTTCTAGTATCTGTATCAGAAAATGGGCTCTCCTTGGAGTCAGAATACCTACATTCACGGTAAAACTCTGCCGTTTATTCCGTGACCTGACACCTTAAAGTCTCGGTGATTCAGTGTCGTCATCTGTAGAATGTTATCTTCTATCATCAGCCTGTCTTCTTAAAAGATTTCAATGAGCAGTGAATAAAATAATTAGATGAAAGCGAGTAATTAGCTGTAAGGTGCCACTTAAATGTAAAGTTATTTATGATCATGAGAACTTGGAGATAGCCTAACTTTATAAAAAGAAATTGTTAAAAGTGGTAAGTTAAAGTGGAAATCAGTACAATTATTCCGAGTGGGCGTGTGGAAAATAGCCTTGTATTTAAAACAAAGCCAGGTAGAGAGAGGGGGGAAACTGCAGTCTGGGGGCTGCTCTTTGGAGGACACTGAAAATAGCTCATTTGACGGAATAATGCCAGCGCGCCAGGTCCCGTGCCGTCCACGGATTCTGTTATTTCTTCCTTGCAACAGCTTGGACGTTAGCGCTGTGGTTAGTCTCCTTTTACATGTGAAGAGACGGGGCCTGGGACGTGGAGTGACTTGATCACTAGTGCTTGGTGGGGCTGGGTTCAGCCAGCTTCCTCCATCTCCAGACCAGGTCTGCGATTCTGACCTCCGTCTATTATTACTACCGCTCCTCTCGAAATACACAGTCACCAAGCATGTTTGGTTCCGCCCCGTCCCCCAGGTGAGACTGCACGCGTGGAGTTCCCTGGAGCCTCTGTGCTCACGCCGCACTAGGCGTCTTGTGATGAAGGCGGGCAAGGCCACTCTCCTGTACAAGGAGCCGGTGCCCAGGCTGCTGAAGACATGTGGGACGTGCACCCGGCAGCGCTGTGTGGTTTCCTTTCACCTGTCAGCTGCCGGCCAACTCCTGAGCCCCACCAACTACCACTTCCTGTCCTCGCTGAAGGAGGCTGTGGGACTCCACAAGGCACACATCACTGTAAGCACCAGCGGTCTGGGGCCTGTGGCCTGCGGGGCTGTCCTCCTTCTGGGGAAGCACATTGCATCCTGCTTTTTGCACAGTTTCCGCTTGGTAGCGAGTTTACCCAGGACCTGGGGAAGATTAGCCCCTTGCCACTGAAAGCAAAGACCATGATTTTTCTTTCTTTCTTTTTTTTTGCTGACGAAGATTCGCCCTGAGCTAACATCTGTGCCAGTCTTTCTTTATTTTGTATGTGGGTCGCTGCCACAGCATGGCTGATCAGTAGTGTCAGTCCACACCCAGGAGCCAAAACTGGGCTGCCAAAGTGGAGTGCACCGAACTTAACTGATAGGCCACAGGGCTGGCCACTGGTCTTTATTTCTAATTTAGTATATGTCAAAGTTTTCAGTTCCTGCCACTCTGCTGTCCTGCCTGCCCTCCGTCGTGGGGCTGGTGCAGTGGAAGGAGAGACTGCGGGGTCATCACCACGAGGGCTCCGCTGTGGTGCCAGGCTCCATCCTGGGGGCTTCACTGCAACAATCTGGTGTGTTGTCCTCCTCGCTGACAAGTGAGGAAACCATTGGGAGAAGTTGCGCAAGGTCCTGCAGCCAGGGAGCATCAGAGCCAGGGAGGTGCTCTGATTTTGAGTTTTTAAGTAGAGGCTATTAATTTTCATAATTTTTCCTCTACTCTCTTTGCTTTATGGCTTCAAAGTAGCTTAATGACCAACTCTCTTTATAATTGCCAAGAAAAAAATGGGATGACCAGGATGTGTCGCTGTAAAAATTGTGCTGCCGGAGACGTTGGAATCTGTCCAGTCTGTGGGAACCCTCTCCTTTTCCTCCTACGCACAGTGATTGAAAATATTTTTCTTGAGAGTTTTATTATCTATTTTTAGTGAATTTTAAATTCGTTTTACACTTTACTTCATGGAGAGGGCTTAAGGGAGAGAATTTTTTACATTTGCTTTAGACGTAATCTTATAAAAAGTCTTAATCCTTGAAAACATATCTTTTCCAATTAATAATGGAATATTCACACAATGAAAGCTAAGTTATCTGTTAACAACTGATAGAGAGCAGATATGAAGGAAATGACGAGCATTTACACAGCTTCTTTCCAGAGAAAATAACACTACAGAGCAGACACATTTGTGGTCTTCAGGCAGGATTTCGAGCACAGTTCTTCTCTTTCCTTCTCAGGCCTTCATGCCTCGGGACGACCGCGGGGGGAGTGAAGGGGGCTGCTTTCCTTGTCCCACCCTCTGTGGATTTCAGTGAGACGTGCCCTTCCTAAAGGGATATGATGATCACAATAACGATAGTTAACATCACTGCTGGCTTAACGTGGGCCTGGCGTATAGGTTGCTCTCCCGAGGGGGATGCTGGGAACGTGTTTCCTCAGTTTCCCTGAAGACAGGGTGCAGGCTCGAGCCCAGTCTGCCCTCGGATATGCGGCGAGAGGGCGTCCAGTCGGAAGAAGCCAGCAGGAGCGAGCCATGCCGCTGTCCCTCTGGCCTGACCTTGGAGCAGCAGTGGCCTGGCCTCCCCCGCAGCCTTGAAGGCCAGCTGGGCGACGGCTGTAGGGACGTCACTGGCACAGCTGGGTGGCATGGTTGGGGAACGTGACATCCACCTTCAAGCCTGAATCTCTCACCCTCTGAGAGCTACCTAATGCAGTTTCTTATGTTTCTTTTCTGCTTCTACTGCAGTAGGTTTTCTTGTTTATAACTCAGAACCCTGCATGCCATCTAAGGCTAAAATTATATACAGTAAAAATTGCCCTTTGAAATTCTTTATGTCACACATAACGTTGCACCTTCAGCATGGCGTGTGTGCATGTGGAGGGATCATGTTTCATGACAGATGCACCGCTTTAAATGCCAGGTCCCGCTCCATGCACCCTCACCCTGAGACGGACTCACGGCCCGCCCGCTGCATCCCAGCCTCGCTGCGGGGTGTGCTCCTCGGCTGGTCAGTGAGGAGACTGTAAACTGCGCTGTCCTTTGCTGACGTCGTGTGGGATTCGCACACGGTGAGAGTGCAGCCCACGTGACTTTACAGTACTGGGCGGCACAGCGGAGCTGTAGTGGGCGAGCTTTTGTAAGCGCCTGGCAGGCTGCTGTCGGGGTCAGCATCTTTCCAGCAGCCTGGAAGGTGAGCTCCGTGGGGGTGCTCTGCAGCCAGCTCCAGGTGTGTCCTTATGCGAATATGTCCCCCTCTGAAGGATTTCCTGAGAAAAACTGTAAAAGATGTAAAGCTTTGAGCTTTTTGTGAAATGATCTCCTTAAATAATTGGAGACTACATATTTCTACACTTGGTTTGAGATTACAGTTTGGTAATTTTCCACAGCCTTAAATAAATTTTCACGTATTTTTTAGTATCTGACACAGGGCCCGGAGTCTCTGATGTCAGCTGTTGTAGACCCAGAGTTGGAGGAAATGCGTTCCTTGTCAGGCGCCCGGAAGTGTGCTGGCGGCGCTATGGAGAGAATGGAGAGCTGTGCTCGCATCCTTCACTTCATTGATCTTTTTCTTTCAGGCCGTCATCTCCCAGCGTGGTGACACATTTGTGTTTGATCTAGAAACCTCCGCTGTCGCTCCCTTTGTTTGGCTGGATGTGGGAAACATTCCCGGGAGATTCAGTGACAATGGCTTCCTCATGACTGGGAAGACGCGGACTGTGTTATTTTACCCTTGGAAACCCACCAGCAAGAGTGAACTGGAGCGATCTTTTCAAGTGACTTCCCTGACCGATATTTACTGAGGGAATCCAGCATGTTTTTTCAGGGGACTCCAGAATAAAGCATTTCCAAGGAACCGCCTGGGGCCAATGGCCCCAGGGACAAGTTGAAGCAGCCGTGTGGACGGCCTCTCCCGGGAGCGCCTCCAGCGCAGGGTCTCGCCTGCCCACCCCAGGAGGGGAGTCCGCGCGGCTGCAACCGCGGCGGCATCGGGCCCAGGGGAGGGCTGTGAGGGCCCCAGCCTTCCTAGTTAGCTTTGAGAAATACCAAATGATCAAAGTGAAACTGCTCTGTTATTATTTCTGGAGGAAATAGAGGTTTAAATGTCACAGGAGAAGGATTTCTGAGCAGTGGCCATGTTGGTAGTTGTTGCTGGAAAGTGTGGGGGTTTGATGGTTGACATTTGATTACTTTTGGGGTAGGATTCTTTTTTCATTTATGGATTTTGTTATAAAATATTGTTTTAACAATCAGAAATTCTCTTTTCAAAGGCCATTAGAGTGATTCTCCTTAGAAAAACGAGCTCACATTGAGATGGATGCCACTCTGCGTACTTGGAAGAGCTGGATGTCCTGACAGGTTGTCGCCTGTGGTGATGTACGGGCTTCAGTTGGGGTAAATCCAGCGAGCTCCCAAGTCAGAGGCGGGGAGTTACACCGAGATGTGTTGATCCTGGCAGCAGAGTGGTTTCGCTTTAGCTTGGGTTCAAATAATTTCATTTCTATTGGTTAATTATAAATTGCTATAAAATTGTTTTATTGTGCATTATCATGTCTGTAAAATTACATTTATAATGAAGCAAATGGGGCAAAATGTTAACAAGTAGCCAATGTGGGTAAAGGTGTGTAGGAATTTTTTTGTACTGTTTTTACTACTTTGCTGTAAGTTTGAAATTAGATCAAAATTTTAAAGTTACATAAATTGCATTGACAACTTGATATTTCCTCTGTGCTTATTGATAATTCCGGAAACACTCAGTTATGCCCAGCACTGTGCTGGCCGTCAGTTTCCCTTTGGCTCTGGCCAAGTTTTTATTCTACTTGGTAAACTGGGAGAGTTTGAAGAATCTGGCCTAAAATATTTGCGGGGTTTTCTCTAGGAAGAATTACGTAAGTGGTTACGGAATGGACCAGCACTGAGAATTTGCTTTTTAAAATCAAACCTAATTAGATAATCGTTTTGGTTTTAAACTGAGAAGTTTTAGGTCACGGTCCATTGACTGAAAAGAAAATTAATGTAGACAGTCCAGGCCTGTCCTTTAGTGTCTAAGAGTTTCCTCATTTATGTGTTGAGTTATCTCAATGTCTATGTAAAAGCCTTGTGAGGGACTGCAACTCAGGCTTGTACCTCAGAAGATTCTTGACAAGCAATGTGTGTTTTCTCGTCACTGTTGAAAGTCCTCTCTTACTAGATGGTGCCGGGGCACAGGGAGCACACACACCCCAGTAACTAGAGTGTTTCCTGCCAGGCACCCTGTGAAGTGGCCTTAGAAGTTGATTTGGCCGGAATTTGCATCCCTATTGTGCCCTTACCAGCTCTGTCACCTTAATCAAGTTATTTAACTTCTGTCTTCAGTTTTCTTGTGGTAAAATGGAAATAATGACACTGAACTTGTGAGTTGGTCTTGAAGAACAAATTAAAAATTTAGCTGAAAGGCTCGGTGCAATGCAGGCACTGAGTAGGGGCGCTGTAAATGGAACACCATCCTGGGGGTGACCATCTTGTCCAAGAGACGGCAGGGCTTCCAGCCACACTTACAGGAGCAGAATCCAGGTTCTGAGGCTTACTGGCTATGTGACCTTGGACAACCACTTGACTTTCTGGACTTCAGTTTTCTCATCTAAAATGGAGATGATGATCTCTAACCTTCAAAGGTAGTTGTGAGGACTAAACAAATAGGGTCTGGGACGGAAGAAATGATGAGCAAATGGTGGTTATGCTGTTTTGACATCATAATCATTATCACCCATTTAGCACATGGAGCAATAGTGAAATGAAGCAAATAGAGGCAAAATTTTTTTTTAAGAGGGGGAAAAAGATATCAGAAAAGAATGAATTTGTAAAGGAAGAAGAAAGTACAGAATAGACAAAAATATATACTGACAACAGTTTATCAAAGGAGAGAAATGTGCTGTATTCGCATGATTTCTGTAAGAGAAGAGTCATGTCCAGAGTGCTCTCCCGCGGTAGGTGTGGCCCCGCGGACAGTCGCTTCTGCCATCCCAGTGGGTCGGTTTTGCTGCGTTTGCTGGAGTAGAGTCTGATGCACATACTCTGGTGCTGGGTTTCTGAGAATGCTTTCTATCAGTAGCTACGTAAGCATTAGTAGAAAGAGTAGGAAGCTCAGGATCAGCGAATTTGCCAGTTTGGCTCCAACACGTATACTCAACTTGGACAAGTCACTTAACTCTAAGCCTCAGTTTCCTTATCTTTAAGATGGGTTAATAGTAATTGCTATCTCGTAGGGTTGTGAGGAGTAAATAAGGTAAGGACGTGCATGCCTAGGATGGGAAAAAGTGCAGTAAATGCTGGCTTATGATGACCACTCCTCGAAGGGTAAGGCTGGCCGCAGTGCCAGGCTCGGGCCTAGGGCTCTCACGTAGTCCTTGCCAAAGAAAAAGGACAATTTAGGTCTTCTCTACTAAGGGAAAATAATCATCGGGCTTCTGTGACCTGAGTTGAAGAAGAAACATCCAGGCAGAAAGCCAAAGAAGTTTCTAATTCCCCTTTTCTGTAAACCTCTTTCCCCTTTTATTGAAGCAGAAAAGTTGAGTAGCAAGAGGCACACAGCTGTTGGGTGATTGTGCAAAACTCTACTTCTAGCAGAGGCCCCAGGGCACAGGAAATGGGGCTGTAGGGATGGGCTTGCTCGGGGGCACTGATTTCCAGGAGGCTGCCCGGAGTAAGGCCAGGCTGGAGAAGCGGCTAAGGAAGAGCCTGCAGGGCGTCCAGCCCTACCCCCTCTCCCGGCTTCAGAGAACTAACTGGGTGCCAGCTGGAATGCCCTGGAATGCATGGGGCTTTAAAGAACGAAAGCAAGTGGGAGGGAGGGATGGAGGCAGAAAGAGGGGAGAGAGGGAGGGAGAGAGAAAGTGAAAGAGGGAGAGGGAGAGAGAAAGAGAAAGGGAGGAAGAAACAGAAAGAGAGAGAAAGAGAAAGGGGGGGAGAGAGAGAGAAAGGGGGAGAGAGAGAGAGAGGGCGGGTGGGCGGGAGGGAGGGAGGAGCTGCGGTGGCCCTCAGGCTCTAGGGCTCCAGCACCAGCTGGCTGAGGATAGGGGTTAGACCCGCAGAGCAACTTTTTCTCTCTCTGCCCTTCTGTTTACTTGATTTTCCTCCATCATCGCTACCTTGGAAAAAGGGGAAGATCTGAATGATTTTTAATGCCAATTTAATTGCTATGGATCTGTGAAAAGTTGGCGCAAAGCCTGCGGAACAGATGACTGATGGGGAGTGACAAATAAAAATGGCAAGTAATAGGATATATTAGAGTATACGAGGAAGCCATTTTGTGTAAACCTAATTCGGCCTGACCTTGTCTTTCCAAAAGGGCATGACCGTGGCCGTTGAGCATGCATTGTATATCTGCTTTAGAGATTCCCCATGGCAAGAACAAAGGCCCTTGAGATATGGTACAACTTCTCTTCCCCTCCCAACATTGGCATTTCTTTAAGGATTAAGCATCTTTCCTTGGGCTAGGAACTGATTGCTTGCAGCGCCCACCTGTGACCACCCAGCTCAAGACAATAGACTTGCCTCCTGCTACGCCCACCAAGATAGCAGACCCACTACCTGCTGTGTCCATCAAGTGCTGTGCCGACAGGGCAATCTTGTGACTATTGTGGGAGGGACATTTCAGTCATATGTGAAACACCCTCTTTGAGGGTATATAACCACCCTGTGTACCCCCACTTCTTTGGAGTGCTCCGTTCCTTTGTGGAAAGACTCTCCCGGGTTATAATCCTCAGATTTCAGCTCAGAATAAACTCACCCAAATTTTCATTTATAGATTGGTTATTTTTGTTGACAGGAGAAAGCCGCTGTAGCAGAGAGCAGTAAGGAAGGGACTGAAGTGTGAGCTTGGGCATAATTTGGAGAGAGGAACGATGTTCCGGTGACAAAGAGTGTGATGGAGGCATCTTCCCAGGCCCAGCAGGCCTCTTCTGCCTATGGGGGTGGCCATGTGCGTCTGTGGTGACTCCCTGCCCACAGATTCTTTCTTGAAGCTTTAAACCTGGGGTCTCCTTGCCTTTCAGAACCAAATGGCCCCTGGCCCATGTGCTGTGTATGTTGATCATCATTCAAGGCGTGCGTTTGTGAGGTAGGAAGGAAGTCAGGGCAGAAGGGTGGCTTTGACCTTCCGATATCAGAACTGGGCAGGAGGAGCTGGCAACCACTGCTTGGGCATCAGGCTGAATCGCCCGCTCGCCCAGGGGTGCATAAACACGTCCTGAGCAAGTGGGTCCCGTCTGTGGGGAGGCAAAGCGAGCCCTGGGCAGCAGTCCCCGGCAGTGATGGGGAGGGGTAGGGTGGGACCTGTGGAGGAGACAGGGACGATCCTTCGCGCAGCCCTGCTCCGTGGCGGCGGAGCTGTGGAGGCTTCACGGGGACACGTGCCCTGTGGCCTCTGGCCAGCGTTGCTTCCGCTGGGAGGCAGGACTCTGCGTTAGCAGGGTGGCCCTCGGGAGCATTTGGAGGCCCTGGCTTGAATTGCTGGGGGAAGGGAGGGCACAAGGAAATGGCAGAACTGAGTGTTGAGAAGCTGCTGAGGGCCCTAAAGCAAAAGGAGAGTGGGGCCGGAGGAATCGGCAGGAAGAGGAGAAAGCGGGACTCCCGGGCTCCCTCCGGGGCTCTGCGGGGACCTGTGCCCCCGCTGTGCGCTGCCAGTCCATTTGTGGGTGGGACGCCGGTTTGCCGCTTTGTCGCCTCCAGGGCCTGCTCATTGAGCTCGCCCTCCCTCGGGGCACGTCCGTGCGACCGTCCCCTCGCGCAGCCAGGAGCGCCCTCGGTGGTGGCTGCCCAGCCAGCCGAGCGCGCCAGCGCTCACTCTGGCTAAGCCAGGGGTCCCGGTAAATCAGCATCTCTGCCATTCTGTGGAAAACGGCAGGAATTAATACCCCTCCCTGTTTACCTCTCGGGTTATTATGAGAATAAATATTTGAAAATATTCTGTAAATGAAAGCATTCGTGTTTAAAGGGTTAGTTTTGTTTTCGTTTTTTTTTTAACTTTTTTTTCCAAAGTTACAAAAGAAAATTTATTTCAAAAGCAAAAAGGAACATTTACATTTGAACAAAGTGATAAACAGGTTTCCTGCTAAAGAAGAAAAATCCATGGTATGAAGTTTCTCGTTTAAGTTTTTGAAGCAAAAATAACAAATTGTACACTCCTCCCTTAGGAAAGGGAAGACCTGCAAAACAGTTTTGAAATGAAAAAAAAAATCTCTCTTTTGGCCAGAGAACAGACCTAGCAACCCGGCTGTCTAGTCCCCAGCATCACCCATCACCTCCCCGAGCTGATGCATGCCCACGGCAGCCTCCAGGTCTGCTCTCACTGTCTTCAGCTCTGACTCTGCTTCCTGGGTCCCAACAAGGAATCCTGGGAGAAGAGGTTCCTAGAGAATTCTGTTTCCTCTGCTATTCTTCTCTCCTGGAGAGAATTATTTCCCCAAGAACCAACTGCGGCCCCTTTCTCATTCGTCTGAGAAACGGGAATCGAGGTTCTCTGCATCAACAAGCCCGAGGTCTCTTGTGCTGCACTTAAGGGACTACAGACCATGGTGGCTGGAGAGCAGGAGTCCTCGTGGAGTCAGCGCCAGGGCAACAAGCCTGCTGCTGGAACTCTCTGCCTCCTCCCTGAGCCAACACCCTCGGTCATCTCCGAGGACTTCTTTAGGAGAAACTGGGACTTTGTCCTTACAATGCACCTGTCCTTCTTAATCCCGGGAAGTGATTTCACCCTTCTCATGGCCATTTGCCACGATTGCAGCTGACTTTTGGAGCGAGTGAATGTTTGCATACATGTTGGAACTAGAAAGAACCTTCAGCATCAGCCTCCATCAGTTGGCTAAGGAATTTTGATCTATCCCACCAACTGGGACCTGTTCACCACCAAAATCAATCCCCTCCTAATACTGGGAACAAAAGTAGATTACCCAGACAGCCTCCCTGCTCTTGGTGCATCCCTGGGACTGAAGTTTTCCTCCAGTGCAACGTGAGAGGAAGTGACCCATTGTAAACACCCACACGTACTCCTCTATGCTCCTGTCCCCTTCCAGCTGTCAGGGACCATCACCCCCAGCAAGACCTTGGGAGCCAAGGGTGGGAGGAAGAGTGACTGTCAGCCTGGAACCCCTCATGACTAAGTGCGAGAGAGACACCCTACCCACCCCGTCCCCTGCTGCAACTGTGGTTGATTGAAACATGTTACCGGGATCAGGAGATCCTGTGGTTAAGTGCTTTATGCGCGCCTCAGTTTCCTCATCTGTAAAACAGGGACAAAATTCTTACTTCACAGGATTTTTGAACAAGTAATATGAGATAATGAACAATGACCACTCAGTGCCTGGCATGTAACCAATGCTCAAGAATTTTGATTCTTTGATGAACACATGTCTTTGTTCCTTGAGGGCTGTTGTGATATTTCAATAGAGGATCAATTTGGAAAGAGATAGGGAAAAGGGAGTTGATGGAAGTGAGCAGATGCTCTCTCAGCCCTTTCCTCCCTCTCATTCTAGGAAGCTTGAGCAATTTGTGGAACTAGCCACCTGTCAAGGGTAATGGAAGCAGGCTATTGCAGATATAAGGGAATCCATAATGATGGGGAATGGAATCCATTTAATTTCAAGCCCCTCCGCAGCATCTTCCTCAAGCCCAAAACCGACCAATGAACCTAGAGAACCAATGGGCAGGAACTTGGGGCCCCTGGGACTGGTGTGTGGACCCAGCAGCAGCCACAGCGGGGGCACAGGGAGGAGGCTCACATTGGAGGGGTTTAACGAAGATGGCAACTTGGGTGATTTACTTAGGTGATCTTTAAGGTATCGTCCAGCTCTAAATTCTGTGATCCTTAAGAAAATAAACAGAATTTTAGTTTCATCTCCTCTTGACTTCTGTGCCTCCCCAGCCCATTGGAAGCACAAATCAGGAAGAAAATTCTCCCCAAAAGCACAAAATAAGAAAGAGAAAGAGATGCACTCAGTGACCTCCAGTCCATGAATAATTCATATTTAAGCATCTTAGCCTAATGTTACTAGGGGGAGAGTCAAGGCATGTTAACATCTAAGCAACATCCTTTTAGCGATACCCTGGGTTCATTTTGCATTGTGGTTGGGGCACATGATGATGCATCATCCTTGCACAGATTTGTATGGATTCTCTCTCTCTCTTTTAAATATAGCATCTTTTCCTCAAAGGACTCAGATGTTGTTAAAGAACCACCTCTGGAATCAGATAGACCTGGATTTGAATCTGGGGTGTTCATATTCGGATTGTGTTTCTTCATTGTAAAATTGGGGTTAGATACGTACCTTACAGAGATGTCTTGAGGATTATCGTTAGAAGTCATTAATGCAAAGGGGCTGGCATGGAATGGACGCTCACAGCCACCTGGCTCCCTCCCCTCCTTTCTCCTGCTAAGATGCAGGATGTCCAGTCTGTGGGGCTGGACTCCATGGTGGTGACCAGGACTAGCCACGCCACATATAACTAGTGCAGGGGACTCGGGTGGGTAAATGAGTAGCCACAGGGCTTCCTTCTGCCAAAAAATAAACTCCGCCAATCCTGCAAAAGTCTAGGTTATGCCTGCAGAGTGCAGAAACCTCAAAAGATGAAGAAGGTTCTGAGGAGGCTGTTTTTCAGTGGCTTCCTGCTGAGACAAGCTTTCTGGGAAGGTTTATTTCAGGCCCATTGTAGCTTTCCACCTGATCGCCTGCACTCCTTCTGATGTTTACCCCCATCTGCTGGTACAATATGAGAGATGCCTTTCTCAGAGGAACCAACAGTGTTGGTAGCCTTCGTTAGAGCACCATGCAGAGAGTCAGGCCAGCACTGAGATCTGGGAGGAGGAAGGGGAAGTTTCTGGAACGGAAGAGAAACAGAACCTCTTATTAAAGAAGGGGAATGCTATTTTTAGTCTCGGCATGAGTTGTTTAGCTGTTCCTCCTGGGGCCAGCTTCTCTTTGAAGTGAGCTTCTGGTATGGGAGCTGTCAGGTTAGAGACCTGGAGAATGGTAACAACTCACACCTAGAGCCGTTTTTAACTTAATCATGACCCTGCCATGTGGGCAGGACTAAGCAAAACTGCTTGTCTCTATTCAGGCAGCATCTCCTGAGGCAGCCTGAAGGCCAGACAGGTGCGACTCAATGGCAGAAGCCTGGATCCTCTTAAGGTGTCGTTCCCTCACACATCTGCCGGTTAATGTGGCACTGGCTGTGGCCTCAGTGAAGGCTGTTGGCTGAACACTCACATGTGGCTTCTCCATGTGGCCACTTGGCTTCCTCAGAGCGTGGTAACTGGGTTCCCAGAGGGAACAACCCAGGAGACTGGGCAGAAGTTGAATTGCGTTTTCTGACCTACCCTTGTAAGGCACTTGGCATCACTTCCACCCTTGTCGCAGGCCTGCCTAGCCTCACAGGGAAGGACGCAGGCCCCTTCCCTCAGTGGGAGGAGTGTCAGCATCACACTGTAAGATGGGAGACCTTGCAGTGGCCGCCTGGAAAGTAGCTGCCTGCCACCAAGAGGAAGTGCTGGAGGAAGAGGCAGGGGCTTGCTGCCGGAGAATTAAGGAAAGTCAGAGCTGTCTTTTTCACTTTAAAGATACAACTTTCAAGAACCGGAATAATGGATTGGGGCTCATGGAGAAATGGCAGTGCAATGGAAAATGGAAGGAGATTTTTTTTTTTAATTTCATTTATTTGGGGCACGTTGTAAAATAAAGAGCCCAAACTATTTTACAGCAGACAATAAAGTTTTGCTTAGGAAGTCCTTTTCTATTTCAAGATTATTCATTCACGATTTCTAGTATTTTTATGGCTTAATTATTTGGAAATCATTCTGATGAAAGGAGGAGGAGGAGTTCAGACTGATTTTTTTGCCAAGTGATTAACCAGTTGGAGCATCTACTCATTGATTAATTGTCTTTTCCTCATTGATTTGGAGTTTTACTTTATTATATACTAAATTCCTATATGTTTCTGGACTCAATGATTTTAATCTCCCTTCTTACCCTACCAAGATAATTCTCCATCCCATAAACTCTGGGGTGAGACAGACCCGGCTGTAAACTCAGAAACAGCTGAGCCATTGCCTGCTTGAAATCTTGGAGCCTCAGTTTCCTTCTTCATAAATTGGGGATAATTCTACATACTTCATTGGGTTATTTTCAAAATTAAATGACTTTGCATGTTCTGCAAAATTGCTCAGCATTAGTTCCTCGCCCCTGTGCACGCTGGGTTCTGGGGAGCCGGCTCTGAGACAGAGACTCGCGCGCAGGACGTTTCTCTGGGAGTGCCCTGGGATCACCACCATTTGGAAGGGAGCAGCCAAACACAGCAGCAAGGCAGAGGGAAGAGTCGAGCTGCGACACAGACCCAAACAACACCTCAGCCACCCCTGAGGGCTCTCTGGAGCTCAAACAGCCCTTCAGTGTTGTCCCGACTTGCACAGGTTTTCACACGCCACGTCAGCGTTGCCCGGGGCCTTCGTGGAAGTGGGGGTGACCTGGGTGAGGTGCCTCTCAGCAGCCGAGGCAATCTCCGAAGGAACTGACAGCGAGAGGCCATTTGACAAATGTCTCCCAGCGGTGGGGCTGACAAGTCCTTGTGAAAGAGGGGCCTTGGTTGCACCTCTCAGTGTCTGCCACAGCACGTCATTCAAACACTTTTCATTTCTCCTCCCTTATTTCCAACTCTTTGAGTGAAGAGTTCAGCAAAGCTTCACGCAGGAAGGCTTCTTGTCGCAGACCCTCTGGCATGCAGAAATGTCAGCGCTTTGTATCACGGAGGCCCTGAGGCCACGCTGAGGGCTGAGGAGGACTAGTTTTGTGTGAGATGGAGGAAAGTGAGGTGACACCGCCTACATGGGATGAGCCAAGCAAGGATTTGACAAACCCAAAGCTTTCAGCTCAGGTTAAAATACTTTTCTTTTGATAATTTTTTGGCCCATCTCTCAGTCAACAAGTTGATTCTAAAGGGAAATGTGAATGTGGTAACCGGGCTGTGGAATGACCCTGTGCTTACGAGGAATCATCTTAGAAAAGTATCTGCACAGATCAAACAAGATGAGGGCATCAATTTGCTTTTCCTTTTATTATAAAAAGTAAAATAAAAAATAGCATTTATAAATCCAATATTTTTTCCTTTAAAGTATTTGATCTAAAAAAACATATTTACAATAGCAAAATGCAGAAAAAGGGGAAAATACCATTTCCAGCACTGATTGTAACCATGTTTAAATATTGACATGTACATGTTCTTTTTCGAATCACAGAGATAACCAGATCAGAAAAAGCAGGGGGCCTTTTTTTATTATATACTAAGTGACTCATTTTAAAATATCCCTTTTCTTAATCCTTAATCTGAATGCACAAGTGTGCGTTGGACGGCCAGAGAGAACACCAGGTGCGGACTGCGACACCTTTTAGTGACAGTGGGAATGCAGCAGAGGGACAGCAGCGATGACCACAGAAAGCAGCTGGTAAAGCTCAATAAGCCACCGCACCCCAGCGAGGCCTCAGCCCAGCCAGGTGCCGTGATTGCAAGAGACTATCTGTAAACGAGCCCAATTAAACTCAGCTAAGAGCCAGGGAAGGAAGCCAACTCTCCAAGGCCTTGAATGGAGTCCAGAACGATCCGAGCAGGTGGTTTCCTTGGAGCACCTTTGGCTGCACTTGGCCTTCCTTCTCTTGGACAGCGTGGTGGAATTTCAGAGCTTTCGTTTACATGTTGTTGGAAATTGCCAGCAGGCTAAATTTTCCCTTCTATAGGTCCTTCCTGCATGTAATCGTGGGGCATTTTGTTAAGAGTTAGCAGTGAGCTGCCGCTGGTCAGAGACTCCGTGAAGCTGAGTCTGCGGAAGGAGGTCTCCACGCCACTGTCACAGACGCTGTCCTCCCGGAGCTCGTCTGTAAGGAGAAAGCAGGGACTCACTGGGGCCCGGGCAGCCCTTGCTCTTGCACACCCTCCCATCTAGCGGGCTCAATGAAAGGCGTGTGGGCTACTTTAGGCGTTAGTCGCCACAAGTCTCCACCCCCTGCCACGCCGCCGGCTCCCTCACAGCAGGGTGAGGGGCAGTAACAGGAAAGCTGTGAAGACATCAAAATTAGCCAAAGGTTTCCCTATCTCCTTCTTGCAATCTAGCCTCATGTTTATCAGAATCCTTTCTGAGTTCTCTTGACTCAAAGTGCACCTTTTTTTCTTAGAAACCAGGTGTGTGTTTCCAACCACTGTATCACCTATTTTACAGATGGGGAAACTGCTGACCTAGGGGCTAAACATGAGCTCGCTCTGGGCCGCTTATGCTGGTAAACGCAATGTGCCGCCTCAGAGACATTTTGGTAGCAGAAAAATAAGGTATTTTGATGAAAATGAGTCTCTACTGGACATGTAGGTAGAATTCTTGTTGACAAGTGTCTTCAGAGATTTGAACAATGTGGATTATCTGCTGTATGGAGAGAGTGACTTCTAATATACACTAACCAAAATGCTATCTTTCAGCATTAGCATATGACAACTTTAATGGCAGTGACATGGTGATTGTGACTGACTGATTGCTTCAATCACTGCATGTTTATTGGGTGTCTATTATGTACTATGAACTCTGAGGTATTTTAAAAATAACTACTAATCAAGGACTTAATGCTTTTTAAGACATAAGTATGTTCCTCTTTCTTTGTTTATGCGTACAGAAGGAGCACAGGTCGAGACAGGTCTGAGTTGTTTTCTATGGACGTGCTGCTCCTTTCTCAAGTACGTACAGCCCCTACCCCTACTCCCCAAGGTGACACTGGTACTGAAACTGAATGGCCAGGAGGGGCCAGCAGGGGAGGATCTTTTCAGGGAGAGGGCAGAGCAGGTTCAAAGGCCCTGAGGCTGTATCAGACCAGTGAGCTGGGGGAACAGAAGGAGCCCCAGGGAGCTGCAGGGTGGTGGGGTGGAGGAAGGGCATGTGAAAGCAATGTTTAAAGTGAGAATGGATACAGAAGGGATGTTGCCTCTACTGTTTACTGCCTTCCCTTCAAAACCTCAAACAGTGGGAGGTGCACAGTATGTGCTCAATAAAGACTGGTTGAATGTATGAATGAACTGGCGGGTATACAAGAGGAGTAACAGAATCTCACTAAGTTTTAAAAATAATCCCACTACGTGTTGTGCAGAGAGTGGACTGAAGGGAGGTGCCCAGTCTGGAGACAGGGAGACCGATTAGGAGCTGCCGCAGGATCTGAGGCGACAATGCGGCCGACCGGAGGGGGTGGCTGCTGCAGACAGGGAGACTCGCCGGGCTGGGTGCGCCACCATCGGTCAGCACCAGGAGGTCTTCGTGGGCAAGTCTTAGACTCTGTCCTAACCTCCTGGAGTGCGGGCGCTTCTGATGGACACGGTCAGTTCCGAGTTCAGGTGGGGTATCAGGAATCCCTCGTGAGTAAGGAGGAGACAGGGCTGCGACTTTAAAAGGTGAGCGTGAAGGAGGCAGCGAGGTGAGTGTGCTGTGGAAGAGCCAAGAGGGGCCTGTTTGAAGCAGGAGGGAGTGGTCGGCTGCGACATGCTGGGAGCGGTCAAGAAGCTGAGAAGGATGGTGACGAGATCTGACCAGATACTGGTCATCGTGCCGACAGCAGGCCTAGTGGAGCCGACTGCAGGGGTCAAGGAGAGGAGACACAGTGAGGACGAGGGAAGAACAACTCCAAAAAAGTCTTCTGAAAGCTTTGCTTGGTTGGGGAACAGAAAAATTGGGCTGTAGCTATGGGGGATGTGGGATCAAGGGAGTGTTTTTTTCTGTTTGTTTGTTTTCTTTTGGAAAGACGAGGGAAATGACAGCATGCTTGCGAAGTGATCCGGTCGGGAAGGAGAAGCTGCTCATGCAGGAGAGAGAGGCAAGAACTCGAGGAGCAGCGACCTGGCCATGGTGACGGCCGGGCTGGGAGGGAGAGCAGCTCTCCACCTAGGGTGCAAACACTTAATCCATGGAACCTGGAGGGAAGGTGCATAGCTGGGCACTGGAGCAGGTGGGCTGGTGATCTGATGGGCAAACATGAGAGAGTTCTAGATGTTTCTAAGCTCTCAAGGGAGTGTGAGGTGAGGACAGTGGATGTGCAGGGAGAGGGAAGGGGTGTTGGGGATTTAGAAAGAGAGAGCATGGAATGGTTGTTTAGAGAGTGGGAGAGTAAATTTAAAGGGAAATAATAGGATTACTGGGCTGTGCTGAGAGTCCGTTACCTTGTGTGTTTTAGGTGGGATGATACTAAAGGCAGTGGGACACAAGGCCAGTGGAACGGGGAAAGGCTGAAGGGAGAAGGAGAAGACCCTGGCAAGGAGGAGGCTGAGGAACCGAGGGTGGCGGGCAGCAAAAATCACAGCATCCACCCATGGCGTGGGAATCCTATAAACCTTGGTCTCCACATTTGTCTCTCTGTTTTTTAAATTTAAGAAGTTAGAGAAATAATATTTATCTTAACCACCACATCATGTTTTTCGTGCTTACTGTGAATCTAAGTAACTCATGTGTCAATGTGATTGTTCCTGGGGACAGCCCCTCACCTGAACGGTGGTGTCAGGAGCGGGGGAAGGTAGACTCTGTGGGCCCCGGGGGGAGACAGACAGACAGCACAGTGTATTCAGGAGATCACGGTGGGGGAGACGTCCCTATCCCAAGAGACTGAAGGCAGCAGCCTGGGGAGCAGGAGAAGGTCTCAACTGCCTTTCTGTCTGTTTTCTTTACCTATTTGCTGCCTTGTGGAGGCAGGTGCGAGAGGCAGCAAGGGGGCCTGGGAGGTGGTCGTCACTGGGCTGGGGGCTGCGGTTCCTGAGGTGCAGAATGCTGCCTGGATCACTTCAACTGCTTCTGTGTAGCCCATCTGTCTCAGGGCGTCCACCAGCTCTTTTATCGTCCCCCCAGAGACCTGCGAGAAAGAAAGGAAGAAAGAGGATGTGCTTGTGTTCAAACCTTTGCAAGGAACAGCCAGGCAGGCTGAAGACGCAACGCCACGTGCCTCCCTCTGCCAGGCTGCGAGCCGGCCGTCCTGGAAAGGTCGGAGTGAAGAGCGGCTAAGAAAACGCACTGTCTTTGAATCGAGTTTCCTGTTTCAGCTCAAAGATCACTCAGGAAATCACAGAGTAGAGACAGAAGTGCTGAGGCAGTGAAACTCTGCCTGGAGGGACGCTCACGCGGTATGTCCGCCGAAGCCGAAGCTCTGAAAACCACTGAGAAACAGGAGCCAACAACGAAATCTTCAACAGAGAATCATTTCAGCCCATGTTCTTCTACCTTTCAGTTTCAGAAACTACAGCCTCCCAGGGAGTGGCTCCTCCTGCAGCCACCTCACTGAAAGCTGATTCCGTGTCCCGACACAGGACCAAGGAGTGCCCTTGGGGGTGGAAGAAAGGCATGTTGATCGAGTCTGTTCAGGGGATCAAGGTCCTGGGACCGCCCTGCCATCTAAGTAGCATCTTCGCAGGAAATCTCAAGGGCTTTGGAGACTCGGAAAATCCCACGGTAACTGAGAAGAGCCCTCTTAGGAAGGTGGCCTCCACGCTGGCCGGGGCCTCCCTCCCAGGACAGAGTTCAGGGAGAGAGAAGGGGACCGGGCCCCAGTCAGTGCTGTTAACAGAGTCAAGTAAACACGGTTAAGAGCGTGAGATGGTGTGTTACCTCATAGTTGTCCATAAGAGTCTTAGACGGGGCAGGACTCAGCCGGAAGGCATTATTTAGTATCCCCAGACCTAATTTCTGTGCCAGAGTGGCCCAGTTTTTGTCTGGATCAGGGATTTCTAGCAACTTGTAGAGCTGCAACTTTGCATCTTCAGTCAGCTGTTTCATGTCTCCTGAAGGAAATGAAAAAGAAACACGGCTGTCCCATGCGACCAGAGGCCCTCGCTGGGGTGATCACACCCGCCTGCCCCGTGCCCACGGAAGCAGTCAAGCTCCTGGACCTGACATCAGCAGCAGGCCAGCTGGTTCTGGGAGATCACAGCCGGACAGTCTCCTTTGCATGCCTCCAGGATCTTTTGATTCTGAGTAAGCCACCGCAGAATCACAGTACACCCTGGATAAGGCCGGTTCTCCCTCAGCCTCTTTAATCAACAGCACGGAGACAACACTGGGTAACAGAACCTGTTTCCACTGCAGCTCACCTTGTGCCAGTAAATCATCTGATGTAAACTCGGGCTCATAGGGTTTCCCATTTAATATGTCAAATACCTGAGGGAGAAGAAAAACATGGGGAAACATTACACATTAAAGAGACCAGGAAGAGAACCTGTTTCTTTGTAATAAAGAACTCAGCATGTCCTCCTTAGGGGTCTAGCATCCTAAAGATGGAGGACTGGAAAGGAGTCAGTGCCATCGCCCAGGAGGCAGTCCCAGTGCCCTCTGGGGCCGGGCGGCTGTGTTCTGCAGGGGCTGTGTGAGGCGGGGAGGAGGACGCAGCCCAACCCCACCGAGAGCCAGGGCCATGGTCCTTCTGCGGGACAGAGGCAGACGTGCGGACCAAATCAGCCACGAGCTGGTCAGAGACGTTGGGAAGTGACGTGTCCCTGACTGCCAGGGTGAGGGCAGAGCTGCCTCCGAGCTGTGACACTGTGCTCCCTCGCTGTCCCCACACCCCCAGGAAAAGGCTTGTGAGAATGAATTTTATAAACTTGCTCAAACTGAGGTGTAGAAATGCTCACAAGGCTTGGTGTTAGCCTTCTAGCACTATCTACATTTTAACTGAAGGGCCAGAAAGGTCTCAGATTAAAAGAAAAAAAAATTCCACAGCTCAGGAAGCCTTCCTGTGTTCTCTGCCGTCACTTCGTTCTGGCTGACCCAGCTGAGGACATCATGGGGTCACTGAAGTGGGTTATCTTTCTGTGTTCTGTGCTGAGGCTTCTGGGGAAGCCGGGGGCTCAGCAGAGAAGGAGAACCCTGTGGTCACTCTGCCAGGATCCCTCAGCACTGCAGCCTGCCTGGCCGTGGGGAGGCAGACGAGCCGTTTTTGGATGCGCAGCAGCACTGGCCCCTGAGAAAGCCGACTCTGTTGTGTCGCAGACCTGGATGCTGCCCGCCTTCTGCCTCTGCCTCCTCCCCCTGGGCCGGGAAGGCCTGGTGACTGCATTTCACCTTCAGATCTCAGGCCATTGGGGAGTTTTGAGGAAGGCTTTAAGTCTGGTTACTCTGCTTGTATTTATTGAAATCCTCAGAAGAATCCTCCGTTTCTTTTTATGTTCAGAAATCACTTACCAAAGTTTTAAGTAAATCATAACACTTATCTAGCCTCAGAGATTGGATGGGAATGATTCTGGTGTGAGTTCAGGATGTGGCACTCGCAGGTGAATTTTGCCTTTTCTCCTGTCTGACCCTCTCTCACAGCTTAATTCTGATCTGACCAGGCACACACTTTCACACTCAGAACTCCGCTGACCTCAATCTTTCATGGATAGGCTTTTCAAGGTAAATACGTCTTTTGACAAGTTGACTTTTTTAAAAACCAAAAGGCACGTGCTTTGGGGCAAGAAGACCCAGGAAGACCATCTGTTCTGGCATTCCTGAACCATTAGCTCTCTCAGGAGCTGCCGTCAAACAGACTGGAGCCACACTGACCTGCCAGCTGGTGGCCATGTCTAGGGGTGTGGTTCCAGGCACCACTCCTTCGTCCTCTCCATTCTCTTCCCAAGAGTCATCCAGGTCGTAGAGAGGCTCGAAGTTCTCCACCAAGGGGTCTGCTCCTGAGAAATCAAGTTACCCAGCATTAGGTAAACCCAGATCTTGGTCAACTTCTAACTGCCCGCAGGGGTCACATTTCTAAAGGCACAGCACAGTAGCTACTAGAGGCAATTACCTGGGTACATTTTAATACAGAAACATGTTTCCACTGAAATATTCAGAGAACTTCTTTTAAATTCTAATTTATTTTGACTATAAAGCTGTCTGATGATATCCTGTACAGCCAAGGACACTTTCAAAAACAAAAGACTTAACTCTCACACTTAACTCTATAGGATAGTTTTCAACTGAACGATGCATCTTTACTCTGAGGACTAACGACAGCGGTTTACAGGGATGGGGCGCCCCTCAGGATCAAGGTCCTAAATGTTCAGATTCACGCCCGCCATTGCCCACTTCTCAGCCTCTTCACCCACTTGCTCTAAAGAACAAAGATGCTTCTGTGCAGCAAGAACGTGTTCAGTTTCATTCCTGAGGACGGCACCACCAGGGCCCTGATCCTTACACAAAAAACACTGAAGACACCTTCTCCTTGGATGTATAGTTACTGAAAAATTTAGGGCCGATCTTGGAAAATCTAGTCTGTTCCTTAACCTGCAGCAAGAAAACACCAAAGTAATGCAAAGACGAGAGTTGGAGTTACTTCTCACAGGCCCAGAGATTGTCTTCACAAGAGTCTAGCCCGGCACCTGGTGAAGAGCGGTCAGTTCAGAACACCCTTTGGGGAAGGACTTGTTTTTCTCTTGCTGGGAGAACACTTGATTTGTGCCAACTTCACTAACAGGAGAGCACAAAATGAGAGTCAGAGAAGGATCTTCGTGTCATTTCTGATTCCATTCTCCCAGTCCTAGTCTGATCTATAGGCAGTGGCTTTCACTTGACCATGAAAACAGTGGGGAAACTAAGAGAAACAATTTACAGGACCGAAGACGAGAGGCTGATCTATGTCTGTTCTCCTTCAGTGACCTTCATGACTTTGAGCTCAGGACCAGGTTTGTCACCAGAATTTCTTCCTTTATATAGTAGAGAAACTGTTACTTGCTACTCCTTTCATAGGATACTGAGAATTCAAGATAAAGCATTTTTGAAAGGGTTATAGCTTCTTGTCTGAAGGCAGTTCTTAATTATAACCAGTGACCTCCTAAACTATTCACATATGCACTGCTCTTGTTACAGAGAAAGCTCAGCTTGACAAAGGAGAAAAGAAAAGAGATATTTTGGGGGGGATATGGTTTTTGGATATGATTTTACTTGCCAGAAAAATGTAGTGCCCCCAAAGAAAAGGTTCCTACATCTTCCGAGACTCAGTTTTTTAAGGTATTTAACTCGCTCTGTTTTCTTAATTTATGAAGCATTTACTTTCTAAAAAAAATTTAATAACCTCTAAAGTAAAGCAGATATTAGGGAAGACTTGAGATACTAATTTCATTAAACATTTTTTGAGGTTCTAAATATACAAGGCAATAGAGATTCAAGGATGACCAGGAATAATTTTCCATACTTCACAGGACTAGAGGATTAAATGGACCAACACCTGCAAATCCTTGAGGGAGGGCGGGGAGACAAACAGCAGAGAAGGAAGTCTGGAAGTTCAGACGGACATGGTGTGACTCCCAGCTGTGCCACTTACGGGACCGTGGCACAGGGATCAGAAGTCCCTGCAGTCTGTCTCCTCGGCTTTAAGATGGGAATAATAACGATGGTACTTATCTCAAAGGGCTGCTGTGGATTAAGTGAGACAGCGCGTGTAAAGTGCCCAGCACAGTGCCTGGGACATAGTAAGGCCAATGAACGCTCACCGTTTTTAGTGCCTCGCACATGACAGTACCAATACACGACCACTGGTTTCTTCCTATTATTTCAACTTTTAAGAAAACTTTCTTGCAAAGGAAGTTTTAAAATTATTTTTTACATCAATAAATTTTTTCCTCTGGGAACTTCTGACATGATCTGAGGCTGGCACTGCTCAGACTTCTGTAAGAAATTAAACTCAACTTTAAGAAGATCTCTTGTCATAGGAGTTGACTGAAACAAGCAAAACCCAAGACAAACAGGTGAATGAGGGAGTAAAAGCTAACACGCCTATCAGGATGAAGCCCAGGATCCCTGGTGGGAGGAGCGGCTTCACAGCAGTTCAGTTGAGGGCCACAGATCTCTTCCTCACTCTTGCCCGCCAGCAGCGCGTCTGTGACGGACGAAGGCCACACAGCTGCTCTGCCGAGTTGGGTCTGGTTCCCGATGACAGTTTCCATCCCTCACTGCCAGGCCGCCTTACCTGCTGCTTTGAGGAGAGCGGCCAGCCGGGTAGACCCTCTCCCGGCCGCTATGTGCAGGGGTGTAGTTCCATCGTAGGTGGTACTGTCAACATGGGCTTCACCCTAAAACCCAGCCCACACAGACGAGGGTCAGTCAAAGGTTCTCCAGCCCTTCAGTCGCCACCTCCCCTGTCTGCACAGCCCCTTGGGCCATCCTACTCGCCCAGCTTCTGTCTGGGGCAGGCCCTGCCACTGAAGAGCTCCCCAGGTGAGAGGCTGGGCAAGTGGTGACAGGAATGCCGGAAGCGGCGCCTCGGAAGCCTCGCGAAGAGAGTAAATAAGCAGAGCTGAATGTAAGGAGAAAAGCTGGATAGCATTCCTACCATCGTGCTCTGAACGGTTTTTCCTAAATCCTCCTTGGGAATTTAAAGCAAAGGCAGATCCGTGCATCCCTCACCTCCAGGAGCAGGCAGCCGGCCAGGGAGATGTTGTCCCGCTCCACAGCCAGGTGCAGCGCCGTGCGCCCCGACTTCCGCTCCTGGGCGTTGACGTCCGCCCCGGCAGTCACCAGCAGCCGCAGACACGGCATGCTGTTGCTCATCATGGCTATGTGAATGGCATTCAGACCTGCAGCCCAAGCACAGGGACAGTCACGGGGAGGGGGCGGGAGGAAGGCTGCTCACAAGATGCCCTTCGGTGAAGCCTAAGGAAATGGCACAACCGGAGCAGCGCAGGGTCTGCTGCCGGTTTCGGGCCTCCAGCGCTGAGTCTCTACTCCAGACAGTCTTTACGGGTGCTGCAAGCCTACCCTCTGCAGGTAAAGCTGCAGTTCCCTTTTACATTCTCAGGAGACGCTGAGAGCAAATAAACATTCTCCGAGTGAGCGATGCTTTCCACACCTCAAGACCAGTGTCTGCTCTGGCCTCTGCTTTCTCCTCCTCCTAACTATTCCAAGTCATCTTTAAAGGAATTAGGTATGGTGAGCAACAGACATTTCCACAACAGATGATGAACTCTAGGTGACTAAGGAAAGCACCTCTGAGTGCAAATCAAATAGCACACATTTATCAAATACCTATCAATTGTTTAGAAAGCAGATAGAGAAGGTTCTACTATGATGTGCGATGGTCTCTTACCGTCCGCATTGGGGTGGTTGATAAGTAGTGCTGCCTTTTTGTGCTTGAGTAAAATACCGAGAATTTTATCATGTCCTTCTTTGGCAGCTAGGTGCAAAGCAGAGTTACCGAAGCGGTCCAGAAGGCTCAGGTCGGCCCCGGCCCGCAGCAAGTCCTCCACCACAGCCTCCTGCTTGGTGATCACTGCCAAATGCAAGGGCGTCTGGGGGGCGCAGAAGGGGCAGGAGATACACTGGTCAGTGGCAAACACTTGTAACCCAGCGGCTTATTAGCTGCCACTGCAGAGGTGAAGTCACACTGCGGGGCCATTACCCATTCCCAGAGTAACTCCTCACCTTTGCAAATTAGTTACCCCCTGTTCCATGCTGTGTGCTAATGAAGTATGTATGCTGGACTAACATTCAGTCATTCAATTATTATATTTACAATTCTTAATAGCTTTCTTGTTTCTCATTGGAGTCCACTGATTGATATGTAACTCAGCTATTAGTAAATTTAGTTTTCTTGAATTTCTAGTAGGACTCTCTCTTCAGCTGATAATTCCATATGTTAACAAATCAAATCAAGGCAATGGTTTTACTGGAGAAGTTTAAATGAACTACCCAATAGAAGGCAGTTAACAAAGGTGCTGTCTTTCTATACTGACATGGAAAATAAATTTGCTAAATTAAAACATATTGTTCCATGGACTGGCTCCATGAGACTGATCGGTAGAACTCTCCCACCTCCATTTCACAAAGGGTGTCAAAGGGTCCTGGACGCCATGAGCAGGACAATGGGAGGACCTCACTGAGAGGGCTCCTTGAACAGACGAGCTGAGCTGTTGACACCAACAGGCATGTGGACAGTCTACTGGATGACCCTGCCCACAAAGCAGGACCTCGGTGAGTGCAAATGAGATGTTTTGAAAACTGCCTGTTTCAAAACGAGTAAGACAAACACAATCACGAAAGCATCTTTCAAAGAACTGAGGTCGCAGACAGAGAAAAGCAATACATTTGATACAAATCAGCCTATTTCACAGGCGCCTGTGAAATCCAGCCTGTCTAGTGACAATTTGCCTAAACTTTCCCTCTCAGGAAGCAGGGACTGGCTGGAGCAGGGCAGCAGGGGAGCCACCAACATCCTGGCTGAAGCAGGGCAGCAGCAGCACACGCGAGCTGGAGCCAAGCTGCTCGGGCCGCTCAACCTCAGCAACAGGGATTATTTACTGTGGCAGAAACCAGACGGGATTTTTAGCCAAATTTACACTCTCCCTCAGTTTTTTCATCTTTTAGGACTATACCCTAGCTTGAAATGGAACGATGTCCTCAAAACTCTGGATATTGTAGCCCAGAGCCTTCTTCTCAAAAAATAAATAAGTAAATAAAAGCTTTGTTTATTAATCAGAAATGCGATTTAGGGAGATGAGAAAGAGAATGAGATTGCAAATAAGAAGATCTGAGATTATAAGGTGTTATACCATGCAGAGATAGGAATTATCTGTAGTTTTAATGTAATTTTTTTCACATCATAGAAATTCACTTACCATGAATGAGAGTTTTTTTATTAAAAGTTTTCTCCCAAGGTCCCACCAAAGGTTTTCTATGATATTTCAGGCTTAGATCTTAAACCCCAGGATTATATCTTAAACAATGACACAATCTGGGCATCCAGGAATCCTTATGCTATGCCTGTTGGCACGTGGACTTATGCAGACATTCTGCAGAGCCAAGTATACAAATACAAATACAAAAGCCCCAGCATATATATCTGAGTGACACAAATCCACAAAGGGACATGAGTGCGGACATTCACTGTAGTATTGTCCATAGAGGTGGAAGCAAGAAGTTGGTTAAGTGGCCACTGCTGGGGAACAGGTACATTACAGGTGGAAGATGTATACTATGGGATTCTCTGCAGGAGTAGAAACAACGAACTAGCTGGATACACAGATGCATGGATAAATCCCATAAATAGCAAAGGCAGAAATATAGTGATGTAGCACAAAGCCACTTAAGTATTTTAAAATACATGTAAGAAGAACTGTATGGACACATACAAATGAGTGCATTACAACTGGTGTGACCTGAATAAGGTCTGTGGATGTATCAATGTCAAATGTCCTGGTTTTGATACTGTACTGTAGTTATACAAGATACTGCCATTGGGGGAAGCTGGGTGAAGCGTACATTGGGCTTCGTGGTACATTTTTTTGCAACCACCTATGAATCTATAATTACATCAAATTAAAAATTAAAGGTTAATGCAGAGCAATTAGATACATGTAATTATATATACAATGTACATATAATATAATGTGGATTGTGTGTGGAGTATACTAAAATATCTATTTAAAGTGTATACGTTTATGTAGCCAATTCCTGGGAAACACTTGCAAACACAGTAGTTACATTTGGGAGTGGGGCTGGGAAGACCTGTATGCTGCCAGGGAGGGCAACTTCGATTCTCCAATGTATATCTTCAGGAACCATATAAAAAACTATGAATATATATTATATTTATAATAATTAAAAGCATAAAAGAAAAAACATATGCACAAAAAACCCACTAGTGTTTTATAGGAACATATGCAAATGAAACAATCCATATCAAACACACCAGTGGTTGTTGGTGTTGGGGGGAAGGGGATGGAGAGGAAAATAGGGTTTAAGGGGAATCCGTGTCTGAAATTGAGAAAAGTTCTAACTCTATGCACTTGGATTATTTTGAAGGTGTCTCTAGAGGGTGGGTGGGGAGAGAGATTTAATCGTAACAGATGTCCACAGAAAGGTACTAAGACTAGTGAAAGGTATTTTGGGAGAATGTTTAAGACAATTGCCAAATAAGTGAAATTACTTAGAGAACTGTGTGGCTTCCCATCAAGGATAGTTAACAGAGAACCTTTACAATAGATAGACGGGAGTCCACATCTTAGCCTTTTCTAGTTCTCAAATCAGAGTTGCCACTGGGTGTGTGCTGGAGGCCTTGAAGGCACACCAGGCGACCCAGAATCCTTGCCCATTAATGAGGGTAGTGGAAAGGAGGGGGAAAATAGACCCGGATTCTCCTGAGAGTCCCCACATCAGAAGATGCGCAAGTGTCAAAAGTGCTGGTTTCAGGGTTTGGTCTCTAGCACACTGGAGAGTCTCTATGTGTGTAACCAAATGATCCAGCAGGAGTTTAGCACATCATAAATCACAACGACTAATCCTGTCGTGCCACGTCCTTTGCAGGTCCTATTCATAAACAGAAAAACAAGTCACTGCCTGAATCTAGCCTACAGGCTGTGAAGTCGAGTAGTCTAAAAGGAGGACGGAGAGGCGATGACCTCCGTTCCTGGTTTTATTTGTACACTTGTGATGGTGAAAAGGAGCCAGAGAGTCAAGCTTTATGGACCAAATGACTTTCCAAAGACCAACAACCCCCAAAGTGGCATGAAAATCTGAAGAAGATATCCTTCACACGTGTGTCTAAAATCAGGCCTCATCCCAGTTATTTTATTTATGAGTCAGTGAAGAACCCCGACTTCATCTTTCCTTTGACATTAAGCATTATGGCCAGAGAAGAAGCCTACAGCCCAACTCCAATGGGAAATTGTTATTTCCCCTTATTAGGAAACAAGTATTCACAGACAAAAGTCTATTGAGAGCTACGTGTAAACGTTGTAGTGCTTTTGCTTTGAGGAAATAAACATGATTCGCTTCACCTGCTTTAAAAATTGAGCCTGAAGCAGGCACCTTTACTGTACAAATAATTATACAAGACTGTGGCCCATATTCTTCGAGTGAGAGGTGTGCTTGAACTGGGCATCCGATTCAATTGTTAGCATTTAGGCCAAGGAGGACTGGGAGGTCACTGTGGGCTGAGTGAAGGGAAGGAGAAAACAGCAAAGCTGAGAAGGGGGCGAGACCAGGAGATTGGTACAAAGACTAGCGGGGCAGGGAAAGGCAGCAGGAGGGGAAAGTGCCTGGGGGGGCGGGGCTCCCAGCCCTGGATGGCGGAACCCTACCAGCCTCCTCCTAGGGAGGCCCTTAGCCCAGGGAGGCTGGCCCAGGCCTCCTGGCTCCCCACACCCAGTATCCAGCAGTCTCCATCTCCTTTCCTCACCTGCGATCTGCATGCGCCCAGCAGGCAGCCCCACGAGTCCCCAGCTAACGCCTCTCGCTGCAGTGCCTGAAGGTCGGTGCAACAGAGCTCCTCACGTTGCTTGCGAGCCACCTAATTTCTATTTAAAGCTGATCTGGGCAAAACTCTTTGGTGTTCCCTGTTTTCCTCACTTGGAGCTGTCTTTCTGTTTCTGTAAGAACTTTTTCCTCCTCAAGCAACTTTTTAACCTTTTAGTATTCTGATTTTAGTACCCTTTGTTTGATATACATTTAATCTAGATGTTGTCAAAATGTTTCAGCAGACTTCAAGATTCTTGTAAATTATTGGCTTTTCAAACAATTTTATTTTTCAATTCTATTTTTCTTGACAGATGTGATGCATTTACTCTAGGTTCTCCCTCTAAAGTGGATCAACTCTGACAGATTTCTAAAGTTTAAAGTTTGCCTTCCCCGCAGGATGCTGAGTTGCATTGTGGGGGATTGCTATTATACCCACAGATCAGGGATTCTGACTCATACAAGAACATTCAGGATATTATCTACAAAGATGTTCTGTTGTATTTTTGCTACTGGTAACATTATTGGAAATAACACAATACACACATGCACATACAAGCGAGGGATCTGTCTTCAGTCGTCTCCTTAATGTTCCCGCTTACCTGGTAGAGGTCATTTCTCATGTTGATAATGTCATCAGAAACCAAACCAGACGTGACTTCTAGCAGATCCCTCACAAGCTGGGCGTGAAGGTGGATGATCGCTAAGTGTAAGACACTGGAATGAAAATATGGCAGCAATAGTCAACTAAAATGTTAATGAAAAAAAGACTCCCAAGATATGGCTATACTTGCAGACTGAATCTGGTTCTCATATCTAGTTTTCTTTGGCCCCCAAACGTTTTGAATCTATAAAATGTCTTGAATCTGACGTGGGGAGGCTCTACTGCCTAGCCAAGGCTGCAGTGCCCGCCTGGTCTCTGGGGACACTGAGGTTTGACCCCTTGTGGTGTAAAGCCACCTGGGCTTTGAGGCAGAGACACCTACATTCGAACCCCACCTGGGCCTCTGGGCTATGGTTGCAGGGCACGTGCTCCGCTAGCTTCTCCCTGACATGCAGGTGAGCCACGTAAAAAGCCTGAAGTAGGATCTGTTCAGAAAAACGTAGTCACCGTCCCTAGCCCTGCTACCCTCCTCTCAAATACCGTGTGGCAGCTTTTTCAGATCTTCCTAGATCCCAAGAGGGGAGAAGGCAGTCAGGCTTTTACCCATTGGGAGAAGACTCTTGAAGCAAACTTCTGAAGAAACAATGTCATTGTATTTCTCCTCTACTAAGAGTCCCTCTGCCTGGAGCGGTTTTGCTCCTCTTCTCTGCCTGGACAATACCTCTCCATCCTTCATATTTCAGTTCAAGCCTTACATCCTTGCAAGACTTTCCCAACTCCCTCAGCAGAGCAAGTTGTCTCCCCTGAATTTGGGCAACGGCAGTTTTCAGTACCTCTTTCTCCCTCTCTGGCCTGTGATCTGCTCAGAGGCTGCTTCTCTCTGGGTCAGCCCCACAGCCCTGGCACACAGTTTAGGCACTAAAATAAGGATGACAGAACAAACCTAGGGGCTGACACTAATGAGGGGGAAAATACTGGCAGGTGGCAAGCATCACTCCTAGGGAAAAAATTTTTTTACTTGTTAAAAAAATTTACTATAAAAATTAATTTGAAATGATTCAACAATAACAATAATAAAAATGGCTACGATTTATTTAGAGCTTCTATTTACCAGACTATGCTAAGCACTTAACATACATTATCTTATTTATCATAACAACAATCCTATGAAGTAGGGAATATTATCCTCATTTTTCAGATGATGAAACCGAGGCTTACGGGTAGAAGAGAACTCAGCCCAGGTCACAGAGCTCACGAGTGGTGACGCTGGGCTTTAAGCCCAGGTCTGCCTGCCGTGCCCCACAGTCACCTCTGAGTCCCTTAAACAACCCTGCTTCAGGGCCGCATGCGCACTGCTCTGCCGAGTTGTAGAGGAACACCTAAGGGGAGTTCTCCAAAACAGGGAGGCATTACGACGCAGACCACAAAGTGTCACACGGTGGCAGGACAGCTGGGATTTGATGCACAGGCTGGATTTTCTCTAATTTAAAGATAGCAGGTGTCATTTTACTCAGGCTACTTTCTCAGCAACAGCAAGTGTATTTCACTTGGGATTAACATTGGCACAGGAGGTTCTAAAAAACTAAACTGTGACTTCATTACTTGAGAGAGACTTTTAAATGAATGATTCCAGGTTTCACTATTGTCTCTTGAAGTGTGAGGCTGGAAGAGGACATCTGATGCACACATGATGCACAAATACCAAGAAAAAGGTCGTACTTCAAACACTGCCTAAAAATTTCCATGTGCAGCTCAGCATTTCATAGCGGAAGTACGTTCTCCCTCCTCCATAAATCCTCACACCGTCATGGGAATTTCCCCAATACCAGAAGTTTTCATTTTTTTCTTTATTGTATTTTCTGTGATGACTAATAGCCACAGGGTTCACGTTATTCGCCGAACATGGCAAGCCCCATGAAAACAGGAGGCAAAAGCTATCCCTTGTCTACATTCTTAGGAGGACTCCTCTTTGGTCTGCCCAAGTCTCACCTCTCTGGCCGCTGGCCGTGGCGAGGCCTGAGAGCCGGCCTGCATGAGTTGGCTTGGGGTCCCAGGAGGGGACTCGAAGCACACACTCCTGCGTGGGCAGGGAAGGCCACCTCCTTGGCCCCTCTACGTACAGCCAGCGTCTTCAAACCTGTCCGTGCCGCCCCCTCAAGGCACCCACTTGAACGCATGTGCCTCGTACCCCTTTCCACAAGCCTTTCAAACACCAGCAGTCTCTTTCTAACTTGTGTGCTCATCTTGCTTAGATGCATCAACTCAGCAGGTCCCTAAAAATGTCACTGGAAATGCTGCTGTCCTGTCTAATTGCTTTTTCTTGTGGCTATATGCTATTGAATGCGAACTGGATTATTCAACCCTGTAAAAAGCATTCTGCTGTTTATGACATTACACAAAGAAGCCTGTACTGGTTCCTCTCATACTGTATAACAAGGCCAGTGGTTATACCACATCCTTGGTTACGCTGCAAGGAATGAGAACAAAGGTCTCTGAAACCCCGAGGCTGGCACTTTCCTAAAGCATTTGGTTCAGGTTTAAAACACAGCACTCAAGAGCTCTTCCACAGAAAAGCATTTCTCCCTGTTGACATTATTCCAGAAAGGTTTTAGAGAAGGCACTTGACTTGAATCTGCTGTCTCTTGTTACTTTCACAGGCTTTTGAGATCATTTTAGAAGTCTCAATGACAGGACTAAGAGAACTGTTTTAGAAAGAAGCCAGGCGGCTTTGCAAATAGCAGCTCAGTCAGAGCAGGACTGGGAGGCACGGTGTCTGGAATGTTAGCCTCCCACACAACGTGGGGTAGAGCAGCCACAGAGCTGGATCCGCTCACAGCCTGGCGGCCGTCGGCAGGAGCGGCAGAGGAGGAACCAGTACTGGGGAAAGAAGGACAGGTGCCTCTTAGTCATTCAGTTATTGTCGTTGTGCCACCTTTGTTGGGCTTTCTCTTGAGTACTCCGTCACAACAAACATGCAGTTGGGATAACAAGTGCTTTGGGGATTTGGTAGGACCAAATTTCATCCTTATATTATTCCAATAAATAAAGCAAATATTATTATTCCAATAAACAAATATTTGTTTATTAAATACTATTCCAAATTTTATTGCAATAAATAAAACAAGGCTTTTCAAAAAGTACCATTCCCCCCACACATGTGCATGTTCTTGTCCAGAGTGCCATACTCTTAGATGAGTATTCTGGCTATTCTGGACTCCAAAAGGTGAGAGCCACAGGCAGGAGGAGCAAATCACGCCACTCACCTTCCTGACATGCTATTTTCCTTGAGAGAGTGTTCCAGTACAGGACCCGAGAGCTATGGTCACGTCTTCTTATCTCTAGCCAGCACACATACAATGCTTCTCTCTCTTCCCTACCCGAAAACAACACTTGCTTGCAAAAGTCCTGACTCACCTGTCCCCATTCTCATCCTGCACTGCAGTGAGATGGCGCTGGACAGCCAGTAGCATCTTCACATCTCCTGTCACCGCGTAGTCGAAAAGGGCATTGGCGTGCCGCTTGGCAAGCTGCATAGCCTTCTCTAGAAACAGGTTATCTGCAAGGCAATGACTGCATCAGTTGAGTTTTTTATACCTGTTCTACAGGTATGGCATGCCTGACGCCAAAACTATCAGCATCAGTGTTCTGATATCTCGACACACATTATTTTAGTTGAAAATGCCCTTTTTGGTGCTTCTGGATTGTGTTCATTAGAAAAACCACAACTGGACATTGGTTCACTGACAAACATAGAAGCTGATTTGGAAAATCTGTCTATGGCTTGTTAGTGGGAAAGGAGTTCCCAAATGCCTCTTATTTTAAGGGGAACAATCAGTTGCCAAATAATACTGATTGGATTTTGTCATAATTATACATAATCAATCTTTTGGTGAGATAACCCTTTATTGGAGTCTTGAACAACTCTCTCATTAGGCAAAGTGTCAAAAAAACCAGTCTCTGCCACAGAGAGACAGACTCTCCATGAACACTGGTATTTTTGTATCGCATCCTGAATAACCTTCAGAAAGTGAAATTGCTGCCTACGGGCCCAATGTTGTGCGTGGTCTGTATTTACATGGCCCCTTGGCTAAGCAGGGTTTGTACATTTTTAAAGGAGTATAAAAAAAAAACGAATATGCGATAGAGACCATATGTGGCCACCAAGTCTAAATATCTACTAACTTTCCCTTTACAGAAAAAGTCTTCCGAGTACAACCTAGGATGACCTAGACCCATGACACACACGCTAATGAGTACTGGGACAAAATACACACGAAAGAGCACGGTCCCTCCTCATCCTAATCCTTCAAAGGTGGCATCAGGATAAGAGGAAAAGCTCTTATTTTCAGGCAAAGTTCCACCTCAGTATGACAGTTAGGCTATAATCTAGAGACAGAGACTGTTAAAGTTACGGAAACTGTTCTCAATTATCTGTGGTAGAAATGGGTTAGCTTCTCTTACTACTCCCTAAAACTGCGAGATGATGATTAGAGAAAGCATATGTGAATTTCCTTTTATTTTCAAAGATGACATGGGAAAACGGAAATCCCAGTGTGAATAAAATGACCTGACACATGCTTCCAAAGGCATATGGACTCTGAAGAGCACACCGAACGAGATATTGATATACTGTCTTTAACAGGAAGTAAACCTGCTTCTGGCAGCAGCTTCTGCACCGAGAAGCGACCGTGCCCTCGCCCAGCAGCACAGCGTGACTGTCTGTGCGCTCCCTCACCCTGACAGCAGGAGCGCCCTTCCTCTGCTCCCGCTGGGGGCGCTGGAGCAATGGCATCAGCCCCGCCGCCAGACTCCTTTCGTGCTGTGGTCTCAGTTCCTTTCCCAGAGAGATTTACAGCCTCTCTGTCATCACTTGCGTCACAACCTTCAGGGTCATTTTTACACGAGGTGTCTATGGTTCCTGAGATAAAAGCAAAAACATCAGCTTTTTGTCAGGAAAATCTATTAATTAAGTTATAATTCACTGTTTCAATGAAGCTGAGAGAAAGGCAGGAGGCAAGTTTGCTGCAAAGGGCAAAGGAAAACAATAATGTGAAATTCCTTTTAAAATGGTCATACCGTAAGTAATATGTTTTGCAGCTATTTTAAACTCTCATTCCTAGAAAACATTTTTTTTTATTTGAGATATAATTGACTCATAAGACAATATTAGTTTCAGGTGTACAGTATAATGATTTGATATTTATATATATTGTGAAATGATCACCAACAAGTCTAGTTAACATCCGTCATCATACATAGTTAGAAAAAAATTTTTTTTCTTGTGATGAGAACTTTTAAGATCTTAAAAAACATTTTTTTTACACTTCTAAAAACTTACATATTATTCTGCTTATTTGTAAAAGAGAAAAATGAAGTAAAGCTCTTCTGTGAATTGAAGGGAAGTGGAATTTTCAAAGTTCTTGAAAGCAGAACGGTTATTTTTTGCCTCGTGCTAATTCACCATGCAAGTGGTAAAGAGGTGATCTCCACGCAGTCTCTAGGGCGGGAGCTGTCCAGTGCATCATTTCTGATGCTCGTTCAGGCCCACTGTGTTCTCCGACAGGACCTGTGAATGCACCTAGGCTCACGGGCAGACCTGGTTCAACTCCTGCGTCTGCCTCCGACAGACATGTCCCTTCAGTGAGTGAATGAACCTTTCTGAACCTCAGTGTCTTCTGCCTGTAAAATGGAAATGCTAATATTCTCCTTACAGAGCAATCATGAAGATGACAATGAAAACCTGTGAAAGCGGGGCTGGCCCGGTGGTGCAGCGGTTAACTGCGCACATTCCGCTTCTGTGGCCCAGGGTTTGCCAGTTCAGATCCTGGGTGTGGACGTGACACCGCTTGGCACGCCATGCTGTGGTAGGCATCCCACATATAAAGTAGAGGAAGATGGGCACAGATGTGAGCTCAGGGCCAGTCTCCCTCAGCAAAAAGAGGAGGATTGGCGGCAGATGTTAGCTCAGGGCTAATCTTCCTCAAAAAAACAAAAAAAACAAAAACAAAATCTGTAAAAGTGCCTGACATGACACAGGCAGGCACTCCATGGGCAGGCTAGAATGGACATGAAGCATAAACATGGACACATGTGACAACTGCTAATTAGGGGACACACTGGATGGGAAAAGGCCATCCCTGTAAATCTCAAAATGTCTTCAAAAGTGTAGTATTTAAGAAAAAAGAGAGAGAATAGGTAAGTTTGGTGACTTGTTCCTGTTCGAATGGTCAGGTCTCTTTACATCCCTTTTTAATGTTCCGTTCTTCCCTGTTCAGGCCACTTACAAAGTAAATATATAAATATAAACATGACATCAGGAATAGAATTTATACTCTCCATAGGAGAGAGTAATTTTTTGGAAAAGTCTCTTCTTAATTTATTTGCATTCATCAATTTTTTTCCAAGGTGATAAATGTTGTGACAAGTAATGATAAAAAAAGAAACTTTGGGCATTAATCATTTTGTTCCTCCTTCAGGATTAAAAAAACCCCCAAAACAAAAGTCTTACTCACCATGCTTCATCCCAGCATTGGATTTCGCAGCTCCAGGGTGGAAGGTAATGCCACCATACGTAGGGAATCCATAGTGCGGAAAGCCGTACCCTGAAAGGGCAAGTCGAACAAAGGGGCCTCAGGGGGCCGCTCTCACGAGGCCGGAGCCCCTCGGGGTCCTCCTCCTCGTGGGTGAGCACAGGCTTTCGAGTTGGAGGGTGGTGTGCCCAACACACGCTTCTGCTGAGAGCTGGTAAGACACACGTGGGGGTCCTGGGGGGACAGAAGTGCCCTCGGGCACAGTTTCCATTCTGGCAGCTGGGGCGGGGCCCGGCTCGGCCGCACAGGAAGCTCATCCTGCACGGAACGGGGAGGCTAACGGAGAGCGGTCACTGCCCAAACTCAGACTTGCTGACACAGAAGAGCGTAAAATACCCTCTGGAGGGAAAACGGAACCAAACAAAACACAGAAAAATGTACTGACTCCTCAACAGAAACACGGCCACCACTGTTCATTCGCACGTGCTTCTGGTGGAGGCGTAAACTGGTGACACTTTGGGGAAGCAGCAGGCATTAGATGTCACACTCTCTGACACAGTGATTTTACTTCAAAGAATATAATTTACAAAAATAATCTGGAATAAAAGAAAAGCAATGTGGACAGAGGAGTTGAGGACAGCATTTTAGGTAAAAACAAGTAAATTATACTGTGGTTTACTCACCTGATGAAATCTTATGAATCATTAAAATGATGCTTAAAAAACTATGCTCATGTAAAGTTTATATTACCTTGGGGAAATGCTTATGATAATTCATTAGGGAAAAGCAGCACATATGACTCTATGTGCAGTCACGAACCAAGGATAATAAACAGCTAACAGAAGTAAACGGATTAAAATACTGTACATAATGGGGACCACAGCTGTACTTGGGAAATGTATAAACATACACTATCCTGTATGCACAGAAAAATGAGAAGCAGGCAGGCTTTCACGTATTTTAAAATTTTCTACAATGTAGTACGTATAATATGAAGTCTTTTCAATGATTTCAAAGAATACCAAGACAACTATGCCAAAAAAGAAAAACAAAGAGGGAATATATCAAAATGTTAATAGAAGTATTCTTTGGATAACTGGCCTTGGGCAACTTTTTTCTTGTTACAGTTTTTGGTATTATTTACATATTGTAAAATGAACATGCGTTTCTTTGAAAAAAATTACACTGTTGGAAATTTTCATCAATTTAATCTATGATACTCAATAATGTCACGGCCACTCAACCCACAGATAAGCTGGTCAATCTGGGAAAAGAAAATTCTACCCGCTCCACTGTGGAAAAGCTTTAGAAAGAACAGACTCGACTCGTACCTGGACCTGTGCTTCCAGCACCCCCTCCTCCACCACCACCGCCAAACATGCCACCACCTCCAGCGCCGGCCCCACTGCCGCCGCCGAAACTATCCGAGAAATTGGGCATGAGCTTCTGCCGCTTCCTCTGCACTTCCTCTTTATCTGTATTTAAAGGAAGAGAAACCAGAGGAGAAAAGACTGATTCAGTTCCACCACCAGCCACAGAAAGAATATTGATTCTAATGGTATTTTTAAACATCTTAAAGGGAAACAGAAAGCCCCCAAGGAGGAAGGGGTGCAAAATTTCAAGAAGCATCATATTTATTCCAATGGCTATGAAGACCAAGACCAGCCTCGGGGAGACCACAGAACAGTCCACACCCAGATCCTCTCTGCAGCAGTTTCTCAAGTTCCCACTGTCACTCAAGCCCGCGAGGGTCCAGAGTGGCCAGCAAAGATGAAGATACTGAGGAGAACGAGTAAGAAAAACACTGGGCACTTTCACTTGATCATACAAAACAACTAGTACCAGCCAGCAAACGTTTATTATGCATTTACTGTGAGCTCAGTGCTGGGGATGAAGAGAAGCATGGCATCATGTCTGTGCTGTCAAGACCCTCCAATATAATTCTAAGGTTGGGTGAAAGACTTGGAGAGAGGGCACTACAGTTCAAGGAAGGACTTCTAGAAGTCCCTTTGGAATGGAAAATTCAGGAAAGGCTTCCCAGGATCAACTTTCTATCAGGAGAGGGCACAAGGAGGATGTTCTGGGAAGGGGTATAGACGGAAACTAATGAAGGAAAGAACGTGCACCATGCGCTTATGAAAACAGCAGCGGATCAGTTCAGCTGACGGGAAAGTTTAGTATGAAGAATTCTTGAGAAACGGGGCGATTCGGGCCACCATGTAGAGCACCAGATTGTGAACCGAAGGGACTCAACCTCCAGGCAGGAGAGCCACTGAATGTTTCTGAACTGGGCAACGTGTCCACGGTGGTATGTTAGGAAGCTTCACCTGTCAGTGGTGTGTAGGACAGAATAAAGAGTCAAAGTGAGAGGCAGAGACAGTGCAGACACAAGGTGGTTGCACTGTTCCTCAGTGGTCACCATGGTCATAACAATGGGTGGACCCAGAAATCCAGAAAGAGGGCTCTGCAGCTGCTGGTGACTGAGGGGACACGGGAGGCAGAGGTCTAAGCCCACCGCCTCACCGCGGCGCAGAGATGCCCTCAGGACTGTGGACGGCCCTGGCGTGGGCACCAGCTAGGCTTTCTCATTCCTCACGGGGTTGTCTGTTTTTCTCTTGCTTCTCACGATCTGTGCTTCTGCCCATCCTGAGTTCTGTCACTGCCTTTGTGGGCTATTATTGCGCTCTTATTTCTTCTTTCTGTTTCCCTTTCTTTCTCTTCTCTGACTTTCCTATCATATATTTTTTCCCCCTTCTCTTTTAGGCTGAAGGAGTGAAGGAAGTTTTTTTGTTTAAATTAAACAGTCAATGTGGCATTCTCCTTTACAATCGCAGCCAGATACTGAACAACTGTCCTATTTCTCATTCTTCAATGTCAGTTTTGGTCACTGTTTATGTTCAGAAAGATCTTCACTGATTTCTAGTTCTGTGGTTCTTTCAGTCACCCCGGGGCTGGAGAGAGCGCTGTTGTTTACTGATTATCTTGTGATCATCTGAGTGCAGCTGAAAGACGGAGCAGGGGAAAGTAGGGTAGCAAAGCTCACTCAAAAATAATCGTTTAAAAACTGATCACGTCCAGACTTGTTGGGAAGAAAAAAGCCAACATGGGTCAACTTCGAAGAAAACGTGTTTCCACTAGAAAGGGGTGACCGCAAAGTGGAGAAACCTTAACAATTTCCTTATCAAAGGTTTTGGGCAGACTTATAAAATTTCTCCCTCATCAGGTATACCAACACTAACTAACAGTCATATTTATTACTCATCCTATAAAATGTTGATCTCGCATGGAATATTAGTTCATTAGAAATATGAAACACAAGAGGGAAGCAGACAACTTATCGTCAGAAATAAATGTCATCTATTGACACACTTTCTAGCAGAGACATCATTTAGCATTTGCTATGTCCTCCTTTTGACTTACAAAACAGAGGCATTCACCACTTATATTTCACTGTAAAATGGGAATTTTTAAGAGTCAATTTAAAAAATATTAGCTATCCTACAGCCATTAAGATTTCAATGAAAAAACTGATACAGAAAATTCCACAAGCTTTTTAATAAAAGAACCTGCAGTCTGAATTTCCATGGAATTGAATGAACATGGAGATTTTCACACTGGGTTCATTCATCCTCGGGGTCTGCCTTTGACAGTGGCACCACAGGCACCACCTAAGTGGCCACTCGATACAAGTTTTCTTTTTACGGAAGAGGAAACTGAAGCTATGATGATTAAGGTCAGGCAGAATGAAGGTCAGAGCCGAAGTCCAGAGAGCTTTCCACTATATTAAGCCGTCACTCTTTGGGAAACACTCCAAAATATCTTTGCTCCCTTTAATAATCGATGATTTAAGATAATGGTTTAGTTCACAAATGTAGATAAACTTTTGGCTTTTACCCCCTCTGCTGTGCATGCTCCTCAAAAGTCCGTCATTCTCCCTTTTCGGGTTCTAGTTTGCCAGTAAAGGTGCATGCATTTATCCTGACAATACCTTTCATAATTTAAAGATTATGATTCTGTTTCTTCCTAATTGCCATCTTTTCAGACTGAAAGGCATTATGGTCTCTCTTTGCTTTTGTACAGTGGCTCCTCCAACTGTCTTCTTCCCTTGCCAATCACCCCTCTCGTGATTATTTTAACTGCCTCCCTTGGACCCAAACAGCTCTCCATGAAGTTTTTATGAGGTACAATGTCAGTGGCCACCGAGGATACAGAGTTCAGGCCTGGATGATTCTGTACGAGAGGAATATGCTTTTCTTTGTCTAATGTCCTATTTGAAGGCACCCCCTAAATTACTAGCCTTTTGGATAAGGATGGCAAGGATGGTCAATCAATAAGTCAACTCTCAGATATTTAATGAGCCTCTACTATGTGACATATACTGTTCTAGATGCTGGAGATGTAGCAACGAACACGACAGACCTAAAGAATATTCTTCCTTCTGGAGGCAGAAAGAAGACAACAGACACATAAATTACTAGATAAGACAACTTTACATACTGATAAAATAATGAATATAAAATTAGGCAATGAGACAGCGAGTGACTGCAGAAGCTGGGGGCAGTGGAAGGTGTGTTCAACGACTTCTGAGAAATACACACAATGATCCTCTGTGTTGTGCAGTTTGGATTTATTTTTATATACTTATTCTTACATTAAGAGTCACGACCAGTCACATGTCTGGTGTGATTATTTCTCCTTGTGACTAGTTTATTTTGGGATTATAAAATCCAGAAGGTTTTATAGACTAAGCTAATTTGTTATCTTTAATAAAACAGTTCTAATCTCACAATGAGTCTATCACAATACATGCTGGCCATTTTCTCTACAGAGCTCAACTGCTCTGTCTTATTTTTCCAGATGGTTCTTCTTGCATTGTTTGTACTGCATGGAGCTTTACCAATGACAGCGTGGAAAGTACGTGCTTGAAGCATACAGGTGGGGTTTTGAACTTTCAGGAGACCTCATCTCTAACCCTAGCATCAGACAGCTCCTACTATGACAGGGTAGCAATGAAAGTAACAGTCTGACCAGACACATGCTGTGCCCTGCTCTTCTGATCTGCACATCCCACCATGAAAGGTAAACAGGCAACCTAGAAACCAAGCTCAGCTCTTAATGTTTCTAGGCTCATACATGTGTAGGTAATCAGGTTTTCCTTTTTTTTATAAGATTCTCTGTGTTAGAAAAATTAACACTATTTTGAAGACATATTTTAAGAGGAGAAATCTATTTTTTTTCCCTCAGAAAGTCCAAAACATTTTGCCATATTTCTCTTTTTTGTCTGCTTTTAAAGAAGGGTGTTTAATCCAACAGGGATTTTCAAACGTTATGCAAACTGAAGACTTCGGGCAGTTCCAGGGTTGGGGAGGGAAGAGAGAGGAGAGAGCTTGTGGGGAGGCCACGGCAGGGCTCTCCTCCTCCATTTCAACCAGACTCTGTCAGGTCCATGTGCTGGGATTGGTGTGACACTTCCTGCGGAGAAACCAGAAGGCTCCTCTGCTGACGATGCTTTCAAACCACGGGGAACAGAATGCACTATGAGCCTGAGCGTCAGCGGAGAGGTCACAACCTCAGAAAAGAAACAAGAACTCACAGAACCATCTTCTAAACGCTCCTGCCGCAGCACGAATTCTAGGAAAAGAAAGCCCTCTTCAAAGGTCCCCCATCACACGCTGCCATCACAGGATCCAGCGCCCACGTGGGTCGTGCTGCAGCACCTCTGTGGTTTCTAACCTCAGCCAGGACCTGGGTGCTGGTGACCGTCACTGTACTGACTCCCTCTCCAGTCTCACTTCCCTCTAATCCAGGGCTTTCTAATTTTGTTTGTACCAAGGCCCCTTTTGCAGTCTGATGAAGTCTATGGATCTCTTCTTAGAATCATAGTTTTCAACATGTAAAATACAAAATAGGATTGAATAGGGGCCGGTGCTGTAGCCGAGTGGTTAAGTTTGTGCACTCTGCTTTGGCAACCCAGGGTTTTGCCGGTTCCGATCCTTGGTGTGGACATGGCACCACTCATCAGGCCACGCTGAGGCGGGGCCCCACATGCCACAACTAGAAGGACCTATAACTAGAATATACAATTACGTACTGGGGTGCTTTGGGGAGAAGAAAAAAAATAAGATTAAAAAAAATAGGATTGCAAAACAAGCTAATTATATTAAAGTATATCTCTATGCTTGAGGGTCAGTGTTCTCCAGGTTAAGAAACATCTTTGAACAATCATCCAGTTTGGGGGTCTGTTCCACTCATTCTGAGAGGCTTCTCAATGCTGATTCCCCACCCCGCCCTCTCTGGAGTTCCAGACCTGCCTTCCAACGGGTCTGTTAGGAATTTGCCACAGGAACATAAAAGGCAACATGTTTTAAACTGAGCTCCCCCTTTGCCCACCCAAATCTACTTTTGCTCCCTTAATTCTTTCACAAGCTCAACCATATTACAACCTTTCTAGGCTGGGATTCCAAGAACCATCTATGACTCCTGAATTTCTCCCTCGCCTCCTACCTCAACCAGCATCTGGGTCCTCTCGATGTGAGCATGCACTGCCTCTTGAAGCCACCGTCTCTTTCCAATCCTTGCACTATTACTTTCCTCACCTCACCCTTTCTCACTTGGATCCTTGCATTACTCTTCTGACTCACTGTCTGCTGCCCAGACAGTCTCCTCAGTGTCTGTATCAAGAAGTCAGAGCCATCATTCCAAATCCAAACAGGCCTGGTCGTTCCCCGTCCAGAATCAACGCAGAATTCCTTAGCTGCCCATCACAGAGCCTGGCCTGCCTTTCTTACCTGCCCGGGGCCTTCACTAGTCCATCTCAGTGCTCACAATGCCCATTTTTCTCTGAATAAACACTCATTGTTTCAGCTCCCCAAGTTCCCTAAGCCTGGGAAACCCTTTCCTCCTCTGTTTCACGCTCAACTACTGAAATATACCCCAGATTTTAAGGATCTTGAAGAAGCCTTCTTCTTGTAGCTTCTTTAGAATCTCTTCCCTCAGCATAAACTCACATTTGTTTATGAATGCTTTACTTTGGGAACCTACCAAATTCATAAATTTGCACTGTAACTATTTAAGGAGACTGTCCTCTCCCCTTCTCGGTGTGCCTTTTGTGAGGAAAAGAAGGGTACTTTATCCAGTTTTGCAGCTCTGCACTGCACGGCGGCTGAGGCTTCTGCCCAGCTGCCTGAGGCCAGCGACAAAGGGGCTGACCCTCCTCCACAGCAGCCTCATCTCTTTATCCCAACTGCCTGAACGCCAAGTTACTCAATAAACGACAGTCTCAAATTCAAAGACAAATTCTCAAATGTCGAAATCTCATAGAAGCTTGGTAGAAATAACATTCTTTTAAAAGGCTGGATTTACTTCTTGTATTCTTGTTTTACTTATATGACCCCAAAATAGTATATTACTTATCTCTTTCCTAAAAATAAGTATCATGGACCCAGGGGCCAGTCACCAGGAAGCCATTCAAAGGAGGCAGCTAACTGATCTTTTCTAACCGGCTCGTCCTCTCACTGGAACAGGAACTAGAACGTAAACAACTGAGTTACCTTTGATTTCAGGATAGTAGAGAAAAGGTTTTGGTTCACTGGTTTCCAAGTCAGATTTCCTCCGAAGCTGGACGAACACGGAGGCCGGTTTTGTAATGTTGACATCTTTATACTTCGGAGTCTTGAAGACAATGGCAAACTGTGGGGCACAAAGGTTTAGATGTTGGCACAGGCTGCACTTTTTTCCAGCAGTACTACTCAAACACATTCTTTAGGCCCAATGTTCAGACACAGAGTACTAAAAAATACAGCACCCTAGAGAAAGTTATAAACTCAGAAGTCCATACCCATCATTTTTATCAAACTGATGCTGTGAAATTGAAATGCAACACTATGCCAACATATGGCAAATCTTTATTATTTCATTTGTCTAATATTTCAAATGTCTTCCAGCTGTAAATAATCATACGAATAAAACACATTGCATACACTTCCTTCTCCTCTTCCAAATCGACCTTAAAAGCCTCCAAGATTATTTACAGCAACATCAGGAAGACAGGATGTGGAGAGAGAGAGATGAGGAAGCGGGCACCACAGTCAGCCGGCAGGTGAGCCGATGAGGAGAGGAGACTAAACTCTGCAAGGGAGACAGCACACAGGGGCAGTGCAATCAGAGGTAAGGATGGCCAAGGCTCCAGGCCCATACAGGGCATTCGGTAACCCCTCCAGGACAGCCTCCTCATTACTTTCTGATGGTCCCAAGAATAGTGAGGTATTTTTATATTTCTTAGTTTCATTGTTTGACTATGTAATATATTCACAGGGATCAAGACTTTGTAAAATATAAAGGTATACAATGGCACACCTTGAAAATTCTCCTTCCCACTCCTGTCCCCCATCCAGACAATTCCTACTGAGTGCCTGCCCCGCAGAGGTAAACACAGAGAAGTCATTCATTCCTTTTCTATTCTTCTAGAGTTTCTTTATGCATATGCAAACATGAACACAGAATCTTTTTAATATACACTTTGTTTTATATCTCTCTTTTAAAGAATTTTAATGTTGTATCTGTGAGATCTTTCCATATTAGTCCACAGAGTACTCATTCTTTTTAATAACTGCATAATATTCCATCACACAGATATGCCATGATTTATTTAACCAGTTACTTACTGACGGACATTTGGATCATTTCCAATTTTTTTTGTGAAAATAGCATTCCTCACTCAGAGTAATCATTAAGATGGGGACTCAGTATTTTCATCTCAGTTATACATTCAGCTGTCACTGGGAAATCTTGATTTATCATGATGACATCAGCCTCAACCAGAAGACTCCCGCTTTCAAGACTTTTCATTAGAATACCCTTTTAACAGATCTCACCATAATTACTCTGGTAGAACACTATGGACTGACTGTCTTCCCCTAAAATTCACATGCTGAAGCCCTAACCCCCAGGGTGGCTGCACCTGGAGACACGGCCATTGCAGAAATTACTGAGGTTAAATGAAGTCATAAGCGTAGGACCATGATCAGATAGGATTAGTGTTCTTATCGGAAGAAAGCTCCCTCTCTCTCTGCCACGTGAAGACACAGGAAGGCGGCGGCTGTCTACAAGCCAGGAAGACAGCTCTCACCAGAAATCGACCCTGTCTGTCAGACCTCGATCTGGGCCTTCCAGCCTCCAGAATTGTAAGAAAATAAGTTTCTGCTGTTGGCTCCACCCAGTCTGTGGTACGTTGTTGTGGTGGCCTGAGCAGACTGATACACACACTTAAAACATTTCCAGCCAAGGGTCTGAGGGCCCCTGCCTTAAGGTTAGGTGATCAGATACTCCACTGAAACGTCTTGCAAGGTCTCAGAGTCAACGGCCTAAGAGAGGCTTGCCCAGAATTCTATGGTAGGGAACTTTTCTGGAAGAAATGCAAGAGTCTTAAAAATAGTACTCTTTTATAATGTTCAATAAATACTTATGATTTTGCCTTTTTCATATATGGAAACTAAGTACTGAATTTCAGCAAGGCAGAGAATGTAAAATCATCATCATCATCCACTTACTTGTCTATGAACGTCTGTAGGGGAAAAATCTCCAAATCCTTCCCAGATTCCACCATTTTCTTCCTCTTCATAAAATCGGATCTGGATGTCATCTGCAAACAGCCACATTCAGGTGTGTAATTTCACATGGTGTAATAATATTTACAAACATGCTGAAAAAATAAAGCTGGTTCGAAATTCTACCTACTATGAACTTAAACTTTTTTGAGAGTAATTAAAGTGAAACAGACTTTTGAATCATTTAAAATTCTACTACTGAATTTTTATTAGTTACCACAGTAATGGGCCCCAAGTTTTATTGAGGATGACAGAATGCTAATTTTACCTATTCAATCTGAGTTTTCTCTTAATCAGTCTTTGACCTTTCCACTTCTCCATCCCTAAACCAATTAATTCCTGAGAAATATGAAGAGCGAGGAGTATCAGTCTCAAAGGTGAGTCAACTCAATATAGATTTACATACTACTACTCACCTTGTATAAAGTTCACGGTACAGCGGACGTGTTCTAAGTGATTTGTGTGTGTGTGTGTGTGTGTGTGTGTGTGTGTGTGTATGTCTGTGATGCAGATGTGCTATTAATATCTTCATTTTTCAGAAGAGAAACTTGAGTCCAGAGAGGTTAGATAGTCTATCCACGGCTGAGCAGCTGGTAAATAGAGAAGCCAGGATTTGAACACACTATAGTTTCAGACTCCAGGCTGTTAAACTTTCTACTATACTGCCTCGCTGTGATACTTATTAGTCTAGATTGAGAAACTATTAATATTATGTTGGTCAAGTCCCTTCAGATTAAATTAGAATGCCTAAATTCACACTTCAGTGATGGATTCTAATTCTGCAGAAATATGACAATGTAACTCAGGTTGGCATCTCCCTGGCTTCACCTCCCATTTCACAGGAAGGACTACACTACTGATTTACAAAAACCGGAAGTTTATATTTCCATTTAAGTAGAATTTCAGAAATATTAGGGTTGGATAAAATACCTCATTATCTCCTGGTCCATTCCTTTGCCTTCAGGTAGGACTACCCTGGACCTGGTTCTTGGGATCCTTTAAACCAGGTGCAAGACTTCTCTTAACAAGCCATTCCAATGTAATTATAATGAGTAAGAATCACATTTACAAATAAAGGGCCTCAGATTGTGTCTACACATAATATGCACACCCAGGAATCTGGAAATGCATATCACTTGGACAGAGAGGCTGAAAAGAAGCTGACACCAGGACATGCAGAGAAAGTGTGAACTTCTTTTGGGTGAAGATATATACTTTTAAAATTTGAGCCTATCTTTTCTGACTTTCTACCTCAGAGGACTTAGCCTCACATGAAAATTTTTTTTTAAGCCATGGTTATTTTATTTAGGGGCTATATTTCCAGTTATGCATCTGCTTACTTTGAAAATGCTCATCACTTTGTAGTACGTAGATCTTTACTCACTATACTTTCTGTTATTTTATTTTAAAAAGGAGTGAAGATTGAGAAAATAACACAACCCCCTCCAGCTTCTGCTAATTTATCAATCTCGTACTACCCCTAACAAGAGAGAAATGCTAGAACCTTTTCTGAAAGTGAAATTACGAGAGAAACACACTCTGAGCATTTCCCTATAGCCCTTATTCTCTTTTTCTTAACTGACATCAGAGTGTAGTGTGAAAGTGCACGGAGAGGCTCTCTCAGTGTTGCAACAAAGCACCGTAAGAGTAACATGAGACATTCTATGCTACGTAAAACATTACTGTGTGTGTGTGTGTGTGTGCATGTCAAGCTTCAGCTATTACTCATTTATTTTAAGTTCAGATAGGAAAGTTTAAAACAGAAAAACACCGAAATGTCACTGATTACAATTATCACTATTTTCTTATTTCCCTTTACTTCTGCCGAAAATTTTAAAATGAATTTGTTGGGCTAAAAAAAAATAACACAGACAACTTCAATTTGGAGGAGATCAATGTGTAAACATTTTCAAGGAGTTCTATGGCAGGAGAGAGAGATTACCGGGTCCACTGCCGAAGCGGCTCACAGACACACTCAGAACCACTTCATCTCCTGAGGTCAGAGCCCGTGTTTACCTTTCTGAACCTTGTCACAGAGAAGATAAATCTCTTCCCCTCCAGTCACGCATCCAGCTGTCCTGTCCATCCTGACAATCTTCAAGTTGGAGGCATTGGGGGCTTCTGTCCACAGGAGAAAAACAACAAACATCATGGTTTATCCTCAGCTCCACAAGCCATTCTCCTAGGAGGGACCCTACCCTTAGCACACATCAACCAAAAGAAAGTATAAGTAGATGCGTTCACTCGTATTGCTTTAACAAGGACAGAAATAAAAGAAAACTGCCTTCTGAAGCTCTCTGAGCACTTCTTGGGCCTGGGTCATTTAACATCACCAAAGGAGAGGAGGTCGAAAGGAGCAGGATTTGCTTCTCCCGCTAGCACAGTAGAAGAGATTAATACAGAAAGAGAAAGAGCATTTCTGATGTTTCAGGAAGTACCAAGCCAATGGATTTGTGGGATTTCAATTAGGTCAAGTCTTTGACCCCCAATTTATTCCCAGGATACTGATATACTATTTACAAGAGTCCTAGAAATTTAGGAAAAGCAAAATTTTCTTAAACTATTTATTAACTTTTATTTTACAGAAAAGAAAAATGGAGATGTTGTATTTCTTTTCCCCAAACTAAATTAGAATTCTGTGCGGTTAGGGAGCAAAAGTTTCATGTGGTAATAGTATGAAGCTTCCTTTTTTTGTTGCTCCAGCAGCTGCATTTTAAGGTGATCTTTGGTATACGAGTCTACATCATTTTATAACTCTTTCGCTTCCCTTCAAACTTGTTTAAATTAGAGAAATCAGTTAGTTGTTGTACTTGGAGCATGGCGTGTTCTAGTCAGAGAAAGCTCTATAAACTTCCAATGAGCCTAAATATTGCCCTTGCAGGCTTTTTGGGAATATCTGTTTAACAAATTCCTTGCATACGAAACAAGAAATCTACATGATAAGTGCTGAAGACCATTGTAAAATTCTTCTAAAAAATTCTATGAACCATAGAGTGAAATAGAATTTTGAAGCCACATATCTATACTGCTCACTTCTTTCTTGATAAAGTTCCTATCTTGATAAAGCTATAACATGCGAGAACGAAGATGGATAAGAATAACAGTTGTCTTTTATTAACTTCTCTTCAGAGCCTCAAATTAAAAAATTGAGAAACTTTTCCCATCTAAGAGTACCAACAATATATCCTCATAGCAAGGAATTAAAAAATAAGAGGCCATTTGGTGTTGCATGTCACAGACTAACACACCCATCTGAGGAAGGAGGGCGACATCTACTGAGCGCGTCACTACGTTTCGTTTCACTTTGAACGAGGCACCGACTTTTTCAGCTAGATTTTAGTATTCCCCTTTTCTAAGTATCACTGTGAGGCTCCAAGTGATTAAGTTATCTGCCCCAGGACTCGGAGCTAGCAAGCAACTGCCAGGGCAGGGCTGGAAGTCTGCTCTTGACATGTTCCCGAGCTGCCTCCTGTTAGAAGTGAAGCACTCACTGCTGTCGTAGATGGCGTCCGACACCACGGGTTCCAGGCGCCGTGTGAAGCTGCCGGTGCTGTCCGGAAGAAACGCCGTGAACATGAGTCGCACCACGCTGAGGTCCATCTCCTTCGTCTGCTGAAGAGCTGCCTGGTGGATGACCTCCTTTTCCCGATCTAGGGCCAGAGACAGCCAGAGTGTCCACGCCCAGGGAAAGAGCAGAGCGCGAACATTTTACATAGGATGCTTTTATAAGGCCCAAATAAAGAACATAAATTTAAAATAAAAATCTGTTTTTTTCTTTTGAAATTCTTCATATTGCTAATAACATTTAAAAAATTGTCTCACTATGTCATTCAAAATTAAAGGCATCAGTAGAAGATCTGTGTTTTCTCCGGAGGATAGTAAAGTGTCCTCCATGTATCAAACTGCCTCTGTCCTTTCCTATCTTCTCCCGACCTCTCCCTTTTCTCCACACAAGAAGAGTTCAAGGACAAAGGATGTGACAGACGGAATGCAATCAGCCCATGTATCAGCTGTACTGAGAAATGGGAAACTTAAGTATTCCGAGAGCTCTCTGAGCGCAGGGACTGTGCTCAGCCCACAGGGCCTAGTGCAGTGCCTGGCAGACAGCAGGAACTCAGAAAACACTTTCGGAGGAACTGAATAATTCAGCTGCATTTGGCTCCTTCCTTCCCTCCTGATGGATATAGTCATATTTAACTTATAATACCATAAGAGGTGATAATTCCAGTGACAAGCACTGTAAAAGAACTACAGAGGAAGTGATATGGGATTTCAAAGGAGCGAAGAAAACAGAGGCTTTGAAGCAGAAGACATATTTGCTCTAAATCTTGAAGGGATGGTAGAACTTGAACTTATGAAGAGAGTGAATAAGGGCATTCCAGAAAGAGAGAACGGCCAGGATAGCAAGAGCGTGCCAAGGCGAGGCAGTGAGAAACCACGGGGCTTCTGTGGAGTAGCTCTGTTTGACATGAAGGGATGTAGTGGGAAACAGAGTGGAAAATGCAGACTGGCGCCAGCTCTTAGGAAGCCTAAAATGCCGGCTTCCAGGATTTGGACCTTGTAGGCAATGGGGCAGCACTGATAGTGGTGAGGTATACAGACTTTAGTAAGATCCATCTGGCCATAGGCTGTAAACTGCAGTACAAGTGGGGAGGGACAGAGACAGAGCAATGACGACGGAGTGAGGAGTGGAGCACCACAGAGAGCACAGAACAGCTGGACCACAAACCGGTGGGAGAGAGGAGTCAAAGATGATGTGAAGGTTTTGAGTCTGGATATCAGAAGATGGAGCATGTTTACTGGAAAACTGATGATTGGTTTTGGATCACCTGAGCAGGAGAACAATGACAGGATGGCCAGACTAAAGGACAACGTAGAAAAGCAGAAATGGCGCACGTGGTGGGGCAAGGACTAGGGTTGAAAGAAATAATATGAGTAAAGGCAGTAAAACATAAAATTATAGCATTTCTATGATAAAGAGAACAGTTTATAATGTGCCCGAAGAGCCCAAAGAAAGATTCCTTATGATAAGGTGAGCTGGGGGTGGGGCGGTAGCATAGCAGAGGAGGTGTTCTTTGAACTAGGTTTTGAATTATGAATTGGTCTTGACAGGTTGATAAGCCAAGGGTGGGGTGCTTTCAGCAGAAGACACATACAAAGGTAAGAATATGCATCAACGTTCAGGCGGCAGTGATGGGGAGAGGTGGGTGCAGGGTGGGACTGGAGACGACGCTGGAAAGGTGGCTGGGACCAGACTGTGAGGGCCTTGTCCGCCAGTCCATGGAGACAGAGATTTTATTCTAGAAGTAGCAGGAGGCCATCAGTTTTCTGAGCAGGGAAAGGGTTGGAGTAGCCTGGGGTATAGACGGGAGAAGGAGAAACCCAGGGCATACAGATGAGCATGTGGTCTACACACAAGAAAAGGAGAGACTGAGCTCTCAAAGGATCGCGGCTGGGAGAGGGACACTCACCCGTGAGCTGCCGGTCTCCTCCGCCTTCTGCCTGCAAATAACGAAGATCAGGATGCACCAAAATTTCGGGGTTATAGCCCCTGACACAGGCCTCTGTCATTCGGGCTTCCAGTGTTTCAAATACTTTTTTCTTTGTCACATGAAGTATACCCAGGTTTGCAAAACTGGAGGAAAATAACAGCAACAACAACCACCAAAAGTTAGGCAGTCAATACTGGAGAGTCTGGCTTCAGGTTAGCAAAGTGAATTTAGATAAAATACAGAAGTCCTCAATCGCTAGGGACTCCCCTATAATCAAACACACGACTATTTCTGCTGTGAAACATATAAACAGACTTACCAAATGGAATAATAAAGACCATAATCAGCTGCATATCAGGTCAGACTGATTTTTGGGTTTTGCCACCAAATGAGTCTGTGAGAAAAATCTTCTGTTCTTCAGAGCTTATTAGACTTTCAAATTAAGATTAAGAAAATAAGGTATATATGTAAACATATCTTAAAATAAGGAAGTTTTACCTAAACACATTTTAAAGTATTTTCTAGGAGAGCTGCATGAAAAGAATTTTTAAGTCCTAAAATATTACTAAATTTTTAAATTTAGTAATATTTTAGAAATATTTAGAATTTTTAGAAAAATTTAGAATTTTTTAAAGTTTTTTGAAGGAGGAGGAATACTACATTTAGAAGGATTTTTCTCTTTTTTTGCTTTTGGATCATCCGTGGGTTTCTGGATGGGTCTACCTGGAATCCCATCTCCTCCTGGGTTATGTATAAGGTTGGAATGATTTATTAGCACTAGAATGTCATCTAATTCCCCAGGTGCTGGGGCCTGAAGGGACACCTGCAGCCAGGGGCGGAGTACCAGTTATCTTGTGAAGGCTACAGACCTACAGAACAAAATATATTAACAAGCTAACTAAAGCAATTGAAGGGATTTTTAAGAAAATATATAAAATGCTCCAGTCATTCATTTTTAAAATAAAGTATATGAAACAAATAAGTATATTCAACAAATGTAATACAACAGACAAACAAAAAAGCACTTTACCAAGGAGGCCCATCCATCCAACAGATATTCACTCAGCTCCTTCTGAGTGCCAGGCAGCGTCCTGGGTGCTCAGGTCAGCAGGGAGGGAGGCCCTACTAGACAGTGCACATGCTAATGCAACCACAGATGAAACAAACAAGCAAACGGTACAGCATGACTGAGAAGCAGTAAGCGTTACCAAGAAAAGGAAAGTAGGAATAGGGACTAGGAAAGGCAGTAGTGGAAGGCATGGCACTTTAACATAGGGAGAGGACAGAAAGGGCCTCACTGAAAAGACGACGCCTGAGAAAAGAGCTGGAGAAGTGAGGGGGCGTGGCTATCTGGAAGAAGAGCATAGAAGGCAGAGGAAGAACAAGTGTGAAGAGCCTGCAGGAGGACCATGCCTGCTGCCTTCAAACGACAACAAGGGCAAAAGGCCAAGGCAGCTGGAAGAAAATGAACGGCGGGCAGCAGGAAGCGAGGAGTGCAAAGAGGTAAACGGGGTCTAGGTCTTTAAAGCCTTGCAAGCTGTTTAAAGGGCTTTTCTTTTCCTCTGGCTTTTACTCAGAAAGAAAAAAAAATATCAGTAGAGGAAAGATAGAAATCTTACGAAAACTGGATTGAATGAAACAAAGAATAAGATAACTTGGGAAGACCAGCTAAACTAGGGAAAGAAAATGTAAGAGGTGAGGGTAGAATGAGACAGAGGCTCACAGACAAAATGTGAGACGTGTCCAGACAGTGACAGGACGAGCAGGGCAGCTGAGGCCCACAGAGAAGGAAGCACACCAGCAGAATACACGCTCCTCGAGGGCAGAGACCTCCAGGGCCTGGAACAGCACTTGACACACAGGTGTCTGATAAATGGTGGGACAAATGAATGCATGAATAAATTAATACAGCACAGAAAAATACGCACCACGACATACTCACATGCATGGAGGCATGGGCCCTTTTTCAGAAAGAACACCTCCACCTTTTGGCCTTTTAGGCCTTACTCCTATACAGAAGATCCACAACTACAGGAAAATGAGGATATCTTCTAGCTAACGGCAATGACAAAGATCTGTGTAGCGCTTTACATGCTACCATCCAAAAAATGCAATTCATGGATATTATTTAATTTAATCACTGTGAAAAAGGCATCATCCTTATTATTCACTATGTGGATAGTGGATTTGCTCTGGTGATAAATGAAACAATACAGAAGTCAGTCTTCTGCTTCAGGTAATGATGGAGTAACAGAGACCGACTGAACCTCTTACCGTAAACAGTAAAAAACATGAAAAATGGTTTTCAGACACTGGACAACAGGCAGCATAGGATAGTGATCCTTAAGAAAAGGGAAATGAACAAGGTGAATCCTACAGATATGCTGCCTTAATGCCTAGAGTGTCCAGGCTGCAGCACAGGAAAGGGGACCCCAAACAGGGCCTGGAGATTTCCCTGAGTTGAGGAGACAGAAGAGGCCAAGGAGGCTGGAATTTACAAGCAGGATGTCAGAGATGAAAGACCCACACAGAGAGAGACTCAGAGAGGTACAGGGGCTCTGCCTAGAGTGCTCAGCTGAGTACTATCAGAGCATGCGTATAAGCAAATGACCCAAGGCGGGGAGAAGAACCACCAGAAAGGAGCAGGCAAAACGATTCTCGGAGCACACCCAGGCCTGGAACAGCTCAAGAAATCCTGTCATACACGGACCGTGAGGATGAACACTCGGAAAGGCACTGCCTTAGTCACGGTGACAAATTAACCCTAGACCAGAGGCTGCTCTGATCTCCCTAACGAAGTGTAAAAGTAAGTCTAGAGAGGATCAAACTGTTCCCAAATTTAACTTCATCCCAATGCTCAAAAATGTTTAAAGGGATACCAAGAAAAAATCCAGCATGCAATAATCCAAAATTCAAAATGTCTGTCATTCAATCAAAAATTACCAGGCATGCAAAGAAGTAGGAAAATACAACACATAATAAGAATAAAAATAAATCAATAGAAACAGACGCAGAAACGAGACACAACACAGAATTTGTAGACAAGTACATTGAATAGCTACTATATTCCACATGGTCAAAAAGGTAGAAAGCATTAGTACATTAAGGAGAGATAAGGAAGATATAAAAAAGACACCAAACAAACCTATAGAGATGAAAACTACAATGTCTGAGAAGAAAAAATACACCACCTATGGGAGCCGGCCCCATGGCCGAGTGGTTAAAGCTCACGCGCTCTGCTTCGGTGGCCCAGGGTTTCGCTAGTTCGGATCCTGGGTGCAGACATGGCACCACTCATAAGGCCATGCTGAGGCAGCATCCTACATGCCACAACCAGAAGGACCTACAGCTAAAATATGCAACTATGTACTGGGGGGATTTGGGGAGAAAAAGCAGGAAAAAAAAGATCAGCAACAGTTGTAGCTCAGGTGCCAATCTTTAAGGAAAAAAATACACTATATGGGACTAAGAACATATTTGACACAACAGACAAAAAGATTAGTGAACTTGAGGACGCAGTAATATAAATGAAACACAGAAAAAAGATGAAAAAATAAAAAAAGCACAGATCAGCAAGGAGCTGTGGGACAATTTCAAATGGCCAAATAGACAAGTAATTGGTGTTCCAGAAGAAGGGGAAAAAGAAGAGATGATGGAAAAAATATTTTAAAAAATAATGGCTGAAATGTTTTAAAATTTAATATAAACTATAAACCCAGAGATCCAAGAATCTCAATGAACCCCAAAACACAAGAAGCATGGAGAAACCTACGCTAAAGCTCATTATAATCAAATTGCTTAGAATTAGTAATGAAGAGAAAAACTGAAAAGCTGATAGAGAAAAAAATGACACACCTTGTGGTGAGGAATGAAAATAGGAATGACAGGAGACTTCCTGCTGGAAACGAGGCACGCCAGGAGACCCTCGGGCAGCAGCTTTCAGGGTGTGGAAAAACTGTCAACCTAGAATTCTAGACTCTTCAAAAAATGTCTTTGAAAAACAAAAATGAAATAAAGAGTTTCAAGATGTTCAACAACTGAAAGAACTGATCAGCAGCAGACCAGCAGTGCAAGAAAAACTAAAGGAAGGGCTTCAGGTAGAAGAAAATGACACCAGGCGGAAACCTTGACGTACGTACGACACCGAATGAAAAGAGCCCTATGGGGTAAATAGAACTATGGGGTAAATATAAACACTTGTTTCCTTATTTAAAATTTCTTTAAAAAATAATTGACCGTTTAAAGCAAAAACATAAGACAATATCTTTGGGATGTGTAACATACATAGATGTAAAATACATGACACAAGAGCATGAAGGCCGAGAGAAAGGAAATGAAAGTATACTGTCCACATGCTATACGTGGAGAGGTATGATGTCACTTAAAAGTAGGCTAGGATGGGTCTGGCTGGTGGTGCAGCTGTTAAGTTCGCACATTCTGCTTCTTGGTGGCCCGGGGTTCACCGGTTCGGATCCCGGGTGCAGACATGGCACCACTTGGCACGCCATGCTGTAGTAGGTGTCCCACATATAAAGTAGAGGAAGATGGGCACGATGTCAGCTCAGGGCCAGTCTTCCTCAGCAAAAAGAGGAGGACTGGCAGTAGTTAGCTCAGGGCTAATCTTCCTCAAAAAAAACCAAAAGTAGGCTAGGATAAGTTAAAGACGTATGGTATAAATCTTAAAACAACTGCTAAAAAATTAAACACCCAATTAAAAGGCAAGAAGTGTCAGATGGAAAAAAGTACGATAACTATATGCAGTGCATGTTTACTTTGAATATAAAGACATGAATAGGTTAAAACTAAGAGGAGGAAAAAAAATGTTCCAAGCTAACATTAATCAAAAGAAAGCTGAAATGGCTCTATTAGCATCAGTCATGGTAGATTTTAGATCAAAGAATATTACTAGGGATAAAAGAGGGTCACTTCCTAATGATAAAGGGGTCAGTTCATTAGGAAGACATAGGAATCCTAAATGCTGACGTATCTAATCAAAGAGCTTCATAATACAAGAAGCAAAATGTTACAGAACTGTAAGGAGAAACAGACGTATCTGTAAACACAGTCAGAGGTTACATTTAATATAATATATTAAATTGTCAATAATTGATAGGACAAGTAAAGAGAAAAGAAGTAAGGCTGTGGCAGACTTGAACAAGACTATCAAACAGCTTGGCCTAACTCACATTCCCAGAGCATTCACTCACCCTGATCGGGTGAATCATTCTTCTTAAGGGCACAAGGAACATTTACTAACGTTCTGAGCCATAAAATAAGTCTCAATAAATTTAAAAGGATTCAAATCATACCAAATATTCTCTTACCACAATGGAACTAAATCAGACATCAATAACTGAAAGATATCTAGGTAGGAGTGTATTTAAATGAAGATTGGACGTGTAATAATTCATTGTTGAAGCTGAGTGATAGGTACAATGGGGGCTCATTATGCTATTCTACTTTTGCACATGCTTGAAAATTTCTATAATAAAATGTAAAAAAATGAGAGCAGACATTATTATTAGCACATGCAACAGAAAAAACTGAGGATCATAAATGTTAATACATGAGAATGCAAAATGGTACAGCCACCAGGGAAAACAATTTAGCAGTTTCTTAACAAAATAAACGTACACTTAACATACATTGCCACAATTTCATTCTCAATATTTACCCAAGCCCAAGAGAAATGAAAACTTATGTTCACACAAAAAGTGGCTTTGCCATCAACACCTGGAAACAAACCAAATGTTCTTCAACAGGTGGATGGATAAACAAACTGTGAGATATCGATACAATGCATACTGCTTGGTAATTTAAAGGAATAAACTGCTGATACACACAACAAGCTGGAGGAAGCTCAGATGCATTAGGTTAAGTGAAAGAAGGATTCCATTTGTAAGTCATTCTGGAAAAGGCAAAACTTTAGGGATAGAAAAGAGAGCTGGGGCCGGTCCTGGAGGTGGAGAGCTGCCTCCGCAGGGCACACAGGGATGTGGGGGGACAGAACTATGTGTGCCTTGATTGTAGGGCTTATATGGGTATCTGACAAAATTCTTAGAACTGTACGCTTTAAAGGGTGAATATTACAGTATTTAAATTACACTTCAATAAAACCCGACAAAAATTATAAAAAGGTTATCACAGATAACAATAGGACTGGGACTACAATCCTGTTTCTTACTCAAAATGCCATTTTCTTCCATACCGGTGATTTTCAAAGTGTCGTCTTTTGACCAGCACTATCAGCATTACCTAAGAACTTATTAAAATGCTAACTGTTGGGCCATATCCCAAAACCATTGAATCAGAAACTCTAAGGCTGGGACTTAGCAATCTGTATTTTATCAAATCCTTTAGGTGATTCTGATGCATCCTAAAGTTTGGGAACCAGTGCCCCACACTGTGCGAGACCAAGAGATCAGAATCAGGGATGTAAATTGGTACAGCCATTATGGAAAAACAGTATCGAGCTTCCTCAAAAAAATTAAAATTAGAACTACCATATGATCCAACAATTCCACTTCTGGGTATTTATCCAAAGAAAACAAAAACTAATTCAAAAAGATATATGCAACACACCTATGTTCATTGCATCAATATTTACAATCGCCAAGATATGGAAGCAACTTAATTGTCCATTGATGGATGAATGGATAAAGAAATTGTGGTATATATACACAGTGGAATATTATTCAGCCATGAAAAAGAATGAAATCTTATCATTTGTGACAACATGGATGGATGTCAAGGGTATTATGCTAAGTGAAATAAGTCAGAGAAAGATAAAAACAGTGTGATCTCTCTTATATGCGGAATCTAAAAAAACCCGAAAAACCAAAAAATAAAAAACCAAGCTCATAGATACAGAGAACAGATTGGTGGTTGCCATAGATGGGCACTAAGGGGTGGGAGAAATGGGTGAATTGGTTTTTTTTCTTTTTCCAGTTTAAATACATTGAAAGAAAAAAAGAACTGAACTTTCTCCCTGCTGAAAACTGCGTGATTATATCAAGGACTCTTCCTAGAAAGAAACTGAACTTGAATGAAAAAATAAATAAATCATTTTCTTACTAAAAAAAAAAGAATCTCTGGGAGTAGGGCCTGGTGTCAATATTTTTGTAACATGACCAAAGATGACTTCAATGAGCAGCCAGGTTTGAAATCCTCTGCCCTGTCCAGCTGTTTCCATCGGCACCATCTGGGAACCTGCTGCCCGCGGGCAGCTCCAAGTGCCCGCAGCCATGGGCTGGGATTCCAAAGTGGCCCCCCATCCAGCCTGCCTTCCTCTCAGGGCTCCACACTGACTTCACGCTGGCTGAGGTGTGAAAGCAACCCCTGAGTCACAGTGAACACTCTAATTTGGAAGTTGGATACTTATCTCAGTCCGTACTTTGTCCACTTGAACCACATGAAATTTCCAATAATCAAGTGTTTTTGAATCCCCAGAAACAGCCATTTAACACGATCTGCACCAGCTCTTTGAGGGAGACCTGTATCTCTGCTGTGTTTTTGTACTGACATATATACTTCTAGTGCTTACCAACTGGTATATGCTGTAAATATTACCTTACGCAAAAAAAAAAAGACAGACAGACTTGAGATCTCTCTAAATCAGGGCTGCAGGGCCAGCCGAGGGGTGGCGATTACTGGAGAGGAGGGGCTGGCAGCCAAGTCAGGGAGCAGAGAGTGTCCACTGAAGGAAGACTTCAGAGAACTCAAATGCTGCTGAAACAAACACGCACATTGAGGGCTGAAAATAAAATACCAAACTACGCTTACTTTTAGGAGGATAGGCACTAAGAATAAGAAATAGAAAGACAAAATTAGAGCTAACTAAAAAAAATTAAAAAGGCCAATCCCCCAAGTTAAAGCAATCAAATCTACAATCATTACTTAGTTATCCAAAACATGAATATTCTAATACAGATAAAATACCTTTGAAAATAGAAACTAAATTTTATCGAGAACCCCAAAGAAAGGGAATTCCTTTGGTTTTGATCATTTAAAGGTTATGTATCTTCTCAGCATCCATTTTTATATGTCTCTTTTGATGTGGAGGATCGGTGCTCTGCTGGTGAGTCCATGTACTCAGGCTAAGCTGTATTATTGAAAACAGGTTATCTTGGTTCCATTTCTAGTATTGACAAGTCTAAAGAATAACTCTGGCTATCTTCCTAAATTTCTCTATGTGCCATTCTTACCTGCAAGTTAGAACTAAATAATAATAATTGATGACATACCATAAACACACATGTGGCAAGTCTGCTCATGCTATTTCATAATATTAGCTAACGTTAGTTCAGCCTAGAATTTTGGAAATGCAGAGGGCCTGGAGATAAATTCTGTAGCCCAACACTCATATTTTAATAGGGAAAGAAGTCCTCAAGAAGTTATGCCAATTTCCCCCAGTCCTACCGTTTGACAATGACAGAACTAGAAACAGAATTGTGGTTTCCACTCTACTAGCATGATATCCTTTCTACTAAAACACAACAGGTTCTGACATTGGAAACTTAAAAAAAAAAATAAGAAAGACGAATCATGAAGGAAACACTGTCTTTTGGAAAACACTGTAAGCAAAAGTTTCTCAGTTAAAAATCAAACTACAAAAACAGTGATGTTTTATAAACACTCTGAACAGGAAAGCCTACTGTGTCTATTGTAACTCTGGATGGCATCCTCTTGATTAAGTTTCTCAGTGAAACAATCATAGAGGGTTAGAAAATCCCACAGAACTATGAGCAGACATCTTGATGATCAAATTGAGGAGCTTAGATGCTCAAAATGTTTGTTGAATGAATGAATGAATGAATAAGTAAATTAAGGAGTTTTTCCAACTACTGAACCCCACATTCCAGCACTACAAGAAAGTAAAGGATTTTCTCACTTTCCTTGGAAACAAGGAATTTACTTCTCCTCCTGCTATAGGTCCCAAATTAAATAACCATTAGTTCCTCCTAAAATCTGGAAAGATTACTAGTCAAACCACAGAAACACCAAATTACAGACAACATGCTGGAAGTTTCATAAAAACAAGTATTATTAGCAGGGAGCTCCATCTATAATTTCCTCTAAAGGATATGATTATCACACAGACTAAACAGGACCAAAGAGAAGAAACACTTCACCCTGACAGCAGCCTATTGGAGCGAATCTGCAGAAACGCCAAGCGATCACTCAGTCTGAAGCTCTGAGCGTGACCCTGCATTTCAGCTCTGACAGGCGGGCAGGGACTGGAAGGGCATTCCGAAACGGAGAAGAACCAGCTGCGACAGCCCACAGGAAGCAGGCCAGTCTTTCAAGAGCACGTGGAAACAAGTTCATATAAAGCACAGCTGAATTTTTCAAATCATTTTAAGCTCTTCCTCCAATCTAGAGTCTTTTTTTTTTTCATAACATCAAAAGAATCAGATTTTAGTGACTTAAAAGAAAGCTGTCTCTCTAGGTTTTTCACACTTGAATATTTTCACAGTCAAACAGAAATACCTAAGAACATGAAAGCTCAACCTCCCCAATAACAACCAACTTGAAACCTGATCGGAATTCAAAGCCTGTAATACCAGCATCAGCTTAATTACAGTTGATGTAAACAATTCCTTTCTTTTGAGTAAATAGTCCATATTAACTGAGATTTTATCACAAACTATTTAAAGCAGTATTAGGAAACCCTGAAAGACATTCTTAAAAATTAAACAAAATTCATTAAAAATTTCTTACTTGTTTTGGACTGAATCTATTTTTATAATACTTCATTTAAAATTGCTTGTTTTATCTGTCTGACCAACCCTTAAATGAATACGTCACTCTGTATTTACATTTCAAGTCTAGTGAATGCCAAAACCAGTTTGCATTGCTTGGCTTCTTCTCTGCGCGCCCTCTCCAAGCAGCACAGAACTGGAACAATGCTTATCTACGCACTTCACACTCAGAATGCTCACACTGTAAATCCAGAATCAACAGTTTCTTAAAGGAATCAACAAGAGTATAAAACCGTCCACAAAGTGTTGATTTCTGCTACAGCTGGTTTCTTCTAATGTGTCTTCATCTTTATTTCCAGAAGGAAAATAGTGCTAAAAGTGGCACAAATGCCTCACAGGTCAATTCACCATGTAATTTATCATCCAAACTGGGCCATTTTTGAGAGTGAAAGGGGGTGTGGGGTGCTATAAATAATGAGGCAGGACCACAGGTGCAAACTGGGCTGTCTCAGGGAAATCCAGAAATGTAGGCACCTTACTTCTCGGAGTCTAAGTGAGAGGGCAAATTTTCACTTTTAGACGCTTTTGAGGGTCTCGGAAAGCCCCCAATGAAAAGGGCCTGTTCAGTCAAAGTCCTCGGGTGGCACGTTCTACCAGCTCCTACCTTCCATGGGACAGCACACCATCACTTACCCGACCACCATGTCCTTGGGTCCAGCAGTCACCGTGCAGATCCCGTCCTCACAGTGTTTTCCCACTAAACTGTGTGCATGCAGGTGGGTGTGTTTTCCATTTGTGACCAACTGAACAATAACCTTTGCAGGTCCCACGTAGTTGCAGATCTATAAGAAGCACATTTCAAAAGTTAGTACAGCTGATGATGCTGCAACACAGAAAAATGCTTATGACAAGCCAGTAAGTATAAAAAGTACGATACAAAATTAGGCATACCCGTACATGTGTGACCACAGCTCTGTCTTTAAAAATATGTGATGAACAAATGATGGGAGGGAAATAAAATGCTAGCGGTGGTTGTTCCATGTGTGAAAGGCCTGCGGCAGGAAGCAGACCATTTTTAATACAGTCTGCATTGTTAAAGTTGAAAGAGCACATCTGTAGCCATGAAGCATCCCCTTCCTACTAATCAAGAACACACACTCATCTGCACTCTCATCACAATTTTCAGTCTTCAAAGCTGGAAAAAAGGGCCCGCCCTGTGGCCGAGTGGTTAAACCGCCACATCTCCACTTCTGCGGTCTGGGGTTCACGGGTTTGGATCCTGGGCATGGACCTATTCCACTCATTAGCCATGCTGTGGAGGCATCCCACATACAAAGTAGAAGACGACTGGCAGGATGTTAGCTCAGGGCTGATCTTCCTCAAGCAAAAAAAAAAAAAAGAGGGGTCTTGGCAATGGATGTTGGCTCAGGGTGAATCTTCCTCACAAAAAGAAAAAAAATAGCTGGACAAAAGATCTGAGAGAAAGGAATTGGGATTGATGGATCATGGAAATCAAGGGAAGGGGAAAGGTGAGCAGAAGCAGGGCATCCTAAGTCTCTGCCTTGAGAGCAGGCAGAGAATGCATCTTGCAAGGACCTGGCTCTGAAGGTCAGCCATGGACACCGAGCCCACGGACATGGCCTGTGGCGATCTGTCAGGATCCTTGAGCCTTTGGCCGCACTCTGCTATGAGCTTTGATAACTGAGTTACATATGCCCAGGTCATAGTAAGTTTCTTCAGTTCAAATATATGTACTCTCTAAGTGCAAATTCTTAGATTTGACACGTGTTTTGCTCTGTTTTATAAAATCAGATTTTTCCATTTATGGAATTTATCTTTTTTATTGTTATACCTTTAAAATGATGACATCATCAATAAAGAGGAAATAGCATGGAGATGATGACATTTTAAGTACAGAGAGCTTGGACACCCTTTCTCTTCTAGTTGGTCCTCCAGCCCCTATAGTAGATCACAGATTCCTTCCTTAAGAAAGCCCCAACACTAACATCATACTAACAGAAAAGACCAATGGCCATATTTTTACCTTCCCGAATCCTACAAATCAGAATCCTGTGAAAAACTCAGCCAGACTGTTGGAAATGCACTCTCTCTTCTCAAACAGTGACCAGCCATCCTGCTCTGCCTGGGCTGAGGGGTTCTCGGGCTGCAGAACTTCCAGAGCTGACACTGGCAAGAGCTGGTCACCCTGTCTCCTCAGCTCGCACTGTCTCTTTTTGAGGACGTGAATCCAGTATCTCCCAACTCCACAATCATCAGAAATACTTATCTGCGCAAGCAGCCCTTAACTCAGAAGGAAAAGAGAGCAGACAGGAATCCCACCTAGCCATGGATCCTTGATGGAAGTCTTCCTGATATAGGGAAGAACTAGGGAAGAACTTCCACTTGCCAATAAAATTTCTTGGAAATGGACAGAACCCCTTTCAGTCAGTCAACTTTGACCATAAATCATCAAATGGACTCATATTCCATTGAGGTAGGGTTTTGTTAGGATTTTTTTGGTATGCATTTTTTCTCAATCCAATCTCTCATTGCAAGAGTTGAGGTGAAGTTGATCAGAGCTGGGATCACTCCCCGGAGGAGAGTTTCCCCAGTGGGCAAAGGACAGACTCCCTTCTAATGGAGTGCGGCTCCACGGGAAACCTCAGGGTCTCTCTACCTGAAGCTTGGCTCAGAGCTGCTGCAAAGGTTTGCTTCCCAGCCGTTAACAGCCCTTCCCAAGGAGCAAGGTCCCTCCCGGAGCAGCCTCCAGGCCCTGAAAAGTGAGCTGATCCCAAAGAGCATTTAGAACTAAATCAGGCTTTGACCACCTCAAAGTACAAATAAATAACTTCTTAAACAGGTATAGCACTTAAAAAAGCCCCCTGGGCATAAAACTAATTGTGATCTTAGTGCTTTCCCTTTTCTAACAGGCAGAAAGCCTTTGCCCATGAGGGCAGGACAGGGAATGAAAGGTTCTGGGTTTGCTCCAAAGTTGGCGGTCACCCTTCTACACTCCCTGGATTGTTGACACCAGTTCCGCGCCTTGGCGTTGACATCTCAAATCAGTCTTTGTTATGATGGCATATTCCACAGGGGGGACTTCAGCAGTAAATGGACAGTGGAAGAGCACTAAACAGACCATGTCATTTCACTTTTAGGCACACAGAGCACAGGAATGCAAGAGTGTGGGGCACGACTAAATGCTTCACTTGGGTGAAGTCAGGTAGGCATTCCACTTCAGCAGGACAACGGAAGGAATCTGGCGGTTAAAGCCCAATGGCTTTGGAAACTGGACCCTTCAATGTCACCACCATGAAGGAATCAGTCATTGGCACTGAAGAAAAGAGGTGGGCGGTGTCCTCAAAGAGTACACACATCTTTCTTTTGCTATTACTTCATGGTCCAAGGGCGGCGAGAATGAGGAACCGGGGAGTCTCTGAGGTAAAGAACTTGAAAAATTTGTCAGTGACTAACGCGCTGTGTGATCCATTTGAAAGAGCTCCATCAGCGTGGCGTCATCTGGTTTTACACAGACCACAGGGCAGCAACAGGGAGGTCCCTGGGTTTTGTGGACTTTCCAAAATACTGACTGAGAGAAGAAAGCTGAAGTGTGGGGACAGGAAAAACACCACTTTCAGGTTATAGGGCAAATGAAGACAAAGGAATTCTAACTTAGGGGAGGGCACATTTCACAAAATGCCATGGTGACTGAGAGCTATTTGCAACTGATTTAGACATTTATCTGTTCTATGGAGAATTTGATTATTTTTACTCAGCCTCCCTTTTACTTCTTTGAACAGTGGTTCCCTTGAAAATTCAGGTTATAGGAAACAACTATATCTGCCAGAAAGTTTGGGTTATTTTTGAAAGAGTCTGAACATAGGAGGTTCTTAATAAACACGAATGGCTTAAACACAGGGAAAGCTTTCAATTAAAGCCAAGAAGACAAAGGTGACAATTTGGGTCATCAGTTACAAGCGACACTGTAAGAGCATGTATTTGAGTGGCAGACTAGCTGGGTTCCACCATTTACTAGCTGTGTGACCCTGGGCAGAGCGTAGTTCCTCATCTGTCAAATGGAGATAGTAACAGGACCTCACAGGTTTGTTGGGAGGATTAAATATATTAACACGTGTAAAGTCTTTAGAAGCCTGCCCAGTAAATAACAGAGTACACAAGTGTCAACTATTATCTTACTTATTGCTGTAATGTACTCCTCTACCTAGAGATCTCTGAATAACACAACTACCCTGAGAAGATGTTTGAAAAATCCTGTCTAAATGGAGGTGGCTGAAATAAATGACCAATTCAGGCCACTTCTATTCCCAGGGTAAGTCTTTTTTCCAGAGTGCCATATTTTATTGGGCTTTGTTAATTTCCTGGTAATAACTACATTTTTAGAGTAACAGCTGTCATTCTTGGGGGTGCTCAGGATTTCTTGGCTTCTTTGGTGAAATTAAGCCTTTCTTCTAGGAGCTTTATGACTCAATACCCACTGAGGACCACAAGCTAGATCTGCTTTTTGAGTAAGAAATAGAAACCAAGGGTCTCAGATAATACCAAACTTAGTCAAATCACCTCCTTCTATTTAAAACAACTCCGTCGTGCTCTGGCAAAGTACATGCTGGTTCTTTAAAGGAAGAACTGATTAAGGGAAGCAGTCTAGAATTTTCTGGGAATCAGAATTTGAAATGTCCAGTTTACTTGCTGAGTAAATTTGACCAAATCACTCTGGCAGAATGCAGCATCAACATGAATGTGAGACATGACACAAGAAGTAGTTCTTTTCTGCTTAGTTTTTCTCATGAAGTGATGAGGACGATGATGATAATTGAAAAATCTGCAATTTTCAAACAGAAATCTGTCCTGACTTTGTTTGTGTACCTAACTTTGTCCTCTACCCCTGAAGGAGCAGAGCAGCGGGGTTACACCCAAGCTCTGAAGCCAGCCTGCTGGGCTCAAGCACTCTGTGGCCTCGTATTAGTTGAGTCAACAGGCAAAGGTGCTTAGCATCTCTGCACATGAGCTTCTCCATCTTTAAAACAAAAGTAATAATACACTTGATTTCATAGCATTATTTTTAAGGATTAAATGAGTGAATAACAGGGCTTGGCACTTCGTGCAATTAGCAATCTCCAATACAAACCGTCTCTGCTACCCAGGCTATTCCCTCACTGACGACCAAAATGCACCCATTTATTCGGTGAGTATTTTCCAGGCCCCGTCTACGTTCCATGCACTGCAGGCAGTCAGGGAGCAAAGGGACCCACAGTAAGTGCAAAACAGACAGAAATTCTGTTGTTATGGGATTTAAAGAGTGGGACTGAGAAGACTAATCAGAGAATCGCACAAACAAATGTAAACACCTAACTGTGAAGTGCTTACAAAGGACATATAATAGGGATGTGACCTGGTCAGGAGTCAGAGAAAGCTTCCTGAGGAAGAAATGGGGGCCGAGCTCCAAAAGAAGTGTAGGATGCAGCAAGGGAAGGGATGGGGAGGAGAGAGGGGTGAGGAAAGCATTCCTGAGAGGCAAAACAGCAAAACCAGGCTCAGGCGGGAGTCCCAGGCATGACCTCTCTCAGTCAGACTCATTCGCATTTCTCAGGTTTTCCTCAAATCGATCCTGCCACCTGGGAGCGTCCCTTCCTTCTCTTCCTGATCTAGAACCACCCATTCTTCAAGGTTAAGACCTGAATCTGAATCTCCCATAACACTCTCCTTACCACTTTAGCCCACAGAACTCCACTACTGTCCCTTTTTTGGGGAATCTGATTGGAGTGGGGCAGGAAAACGATAGGCAACTTATCCCAACAGGAAGATGATGAAACCAACTGTCAACAAAAGGGTTATCATTCCACTTCTCTTGCTTGTTAGATTCCCAGAGCACATGCATCTACACTTCCTAACCTACTGTTTTAACGGAAGGGAAGGGAACACATTAACTCAGCCAATCTTCCCATCAGCCTTGTGGGATCAGTAGCAGTGCTCATCCCACAGCGGGGAGAACTGAGGCACACAGAGATGAAATAACTGCAATCGTTCATGTAACTGGGGTAACAGGGCAGCCCTTTGAACTCGAGTATGTCCACCTCCAAAGTCCTTTTACATTTTCCATGACACCGGCTATCACTTGGCTCCATCACTTTTTCTTTTGTATATGTCCAGTTTGCCCAGTTTTATAGCTCTCCTTTGCCCAGCACAGTGTTGGCACGTGACAGTTATTCCTGAAAAACCTGTCTGTCCGGTTTTGTTGGTGTGCGTTGTGAGAAAGGACGTCTCAGAGATAGTCACGAGGTGGCAGGAGTGCCCTTGTCCTCTTGCAAGGTCCATTCATAAAAAACAAATCATGCCACAGACATTGTTAATTATGCATTGACTCTTCTCTGTTAGGTTACAAGTCAGATCATAAAATGAAGGATAAGGAAGCGGGGGGGGGAGGGGAGGGTCACAGAGAAGAACACTGTTTTCATAATACATATTTTCTCAGTGGTGAAAAATAGTCAGGTTTTGTGGTTCTTCATTCCACATTATTTGGTGAGTACCCAGGAAGTACTCAATGAGATAGTCTAGAGCCGTGTCTCACGCACTCTCTGGCACACGGCAGGAAGATATGGGTGAAGTTAGTTTTCCTTTCTTTCAAGGCAGGGGATTTCAAGTTGATCCAACCGGGGATCAAATCCCAGCTCTTTCTTCTTCCAGCTCTGTGGCCTTACACGTGTTAGATAACTTCTCTGAGCCTCACATTCCACATCTACAGAATGGGCCATCTCAGAGGGTGGTTGTAAGGACGACACAGTGCCTGGCACATGGCAGGTACCATGGAAGCATCATTTTCTTTCCTTCTTTTTTATTTATAAAGGTCCTGTTTTCCCCCAGGGCCTCCCAACGACCCTGTGAGGTGGACAGGGTTGGCACTATCACCCCATTTAGCAGATAAGAAAACAAAGTCCAGACAGATTAACAAATGACATAACCCAAGGTCAGACAGCCACGACACAGAGGACCTTGGAATCTGTCCTGAGTCTTCTGAATGTGAGTGCAGGGTTCTCAGTAAGGAGGGTGACATGCAAACACCCTCTCTGACCCATGCACTGTTGAAGACACGGCTGTTTTCCAGCAGTGCTCCTGGATCTGTGCTGACTCACATTCTTTCCCCTCGTTTAGTGTCCGACCTGTTTGGTCAACAGCACATATGGGTTGGATGTTAGGCAGGGACTGGAAGGGCAAACCGCACCAGTGAATAAACAAAACGGGCTAAGAGGGTCTCATCAACTATGCAGAGAAGAGTTGGGTAAAACCTCTGTCTACCTGGAACTCTGCTTTGAAAGTCTGAGTTCTCTCTCATACTTTGAACTAGACTTTCTTTTTTGTTTTATTTTAATTCTCAGTTTCATTCCATTAAATTTAGCTGCTTATAACTCACGCTTCCTTCATAAAATCAAGTTACACACTATTGCTAACTCCAAGAATCACTGAGGACTTGCACCTCAACAGGCGCATTACCTCCTAATGAATTACAAATGAACCCTTCCTTTAGCACGGCCCAATCAGCCCTGGCTGCCCAAGAACGAGGGGGCCGTTTGTAATTTGTAACTTACGGATGAATTGTGTTACAAGTGCTCATTTATAACCCAATTCTTCAGAATTTAGGTTTATTCTTAGATAGAAAATAAAGTTTAGAATAGTGGTATCCTGGTACTATTTCTTTCCTACATCTCTTACCCTTCTTTCTGCACTAGGTGGCTTCTCAAATTCTTTTTGAGATATCTAGTCAGACCTTCAAAAGATACCCCAAATCCGACCACTGCTCACCACCTCCACTGCTCTTCTCCTTTCAGCCGCCAGGACCTGTCCCCGGAGTTTTGCTCCTGACGATGCTTCCTGTGCCCGCCCCCCGTCCTCACGGCCTGTCCTCTGAGTGATCCTGTTCAAGTCACATCATGTTAAGTCTCCCCACTCCTCTGCTCAAAGTCCTCCCAGAGTGAAAGCTGTTGAAGCTGAATGATTCTTACGACGGGACTAATCATATTATTCTGAGTATATATGATTAAAATTTTCCATGATAAGAAGTTAAAAAATAAAAACAAAACCCAAACCCTCCAAAGCCTTTCCATGTGAAAGGCCAAAGTCTTCCCAACAGCACATGAGGCCTGGGTGATGTGACCTCTGTTTCCTCCTTGATCTTGTTTCTTGCAACCCCCTGAAGCCACGTCAGGCTCCTTGCTGTTCCTGGCCTTGCTGGCTCACTCTCAGCTGAGAGCCTCTGCACCTGCTGCGTCCTGGGCCTGAACACTCCTTCCCTGGATATGTGCATGTTCTCTTCCCTCCCCGCAGGCTCTGCAGAAAGGCCATTCGCTCAGGGAGGCTCTCCTGGACTGCCCTCCCCTACCTAGACTCCACCACTCCCACCCCTGCACTCCTTGCTGCTTCCCCTGCACTGATTACCACTTACTATACGACACTCTGTACTTATGTGGATGACGGCCTATCCCCCACCGTAGAATGGTGAGAGGCTCTGCATGAGTGGGGACGCTGACTTCCTCCCTGCTGTACCTCCAGTGCCTGCAATAACGTTTGTCATATTGTGGGCATTCAATAATTAATTATTTAGTGAATGCTTGATTAAATAATTAAGACAATTAAAATGTTATCTATGGACGGCAATTTATTAAAATATAAAGAGTCGTGTTAGGTAGGGGGTGGAAATTAAGTAGCTATATCCTTTCTTTGTTATTTTGTCTTTTCAACAAAAAAGTGGCTGGATCCTAATGTAGCCAACTCCATGGGCTATTTAAATGAGAATGTGATTACTACACACGGAGCAGAACATTCGCCTAAGCTGGTGGGGGGTTCTGGGTGGGGCCCTGGACCTGCAGTGCAGTAAGAGGAATCGAACTGCTGAGGCTAGGGTTCCCAGTGGCTGTGGGAAAGTAAAGGAAGCCCTGCCCTCGGAGACCAAGGCGGCAGCTCTGCTGTTCAGGTCTGGACACCTCCTTGTCCTCCCTCTTCCCACTCTCACTGCTGTTGCCCCGCTGCACTGAAGAGTCTTAGCGCGGCTCAAACATTTTCTCTACTTCTTGCCTTATTATCACCCTCAGGGATCCAGAATTCACCTTTCTGGGCCACCCCAATTTCACAGTCTCTTCCTCCTCAAATGAGAGGGCCCTTCTTTGATGTTCGCTCTGGTGACTGACAGGAATAACCGCCCACAGGACCTTACCATGACGCAGCGCAGGCCACCCCTCCAAGACCTCCAACCCCTGGGCTCCCTTCAACAAAGAGCAAGGCTCCTCCCAGTACTAGCCGTGTGTCCTGGGCAAGTGAGGCAGACTTTCGGACTTGCTATCCCCTCTGTAAAACGTGAATACAAATACACAATCTCTGAATTTTCACGAGTATTAAAGGAGAGAACTTAAAGTGTCTTGTACTTGATAGACAGCAGGTATAAAAGAAATGACGGTGATTCCCCTTTTGTCTCTTCAAGCCTTAAAGAGACATCTGCAGTGGAGATCTCCTCTGACTTTCACGAAAAGGTGGAAACTATTGCATGCGAGGCTCTTCACCTTTCTTCTTATTGTCACCCAGGCTCAAAACATCCCTATTACGAGAAAGTTCAAGCCTTATAAGGAACACTTTCACATTCCCTGATGGGCCTAACACTTCCCATAGTTAATCTCGGCTTTAAATTTGGGGCCATAAATCTATTTGTATTTCTCTTGGCTGGGACTATGGGTTTGGTAGAAGCACTGTTAAGAAAAATGATGACATGCACAGCAAAGGAAACCATCAACAGAATGAAAAGACAACCTAACAATTGGGAGAAGATATTTGCAAACCATATATCTGATAAGGGGTTAATATTCAAAATGTATAAAGAACTCATACATCTCAACAACAAAAAAACAAACAACCCAATTCAAAAATGGGCAAAAGATCTGAACAGACATTTTTCCGAAGAAGACGGCCAACAGGCACATGTAGAGATGTTCAACACCATTAATTATTAGGGAAGTGCAAATCAAAACTACAATGAGATATCACCTCATGTCCATCAGAATGACTGTAATTAACAAGACAAGAAATAACACATGTTGGAGACGATGTGGACAAAAGGGAACCCTCATACACTGCTGGTGGGAATGCAAACTGGTACAGCCACTATGGAAAACAGTATGGAGAGTCCTCAAAAAATTAAGAATAGAGCTATCATACAATTCAGCTATTCCACTACTGGGTATTTATCCAAAGAATGTGAAAACATGAATGCATAAAGATATATCCACCCCTCTGCTCATTGTGGCATTATTCACAATAGCCAAGACTTGGATACAACCTAACTCTCCATCAAGGGATGAATGGATAAAGAAGATGTGATATACATACACAATGGAATACTACTTAGCCAGAAAAGATGAAACCTTGCCTTTTGCGAAAACATGGAGGGACCTTGATGGTATTATGCTAAGTGAAGTAAGTGAGAGGGAGAAAGTCAAATACCGTATGATCTCACTCATAAATAGAAGATAAAAAAACAACAACAGCAGCAAACAAACACACACACACATAGATACAGAGATTAGATTGGTGGTTACCAGAGGGGAAGGGGGAGGGAGGAGGGCAAAAGGGGTGACTGGGCACATATGTATGGTGATGGGTGGCAGCTAGTCTTTGGGTGGTGAACATGATGTAATCTATGCAGAAACTGAAATATAGTGATGTACACCTGAAATTTATATAATGTTATAAATGAATGTTACCTCAATTAAAAAAAAAGAAAAATGGTGATGGATGGAAACTAGACTTTTGGTAGTAAACATGATGTAATGTATACAGAAGTGAAATTATAATGATGTACACCTGAAATCTATCTAATGTTAGAAACCAATGTTACCTCATTAAAAAAAATAAGAAAAAAAAACCCCCAAAACATCCCTATTACTTCACATATCCTCCCCTAATTCAGAGAAATGTCAGTTTGTTCCCTTTTCTAGCACTAACAACTCTGTTTTTGCCCATAATGCACACTTATTCCAGACCTTGAATTTCCCTCCTCCTCTCACTCTAAAGGACCCGTCCTCTTAGTCCACACAACATGTACACTCTTCTCCCTTATTCTAAAAAGTCCCTTTCCTGACAATGATGGTGACAATTGTAAAGTTAGCATTTATTGAAACCTATGGGCGAGGCACTACACCAAGAAATACAGACATACAGAGCCATTTTTTAATTTGGTCTTCTTTATAATCCAATGAGAAAGGTTCTTAAAAGGTGCCCACACCTGCTTGAGTGCCATTCTCTTTTTCCTTACAAGTATGCAAGAAAAGTTCTAATGACCAATGCTGAAATACCTACTGAACCTGTAGCCTTTGCAAATTAACTACTTCCCCTATCCCTCGAATGAAAAGTGCTTAAAGGTCATGACTGACGCCATGTTTCCAAACCCACTAGCCATTTATTCTTCTTCATCCTACTTAACCTCTCTGAAGCCTGGATGTGTTACCATTCTCTCCTTGAGACTCTCCCCTCCCACTTCGTTGGACACTTCTGCTATGAGACTTCTTTCTCCCCAAAGAGAAGTTTCGCCAGAGATTGGTCCTTGGGCCCATTTCTAGTCTTTACCATGACCATTCCCTTGACACTCTTATCTAGTTTCCTGGACTTAATTATCTACTCCATGCAGAAGACTCAATTTAAATCTCATGTGCTTACCTTCCTATTAAGCATCTGTTAGATTTCCAGCTGCTTGCAGGGCATCTTCCTGTCCAGAACATCTTTATAACTCAATGTGCCCACGACTGAACTAATCGCTTCCTTCTGCAATCTCTCCACCTCTTGTTCACAGGAACCACCATCTTCTAGCAACTGCATCAAAACCTTCCCACCATCCTGGATTCCTCTATTGTCTTCTACATTTAATCAGCTGCCAAATTCCGGCCAGGGTGGCACCCCCAAATCTCTGGCGGTGGTCCCTTTTCTCTGTTCTCCTTAGCTGATCTATCTCAGCCTGAACTCTGAGTTTAACTCAGGAAGAAATGGTGCATTCTTCCATCTGGTGTTCCTGTGCCGTTCCCTCCCAGTATCCCTTAACAGACTGATCTTCCTAAAGCACAATACTGATGACACCATATCCTTCCTACAGTAAAACTAAATAATCTACTCATTTTGTACAAAATCCAGTCTACATTCTTGAGCCTTGCCAGCTCTGGCCCCATGGCACCTCTCTGGCCGTGGGTCACCCTTCCCTTGCATGTACTCTTCACTCCAGCACAATGAGTCCCTACCCCTGTTCAACCTCAGAGTTCAATTTTTCAGCCTTTGCTGCTGGTTTTCTGCTTGTGTTGTTTTCTCTGGTTAGAGCTACACTTTCAAATTTCTACCTTTCCCTCAAGATCCAGCCCCAAATGCAATCTCTGCCTCGAAGTCTTCTGTGACCACCTCACCTAGCTGGCTCTTAGGAGTCGATCGTTGCCTGAGAGCCATTAGGTCATTCATTCTTGAATTTAAAAAATACCTTATTCTGGGGCTGGCCCGGTGGCACAGTGGTTAAGTTCCCACATTCCGCTTCGGCAGCCCAGGGTTCGCCGGTTTGGATCCTGGGTGTGGACCTACACACCGCTTATCAAGCCATGCTGTGGTAGGCGTCCCACATATAAAGCAGAGGAAGATGGACATGACTGTTAGCTCAAGGCCAGTTTTCCCCAGCAAAAAGAGGAGAATTGGCAGCAGACGTTAGCTCAGGACTAATCTTCCTCAAAAAAAAAAAGTTTTATTCAGCAATTCCTACATGGCAGCTACAGGTGCTGGTTATATAGTGGTGAATAAAATATTATTATTTACTATTATATATACAATATTTCCCCAACGCCTGGCACAGAATCAGTATCTATTTAATCAATATTTGTTAAAGAACTAATAACAATGAATCATTGGCTCCAGGCTACACTGAGGAGGGAGGGAGCAGCAAAGTGGCTAGCACTTGCAGGCAGCACTGGGAAAGGATGCCGACAGCAGGGCGCACCAGGCCATCCTGCCTTAACATCTGTTGAAGGGTTACCGCCAGGTGACAGGATCGTCTTGCTAACATAACTATGTGGGTTTACCCTGAGGAGTTTCTGAAAAGTCCCAGCAAAAGGTGAGTGCATGAAGCCAATTAACTTGTGAATTTCTACTAACTCACTGGATTGACATCGCAGTTAATTAGGAAGACTGAATCCTGGCACTATTTTTATTTCTAACAGGATTATTTTTCGAAGCACTTGTACTCCCTTAGGTTTTTCCATTGAGAAAAAGAGCTCATTTACAGACAGACTAGCTGTAGAGATGCTAAAACATCTTTAATTTTTTTTTTTTTTTAAGATTTTTATTTTTTCCTTTTTCTCCCCAAAGCCCCCCGGTACATAGTTGTGTATTCTTCGTTGTGGGTTCTTCTAGTTGTGGCATGTGGGACGCTGCCTCAGCGTGGTCTGATGAGCAGTGCCATGTCCGCGCCCAGGATTCAAACTAACGAAACACTGGGCCGCCTGCTGCGGAGTGCACGAACTTAACCACTCAGCCACGGGGCCAGCCCCAAAACATCTTTAATTTTTATAAATTCAATTCTGAGGGAGAATTTAACTCTGATATACAATTTCCCAGTCGTGCTGGGGCTTGGCTGTGGTCATAGGATGGGTAGAAAAGCATCATTAAGGGTTAGTAACAGGTCAAACAAGTGAGACTGGGAGGGGAGAAGCGCCATCCTGGCCGCTGGTCCCGTGTGACTGGGACAGGCGATCCCACATCCATCATCCAGCTGAACTCCACCAGGGCAGCTGTACCACGAGGGCTGCCCCAGCCGCATCTCAGGGACACCCCTTCAACCTCCCGCCTGAAAACAGTCCTCACTTCACAGCCTCAGTTTACGCTTCCAAGTTCTGGAAAACATCCCAAGAGTGCAAAATCAGGAAACCTTCACCTATCTAAAGTTATAATTTATTTTCAAATATGATGCCAGGTCTGAAGACAACAACAGGGATGACAGCACAGTTCATACAGTTTGAATAAATTGTGCTTAATATAAATGCCTCAAAATCTTAATTTTGTGGGAGAACGTACTCCTGAAGTCTGCAGGTTTCCAGAGGAAAACATTGGGGTTAGTGTCCAGTGCTCCACGGAGTGGCCGGGGTACCAGCCTCTAGCCGCTTCTACAGCCTCATGTGGGGCACCTAGCCTCTGCAGGCTTCTGGATTTGTCCTCCAGAGAATCACAACGTCCAGTACATCTTCCAGCTCTAAAATTCTATGATTCCTAGTTATACGTACAGGACACACAGGACGACACCCAAAGATCACATTTTCAAACGGAAAAAAAAAGTTTAAAATCATAGAATTTCTGAGTTGGAAGGAACCTAGTAGGTAAACTTAATTCTATAATTGTGAACATTTTAAATACACTTCACCACAATTACAAACTGAGAAAACATACAATCAACAAGCACATTACCTGTTGCAATGGAGCCTCTGATAGCATGGAAAATCGGAATTCAGAGACAAAGAAAAACCTTTATGTTAGGCAAAGATTTCAACTTTTGTCATTAAAACTAAATTTGAGTACCCAAAGTGTTTATTTCCAGTAAATCCAAGGAGGCCTCTGCCCTGGGTAGTTAAGTCCTGATAATAAAGAACTGTCTTTTGGGGGGATATGTCAGAAATGGTTCAATTACACCAGTGGGCGGAAAAAACAGACAAGCAAAAGAAAGAATGAGAAATTTTAATCTACAAAGTTTTCTTTTTTAATGCTTACAAATTACATAAAAATAATTAGAAGGATTAGCTCACACGTAAGGTATGATTGAAGTATGTCCAAAATAAAAATTTTAGGTTTCTGATTTATTTATTCTCTGAAAATAGAAATTATTCATATAAGTTTTAAAAATTCTTTTTAAGTACTTTTAAAGTCTCCCAACACATTGCTTTTGACCCAAACTTAATTTGAGATAATAAGGAATGTTTTCTGTCTCTGTGACCCTCACACTCATTTGGGATTGAATGTCGCTGACCTCTCGTCTTAAAGGCACACAGTCACCCTCAGGACATATTTCTCTCGCTTAGAAGGGTATCCTGCCACCTTCACTGAAATCCACTGGGTAGAGAAATAATTAAATAATTTGGCTCTTAATGACTGGAAGTACTCAGAGATATTTTATGTAGAATTTAATTTGCACTATATAAATACAGCTGCCTGTACAAGAATTCGGACCACTTTGGGAAGAAAACAATAAACTGGTCCTTTCTTCAGAAGGAAAGTACATAAGATAAAGTATTTCAACTATTCTTTTGTGATTTCCTGTGGAAAATCCCTACTAAATTAGGAGAATTACAAGTGAGTAGAATTGGGAATTGTCTTTGTCTGATTTCTTGTTGCCACTTTATTGGTTAATTTACATCCCAGACACCGGGAGGGCAAGAAAGAAAACTTGGTCCAAGTGTCAGACTGAGGAGAACCAACATATGACACTGTGACGTGAGCTACAGGAGGAAGGGAGACCACCACATTCCAAGGAGCTCTGGGGTGACACCAGCCAGGAAGCTGGGAAGACGGCAGTCCCTAAATCTGCAGAAGGACTGCACTGGGCACCTTTGTAGTGTTCAGCCTGGATAAACAGATTAAAATACAAATATATGAAATAAACACACATTTTGATGCTTGGATGAAATGTTCCGCAAGCTATTAATTTCTATTATTTTTAGAGATTTGCCAGAAAATCTTAACTGACCTATAATCAAATCTTGATTTTCCTTTATTATGAAGTTACAATTTATTAAGTAAAAACTCTTTGTAAAGGCATTATAAAAAAAAAAGGAATTTTACTGATTGTAAAGAATCTTAGCACAAGTTAGCTGCCCTGCCCTGCAGTCTTCCAGTTCATTCTGAACCAGTCCAGGAATGACAACCTCCACCCCGAGGCTGGACATTCCACCCTCAGGCAGCTCTGACTCTCCCTGACACTGAAGCCTCTCTCTCCTGGGGCTCTCACCCTTTGCTCTTTATTTCATCCTACTGTGACAGACAGGACACATCTTGTCCTTCTTTCCCATGACAGCCACTCAAATATTTGAAGACAATCAAATTCTCCAGGCTGTAAATATTATCAGCCTCAATGACTCCTCTCCTTCTGAGGAAGGTTTGACTTCTGTCACCACTCTGCTCTGAATACACTTAAGTTGGTTTCTATTTCTCTACAAATGTGGTGCCCAGAAGTGTACACAGTATTCCTGGTGTGGCCTTTCAACGCAGAACTGGAGAAAGATCCTCACTTCCTCGGTCTTATATACCACACTTCTATTAATGCAGCCTAATGTGCAATCACTTATTTGGCCGTCACATCACACTGTTGGCTCATGTTGAGTACGTTATTAACTAAAACTTATAGATCTCTTTCCATTCTTATCTCTCCCACCAAATTGTGGTAATTTGTTTTCTGGATGCATTCATCTCTTTTAAACAACACTGCTGAGGAATTTAGCCCTTTGCCCCAGCTTTTCAAAATTAATTTGAACTCAAATTATTTGTTATCTATCACTTCATGTCACTGTCAATTTGATAAGGCCACTGATAAATACATTTGAAGTGGCTGGGGAAAGATCCCTGGGGCTGGAAATGCCTTGAGCATTTGGTCACAAATAGAGGGCACTGGGACTTTCTAGTTAGGAGGTGATCTCAAGGAAGGGTGCATTTCCCCTGGCCCTCCTCAACACACACACACACCCTTTGAAGAGGCATTCCTCCAGCAAATCCTAGGTAAGGCCCACAGCATCAGCCCATAGGTATCTGTTTCTCGGCTGGGCCATGTAACCCTAGGGGTAAGGATGATCACCTTCGTGGGTGTGACCACAGAGCTCAGCACTGTGCCTGGCATGTGTGCACACTAGATAAACACATGCTATGTGATGTGAGGGAGGGAGGAAGGCCAGGAAGGCTCTGAAACCTACAAATGAAACATTCTAGGTTTAGATGGATTCAGGTTTCTGAACTAACAACCTAGAATACAATTTAAATCAAGGCTCTGACTGATCGCTTTTGTGTCTACATTCCTATTTTAAAAAGTAAGGAAACAACTTGACTTTATAATGACTTCTAAAGAATCTAGTTAATCTCATGTAAACGAAAGATTGATAAATATTGATAGTCGAAAAATAAAATTAAATCAGTAAGAATGGGAAATCCCTAAAACTGAATACAAACAAAAATTTTGACTAACTATATATATCCCAATAGTACCATAACTACATAGAAGGAAAAAAATTTAGTCCAAGAAACTTTTGAACACATTACTCTGACTGAATACCCTCCCTTGAATAAGTATATTTGAAGGTCAAAAGAACTGCAAATAATTTTGAGCTGTATTTAGGAAGTTTGCAACTAGCGTTGAAACAGGTATAGCAATTCTGAAGCTGTTCTGTACGCACCATGGGGCTGAGCAAAGTGAGTAAGGGTGCTGCTACCATTGGCAACCCGGGTTTCGTTACTGGAGAAAGGCAACACGCAGGGAAGAGGGAGGGAAAGGAAGAGGCCTGCGTGTTGGACTGGAACTACAGGTGTCAGGGCAAACTCAAGGTGCTTTTTAAAAATCAAATTTCTAGCTCTTTTGAAAGAGTCTAGAAGAAATTTCTCCAACAAAAGGAACCAGGGCTTCTTGGAGAGGTGGATAATTCCAGGACTGGAGCAGGGAAATTATAGGGTGAGCCTGGAGTCTTTTCAGAAATGAAGAAGTGTTCAGAATCAAGTGGGGATGTGTTAAAAGGACACAGGAGTTAGCATGAAAGATTCCCACTGGCCAAGACTCGGACAATGTAAGCATCAAAATAAATTAGGACAGGAATGGCTTATCATATCCTGAATAACAAAATAATCCACGAGTACACACTGCTGCTAAAACAAGTTTTTAGGGGCCAGCCTGGCAGTGTAGTGGTTAAGTTTGTGTGCTCCACCTCAGCGGCCTCAGGTTCGCAGGTTCAGATCCCAGGCGTGGACCTAGCACCACTCATCAAGCCATGCTGTGGTGGCAGCCCACATAAAATAGAGGAAGACTGGCACAGATCTTAGCTCAGTGACAATCTTCCTCAAGCAAAAAGAGCAAGAGTGGCAACACAGATGTTCGCTCAGGGCCAATCTTCCTCACCAAAGGAAAAAGAAAAAAGCTTTTAAAGGAAAGTAAAGAGAAAGCTCTTTTTTGTAACAGAAGAATTCCAACTAAAAAAAGTAAAAGGAATGACATAAACAGAAAATGACAGATTTATAATCATTAATTACTAATAGTAATTGATTCAGGAAAGAATCATCCATAGATGCTAAAACCATTGGGAAAAGATGCTGAGGATGGTGGCTTGTCCCAGGGTGGCAGCAGGGGAGGTGGTGATGCGTGATGGGATCCTGGATAAATCGTGACGGCACCGCCAACAAGAGCACCTGATGGATTGGATGTGGGGTGTGAGAGGGAGAGAGGAGTTCAGCATAACTCCAAGGTTTCTGGCGTGAGCAACTGGAAGAACAGGACTGCCATTTTCTGAGAAGGGAAAGATATTAGGAGGAGCAGATGGATTGGGAGAATGTAAAATCCAGCTTGGGGCTGGCTCCGTGGCCGAGTGGTTAAGTTCGCGCGCTCCGCTGCGGCGGCCCAGGGTTCGGATCCTGGGCGCCGACACGGCACCGCTCGTCAGGCCACGTTGAGGCGGCGTCCCACATCCCACAACTAGAGGGACCTGCAGCTAAGATATACAACTGTGTACAGGGGGGGATTTGGGGAGATAAAGCAGAAAAAAAAAAGGCAAGATTGGCAACAGTTGTTAGCCCAGGTGCCAATCTTTAAAAATAAATAAATAAATAAATAAAATAAAATTCAGTTTGGACGTGTATGTCTACCAGACATTCAAATGATACACCAACCAAGCAGCTAAGCCTGGAGCCTGGATTTCAGAGAAGTCTAGGCTGGAGAAAAGAATTTTGGAGTCATCAGCATATATATGCTACTTTAAGCCATAAGAGGGAAGAAATGGAGAAAGAGAAACTGTTCTTGGTCAAGTTTTAACTGGTTACGCATTTTTAAACTAGTTAAACAAGTTAACACTTTTCTTGTTACTTCTATTTCTAATTAGTGAGCAACAATTGAGGGCCCAAAGAATGAAAAAGAATTCAGTTTAATTCAGCATATATTTATTGTACCTCAACCAGCAGGACAATGTATAATGAAGAATAAGATACCGTGTCTGCCCTCAAGAAATAAAGTTGAGAGATGGGGAGACAGGCACGCAGGCGAGTAAGTGTGAAACATGAGGTGCAGTGAGAGAGACACGCAAAGATCTCGGGGGCTGAACGCAGGCTGGGTAAATGAGGGCAGATCACGGCCAACCTTCTGGAGGAGTGACCACACTGAAAAACAAGTCAGCAAACTAAACAGGAAACAAACCATATGACGAGGAGCTGAAAATAAAGTCAGGACAAAACCTCCCCACAATTCACAAGAAATGAAGAACATTTATAAAAAGAAAACTTCATGGCAATTAAAAGGAAACTTAGGGACAAAACACATTTTAAAAATATAAAGACTTTAGTGTAAGGGAGAAATAGTGATCAAGTAAGATTATCAAGGTAGGCTTTTCGAGCTTGTTTTTGATAGAAGAAAGCAAAGGAGACGGATTCAGAGGCTACGAAAGATGGTATGCACAGAAGCAGCAACAGGAAGCGGCCCGGGAGCTGTGGAAGGCGCTGCCACCGTACAAAGACTAAGGCAGACACCCAAACCTGACCCGCACAGAGCACTGACCTTGGGCCAGGTCCCGCTCTTCACACATATGAACTCATCTGAATCTTCCCAACAACCCTGTGAGGTAGGTGCTATTTTTCTCCCCTGTTAGACAGGCACAGAGAGGTTAACCAACTTGTCCAAGCTACACAGCTAACAAAAGACGGAGGTGAATTTGAACACAGGGTAGTTGCTCTAGAGTCTGCTATTAATCATTCTGCTGTATCATTTCCCTAGAGGTCTAGAAGGTGCTGAGGAATGTCCTACAAAGTTCATTAAAAGAAAAAAGCAAGGGGCAGAGTATTTTATAGATTAATAGAATATGTGTGCATGTATAAATGCATATAATTTATAGTTTATGTTTTCTATGTATCTGGATGTATAAATACACGTGCTTGCACACACAAACATACACACACAGGCTTGTACACGCGTGGAATATTTTGGAAGCCTACTCAAGAAAGCTGTCACAGTGCCCCTCTCTGGGGAGGGGAAGGGTCTGGACAGCGGGGAAACACTTTCCCCAGAGGTATGTCTTGTATTACTTGAATTTGTATTAAATGCATGTGATACTTTTAAATAAATAAAAAACTAGTTCTTACATTTCAAAAAATAAAACAATGGGAATGGCACACAGACGAGACCTCTAGAGGGAGTACAGAGGGTCACACAGTTTAGTAACGAAGGGCTTTCGAAGTCCTAGGCTGCCGTGGGTTGAGAAATTAGCTGATGTTCATTATTTTTGCTCCCTCTTTGAATTTTGCCAGTACTCATATTTTTTGCTTGGGGACCCACCCAGCCCATTCAGTGCACATGCTTGTGGTGCAGCTAAATCGACTGCCAGATCCAGAGGTGGCGCTTGGGAATGGCTGTTAACACGGTCACTCTGTCTCCCATTCCAAGTCCCCAGTGTTACCTCCAGGGGTGGCCGTGAAGCAATGTGGACCAGTGAGGTCCGTCTGGGGCCTCTGAAGCCTCCGTTGTGGCTTCCAGGAGAGCCCTCTCTGCAGGAGGACGCGGGGCCCTAGCAGAGTGAGCCTGGAGCTGCTGCCAGGGCTGCCTTCTAGAGATGGAGATGGGAGCCTACACGACAGAAGACAGAGCTGGGAGACAAGCCAAATGGTATAGTGTCAGCTCTGAATCCAGCAGAGTTTGAAGCTAGTCAGCTCTTCCTTTGGACTTTTCAGATTTTTAAACAAATCAATTTCCATTTTTGCTGAGTTTTAGTTGGTTTTTCTTTCACTTGCCATGGAAAGATTCCAATGCATAGAGAAACGGAGGCAGAAAATGGCCATTTCAACCCAGAAAGGTCTGGTGACATGCCTAAGGTCTAAGTTATGGTGTCCCAATTCCCTGGGACTAGCACATGGATCACCTGATTCCTAGCCAAGTGACACAGAGGAGGAAAGGAAAAGAAGGTTGGCGGGACGGGAAGAGCAAGACGTGGCAGCAGCTGCAGGGGCGGCGTGAAGCCCAGCTGGACTCTCACTGTTTCCAGTAACAGCCTGTTATTATTATATGACAATATCTGCCTCTTCTTTAGCTATATCATGATAGCACCAGTGCTTCTTTTGGGAAGATGATTCTAGCATTTCCTGCACACTGACCATTCATTGATCATGCAAATAATTATTGGTCACCTACTATATACCATATACAGTCATGCACCATATAACGACATTTCTGTCAACCACGGATCGCACATACAGTGGTGGTCCCATAAGATTAGTAACACACAGCCTAGGTCTGGAGGAGGCTGTACCATCTAAGTTTGTGTAAGTGTACTCTGTGACGTTCACACGATGATGAAATCGCCTAACGACGCATGTCTCGGAGCACATTCCTGTCGTTAAGCAACACATGACTGTTATTATACAGGTGCCGGAAATAGAGCAGTAAACAAAACAGAAAAAAAGCTCCTCATGGAGCGGACAATCACACTACAGGCATTTTTCATGATTTTTTATTAAAAACATAAACATGTTTTGAATGAACATTTAATGCTATAGATGTGCCAGGGGCTGCACGAGGTGCTGTTATGTCAATTACTTCACTTAATCTTAATACTGTTCCTGAGAGGTAGGTATTTTTATTTTCATCTTATAAACGAGGAAAATAAAGTTGGAAGAGACTAGGCAACCTGTCGAAGATCACACCATCTGTAAGTAGCAAAATCTCAAGGAAGATCTAGCTGTTGCTCTCCAGTATGGTATTCGCTCACTGAACCACAGCTCAAGCTCACTCCTCTACGCGACAGATGTCTCCACGTCAGCAATGTCCCAGCTCCACTCAGAGTCTGCAAACTCCCTGGTCTTATGTAACGTGTGACTAAAGAACCTTACATGAAGCAACTTCTTATCTTTTCTCCATCTGACTAGTGCTCAGTGTTGGTTAACATCTAGGATGTGATCTTATATCCGTTTCCTTTATGGAATCTCATGGGATGCTGGAGTTGGCTTGACCAGCTCACAAGAGTTGACTGTTAAATTTCAGAATCTTGCAAGCCAGCTGATTTCACTTGACAGCTTGAAACTGAGCACGGTAGGAATAATTATGTCAAGGAAATTGACAAATACAACAATTCAGGGTTTTGTTTTGTTTCCTGGAGAGCCAGTTGTTAGTCATTTACTAGCATACCACTGTATTTAAGGCCTATCATCCACTCAATGGGGAAATATCATAGGAATTACTTTCTTAAATAAATTATTCAAAATACTGGCAAACTTCTCCAAATTGAAAGATTTTCTACTACTTTCTGAATACATAATAATGATACGTAAGGGAACACCATGGATACATGTAAATGTCTTTCTGAGTGCATCATGCAGCTAAAACAGTCATTATTTCATACCTTCAGGACCACTGGTTTATAAGCTTAATGCCTTAATATACTTGTAATGGGCTGAATAGAGTCCCCCCAAAATTCATATCCATCCAGAACCTCAAAATGTGACCTTATTTGGAAATGGGGTCTTTGCAGATGTAATAATTAAGTAAGACGAGGTCAAACTGGGTTGTGGTGGGCCCTATAAGCAATAACTGGTGTCTTAATAATAGAAAGCAGGGAGATTCAGACAGAGAGAGACAGAGGGAAGACAGCCTAGGAAGACACAGACAGAAACTGGAGTGATGCAGCTGCGAGCCAAGGAGTGTCAGGATTGCCAGTATCCATTAGAAGCTGGAAAGAGGCACGGAAGGATTCTTCCCTAGGGCCTTCAGAGGGAGCAGGGCCCAGCTGACAACTAGATCTTGGACTTCTAGCCTCCAGGACTGTGAGAAGATAAATTTTGGTTACTTTAAACCACCCAGTTTGTGGTAAGTTGTTATGGCAGCCTTAGGAAACTAACACAATACTCGTGCAAATTAGTAAATGCACAGTGCCTAAGAGATAAAATTAAGGAGTCTAACAAAAATTGAATAAATTCCTTTCTGGCCTCCTGCTACCTATAAGATTTGCATAAGAAATCATGTGTTACATCCAAAAGTAAGCTTTTGGCAAAGCATCTGTTTTCAATCTCCTACCTTAATAACCCAAATAGAAGGAAGGACCTGGTGTAAACACAGTGGAGGCAATACTAATTGATGAGACTGTGCTGAAAATAAACTAGTGGACTGGTGAAGCTTCTGTGTAGCTCCAGGATTCCATAAACCAATCAGAAAAGCTGCCATTTGATACCAAAATTAGTGTATTTGGGTATATAAAAATAGAAGCAACTATCATTTTTAAGTGCTTACTATGTGCCATGCACTGAATACCACCATTTGTACATCCTCTGAAGCGGGTACCATTTATCTCAGCTTTACGGATGAAGAACTGAGACTGAGCCAAGTGAAGCAACATTGCTAATAAGAGGCCAAACGGGAACCAACATCACGCCCAGCCCTGAACTAACTGAGCTCAGCGCCAACGCCTGAAAACCTACAAGTGTGGTCCGCAAGCCACCTGACCCTCACCCCAGACCTAGAATCTCTAGGTGCAGAAGCAGAAATCTGCAGCTTTATTACTTCCTTCAGGACTTCAATTAGACACCCGACACTCTTCATCTCGTGCCCTGTATCTCATCCTTTGTTCCAAGTTTTCTCTCTGTGCTACATTCCAGGAAATTACTTCAGATCTATTCTCTAATTTGATAACTCTTTCTTCTACTGTCTCTTATCTTGATTTTAACTCATTCACTGAGTTAAACCATTTCAGTAATTATATTTTTAACTTGGAGTCCTACTTTTTTCTTAACATTAGGTCATAAGCAGTTTTCCACATCTTCATGGTTATTTTCTTAAAACAGTGGCATAATATTATATTCAATAGTTAGACTATGAGTTGCCTATTCATTCCTCTGTTATTGTATCTTGTCATTATATGACATGAGTCCTTAGAAATTATCACAGAATCCCAGATTGGCTAAATGTCCCCCTGTGATTCAGCGTGTGGGGAGCGGGTCCCAGGCATCTTTGTGGTTTGAATATTCTCGGGTGATTCTGACACACATCCATGATCAAGAACCATAGATTTAAAGGACTCCTACAAGTAGAGACAGACCCATAATATTATGGTAATTAATAGGAGTAGCCCATGATGATTAAGAGTGTGGTCTCTTAAAGCACATTGCCTGAACTGAAGTCTCAGGATCCACCCCGGAAAGGCTGTGAAACCCAGGGTAAACTGCTTAACTTCGCCAGGCTTCAATTTCCTCATTTATCAAGGGAGGATACAGAGCCTACCTCAATGGATTGTTGTAATGATTAAATGAGATGATATAAGTAAGCACAGTAAGCCATTCTTATAATCAGTCCGCAGGATGGATGGGGACCTAAAGGTGAGAGGTACTGTCTGTAAAAGTCTACATGCACCTTCCAGGCCACCCTCATGAGACCTCAGACAGGTCAGTGCAGACTAGAGGATTCTGATCTGGAGTCCACCTGGAGGAGGGGGAGAGGCTGAGACCGCAGGGTAGTTTGCAGCCTCCCCTTCAGACCTGCTGACAGGTGGAAAAACAGCTTGACGTGGAGGAGGAGCTGTTCCATGTCCAGGGCTGTAGTATTTCTGCATAGTCTCACCTCATCAAGAAGAATTACCAGTCTGTGACTCGATGAGACTTGAACTCCTGAATGAAATGGGGAGACACTGTCTAATCTTCAGACTGAGACCACTTGGACTAGAAGAAGGCACTAAGATTTGCTTCAGACTGAACAATGGTCCCAAGAGCAATCACGTACTTAAGGAAGAGCAGAGGGGAGAAGCATGGGAATGACCAACAGAGGAAGGTCACCAAGCCGGGACCAACCAAAGTAAAACTTAAAATTCAGACAATCGGTAAATTCAAGGAGGCTGTGGTCATCCTAACAATTTCCAAGGGCTAAACTTCACAGCTATAATCTGTGCTAGAAGTGTCCTCTAGTTCGTAATGGAGACTATGAATACATAGACCGACCGAATTTAGAGGGCTATTTTAAAAAACATTCTAGGGGCCGGCTCCGTGGCTGAGTGGTTAAGTTCCTGCACTCCGCTGCGGCGGCCCAGGGTTCGGATCCTGGGCGTGGACATGGCACCGCTCGTCAGGCCATGTTGAGGCGGCGTCCCACATCCCACAACTAGAAGGACCTGCAACTAAGATACACAACTGTGTACGGCGGGCGGGCGGGGGGGGGGGGGGGGGGTTGGGGAGATAAAGCAGAAAAAAAAAAAACCCAAACATTCTACAAGGTGATATTTTGTTCCCGGGGACAAATGCAAAATTTCTGAACTACTTGAAGGAAACATTTTCTGGAAGTCCAGAGTGTGGTTACACCTGGGAGGGAGTTCCGTGGGTCTGCCTAGAGCGGGACCTGACACATGGTGCTCAACGAATATCTGTTAAATGAATTGTTTTCTTTCTTTCGGCCTCAATCCCTAACGCTACCTTTGTGCTTAATCAGCATCTCTATGGAAGAGCAAGAGAGGAAAGGCAGTGAAGTCTAGTCATCTTTTTTGGCTATTGATACTAAGTTTCCCCTCTTTTCCACCAATATCCAAAGTGAAGGGGAGCTTTCTTGGGTTTTGGGTTGAGCAACCTGAAATACTTCAACTCACTTAAAATGGATAAAAAATGCAAAAATGTAAATATAAAATTAAAAAGTAGAAAAATAAAAGGAAAAATTTAAAAAGACACTACACATATATATGCACCAGTTTTTTAATTAGGTGCTGTCAAAAAGCTAAAGTGATACATACTCTATGAGGTGTTGGTTCTTAACCATGTTTGAGTCCTTCTTTTTGAAAATCTGATGAAAAGTTATACTTATCTCCCCAGAAAAATGTACATACACTCACATAAGTTTCTGCATTATAAATTCGGAAGTCCAAAATCCCTCTGAAACCACCGAAAGGGATGCAGGTTACAAAGCCCTTCTCTTCAGTACCCACAGCACAGGGTTCCGTACGGAGGGCATATGGTTATTTTCCCTTATGAACATATGCCGATAGTGAACAGCTTAGCGGTATTGACGAAATTTTAATAAATGCCAGGAACTGGGTTCTACATGCACACCTAACTGATTATTGATGATTTTCTTCCCTGTTACTTTTAGTAATTGAGTCTGATTAAATTAGTCAAAATTAGTATTACAACTAGATCCTTAAAATGGCAAACCTCCCGAATCAGACAAGTCTATGCAAAAGAAAGGGAAGTTATGCAAGCGTACGTGATATCCTGAAACGCCACAGCAGATCAGCCAGTCTTTATTTGACCTTGACAGAAACTTAACATTTAGGATTTTTAAGTGAGAGGCACCAAGAGTGGAGACAAAAAAAGAAATACGTCAATTGTGGGGGGGGGGGGGGGGCAACAAAAAGCTGCTGTTGACCTAAACATTTCAACACATGGCTTCTGCTCAACATAAAACACTCAGGAAAGAAAACATATGTGAGAACCAGCTTTTAGGAAACATTTGATTAAAAATAGTTACACTCATATCAGCTATGTTTCGAGTTGTCGTCACTGCATTTGATATTTATAACTAAAGAGAAAATAAGAACACCAACTGGTAGGCTATTTGTATTTTAGAGCAAAGGTCACTAATGCTGATTTCTGCTTGGCATAGAGTGGGCTCTCAGAGGACGGCTGCCCTCCGGCCACTCTGGGAGAGAAGCAGCGAGGGTTTCTGAAGCCCCACGGGGCTGCTCCTCTTGGCATCTTTCCACCTCTGTGAAGAGGAAGGCAGTCTGATTAATAAAAATCTCATGCATAACTTTCGGGAAAAAGAGGGAAGTGAGCCTTCCCTGGCACTCCTTGCTGAGTCAAAAACAGGCAGGGACAAGCTTGGCCTCGAGGAAGGTACTTGTGCTTTTCTGCCAGCCTCTTCCATTAGGAGCTCCATGATGAAATCAGAACTCAAGAAACTTTACGGACAGTACAATGGGTTATTAAATGTTTAACAACAGGAAAGCTTTTCTTTAAAAAGGGAAAGACATACAGTTAGTCTGCATATTTACTTTCCCTAGATTTTTCTCTGAATATTATTTCTGTTTTGCTGTGAGAGTCAGAATACACTCTGCCTAGTGATGAGTAAATTTTATATAGATGACGAAGAAGAATGAACAGGATCAAAGGGAACACCATCTTCAGTGGAGCCCAGTTTTAACTCTTTGCCCTGAAAAGAAGCCATCGTGTGTAACAGACAATTTCGGTTGAAGCCAATAAAAATTAATTTTCTTGAAAATGCCAGTACTTATGGAACCATAGTTTTGCAGTAAAAAATATTAAAACATACCAGAGAATGAAAGTTCAGAATAGTGGTTTACCTATGAAGAAGGAAAAAGTGATGGATGGGTGGGTTTTAGCTGTAACCATGTTTCATTTTAGAAAGAGCGAGAGCCAGAAAGAGAGAGAAATCAGAAGCGAATATGGTAAAATGTTACTATCTATCAAAGCTAGGTGGTGGTATATGGTGTCTGTTATATCAGTTTTTAAATATTCTGTATGATTGAAATATTTTATAACTAAAACCATTTTTAAAAAAGAATGTGAAGACTTACACAGCAAGACACTAATGGGATTCTCTGATGTGAAAGAAACATGCAGGGCGTCAGCATGTCCAGTAGCCTGAGTTCTAGAAATAATCTTGACACGGCGAGACAATGTCTAAGCTGAGCCTACACCCAGCTTATCTGAAATCAGGTTTTGAGCACGGGACAAAATTCCAGTAGAAGAAGGATTGGGGTAGACTCCTAGCATTGGTTTTTTTAAAATGATTTAACTTGAAGTATCATATTTGGACAATCAGCAAGAGAGCAACTCAAGCAGCTTATGTTGACACGCTCTATAGTACAGCCTGGGGTCTGCAGCCCCAAACCACAGCCGGCCCCAGCAGCTTTCGGGTTGGCCCCAACTCTCTGCTGCTGCCTGCATATGACTGAGTGCACGCTGAACATCAGCCTTGCAGGGGCCTCTCAAGGGAGCGTGTGCTCTCACAGAGGCAGGATGTGAGGAGAGGGAGTGAGCCTGGAGGGGAGAGAGACTAAGAGGCTGTAGGTGAGGAAGAGGCAGAGCCCGTAACATTTTACTGTTAAGCCTGGACAAATGTACTTCAATAGATATGTAGCACACGTAAATCTCAGAAAAATCATTGCTTTGCGGTAAATGTAAATGCCTTCCCCCATGGAGTTCCCGTAGCAACTGATTCTAGGATAAGCGTGGGGCCCTCTCCATTGTACCTCCCCGCAGAAGGGAGATGAGGACCAGTCCATGGATGCTCCCATGGCTCACAAACCACAGCTCTGCGAGTTCACAGCCTGGACTGAACCCGCCTTCACTTTCACTTTCTCTTCTGCAACGGTTTGTAGCCCAGAGCCAGCAGAACTCCTGGGTTAACTTTTAGACACGCAGTCACCTTAGAACACGGACTCTTGAAGATGTTTTCTTTTTTCCTTTCTACCTTTCTCCTTAATATCCAGGTATGCTAGCTCAGAGATTCTAGAAGAAATTACAGTCACCATGAGCATCATCTTGAAAATAAATATCTATCAATAATCAGGAAAAGTACAATACGTTTGTAAAACAGTAAACTTAGGCACTTCCATATAACCTATGTGCTACAGCTTCATAGTAGCAAAGTATGCAAAAGAGAAAGGTTAAGGTTGACCTGACATGGCGTCCAGATCAGCAATTCGCAAGCAGGGTGATTTTGTCTCCCAGGGGACATCTGGCAATGTCTAGAAATATTTTTGGTTGTTACAACTGTAGGGAGGTTATTGGCATCTAGTACAATGCACTGGGAAGCCCCCACAACAGAGTTTTCGGGCCCCAAATGTTAGCAGTGCCGAGTCTGAGAAACCCTGCTCCAGATGCATTGGTCCCACCGCGTCCCTCAGCCTCACGCCGAGCAGCGCTCAGTGACTGCTGCAGAAAAGACACGTACGCATGTAAAGATCCTCACAGACACGAGAGCAATTCTTTCCTCTGCCGAAGTTTTACAGGGAAAAGGGAAAAGTTTACCTTTGTAAACTGAAAGGTCACCCTCGGCTATCCCTTATGAAAAAAGCTATTAAAAGCGATATTGGGAGAAGAGCTCTGGAAACAATACCTCATGGTTATCTTTCTCTCCCTCCTCCCCATCCCGATTAAGAGCTTCTAAGACAAGTAAAATTACTTCCTTTAACTGGTAGGAACAGCAGAGCCGTTTGAACTCTCAGCGAACGACGACAGGCTAAGAGAACAACGGCAGGTTCTAACAGATTCTCTAAGCTGTTCTTCCTTTTCTTACAGCTGGACTAAATGCTTAATAAACATATACTGAATTAGCGAATAAAAAATAAATGATTGGCGAATAAGAATAAACCCAATGAAATAATGAAGCTGCAGCTGAAGTTTAATAATGGTCAATCTTACACATTTATATTCTGACTTCCTTTATTATCAGTTGTTTACATATTTCCCACTAAGTATTGAACTCCTTGACATAGAAACTATCATTCAACAAGAACATCTAATGCCCATTAAGTTCTTTTATTTCTAAATTATTTTGTAAATGTGAGGCAGCAACCACTACATGAGAAGGATGTATCAACACTGAGAATAAATGGATAAAGTTTTTTGTTAAGTAATAAATTTACAACAAAGTTAATGCCATGTATTTGTTACTATCAAGAATTGTTACCTCGCCAAAAAGACCGGAACAACAGAAGTAAACAGTTCATGAAACACCACAATTTATATTTTTTGTACAGCGCCAGGCCAGAAAAAACTCCCAGTGTTTCTCTTAATGTTAATTCTTCAGTAGTTACAATCAGTGTCAATGCTGACAGCATGTATCTTTCAATTATCCTTGTCACAAGTGGATACACATAAAGACACATGATATTTACATACATGACACACAGACACATGTTAAAAAGATAAGTGCTGGATCTGACTCCTAATATCCGAGGACGCTTTGCCTCTGGGTGTCTCTTTCCCTTGTTTTCCAGAGTTACAATTCTTTGTGCCCTGTTTTTTCACTGTCCTCCCATGTCCTATCCTCTACGTCCCCGCCCCCAGCACACATGCCACTCAAGAGTTCAATAGTACTGCTGCTCCTCTTTCCTCATCCAGATTCTAAAGGACTTGACACCGTAAGACTCTGGTGTGCCTCGTGGGCTAAACACATCATATTTTCTGTGCCTAATGACCTTCCACAGGAAAACATCTCTCACTCCACTCGAGAGCTCGGAGACTTAAAATGCGAATACGATTGGTAGCACCAATACTGTCCAGTACGGATGAGTTTCCCTCAAAGTGTAAGGAATAACATCACAGCACTTTGTCTTTTGTTTGGGAACAGGGATAAGAAGTTAGAAAGGCCTGGGCCTGGCAGTGGGCAGGATGAAGAGGCAGTTAACAGCTTGCAAGGCTGGTGGAGCCAAAGACAAACTCCCCTGACGTCACAATTTTACTGAGGTCTGTCCTGTCGCCCTTCACCCATGCACGAAAACAAACCAACAAAAGGACTTAGACTAAAAGTACGTCACGTCCTGAGGGGCATACACACCTTAGTGAGGACTGAGTTGATAGCCTTCTGCCAAAGCTGTGAATTCTTGAACAAATAAAAATTTTTGCAAACGATGACATTGCAATTGTCGACTGGCTTATCTGCAAAACTATTATCAATCGGTCTATTAAACCATGACACCACATAATGTAAATAAAAAACTCAAATTAACTCGAGAAAGACATTCTCAATTAACAAACTGAAAAAGAACCTGAAGAAGTGTAAAAGGATGGACAAAGCACACCATAGGCACGTCACGAAGCAGTGCTTTCCAAGGACGGCCACATGTGACCACATTTGCTGAGGCAGAGGCCCTAGGGCTCGTGCAGGCTCTCTGTGGAACGCTTACACACATTTCCTCATTTTATCTCTAAGGGACTCCATGAAGTACAGACCTTTAACATTTCTGCCCTTCACCCATGAGAGGACGGAGGTTTAGAAGTGTTAGATAACGCAGTCAAAGCCACACAGCTAGTAACAGACACTGGATCCGAAGTCATGATCTTCAGTGTTATGCTATTTAATCCATACGTTCAAGTCATTTGTTTTATTTCCCCTAAATCTCCAAAGAGCTGATATCAAGCACTTCTTTCAAAGCCTTACTAAAGTTTCAGAAAGTGCACAATTAAAAAAACTTTAAGATGCTCAAGAAATAGTAAAAGTTTGTTAATGCTGAAATAATGTCTACTAAATGGAAATATTAACAGTTTTAAAATCTGTCACTTCTATTGTTAAGAGACAAATTTCTAGGTAAAATTGTAATAAGCATATGAACACTTTGGCTCCGGAGGAAAGGCAAACTGTAGCTCTTTAAAGCATGGCTTTCTCTTGCTCCTGGGAAATCAGACCTTCCAGATTCACAGAGGACACCACGAACTTACTTTGACCTGAGGGTAGGACTTCTTGTTCTTTTCACTAGACGCACCGGGCAGTCCACCGTGGGATGGGCCTTCACACACATAACGGAAACGAAATCCTCTCTGCAAAGGCGAGCAGAACCAAGGCTTGAGAAACACTTGCTAAAAATCACAGGGACACAGTCATATACAAATCTTTAATTCTTGTGTGAAAGAGGGCTCTCTAAATAAGGACCACTTTTCCCATAATCTTACTACGAACATTGATATTAATTGATATTTATGCGCTAAGCTGTGGCTTATGAGCCAGGCCCCTCACCTGCGGGACCTCTCCCGCTGTGCAGATGTGGAGGACGGCCCGCTCCAGCTTGTCTGAACCAGAGCTTCCTCATCTCAAATTGCTGCTGCCAAGCTCTGAACTTGGCCATGTTAACCAGTTACGCTTCCTTGACTCCCGCGTAAAGGAACGCCTTTATCTACTCTGATTACAGCTGGTTCAGGAGGGCGTACAGAGACGTCTTGGTAAAAATATCACGTCAGTATGGTAAAACACACCTTACGCTAGACTCCGCATCTGGCCAGCTTCTCTCAACGGTTTAGCAGATAAGATTTTTGATTTTATGATTATTGAGATTATCTAGCTCCAGCTTGATATATTAACTGACCTGAATGAATTCAAAACCAGAGAGCCCCTTTAGATATTGTTAACTCAAGAATTTTACAGATGTAGTAAATCAATAAGAGTTAGCTGGAAGTCTTTACTATGTGAACTACTGTGGGCTGATAAACATCTAAGTTCTATGCTTTTTTATCTACACAAATGAGATTAGACTAGACCATCTCAAGGTCCATTCCATCCTAAGATTTTATGATTTACAAGGCTAATAATTATAATTGTGCATACTGGATAAACCAAGGACAGTTATGAGAATGAGTCTCATCATCGTATTAAGGGAACTTTCAGTGTATTTCTTAAAAGATTCAACTTTATAATGATGCCAATCAATTTGTGGTAGTGTTAGTAGTTTATAATTACACAGTCACTTAACCGGATGGTTTTTTAAAAATTCACCCTTTGGTGAAAAGAATATGTTAACCTGCTTTAAGGAATATCCTCACCTTTCACTTATTTTTATCGTAGGACTCACTTCAGATAAACAGTACTGGCTCACTAGGCCGTCAGGAGCTCCGCACGTGCACTATGTGCTGGTGGGGCTTCCAGCTCGCACACTCATCACAACCGTGAAGCCCAGCAAACGCACAGGTTTCACAGCTCTGAGCTAATGGACCAAAGTAAAATTTCGCCTTCCTTAGATTGCACTACATTTCATTACGCTTCGTGTAGGGTGTTGCAAAACAGTCTCTCAGTGGTCCAAGAGCCCTGAACCCACTCAAATCTCTGTCAGCAGCTGGACCCATCCCTATATTCTCTGAGAACTCGCTGGTTTCCAGACAGAATCAGTCCTAAAGCATGTTTCACGGGGTGAGGAAAGCCTGAAGTAAACTCTCTGGTGGAGGAAAGTTCCTCAGTGACGCGTGGGTCAGGAGTGGATGGTCAGCTCACGGAAGTGGCACGCAACGCAGCCTCGCACACAGCTCCTCAGGAGCCTCCAAACTTAACACTAGGAGGGAAGCCTTTCGAGGTCAGGTTAGTCATTTAAGGGCAATTCCTCTGTTTTGCGTCTCTCAAAATTTAAACTAAAAAATAAGTTACAAATTCAGCCCTATACCTTTTGTAGACAAAGGCTGTTGGCTTATTTTTAATAATTAAATAAAATTTCTAAAAGCATGAAAAAGCAACAGCACGTGCAACAGTTAGCCTCCAGAATTGGCTAAACATAAAGTTAGAGACTTACCTGACTGCTAATCAATTTAAATACAACTTCAGGTTTTTTTTTGTTTTTTTTTTTTTTGAGGAAGATTAGCCCTGAGCTAACTACTGCCAGTCCTCCTCTTTCTGCTGAGGAAGCCTGGCCCTGAGCTAACATCCCTGCCCATCTTCCTCTACTTTATACGTGGGACGCCTACCACAGCATGGCTTGACAAGCCACGTCAGCACTAGGGATCCGAACCGGCGAACTCTAGGCTGCCGAGAAGAGGAATGTGCGAACTTAACCACTGTGCCACTAGGCCGGCCCCTCAACTTCAGTTTTTAACCAGTATGAGATAATTAGCACTGAATAATATGCAACAGAACTGGATACTTTAAAGATTAGTAGTCTATACCATGACTCATGTCCGTCAGAGCTGGGGAAAATTGTGGTAAAGAGACCCCAAAGAAAAAAGAATCTTTTTCTAACTTTTATTTTAAAAAATTTAATAAAGTAATTCATTATCTTTAATCACAAAATTCCTCTAAGACAGTCAGAGAAATATATACATGTATACTTTTATAGCTAATTGGAAGTGGTATCAAATAGTATGAGTAAACAGATAAGTCTTAATAGCTTGCTTTTAGTTTGAAAAACAGATATTACTCATGGCTGCATAAGAGTATCTAAGCTTTATGCAAAGGAATTTTTAACTGAGGATGAAAATTTAGGATTGTTTTTCAGGAAGATAGGACATCTTCAAATGCATAGTCTGGATACGTTTCTGATTCTAAATTTTTGAGATTAAAGGTTTGCCAATCCACAGCCATTCATCTCAGTAACTCCATTTGCTTAAAATGAGTCATCGACCTCAAAGGCAGGGCCGTATCCATCCGGTCAGAAAGTCTGACTTAAATACAACTTTCTTACTTTCACTGGAGTCAGACATCAAAATAACATCAGTTTGGTAAACAAACACATTGTTTTACTCAGATGAGATTTTACACGTCACCATATAATAAATTAAAGTGTGAATCTTGGAACTACATAACCCTTCAGGTAAATCATAAATGTCAATTTTTCCTTATGACTGTTGGACCCATAATAAGGAGCTGCATTTAAAATTTTTATTGTAGTGTTATACTTATGAAAATGGATATTTGAAAAACATGCTTTGCCTGGTATGCAGATAAATAAATTTTAGTTGATTTCTCAGTTTCATGGAGGACCCTGATCTTAAAAGGTAGACAATTTTCCGGGAGACCAGAGCACTGCATAGAATTTTAGAGGATAAACTTCCACTGGGGGGGTCTTTGAGAGAATTGGTACCTCTTGTAAGAAGTCACTGCTACAGAATTGGACAGAAGCACAGGAAAGTCATGTTGGCAGCCTGTGGAGTGAGGGTGTGCCACCTGCAAGCATCTAGAGCAATGCCCTGAAACCTCATGGCATTCTTGTCCCCACATCACAAACTTTTATCCAGGGTCAACCTTAAAAGGATAGTCTACTTGTTCATAGTTAAGATATTTGCATCCTTTACATGTTGGCCAAATCCAAATACATATATAATGTCATGATTATAGTAACAATAATAACCACTTTAAGATCTTGACTTAATTAGCATTTATTAAATGTTATTGCAAAAGTGTTACACTCACTCACCTGAGCTGCTAAAAACATTTAGGAAAGGTGTTGGGTAAGATAACTGCAGGAGAGCAGGAATGCACATCCTCAGTCTCAGACATTTTGGTAAGCACACCCATTCAGAGCTTTACTGATCCCGTCCTCATTCTGTGGAGGACTATCCCATTACTTCCCTCCCCTAATCACTGAAATCTCCTTAAGGCAGATATTACAGATTTTCCTTCCCCCTCTTTCATAGCACTGGTCCCATCCAATTTCCAATAAATAATTTACCCACAGAGGTGGGGCACGGTGAGGAGGCCACTTCAATTCCCAGGCATCCTCTACAGAGTCCAGTGATAAGAGGAAGGCCTGACACGATGAAATGCTCCGCTCCTCACCCCAAAGAGGCTGAGTCTAACGCTGACACCAGAGGCAAGAGAACTCCACTGCCCATTCCAACACTTCACCTCCACTGATACTTTTAGAATCTCAGAGCACAAGTTCCAAAGACAAAACAAAAAAACCTGGAGTAACTAAGGGAGGGAGGGAGGCTAAAGAAAGCTGCAGGTGCACGGACACCACTGATGGACGTAACTCTGCTGTGGACTGCGTGTGTGCTGTCTCCATGCGAATGACAGTGACTGCAGACAGCCTGTGCCTCTGCTGGTATTGGCTGGTAAGCAGAATTGTTAGACACAATGTGATATCAAGGCTCTACAACTAACTGAAGTTTTACAGAACTGCATACTGGGGCTCACGGCAGTTTGAAGAATGACTAAGAGAAATGTAAAATGGATGAATCAAGTTGTTAGATAATGTGGCAGGGCGCTGATCTTCCAAGTAAGCTACTTCCTTCATAAAATTCATTTACTATTACTTGGTGCTTGAAATATTAGTGTTAGACTTACGGATCTAACAGTGAAAGAGAAAGTCCCATCGCTTGAATCTTCTTACCTGTTTAGGTTGCTCTAATATTTGAAGGTATGGGCCATCTGCGAAAAGCAAAAACAACAAACAGAAACTGTGAGGCTTCTAAAATTTGGTATAAAATATAAAGCACGTAAAAAACGGAAATTATGTTTTAGAGGTTCCAATTAAAGTTTTCAGCTAAAATTACACAAGGATCTAATTTGTCTTCTTTGTTTGAATATTAAATTTATCCCCATTTTAACACCACTTTTAAACCTTTAGAGAACCACAACCAATGACCCCTTTCATTGAATGGTGACAGCACACTGCACAGTCCCACAAAAGGCATGATGTCTGGCAAGGATCAAGATATCAACAGCCTTCACAATCTTGTCTACTAATGAAGCATTTTTATTCATTCATTTATTTATTTTGCTGGGAAAGATTTGCCCTGAGCTGACATCTGTTGCCAATTTTCCTCTTTTTTTTTCCTCCTCAGAGCCCCAGTACATAGTTGTATATCTAGTTGTAAGTCGTTCTAGCTCTTCTATGTGAGCCGCTGCCACAGCACGGCTGCTGACAGACGAGCGGTGTGGTTCTGCACCCGGGAACGGATCCCAGGCCGCTGAAGTGGAGCACGGCAAACTTGAACCACCAGGTGTCAGGGCTGGCTCAACGAAGCTTTTTTTTATTTTTTTTAAAAGATTTTATTTTTCCTTTTTCTCCCCAAAGCCCCCCAGGACATAGTTGTATATTTTTTTTAGTTGTGGGTCCTTCTAGCTGTGGCATGTGGGATGCCGCCTCAGCATGGCCTGACGAGTGGTGCCATGTCTGTGCTCAGGATCTGAACCGGCAAAACCCTGGGCAGCTGAAGCAGAGCGCGCGAACTTAACCACTCGGCCACGGGGTCAGCCCCTCAACAAAGCCTTTTTAAAATGACACAAATACCAATTAAAAGAAGCAACCACTTCCTGGGCACTGTGACATTTTCTTTTGCCTTCACATGATTAGACACTGACTTGCATTCCTCAAGGAGGATGTGCGTTAATGTGAAATCACAAGGACTGAGCTGGAGCCTCCATGTGTGAAACACACAGAAGGTGATCTGAGGCCGTCTGCTTTTCCTTACACAAAGTTTTCTGTTCCTTTCCCTTTCTTGAGTCCACAAGTCCTGCCTCATTCCCTAACCGGCTAGCTTGTTCCCCCTCCCTCTCGAATTAAGTTTGGTCTCTCAGACACAGTGGACTTTTCCTACTGACCCGTAGCTTCTGACGATGCGTACAACTTTTGAATACTGGGCTCTCATATAAACTCTATTCCAAAATGGCACAAACATTTTATAAAATCCTGAAAATAATTTAATTGAAGATAGTTGCATGCCAATTAATTTTTATAAAAACATAAAGAAAACAAGAGGGTTAATCCATACACTGACTATATCTGACTTGAAATTCAAACGAAAATCAGAACCTCTGACAGTATAAATACAAACGTGTTCAATATGAGAAAGCCCCTAAGCTTCCCAGCTGGTTTTTATGTCAACGGTGTGATAACCGATAGCTCTGCAATAAATAAAGGCATAAGGGGTTTCTCACTTGTCTGAATGTAAATTAAGATGTTTGGTACTAAAAAAATTCTAGGCAAATGCTTCTGTGTCCATCTCAATCTTCACTGTCCCTTAGTCAGAAGTTCAAGACCTACTGTTTTAGATAAATAAAGTTACAAAGAAGAGCTAGCCCTTCAGCTTAAAATTAAAAATAAACTATAACTTGAGAGAGAATTTATTTTTATCTTCTCAGTATTATGATGAATCAGGATAAGGCAGGAGGACTGGAGGAAACAAAGGTATAATTATTTTCTGTTATTATTCAATAAAGTTACAGGGAAGACAGTTGAAAAATAACTGAATTTGAAGCAAAATATACACAAGAAAGGAAAAAGGGGTAGTGACTGGCCAATGGAGTATAATTTAAGTAAATTATCTTCCATTGTCTGTATGAAATTCATCCCTGGACAATTTTAACTACTTTTAGCAAAGAAATGGCAATTTACAATTTCCAAAAAATGGCTAGAATTTAATTTTTGATAAGGAAATAAAATCAATTAGAAATAGAAATATTTTCACACTATTATATATAGCCTGTATATACACATAGTATACAGCCTGTAAGACAATGTAACAAATCTACTCATAAAAACATCCCCTCTAGAATGCTAAATGAACATATCAAGAAGAGAAACCTCTAAAAAAGGGACATGTGGATGTCATGGAAAACATAGGTGAGTTGGGGCACATTTACATTAAACTTCAAGTCTCTCATTATTATTAACTCTTCTAAAAAAACTTGAAGTCTTACTATTTTTTGTTTTTTGCTGTATCATTTAATTTCCTTTAAATATGTGAAATTCCAACGTTTGGAAATTTTATTAGTGAAATGGGGTCATTTTTCTCTTTCAGGGAACACACTCAAAAGTTAAATCAACTAGAAAATTAGATTTGCTATGCGTATATTTGTTTTACTGTCAATTTTCTTTTGTCTACTTTGACACGAAGTGACATCTCACTATGTAGACAACATTAAATTGCAGCGTAATGTTGCAGGCCTAACATTGTACCACACCCCATAGAGTTTTCAACAAGTCATAGAGCTACTCACGGTTTTAGATTTCAAGAAATATAGGAGATAAAAGTCTATATGAAAATTAAAAGCTAATATTGGTTTACATAACCTCTCTACCCCTTTAAAATGTGAATAAAACACCCAGACATCTCGGATTGTAAAGATTGGACTACACCACTGCAACCCAGAGGGAAGACTATAACAATAAAAATGGTGAGGTAATCACTGAAAAATAAGATTCTGAGGTATAGTTTTAAAAGTTCTTCTAATATTACGGCAAAATAATTTCTACAACATGAAGCTCTGACCAGAGAATATTTACTGAGGTGGTTCTTAGGGTAATCTTATTTCTATCTCTGTAAACTTGATGAAATAAAAACATTAAGAAAGTGTCTGTCTCAGGATACTGTTTGGCATCTCCAAGGCATTGAATGGAAACGTGTATGTATGTTTCCTGAGCACAGAACCAAGTTCTTATGTTTTCAACGAAGCATTAGTACTAAGAGAAATACTTTGAACACCAGAATAAAAGATTCACAGGAAACACAGAAGCTACCAAGACACTGACTTGTTCACAGGAAGCTGAGCCAGGGCTCGAAGTGGACAGCACTTCCCGAGATCTCAGAGACCGTGGCCTACAAACTAGGTTTTGAGGCAAAGAGAGAAAAAGGCCTCAGCAATACAACTCCTGTTAGTGAAGGTGAAGGAATAGCAGATTTATTTTTTCCCTCCCATGAACTCCTAGAGATAATAGAGATAAAAATGCATAAAAACATTCTGATTTAAAAAAATGAAAAGTAAGTGCCAGAGTAGCAATAATTTTAAATGAGAATGATACAAATGGCATAAAGTCTCCCAAGGAAGAGAAGCGAGTCCATGGTATACAGAATAGTTGATGTCCACTTCACTGATTACAAAACTCTCTGTTTTATTCAACTTCCATCATTTATTCACACTGCCTCTGAACATCTGTGAATTTCCGCTGGTGATGTGAGGAGCACGTAAAAAGAGCCACTATCCTGAGTTTACGTACACATCAATCAATAAAAAGAGACTAAATGAATTGATGTTTTTAATCACTCACATGAGAGTAAACAATGTTTACATGTTAGAAGGAAGGATCGTTATCATGAGTTTTATCCAATTGGTCAGAATGTACAGCTAAAAGCTTTTTACAAAGATGATTTGGCTACTGCGACGATCTTTCTGATTTCTGTACACGTTTTCCCCAGTGCCTGGCATACTGCTAGGCACACAACAGGCGCTCAAATAAGTGTTTTTGGAATAGATCTAAGGAATCGACACTGCCTGCATCTGGGACAAAGCAAAGGGGAGTTTAAAGGAACCCCAAAATAGTAAGATTGGGTGAAAAGGAAAATCCTTACACTGAGTAAAGAAATTCCTTCTGAGCTGTCCTAGCAGATACCAGCAACAATTATAAGTCATGCGGTGGGTAATTTGGGTGAAAGATTTTTGTGCAAATAGATTTCAAGAAAGTATACTGAAAGATTGGCTTGTAAAACATAAAGTGCCACTTCCCTTCAAGTACATCTGACTTTCTAAAAGAGACTGTTAGCAAATCCTGAATTAAAAAAAAAGATGGAAGCAAAACAACAGGCCAACAGGGATGAGGAGTTCTTACCTGTGGGTAGTGACACCTCTTGTGTAAATAATTCGGGATTAAACATTGTATGATTCAAAGACTCCAAATGAAACATCTGTAAAAAAGAAAATTTAAATATTTCAATCATTATTTTTCCAACACTGTATTAAAAATTTGAGGTTGGAACACCTAACACTTAATTACAGGAACAAAAACTACAGCCAACAACAAAAATCTGAAAATATTTCAAATCATGATTTTGAAAACACCTTCATGAGACCCAGCTAACCCTCATGTGTATGGCACTCCTCACAGGGCTGGGCTGTTCACGTGACAAAGGGACTGAGGGGGACGGCCACAGAGCTGAGGACCTGCTACCGCCTGCTCACCATCTACCTTCATGGCCCAGCGCATGTTGATCATACAACAGACAATTGGTGAATGAATGATCTGAAGCTTGTACTCCTTAGACATACAAGCATAAGAATATAATCCTAGAAATCTGTTTCTTTTATGACCATAAATAAACCGCTACTCTAGACATGCAACTCCAGGACCTGAAAGAATTAGACAGCAGCCCTAGAAGAATTTACAGAAAAATTGAAAATATAACTTATAGACCAAGGAGCAGATGACTGAGCACTGGGCTCCCTCACTTTTTTTTCTACCTAACACAATGCCAAATACCTGGAATTTAGTGGGTGTGGTTGGCTGAATAACGGTTCCCTGCAAAGACATCCACATCCTAGTCCTCAGATCTGTGACTACTACCTCATGGAGCAAAAGGATTTTGCAGATGTTCTTAAGGTAAAAACATAGAGATGAGGAGATTATCCTGGATTATCCAGATGGGTCTGATAAGAGCGACGCAGGACATCAGTGAATAGCAGCAGATGCGACAATGGAAGCAAGAGGTCGGAGCGATGGAAGGGGGTCACAAGCCAAGGAATGTAGGCAGCCTCTAGAAGATCAAAAAGGCAAGGAAATGGAAGCTTCCAGAAGGACAAGAGCCCTGCCAACACCTTGATTTTAGACTTCTGACCTCCAGATTATAGAATACATTTGTGTTGTTTTAAGCTACTAAATTTGTGGTAATTTGTCACAGCACCAACATAAAACTAATACAGTGGGCATGCAATATATTTTGATTGAATTATATTCTACTTTGATAAATTACTAATCCCAAGAAAAAATTTTTCTTTCCAATGACTTTATTCAGGACTTCAAATTCATATTTCTGAGCTTGGTATTCGTTTCGAGCTAAATAAGTCATCTGTTTGAAATGTCTGTGGACAGCACAGAAACCAACCATATTTCATTTTTTATGATATGCTAGTTACTAAGTATGTGGAGGTGGTATTTTTTAAAAAAGTAACCAGTATTACAATCTACTCCTTTTCTTTGTTAGCGTATTATTGGAAGTTCTTGAGTACCTAAGAACCTGGTATGCCTAGTTAAAGCAAGAGTAAGAAACACAGTGTTTAAATGAAGAACACTTCACATCCAGTTGTGAGGTAGGCAAATTTTCAGTTGAGGAACAATAAATGTGCTCCACTTCAGTGCTTCAAAGTTCAGCTATACTATTCATTGTTTGCTGAAAAGGAAATATAGGAATGAAAAAACATGTTCTCGTAAAAAGGGGCCCCACCTTACAGAGAGTGTTCTCAGAGCAGAGAGTCTCAGAGCAGAAAAGATGACCTAGCAGAGGAAACCTTTCCTCTGGTCCTGAAGGCGGCTAAAAGGACAGGTTGGGGGGCAAAAGCACTGATCTTAGGAGAGAGACACTCCTCTCCAGACTAAGAGGGAAGCTGTGCTGAGCTGCAGCCTGCAGTGCATACTAGCTGAGGGGTGGAAAGCTCATTCCAGAATACACTAAAACACTGAGGATACCTCACTGAGGACATGTAGACTTCAGAAAACGTACACACTAAGCTTGAGACAAGAAAAAAAGCCACCAAAATTCAAAGACCTCTCCCCTCAAAAATGGAAATATCAGAGCATGCCCCACCCCTATTGCTGATGATCACAAAATGCCCACAGAAGAAAAGCTTTCGAAATGAATGTTTTCAGCAGCTTCTACTCTTGTGTGGCACAAAGGACCATCTCTTGTTGATAAGATTTCCTGTACACAGACAGGAAAGCATGGTCTAAAACAGGCAGAAACAACCTTAATGCTGGTTAGAGTTTGCCTTTAATTGTTAGAGATAGCATATTAAAAGCAAAAGGTAAAACATAGGTTTTTGATAATATGAGTAGCCCAATGTCTTTCATGGTGTAATCAAAGAAAATGTTTCTAGATTTATCCTATATCACCATTTTTACAATAAGATTCAAAAGAAGCACCTTAATATGAAAAGCAATGCATACTCATTCTTTCTCAATCAATCAGAACATTATCAAGAGTAATGCATGCTATCCAAGTCTATTTTATTTAAAGAAGCAATACTTGACCCCTTAAAAAGTACTTCACTCTTGGTTTTATCTTTCCAACTGATTCTTGCATGTGTAAACTTGGCAAATCCATCTTTTAGGTTTTTGCTACTAAAGATTAAGTGTGAAATGATTACAAATCCTGGACCACGGTGTCCTGGTGCCTAGGGTCCCCTCTCCTTGTCTAGCCTGGCAAAGTACATCTTCCAAATCTCAGCCTGTATCTGGAAGTCCTCCACAACCCCGCTCTTCCCCCGGGGAACACAGTGATCCACTCAACGTTTCCGACCGATTCTATGCAGGCCAGCACGACAGCACTCATCACCACCGGCAACTCTTCATCTCCCTGTCTCTCCTAGGAGAATGGCAGCTTCCTGAACTGAGGGTCCACACATCACTGATTTCTGCGTCCCTCCTTAGCCAATGCCCTGGTACATAGTAATGCCTTAATGTACAGCTGATGGATAAACAAATATCAGTATTTTAAATTACTTCTTAAAAATCGTTACCTTAAAAACTGAATATTGCCATTGGAATTACCCTACAGCCTGAAAATTACTTTCAAATGGTTCATTTAATATCTATATATATGATATGTGTAAATATAATATATAGAGAGAGAAAAACAAAATATTAATAATCAACAAAGATTTGTTGGACTATTCAAACTTTTTATAGGCTTGAAATTTTTCAAAGTAAAAAACTAGGAGAAAAAGTAAAACAGGACATTGATATCTCTTCATAACTGCTAATATAATGATAATGAACAGTTCTATGCTCCCAAAGCAGATTCATTGCCCATTAAGTCATTTCAGCACCCCTGTGGGTGTGGAGCTGGCATTCCTAGTTTGCAAATGAGAAAAGTGAGGATGTTGGGGGGGGCGGGGTGCTGCTAAGTGATTCCTCAGGTTTTAAGAGCTCATCAGTAGCACCAGCTCTTACATAACAACCTTCCAGTTCTAAGTCCAAAGGTCTTTTCACTACACCAATCTGCCTCCTCATTAGGTGAGTTTTAAATATTTTGTGTCCCCCTCAATACAGATATGTTCCAGTCCTAACCCCTAGTATCTGTGAATGTGACTTGTCTTAGAAATAGGGTCTTTGGAGATGCAATCAAGTTAAGGTAAAGTTCTACTGAAGGGTAGGCCCTACATCCAGCCTGGCACCTGTATAAGAGAAAAAAGAAGGCGATCTGGATACAGATACACAGGGAAGAAGGCCGTGTGCTGGAGCGATGCAGCCACAAGCCCAGGAGCGCCAAGGACTGCCGGCCGCCCCTAGGCCAGGGGAGAGGCTGAGGAGATTCTCCCTGAGAACTTCCAGAAGGAACGAACCCTGTCATTGTCTTGATTTTGCACCTCTAGCCTCCAGACTGTGAGAGAATATATTTCTGTGTTTTAAGCCACAGGGTTTGTGATAATTTGTCACAGCAGGCCTAGGAAACTAACACAGGAGTTATCATTTGACCTGTAGCACATATAAGTTTTATGCAACAATGTGTATGACAGCAGGCTTTAAGTTACTCATTTTACATAACTTGTCCTCTCTGACCTTACACGGAGCAACAGGGAAACTGCCAAAACAATTTTTACAAAGTTTTACCAATTTTAGAGTTTTCCTGACATTTACTATAGTTACGTCTGTATATTTTAAAATGTGAATACATTTACAAAAAATTGTCAGTGAGATTCTAACACTTACTTGTTCATGACCTCCCAAATATGGATCGTCTTCTGCCATTCTGGAGCTGCAAATCAAAAAAATAAATAAATAAAACCACTGTAAGACTGCAATGAACTTAAAAATTCCAACGCGCAGGAGTAAGCTGTATTACTCCAGTAACCAAATATAACCCTTTTCTAAAGAGTTTGCCCGTGGTGTGGTTCCTTTTTGGAATCTAAATCTAACAGCAGAAGCTTGCATAATCAAGGAATTACCACTTACGTATAACATAAAACCTTCATGCCAAGCTCACATCAGTGTCCTGGAGTTTGGTGCAACTAATCTGCATCCTCTGCATAAGAATCATGCACACTTGCATTCTGAGACGCCATTTCTTTTTGTCACCATCTAGCCTTCAAGGATTTACAGTCTTAGCTCTGCGTGGAGATTATTTTTCAACCCTCATGATGCTGTGACACCCCTAGAACTGTCTCCAGGATGTCTACACACTGCTTGAGTTGAGAAACTCAGAGGGGTCATTCTGCTGTCATCTTTGCGCAGCACAAGGGGAGGACGGCTGCGCGAGCCGCTCAGTACTGCCCTCCAGCAGGCCATTTCCTGCCACTGTCAAAGCGGTGCAGAAGCGCTACACTAGTGAAAGCACAATCAAAAGACACAAAAAGAAGAGCCCTTATTATCGAGGCTCTCGTCTCAGATTTAATCAACCCCAGCGAGATATTAAGACACTGCTGGGCTTCGCCAACTTCTACTATCCAGAGGCCCTGAGAAAAGTGAAGAACCACATGGTCAGATACAAACAGTATCTAAAATCACACATCATTTTGGATTTATTTACTTAAGAAATATCCTTATCGTTATTTCAAATATAGGTTAATTTTATTTAAATTTACTTAGATCAAATTTTACGTATACTGTATGAAAAAATTAGAAGATAAAAAAAAAAAACCAAAGCTGAAAGCAAATATTAGTTCCTGAGGCAAATTTTTCATTTTTTTTTCATGCAGTCTATAAAGTGCTCAAGGGCACTTGGACCTGGAACTGAGAATGTCAGCTGTCACCCAGTCTGCTCTCGCCTCCTCCCCAGTGATGGAGCTGCCGCTTGCCCACGCCATCCAGAGGGAGGGCGCCCCATGCCTCCCTGGAGTTAGGGATGGCCATTTGATGAAACGCTGGCCCGTGGAACGTGCCACTTCTAGGTCTGGGCTGAAGGCTCTGACATCCTTCCTCTGTGCCTTTGTTTTTTCTCTTTCAGGCTGGATAAAACCGAGACACTGAGAAGACCCAGCTCCTACCACACAGATGGTGATGAATGGCAGCTAACATGGTGGCGACGTGAGAAAGAAACACACTTCTTTGTTCTAACCCAGCGTGCTGTCGGGTCTCCTTGTTAAAGCAGTTTGGCCGTTATCCTAATGAAGACACCACCTAAAACTCCAAAAAGGACAAAGTCCTCCAAAGAGGACCCTGATTTCCAATGAAACCCTCTCCTGCAGGGCCCTGTGTGGCTGGGAGAGTGAGAAAGCCTCAAGGACGACACCTGGTGGGGTAGAGTCCAACCGCAAGGCAAGGGAAGAGGGCAGCCCGGAGTCCCGTAAGAACAAGAAGTGCACGCGGATTTGCAGGGAACGTCAGTCTAAAACAAGGAATTACACTGAGGATTTACAAACAGCTGCAATCGATTAAGACAAGTAGTTAAAAAAGGGAAAATTGATCTGATACAGTAAAGACGAACTAAGTCACTGGAAATTCAAGAGTTCTGCCACCGCTGGGTGTGCGACTGGACACACAACAACCCTCACTGTGGCCTTGGTTTCCTCATCTGTAAAATCAGAGATTCTGATGGGATGGACCTTTGAAAAGGGTAGGATTTTGCTGAGCTCAGAATGTTAGTTAGCTAATAAATGCTGACTCAAAGAACAAATCACCTAAATTGTAACTTTCTGTAAATGTAGATTTTTATATGTACTTAGGTACATATCTCTATTAAGAATTATTAGCATAATTTTCAGTTATGTGAATACTAGTAAAATATTGTGTTACACTGAAATACAGTGCTAAAACCAGTTACAACATTCCATGTCAAAAATTCTTATTCTTGGGCCGGCCCAGTGGCACAGCGGTTAAGTGTGCACATTCTGCTTCGGTGGCCTGGGGTTCCCTTGTTCGGATCCCGGGTGCAGACATGGCACCGCTGGTCAAGGCATGCTGTGGCAGGCGTCCCACATATAAAGTAGAGGAAGATGGGCACGGATGTTAGCTCAGGGCCAGTCTTCCTCAGCAAAAAGAGGAGGATTGGCCGCAGATGTTAGCTCAGGGCTAATCTTCCTCAAAAAAAGGGGGTGGGAGGGGCCAGCCCCGTGGCCAAGTGGTTGAATTTGTGCTCTGCTTCAGTGGCCCAGGGTTTTGCTGGTTCCCATCCTGAGCGCGGACATGGCACCGCTCATCAGGCCATGCTGAGGCAGCATCCCACATGCCACAGCTAGAAGGATCCACAACTGAAATATACAACTATGTACTGGGGGGCTTTGAGGAGAAGAAATAAATAAAAACAGCACGTTTGTCTTAAAAAAATTTAAAAAATTCTTATTCTTAGAACACCACAGGAGCCCAGACCTCCAAGAGAAATAGTAAGAACATTTTTTTGGCTTTCGGTAAGACTGCTGACTTGTCACTGACAGAACCCGCTCAGCAGCTGTACTCCACTCACTAAATAAATTTATGTATTTAAAAATACATATGTGTATACAAAATTTAAACCTGCGGATGGTTTTCTAACCTTCGAATGGATGGATTTAATATAAAGCAGCCCTCACCCTAATTTAAAAACCTCAACTAAACCTTCTTCCCTGGAGCCCCTGCGGGGATGGCGTCAGCACCACCACTGTAGCTCAAACCTTACTGCAGATCTCTGATCTGGGGGCACCGGGCAGACACCTAATTAAACACAGTCCTCCTCCCACATCTCCCTGGACCTATGCACACGTGTGTGACAAAAGACCAGTTTTAAAAGCCCAAAAACAGCCCAAGAGACAGGTGACGGTTAAACTCTGACCCTTATAGCCTTTGTGAGACTGTTATGTCCCCTGTGAAGAGCTGAGGTAACAGTAACCCTGGAGTGATGTCAATGTTAACTCACAATTTAAAAATAAAATGTCAAAAGAAACCAAGAATTATTTGGAAAGGATGAATCACTGAGTAATATTTGCATTAATTGTAAAAGCAGGTTTTACTTCAAAATTTTGAAATACCAACTAAGCCTCTGGCACTGGAGCATGAGGAAAGACCAGGGAAAGCCCCTTCTGCCCCCCTGCTCCCCCAGCGGGTCCCCTCACTTTCCCTTCACAGTTCTGTGCTTTTGAGGAAGGCGCCTGAAACACAAAGGGAGGGACTGGGCCGACTGACGAGAAGATGGGCCAAGCTCTGCACCTCTCCGCAACGTGAGGCTTTCAGGAACATTTTCACACGGGGAAAGAGAAATAGAAGATGTAGCTAGCTAGCAATAAATAAAATACCTTCTCCAGTAAAAGGTCTGTATTTCTCACACGAGAGACACACATTCTAACTGGCGAAATTCTGAGTATGTGATGAGTTCTACATCAAATGCCTCAATGGTTTATTTTCTGCACACCCGTGACAATCCCCCCACTCACATCCCAGGGAAGGACAAGGAGCGTTTAGTGAAGGCAGCAAGACCAGGGCCACAGGGCTGGGCCACTAGGGATGGAACTGGGGGGCTCCCCTCCTTGTACCTGGGGAAATTTGCTAGGATCAGACATATTCACACTTTGGACCAGGGCCCACTGTAAGAAAGCATATTCTTTTTATTCTATTAGATTTCATTTTTTAAAAAAACAAAAACTTTTCAAACTCATTAAAATGATTAAATGACCCACTAATGGGTCATAATCTGCAGTTCGAAAAACAGAATTTTAGGTGCCATCCAGAGGGTGCAATTGGGAATCAGAGAGATAAAGTGTCTCTGTTTTCAAGATTCTACTCAGCCACAACAGACACCACTGAGATGTAATTATAATACCTTATCTTGGGTAGCAGTGAGGATGAAATTACAAGAAAAAGAGTGACTTTTCACCATTTCTCTGTTGGATAATAAACTGAGAAAGAGAAAGGACATGCCAGAGTCTCTCTTCATACAGGAATGCTTTGGAAGAAACGTACTGTAAGGAATATGCACATGTGTACTACATACTAGTGAAACGCTCCATGAGCGCATCTTCTGACTCTGCAGTTCCACTTCCAGGAATCTGTACTAAGGAGTCATATGAGCAAGTGTGCAAAACAATAAGAACAAAGATAATCACTGCAGCAAAAACTGGAAACAATTTAAATGTCCTTTGATAGCAGATTGTTTAATTAGAATTATGCTACATTCATACAGTTATATATTGTGCAACTTTAAAAATAATAATTCAGATCTATAACACAGAGACTTTTACTCCTTAAGTTACACATTTCTATGTTTTAATTTTCTAGCTCAATTATGTAATTGGAAATATATATTTTTATAGGAAAAACAAGAAAATCAAATCCTGTCCTGAATTTAAAGTTTAACTCTAACATTTTTAACAATTAATGACGTGGTGAATAAAACATTAAGTATGAATGAGTCAAAAATTTCTAAGTACTACTGGAATCCTCTTCATAATAAATAAAACAGAAAAAATTTAACTTTAAAGGAGTAGTTTGTTTCCATTTTTCTGATGATATATTGGCTTGGTGATGATGAAAGAAAATTTAATGGTGGGTTAAGTTACTTTTCTTGGAATAAGTGATTCCTGAAAGTTTTTGAAAAAGAATCAATATTTGTGTCCTACAACATTTAGATACATACATTTTCCATGTTTTTCTACTCCCCCATCCATTTTCAGCTCCTTATTGTTTCATTTGGGTGCAATGTGACCAAGTAACATGTAGATTAGCTACCTAGTAAGCACAAATACGCTGTGCCTAGAGCTGGTGTAAGGCAAAGTCCCTGTTCACAGCAGACTGCCAATCTAATAGGGAGGGCAGATATATATACAACATTCAACTATTAATTCATGCAAAGCTTATTAGCACAGTGAGGGATACATAGCAAACGTTAGCCATTTTATTAGCATCCTAAACAAAATGTTTAAGATAAATTATAGGAAAAGTAAGAGAGACAGCAAAAGTTTTAGGCATTCTTAGAAGAATCAACGATTTTAATTTCTTTCCCATCCTACATTTATGGGTACACTGCTACATTCCCCCCCATTCCTATCCTTATCACTGCTGAATAAAACGTTTGCATTTGGCCTCCAAGGACATTTGGCAATGTGTGGAGACATTTTTAGCTGTCACAACTAGACGGATGGTCATACTGTATCTAGTGTGTAGAAGTTAGAAATGCTGCTAAACATCCTATAACGCATAGGACAGTCCCTCACAACAAAGAAGCATCCGATCCCAAATATCAATAATGGCAAGGACGAGAAACCATGATGAACACATCACATCATGACAGTGCTGTGGTTCACACGGAGAAAGAACCAAACTTTATTGACCGCCCCCCAGGAGTCAGGAATTATAGCTAGTACTTCACATATTTCACTTAATTCTCACAATAATCGTGAAAAATATTGTCCCAGATGAGAAAACTGAGGTTTAGTTAGAGTAAGTCATTTGCTCAGGTTGACAGAGCAGTACCGGCTAACAGGACTCTACCAACTGTGGTTCACTCACTTGTCTAAGAGGTAAAAGCCATTCGCCTCCTTGACTTACAACCTCAGTTATTGTAACACAGCATACACAGGTCTCCTGAATGTTCAGGTTGGAGCTAGTCTACCCACAGCATTGCCTGGAAAACAGAATAGGACTGCGAGATTGCACAAAACTCAAGCGAGTTCTTCTTGAGACAATCAAAGGTGAAGGTAAAAATACCAAACAAAGTTAACTCAAGTGGTGGTTATGTTTTGTTTTGTTTTGTTTTAAATATCTCCTTTGGTCCATCTCAAATGACAGAAGGAGAATAGAGATTCTCTCTGAAACATGTCCATGGAAACACCATAGTCACTACTGGTATGATACAAGTAAGTATTTATTTTTAAACTAAGGTATATTGAAATGCTCCTTGAATACTTTCCTCCCTTCGTTAACTTAGTCATCCATTAAAAAAATATTTAGGCCTACTAGGTGTCAGTTACCAAAGACAGCAAAGTAGGTAAGAGTGATGTCACCTCTCTACTCACACAGCTTACAGTCGTGGTAGATTGAATGCAATGGACGAAACTTCTTGCAATTCCACCCAACAAAAGGTAAAACCTAGGGGCTGGCCCTGTGGCCAAATGGTTGAGTTCACGTGCTCCACTTTGGTGGCCCAGGGTCTTGCTGGTTCAGATGCTGGGTGCGGACATGGCACCGCTCATCAAGCCATGCTAAGGCAGTGTCCCACGTAGCAGAGCCAGGAGGACCTACAACTAGAATATACAACTATGTACTAGGGGGCTTTGGGGAGAAGAAGAAGAAGGAGAAGAAAAAAGAAAAAGAAGATGGTCAGCAACAGATGTGAGCTCAGGTGCTGATCTTTAAAAACAAATGATTTGGGGCCAGCCTGGTGGCCGAGTGGTTAAGTTCGCACGCTCTGCTTCAGCGGCCCAGGGTTCGCTGGTTCGGATCCTGGGAGCAGACATGGCACCACTCATCAGGCCATGCTGAGGCGGTGTCCCACATGCCACAACTAGAAGGACCCACAACTAAAATATACAACTATGTACTTGGGGGATTTGGGGAGAAAAAAGCAGAAAAAAAAAAAAGATTGGCAACAGTTGTTAGCTCAGGTGCCAATCTTTAAAAAATAAAAAAGATAATACAAAAAAAAGGAAAAATCTATTTCTTCATCCCTTGAATCTTGGCAGGCCTGTAACTTGCTTTGAGCAATAGAATGAGACAGAAGTGTGAGCTTTAAATGCAGGTTTCAAGAGGCCTTGTAACCGCCTTTCTTGTTCTCTTGGAACACTGGTGCTGTGTGAACAAACCTGGGCTAGCTCACTGGAGGATGACAGACCACATGGAGCAGAGAGGGGATGTCCTACTGCAGCTCAGCCAAATGACTTCAGAGATCAGCAGAGCCAGCTCAGACCAGATGACCTAGACAGCCCACCCAACTGGGAGAAATAACAAACGCTTGTGTTTTAATTAGCTTTGCTATGATTTTTTTATGCAGCAAAAGCTAACTAATACAACACTTTAGTAAGAAGGAAGACAAGTAGGCAGAAGCAATGCCACATGATAAATGTCATGAGAATGGAGGGTAGTGGGGCAGGGGTTAGTTATCTTGGTAATTCAGTAATTACACTTTCTTTGTTAGTGTCCTATTCAGAGCTGCCTCTGTACTCACTTTTACTTTATTGGCTTACTCAGTTCCCAACTGAACAAAAGAAACAAGCACATTAGCCAAAAACACTGTAGTATAAACAAAAATAAAATTAGTACTGTTAAAACCTTCAAAATGTAAATATTAATAAATTGCTGCTAATTTTAAGCAGTGATACCACTGTAAAGCAAGTTAATAGTGTTTCTAATCCCTTCAATTCTCTAGTATCTAAAACCAAATTTATCACTTGTGTTTTGATGGACTCCATTCTTTACTCCTCAATTTCTGCCAATATATTATTCTCTCAGGTACTCAGGGTCAAAAGTTCAGCCACCTTTTTCCTCTTCCTATCTCACACATACCCGGGCAATAACAATTTCTGCTGATTTTTCTTTGTATTATTCCTCGTGTCTGCCCCTCCTTTCCATTTCCACTGTTACACCCTAGTTAAGCTTTTATCGCCTGACCTCTTGATAACAATCACGGACTCCCTACTGTTCTCCCTCACTGGTTTCTTCTTCCTTAAGCATCTTTCACATTATTACCATATTACTTATAAGACAAAACTGAAACCCACCACTCAGCATATTATATTATATTAAATCACATTATATTATAAGCATCACCGATTAATATCCTAACCCAAACCCTCTACCATAGGCAGATAGATCATTCAAAAATGCCTTCCTTGGGGCTGGCCCTGTGGCTCAGTGGTTAAGTGTGCACACTCTGCTTTGGCAGCCCAGGGTTTCGCCAGTTCAGATCCTGGGCACGGACCTAGCACCACTCATCACGCCATGCTGAGGTGGCTTGAAGAGCCAGAAGGACCTACAACTAGAATATACAACTATGTACTGGGGGGCTTTGGGGAGAAGAAGGAAAAAACAAAGAAGATTAGCAACAAATGTTAGTGCAGGTGTCAACCTTTAAAAACAAAAAAGCCTTCCTGTTTCCATCTTTTCTATTTGTTCATAGTATACTCTTCATCCTGAAATGCCTCTCTCCTACTTAAATATTACCCACACCTCAAGCCTCTACTCAAATCTGACCTCTGCCAAGAAACCCTGTCTTTCCCCTGTAACCCATAGCTATGCAGTCCACTTAAGGGCTATAACACGTAGGTGTATTGGCGATTTTACACTTGAAAACATACTGCTCTATTGCAATTTAACTTTATCTGTACATTTACCATCTTCTTAAGTGGACATAAATGCCTAAAAAGTAGATATGAGAGTCTGCTCTTTGTATTGCCAAATTAGCAAACACTATGTACTTCTTTAATATTGCACTAATGGTAAAAAAATCACAATTTCAGATTTGTCAAAATGTGAACTTCTGGTTTCAGTCCAGACAGAGTAACAATTATTGAACTTGCCCCCTTGTCATACTCAACTGTAAAACTATACAAAATACTTGAAGCAATAATTTAAGACACTGGATAAGAGACAGAACAGGGCTGTACACCATAAGAGAATGGAAACACTTGAGGGGAGCACCAAACTTCCTTTTTGACTGAGGGCATGTTCCAAACCATGACACAAGGAGGGAGAGCCCAAACAGAGAGAGCAATCTCACTAGGCGGGGGATCAGAAAGGAGGGATTCACACAGAGGAAGGCTTGGAAAACTGCACAGGGGTCAGCTCTAGTCACTGGCCAAATACTAAGCTGCACTAGTGCAGGACAAGACTCGGCAAAGCCTACTAGAAAACAGCTGCTGAAGATCTAAGAGCTGAATGGAGATTCCAGAAATTCCTGGAACTTGTGAGAGACACTGAAGTTCCAATCATCCAGGGTGAACAGACATCAGTGAACAATCTGAGCATTCAGTTGTGACCCCAGAAAGACCATGCAATGGGAGTAAGGGACATACCCTAGAATAGGGCTACACTAAACCCATTTTAACAAAACTAGGTGATCCACCAGTAAATTTACTGTCTGTTACAACAAAACTCAACACTTTAAAGGAAGACAAAGGGGCTGGCCCTGTGGCTGAGTGGTTAAGTTTGCACACTCCACTTCGGTGGCCGAGGGTTTCACTGGTTTAGATCCTGGGTGCAAACATGGCACCATTCACCAGGCCATGCTGAGGTGGCATCCCACGTGGCACAACCAGAGGCACTCACAACTAGAATATACAACTATGTACTGGGGGGCTTTGGGGAGAAGAAGGGGGAAAAAAAAGAAGATTGACAACAGATGTTAGCTCAGGAACCAATCTTTAAAAATAAATAAATAAATGAAAATAAATAAAGGAAGACAAATATCTATACTCTGTACACTGTACCATCCACAATGCACAACAAAAAATGACAAAACATGCAAATAAGTAGGAAAATATGATTCAGAAGGAAAAAAATGACACAAATGATGGAACTGGCAAGCAATGACTTTAAAACCACTGATAGAAACATGTTTGAGAATGTAAAGGAAAACATAGACACAATGATTTCACAGATAGGGAATCTCAGCCAAGAAATGGAAACTATTAAAAAAGACAAACAAAAGGGAAAAATTCTACACTGAAATGAAATTTCACTAGGTGGACTTATCAGTATATTGAACATTGTAGAAGAAATGATCAATAAACTTGAAGAATGGTCAATAAAAACTATCCAAACTGAAGCACAGAGAAAAAGACAGAAAGAGATTGTCACCTTCAGTGACCTATGAGACAACATCAAGTGATCTCACATGCATATAATTCAGAGTCCTAGAAACAGAGAGGAGAGAGAAAAAATGCTTGAATAAATAATGGTCAAGAATTTCCCAAATGTGATGGAAAAAAATCAACCCATAGACCCAAAAATCTCAAAGATTCCCATGTTAGATAAAGACGAATAAAACCATGCTTAGTCATATTATAGCCAAATTGTTTTAAAAAATGCTAAAGAAAATCCTAAAAGCATCCAGGGACAAGGGGGAACACTGATAAATATGAGGGCTGACTTCTCACCAGAAACAATATCAGCAAAGTATCCTTTAAAAATAAAGATGAAATTGACATTTTTCAAATAGACAAGAGCTGTGAGAACTTGTCATCAGCAGGCCTGCTAAAAGACATGTTAAAGAAAGTTCTTCATGTTGAAGGGAAATGATAATAGAGAGGAACTTGGACCTACATGAAGGAATGAAAAACACCAAAATGAATATGTGGCTAAGTATAAGACATTTTTCTTTTGTTCACTATTCAAAAATAAATACAGTGTATTTCGGAATGTATAACATATATCATTGTCAAGTTCTTACATTATACAAGAAACGCTCCAGTATTAATTCATGGTAGACTAAAGGAAGCATACTGTAATCCCTAAAGCAACCACTTTAAAAAATAGCCAATGAAGGAGACGAAACAGAATTAAAAAAAAAACTTGATTTATTCAAAAGATGGCAGGAAAGGAGGAAAAAAATGAATAAAGAACAGATGGCACAAACAGATAACAATTACCAAGATGATAGGCTTAAACCCAACTGTATCAATAATTACATTAAATGGAAATGAACTAAACTCACCTATAAAAAAAGTAGAGACGGTCAGACTGGACAAAAAAGCAAGACCCAACATATGCTTTTCATAAGAATTACACTTTAATATTAAAGACTCAGATAGTTTAAAAGTATAAGGATGAAGAGTTATGCCAGTTATACCACAGAAACACTACACATAAAAAAGCAGGCTACATTAAAATATCAGATACTGTAGACTTCAAGAGAAGAAATATTACCACGGACAAAGAGGAGCATTTCATAAGAATAAAAGGATCAATTCAGCCTGGAAAAACATTAAGAATGATCTTAATGTTATGTACATATTAACAGACCTTCAAAATACACGAAGCAAAAACGTGGCAGAACTAATGGAAGAAATACCCACAATTATAGTTAAGACTTTTAACACTCCTCTCTCAGTAACTGATAAAAGTAATTAACAGAACATGAGTAAGAGTACAGAAAATGTAGGAACAAAACCATCAATCAAATTAACCTAAGTGCATGTGTACAACACTCCACCAATCACTGAGGAATACACATTCTTTCCATGTGCACATGGAACATTCACCAAGATAGACTATATGTTGGACCATAAGACAAGTGTCAATAAATTTCAAAGAAGTGAAAGCATACAGATATGTTATCTAAACACAATGAAATTAAATTAGAAACCAATAACAGAAGGATATCTAGAAAATCCTTAAACACATATGACTAAGGCAAGATGTTAAATTGGGGAGCGGTGCCTCTTAGCATCAATGAAACAGTAAATATAACCTCATTCCTCTGTATGAAAGAAGCCTCTAAATTCTTGCTATATCATGTCCACTGCAACCGTGGAGGATGGAGGTTTTCTTAGAGAAGTAACTAGAATGCATTCCAAAGTGTTCCACAAGAAACAAATCTTTGCCTATAATGATAGGCAAACATTTCTTAATCACAGACGCCTGAAATTTATGGGATCAAAAAGATGTTTTGAACATTTTTTAATCATATTAAGAGTCATATATTCAAATTGCAGATTCAGTTCTAAGTAAAGTTTCTTTTTAACACTATAGTAGGATAAAATCTGGTGAATATAAAATTTGTATAGCTAGAGAAGTTCTCTAAAGAGTACAGTAAATTACATAAAACCTTACACGTTACCGAAGTCACTCATGGGATATTGCTGCCTTCCATTTCCACATAAAAGCCAATTCAGCACATCTACCAAAAGCTGGAGATCTTTCATTCAGGTAGCATCAGAAAGGGACTGGACTCGCTGGACATTGTTCTGAAACTTTGGTTTCCACATCCTAATTCTACAGATTTCTTCTTCTCTAAAAATAGAGTAGGTTGGGGGTCATGAATAGGCGGTACACAGAGGATTTTTAGGGCAGTAAAAATACTAATGTATGACACCATAATGATAGATACATGTCATTATACACCTGTCCACATCTATAGAATGCATACGACCAAGAATGAACTATAATGTAAACTATGAACTTTGGGTGATTATGATGTATATGTTGGTTCACCAATCGTAACAAATGTCCCACTCTAATGAGGGATGTTGATAACAGAGGAGGCTGTGCACGTGGAGGGGCAGGGAGTATCTGGGAAACCTCTGTACTTTCCCCTCAGTTTTACTGTGAACCTTAAACTGCTCTAAAAAAATTGTCAACTTAAAAAAATAGAGTATGACCAAATTTTCATTTCATGTCTGGTCTTTCTCTTGTGCACCATTTTGGAGTATTTGTATTTTTAGACTGATGAGGAAGTAGACCCTGTAGATTATGAATTAGAGATTCTTTTGATCAAATATAGAGAAACTGATCAAGTTCTCTTAAATCTGAATATGATGACTTTAGTTAGGATTTTCATTTTTATTAATCCTCAAATATCAATAAAAATATACCCTTTATGTTTTAAAAAAAAAGAATTCATCATGTGAACCAGCAGTACTAGGTTTTATGGATATGCTGACAACCAGCCTGGAGGGAGGACAGGGTTTCCTCAAAATAACCACAATAATGACCTTCCACACACAAGAATAATGATGTGCAAGCATCAAAATCAGGCCTTAACACAGGGGACCTTTCAGTCCTTGAATCTAGTTATGAAGGGCTTTCTGCACTGATCACTCCCACAGATAAACCCTTCAATATACGCAGACGTCAATGCATAAAGTGAGCGGGAAGACGAGGTGAACTACACTCTCTCCTGGTCTGATGAGATCTGATGCGAACACTTCTTTCTCCCATGTCTCTTTGTCAGTGCCCTGGACTACTTGGCAACAGACAAAATATTTACTCAAACTCATAAATGACAAATTAATGTGAGAATATAATTTGCTTTATATTTTTACTAACATATTTTGTTTGGTGAGCAAAATCTGAAACGAACTGAGCTTAGGGCGTTAGCCATAGCAGAGTTCTTACTCGTGTGAAGCTCGTTATTAGTGCCCTGGAGTAAGGAATTCATTTAGTCAACTCTCGATCATCTGTGGATCATATGTGGATCACCATATGAGTTATGGAATCAACATGCATGTAATCCAAAAGTCACTAGTGAAACCTTTTAAATGAGAGGGAAAGGTAAGGGTCCTGACTAAGGGGCAGAAATGGGGCTTCCGGGGTGCTGGTAATGTTCTAGAACACTACCTAGATTAAACTGGTTCACTTTGAGATAAATCATTAAAGCTGTCCTCTTACGATGGGTGCACTTTTTTTAGTTACGTGATTCTTCAATTTAAAAAAGGCTAATGTAAAAAGAAAATTTTTAAAACTGAAAACATTACATGATCTAAGCTCCATTAAATTATGGATTTCTGTCTTGTTCAATATTGTCGTCCCAGTGCCTAGAATCTGGCACACAGAAAGGACTCAACATATATTAATGATTAAAAGGGAAATCCTATGATACGGAAGTAGAAGAGCTCAGAGAATGAAGCCAAGGCCCCACCCACCTCTCTTCACCTCCAAGACTGCTTTGCAGAGCCACTGCCTTTGTGACGCTCTTAACTTTCTCTTTGTGGTTTTCTTGGGGGTTCTTTTCATATCTCCAAATACTAGGCTCAAATCTTTTTTCTTAGTTTATCAAATCTTTTTTCTTAGTTTCTTGCTATGACAGATTAAGGTTCAGCTCACCCTGTTACAGTTGCCGTTTCTTCCTCCTCCAAATGTAGTTATAATTAGTGAGACCTTGCACCAATTTAGAATTAAAGTATTGAATTTTATATTCAATTTCTGTATCAAGTTTGCCTTCAATTTCCTTGGAGAAATATGAATGTGAGTTCATAGTAGAGACAAATTAATAATGAAAAGATGCAACTCCAGAAACACTTAGATGTCAGGAAGAAACTAGTCTGGGACCATAAATGATAACTCATAATCCAAAACTGGATAGTTCCTCATATTATCACATTGATAATCAAGAACTGTCTTTGCACCTTCTTAATATGGGAAGAAAACCTGAAGTCCTTCAAATAATACTATTATCAAAGAAACAAACTAATTTTAGAGGCAGATGCTCATTCAGTCTAACACTCATTTTTTTACAGAGAGAAAATGAGACCCAGAGAAGTTAATTAATTTTCCCAGAACCACACAGCTTAATCAATAACACAGTTTACTGATATTCTGTCTAGTTATTTACTTATTCATTCAGCAAACTTACAGGGTGTTGCGCAAATAAAAAGTAAGAAAGATAAAATCTCTGCCCTCAAGATATTTTCTGTTTAGAAAGCATAAGAAGTCAAGAGAACTTGGACTGGGGGCACATAACTCTTGATGAGGAGGTCAGGGAGAATGGATGGAGGAGGGAGAGGCCTGAGGGTGAGCAGTTAGCACAATGGCTAGGAAGCACAGGGTACTCCTCACACACGGAGCGTGTACGCAGAGGAACTCACAGTGAGAAAACAGGGTGCATAAGGAACCGAAAACTGACGTGTACGATCTGAGAAATCGGGGATGGGTGAGGAGCAGGTAGGAGGTGAGGTGTGTACGAATCAACTTGTGAAGACAACGGAGACATTTCAGAAATATAAAGACTGTGACATGATCAGACTCACACTTTAGAGAGCTGACCTCTACACTGGGATGAAGGATGGAAGAGAAGCAGGAGATAATGCATCAGGAGACAACACAAACATGGAAAGCTGGAGAGTCAGAGAGGAAGGGATGGAGTCGGAAGACAAGGAGGCTGAACTGACAGAACTGTGACTGACTGGAGGAATTACGTGAGTACACACGAACGACGGTTCCTACATTTCTGGTGCGGGAAACCTCCTGAAGGGACCAGGGTGGGCTAACGGCGGCATTCCCTGACGTGCTAGGGGAGCCACTGGGTGGGTGGGGATATTGGCATACTGATGGGGACACTTATATGAAGATACCTAAGGGCCTCAGCAACAAAATTATGGTTTTCTGTGGCTTGCTTTGAATGACGGGACTCCTTCAGTTGAACAGGTCTTTAGGAAATACAGCACAACTGCTCCCCAAATCACTGATCTATTTCAACAGGACTGAACTACCTTTCCAGACAACGTGGACTAATTCCTAGTTGGCTCTTACAGGAGACTTTCTAAGAGACATAGGATACTTTCCCCGCCCGTCATAAAAAAGTGCAGGGTAGATGACTGATAAGGTAATGTTTTAAAATAGTCAGGAAATATTGAAATGTTGTAAGGTGTGCGGGTTAAACTTAGTTAAATGTCTAAAATGGAAATTGGGTAAAGTACACGGAGAGGAACCACAAAGACATTGTATCAAACGAATGCTATGATATGGAACAAGACCAAGGAAGTACATTTAATCGCTCAGATACTATGCTTTTGATTTAAATTTCCCAGGTGTACTGAGGTTTGCTTAATCACAACTGACTTCCAAAGCATTTTCAGAATGTGGGGGAAGTGACCATTGTTTTCAATCAATCAAAAGCAGGATAATCCATAGTGAAGTACCTATAAAAAAGTTCTATTCAAGGGCAATCTCTCTCCTTTCATTATGACTCTCCCCTTTTCATCTGTGATAGATAGAATTTATTCTTTTCTCTGGAATTCTGATTCATTTTCTAGATTATTGACCAAATTTTTTAAGACTCACAGGTTTAAAACACACAGACATAATACTTACCTTACATACCTCACTATGTGTTAGCATAATAAATGAAAGAATTAAATGATTATGGTGTGGGACTAGCTATATTTTTGGCTCATTTTAATCCATCTCCCACAAAAAGTATTTTCCCAGCCTTCCTGGTTGGCTTGAAATTAGCAGTGTGAGTGCATTTTTAAAACATAATCTTTTCTACTTCCTAGATTTTATACTCAGTTTTATGCTTATATAAAACAATGGTTTTGTGTATTCCCTTAAGTACTTTCCCAAACATCCAACAGAACTAAAAAACATTAAGTTTAATTTTTACATATTCTTAACCCTCTTCATGTTTCTTCCTTTCTACTTTAAATTTCCTCTTTATCAACAGCCATTCATACTCCATCCATCCTTCCACATGGTCTTCAAACTTTATGAGTCATTAAGGTGCCTGTATTACACAGAGAGAATGAAACTAGATGCTGTAAATTGTAAGAAATTCTTTTTCTTTGACCTCACCACCACATCTAGCTTCCATTTAAAATAAAAAGACACTGAAGTTTATAAATCAAATCTTAATGATCAAATACCAATAAATGGTTAAATCCTAGAATATAAATCTATACCTGAGTTAAGAACTGCTAGACAAAGAAGTTCTTTAAATATCAATAAAACATGAGTCAGGAATTCATGCTAAAACATTCAAAAAACAGTCATTCTCTCCATTCTTAAAATTCTTGTCTTGGAAGGCATATTTTCCAAGACAATTAAGTAATTCATTCTCACTATTTAAATGAATTGCAGGCTTGGGCCCAGAACCAACAAACAGGTAGGTTGATTAGGGAATCTGTCCTCACTTCTAATTTTTCTTTTTTCATGCTTGATATATGTTAGAATCATTTCTGGAGATAAAAATGCGGGATAGGTACGCCCTCACATTGAAATACAGTATAATATGTTCAGTCCAAATAACATGATAAATAATAATGAATAATAAAAATAATGTTTTAAAAATAACTATTTTGACAAAATTCATTATAGCAATCAAACTATGTTTTAAACTCTTTCTGTAAAGGTGTCAACTTTATACAGGTTTTGTATTTTTTTAGTTCAAATTAGCCAAAAGAAAATTTTGCCTATAAATGCTAGCGAGCCTCATATATCAAAAGGCTTAAATCTAAGAAAAATCCAATAACTTTATTTTCTAGTAGGACATGTATGGCTTGTCCTCACATGCTGACGAGCACAGTAAAGACCAGTACAAGGTGGCAGCTTTGTGTTTCTGTCTGTACTTCTCTGCATGCCCAGAAGCTGCAGGCTGAGCTGGTTACGTAACGAGCAAAGCAAAACTTCCCACTGTCCCAGTCTGTTCCCAGGGAAGCTACAGGCAGAGGACTTGGATTATCTTCTCTTTTAACTAACAAACGCTGCTGCTCTTCAGTTGCACAGCACTTGTCAACAACGCAGCTGTACAACGCACTGGTTACTAAGTTAACATTTAGTGTCTCCAGCAGTTTGTTGGCAACAACAAAAATGATTATGCATAAATGTATTTGCAAACAATTTTTAAAACTAATTTTTCAAACTTGAATGTATGTTTGTAACTGATCTGAAGGGAGGTAAGTGGGCACCAAAGCAGAGTGGACTGAAGTCAGCAGTCCTCAGCACGTGTTCTGATTCTTGCTGGGGGCACGACACCAGGACCAAGAGTCGGCATGGTGCTCTTTGCTGGTCTGGACGGTCTATTTCATTTCATAAATTGTATCCGCACAGAATAAATGGTTAGATACAGAGTTTCTAGCACAATTTTCTGAAAATGCTACAACTGAGAAATAATCAACAAAACCCTAGCACAAGGGGGCCCCAGGTTACAAAGTCTTGCAAAAGCATTAAAGTAAGAAAGTGGAAGGTGCAGCAAACCTTGCCAGCTGCCCGCTTCCCAGCAGTGCTCCCTCCCCAGTTTTTCGTAGGTGATAAGCACTTGGCTCTGGGTGGCCTAACACTCTGACGGACTGTTTGGTTGATCAATTCAGGCTTTAACACTCTGGACCACCAAGCAGCACTTGAGGCATTGCTCCCTTTCCTGGAGATACTAATACCGAAATTACAGTTTCATTGGAGCTCGAGGAAATTCTCGGTAGCCAAAAAGTTACATTTTTTACTTGTACAAGCACCTTTTATCATTTCAATTATTTTATTACCTTGCTTGATAAGTGCCTCTAAAACTTTGAAACCAAAAGCCTTTTTCTTTCTTTTTTTTTTACCCCAGTTCATAAACTCCTCTTTCAGAATGAAATGCTTCCCTTTTGGAAGGCAACGGGAACTTTTTAATCAACTTGTTCTAGTAAATTCAAGTGCTCTTTAGATAGGTATATAATATCTAGGAAGCAAAAACTAGTTTTCGGCTTCTTTCTTCCCAGAAGGCAAGGCAAAATAGTGTAATTCTTGTTCCTTGCAGAAAACAGCTGCCTTTTTTGTAAACAAACAAAACAAAACATCATTCCTTCATTCAACAAACAGTTAGTAATTGCTTTCTATGTACCCACAGGCACAATATGAAGCATCAGATATTTCTTTGTCAGCATAGATTAGACATGATTTTTTTTTACCTGGAACTATAGGATTTTGACTATCTCAGATAGCTCTTTTCCTCTCCTTTTTACTGTTTTTCCATATAATTAGGCTCTTAAAGAATAAGCCACATAGAATCTTCACATTCTTCTTTAAAGCTCCATCAGTTTCACAGTTAAAAGAAATCAAATCTATAGATGGTTTGAATTACAACATCTGTGGAAAGTACAGGTCAAAATAAAGGCTGGTTCTAAGATTTCTGGCCTAATGGTGAATTAAAATGGTAAATGAAAAGTAATAAGCCAATTTGTAACGGGGAATTAAACCATTCATTTCATTATTCTAATTTTGAAAACAGGCAGCAAATTAAAGCAGATGAAACTTGTACTACTTATAACTATATATTTTAGTTACTACAGAAAATATAAGGATGGAATAACGATTGATTTTTAAAATTTTAAATACAATGATATTTTTATAATTAATATTCTAAATTAAATAAATATTTTCATCAATAATCTATACTCCTGAGGATTCTATAATCTTTTTGTTTTTCTAGGTATGCTTTTGGTGAGGAAGACTGGCCCTGAGCTAACATCTGTTACAAATATCCCTCTTTTTTTTTCTTTTCCCCAAAGCCCCAGTACGTAGTTGTATATCCTAGTTGCAGGTCATTCTAGTTCTTCTATGTGGGACGCCGCCACAGCATGGCCTGATGCGTGGTGTGTAGGTCCGCGCCCAGGATCTGAAGCAGTGAACCCCGGCCGCCGGAGCGGAGCATTCCAAGTGAACCACTCTGCCACCGGCTGGCCCAAGGATTCTATAACTTTTAACACCTTATATTACTTTTGTTTAGAGCTGTTAGGCTTTAAATTATTTGTAGTGAAGTAGTAAGATTTTCTTTCACAACTTGTTTTCTAAACTATCACCTGACCTTCAAGGGTAGGTGTACCAACGTCACCTGAAAATATGAAAGAGACCATATTAACCTGCACCCAGGAACAGCCTCCTAACACAGCAGAGAGCAAAGGCAGGAAGGAATTTCATCATCACGAAAAGAATGCGACTCCTTAGTGAGGCACTGGATACCCATTAATGAAATATTACAAAGATAAGCATCTCGGTTATGTTACCCTATTAACTCTATCAAATTATCTGGTTTCAAATATTAATCTTTTTTGATTAAAAAAAAACAAACCACAGTCAAGGAGCCAGGCTGATTTGGAGGACTATGCCACAAATCCAAACAGTCGTCTCTGAGGCTGAACACCTCGAGACTGTAAAAACCCCAAGCTCTCCTGGAGGGGCCAGGGTCCACTCATGGGGCATACATGCTTCTGATGGCTTACCCGCTCGCCTCAAAGAACACTATAGGTGAGTTCAGTATTTATAAGAGGTGCAAGAGTGCAAAGGAGAATTAATTCCAAGAAAAGAGAGTAAACTGCTTCAGTAAGGTTTACTGTTCACCAAGAAGGAGTTGTCTATTAACTCTGATCAGACATAAATGCAGACGGAGGAGGAGAACATTGAAAGGTGTCCTCCAAGCACTAAAATCCTATTCTTCCTCTCCTTCTCCTTACCTTTTTATAACATAGAACATCACGTCACCTTTTATGATTCATATTACAAACAGAAAACCACTCAACCAAACAAAACCACCTTCCTACTAAAAGTCAGGTAAATTAATGAGCAATTCTGCATGGGCATTGATTCTATTACCCCCACTCCTGCCGCTGAGATTCCTGTTCACGCTGTAACCAGAGGAGCAGAGTCTGCACATCGACTCTGCTGGTTAAACGACTCTGCCTATCCAGGTAAACTTTCGCCTCTATGCTCAGAACAGGACAACTGATGATAACTTCTGAAGAAGACGATGTCTTTTGACTACTGTATCAAAAATCCATGTGGAAATTGAGATATTTTTTAAATGTATTGTTTTAAAATGTCAACCGCCGTTCTAACTTGTCCTAGTTCACACTAATGGAAGGTTATGAAGTAACCACTTCCCCCCAGAAGCCAGAACTTTCACCTCTTCTGAGCAGGGGAATACCTCTCATAGATTAGGTAAAAACAAGGTCCTGCTGCTCGAATGACAGTCCAAGATTCCTGCCGTGCCAGTTCCTTATCTAGCCCTTCCACCTACCACAGCGATCCCTGAAAGCCAAGGCACTCACTGACTTCATCAGTTACCTGGAAGTCTGAACGCAGTGGTAAAAACAACCTGCATAAATATCGGTTTCTCAAACCAGCTTCAATTTGTTCCAAAGAACATGACAATAGAAATATGAGGAATATGATCACTAAATCTAAAATTCTGCCTATTCCAGACTAATTGAGCTTTTCCCAAGTGCAACTCGGTCATCATAGATGATCTTGTCTAAGAGGCAGAAGTAAGAAGGAAGTGCAAAGATCAGAGTAGTGCTTACGAAGGGGAACGATGATTTCGTATGTATACTCCAGTATTTACTAACTGGGTTTGAAAAGGGGCATTTATTCAGTCCATGTGAACGCCAACTGCAGAACATAAGATAAAATTGAACTTTCAAAACAAAGATAATGGATTTTCAAACCGCCACCAACCCCTAAATGCATTATAGTATTTCCTTCAAAAAGCCTTTCAAACAGTTTAGAAGGGGTTTACTATTCACGGCAGGCAGTACTTCAGTGCCAGCACAAATCTCCACATCAGGAGACTTTCTTTGGTTCATGTTGTCCAGGAGACTGGCCCCGGAAGCTATTTTATCTAAACAAGCTCCAGAAGGCATTGAGGAGTTGCAGGTATATCCATATGGATGAATAATCTCAGGAGATTTCATGTTTCTACTTATCATATATGTTCTCACCTTAGCAATTCAATTACATGATAAATGTAAAACACTACAGGAAACAAATCTCCTTTTATTTCCTGTCTTCCCAAGTTCGTAAGCTTGAAAAAACACTTTGCTTTAAATTATTTACATAAGATCTTTAGTGCATCAAACAGTAAAAGGATTCATCTCTAGAAAGCACAACATTAAAATCAGGAAAACAACATAGTCCAGCTAAGGGCTTTATTTTACTCAAGATTTTCTTTCAATGTTCTAACAAACACTAACGCAATTTAAACTACTCAAGAATATTCAATTGAAGTATTTTGCTAGAAAAATAAGCACTGAACATCTTATTCTAAGCTTTAGTGTTTACTGAAGAGCAGCAGTTTGGAGAAGAACATTTGTATGCCTGAACTATTAAATGTTTCAGTAATACCATAGTCATTTTCTCAGATTATGGGCTTTATAACAAAAATTTTAAGTTGAATATAGTTATTTAATAAGCTACAATGCTGAAAAACCCTACTTAACAAAGTCCCATGAAAACGTCTTAAATCTCGATAATCAAATACTGTATCATTAAGCCCCATATAAATTTCAGGGCAGACGATTAAATCAGGGCAAACATCTCCCTCCGTAGCTGTGTTTAAAGACCACAGCAAAGCTTGCATTTAGGACAGGCTTTGTTTATATCACTGTTTTGTTTTAGAGGTCACGCACAATCCATGGTGCCGTGGTCCAAGTGTTTTACATAATCGGAGTGTCTAAAAAGTGTTCTAAGTAAGTAATTTCTTTTCTCTCTCAAACGCCAGGCACCGTAGGATCAGCAACAGACCCTCATTTTTTTGAACTTATGTACAGGTCCTAGGCAGGCGAATGTATCATGTCCTGGGGGGGGAGGGGGGGGTCTTTCGGAGTGGAGACCACGGCACCGTCCTCTGCAGCGCGGGGCCGAGGAGGGCTTTCCCGGCCCAGAGGCCGGACAGGCACTTCTGCTTTCGCTTCGCGGGCCGCCCGGGGGAGAAATCTGGTCCAGCAGTGCACGCGCCACCTCGCCCTCCCCCGGCGCCGCCGAAGCGCGCGCCCCGACCCTCAAGCGGCCCCTGGCAGGGGTGGGGGGATCAAGCAAGCTCGCCGAGTGAGGGCGCGGGCGCGGGGCCGAGAGAGGAAGGCCGGGGACAGCCGCGGCCCTGCGGCCGGGGGCCCCTGCGCGGCCCGGATGTGCCGGTCCCCGGCGGCGGCCCCGCGTCCCTCGCCGCTCCTGCCCGCGCCCTCGGCGCGGCGGCCCCGCTGGGAGCGCAGCCATGAGGACGCCCGGGGGGCAGGGGGCGGCGGGGCGCGGGCGGCCGGCCCGGCGGGCCCTGCCCGAGGTGGCTTACCCTGGTGGCGCGTCCGCGCGCGGCCTCCCTGCGCTGGGGCTCCCTCCGCGGGCGCGGGCCTGGGCGTGCGGAGCAGGAGGGAGCGGCCGCGGAACCGGAGCCGGCGCCGGGGCGGGCGGGCGCGGTGTCGCCGGCCGGGGTCAGCGGCGCGCCATGGCCCGGCGCTGGCGAGGGGCGCGGGCGCGGGCGCGGGCGGGGGCCGGGCTGCGCGGGGCTCCGGGTCGGGCGGCGCCGCAGGCCCAGCGCTGGAGGCAGGGGAAGCTGTCAGCGCGCCGCCGGCCGCTCGGGTGGCGAAACCTCCTCTTCCTGCCCCGGGCCGCTGGTGCACTTCTCTCTCGCTCTCGCTCGCTCACTCTCTCACTTCCTGGCTGGAAATTCCCACTGACGTCGAGAAAGCAGACAGACAGACGGACACACGCGCGCACGCCGCGGGGGCGGGAGGTGGGCTCGCCGCGGGGGTGGGGGAAGCCCGCTCTCGTGGGGGCGCCGCGCCCCCGGCCCGCCTGGCCGCCCAGCCTGGCTCCCGGCGCCGCGGGGCCACCTCGGGGCGCAGGGCGAGGGGCGCGCGTTCGGCGGCCTGGCCGCCCGGGACCCCAAGCTCGCTCCCCGCCGCGCGCCCGCAGCCCGGAGGGCTAGAGCGGCTGGACGCCCCTGGAGGGCCTGCGGGGCCGCTGTCCCGGGAAGCGGGTGGCGCTGCGGCTGTTGGAGCCCCTAAGCACAGGCCCAAGCCTCTGGAGGGAGGGTGGGCCGGCACGGCGCCCAGCACGCTGTGTTTAAAAATAAATCCCGTCTATATGTTCCCTGTCAGTTGTCTCAGTGACGCTCCGATCTCCTCACAGACTAAACTGGAATTTCTCTGTCTTCGCTGACTTCGGTCCAGTGAGGTCTGAACATCTACTGTTTGTCGGTGAGATCTGAAATCTCCTGGCTGTGACTGTTATTCAGAACTTTCAACTGCAGGGCTCTATCAAGCCTTATGACAATACTGTGGATAGAGTTCAGTGATGGTGGTAGCAGCAGTTTGGGTTCGCAGATCATAAAGAAATCCTGATCTGGCAGAAGAGCGATTTTCTCTTTTTTTGGAGAGACTGCTCCTGGAGCTCACAGACAGACCTCTTGGTGACCACCGTCCACTAGCGTTTGAGCTTCTCTACGTGCCAGGCGCTGTGCTAGGCACGGGCTGGGGATCCCTTGGGGTACATTACCTCCTCGAATAGGAAACCTTGAGTTGATGTTGGTGTTATAGAGCTCATTGTCTCACTGCCGAGTTCAGTGACAACTGTGTAAATTTAACTTGAAAACATCAGTCATCACACAGTCAGTAGGCAGGGTTGCTATGGCATTAGATGGCTCCTTGCAAGTTCTGCGTATTCCTTTCATGCCCACTGCGCGCCCTCTCCTCTCCCTCCCCAAGGTTACCAGGATCTTCTTGGTGGAGTGTTGGGCAGCAGAGTAGAGATCCGTTTGTTGGAATCTGGGCTGAGTCTCTGCAGTGACCTCGGGACCAGCCGACAATCTGCAGTAGTCCTCCCTTGTTCAGGGTTCCACCTTCTGCAGTTTCAGTTACCCCAGGTCAACAAACATATCCTCTGCATCCAATCATCCATGTGGTCACGGCTCTGTGATGCTCCTTTCAACCTTTGTCAGAAGGTCAGTTAGTAGCCTAACGCCACTTTACAATGTCTACGCCGTTCCCCGCGCTTCCTCTCATCACGCAGGCACTGTGCCATCTCACATCATCACAGGAAGAAGGGTGAGCACAGTGCAAGAAGATGTTAGAGAGAGAGACCACGTTACAAACTTTTACTACAGTATGTTATAATTTTTCTATTTTATTATTAGTTATTGTTGTTCTCTTACTGTGGCTAATTTATAAATTAAACTTTATCACAGGTATGTATGTATAGGAAAAAACATGGTGTATATAGGGTTCAGTACTATCTGTGGTTCCAGGCATCCCTTGGGTGTCTGGGAAGGTCTCCCCCGTGGATGAGGGGGACTACTGTACCTTCGAGTAATTTCATTATCTCCAAGAGGCTGTTGAACAGCTGGGATTCAGGGAATTTATAAAGACTGAAGATAATGACTTTCTAGAAACCCTGTATTATTTCTGGAACATTGTTAGAAATTGTGCTAATATTACAGTTTAGTAAATTAATATACGGTTTATATAAAATTATTTTTGCTACTGACATGAGTATAAAGAGTGCGAACTCCCATGAAACAACAAAGTGTTAAGGGGAGTGGATTTTCCTTTATGGGGGTAGGTGTGAGCATGCATACTCTTCATCCTGCGGGGGTAGTAGCCCATTGCGGAAAGAATGGATGGTCAGGATCTTAGAAGAGTAGAGCTAACCTGACATATTTTGGGAACAAAAATCAAACAGTGTTAATTAATGAAAAGGATTAAATTAAATTTCAAATTCAAAAGTATCCCATCGAGTGAACTTAAAATTGGTGGTGGGCCGTTAAGCAGCCGTGTCAGATTTCTAGAGCTGCTGTGACAGCCCAGCACAGACTGGGTGGCTAAAAGCAACAGGAATGTGTTCTCTCACAGTTCTGGAAACCAGAAGTTGCTGGTAGGGCCCTGCTCCCTCTGAAGGTTCTAGGCAAGAATCCTTCCTTTGCCTCTTCCTAGCTTCTGGTGGCTCTCTGCAATCCTTGGTGCTCTTTGGCTTTTAGCTGCATCGCTCCAATTTCTGCCTGTCTTCGTGCGGCCTTTCCTGTGTCTCTCCTGTGTCTCTGTATCTGAATCGCCCTCTCCTTTCTCTTGTTATGACCAGTCATTGGTTTAGAGCCCATCCAATCCAATATGACCTCATCTTAACTCGATTACATTTATAAAGACCCTATTTCCAGATAAGTTCATGTTCACAGGTGCCTGGGATTAGGCCTTGAACATATCTTTTTGGGGGACACAATTCAGCGCACCACAGGAGACAAAACTGTAAAAGCCCCAGTCTGCTCTTTTTGGCTCACGGTTAATCTTCTGGTATTCCAGCTCTGTTTCCTGACACTTTCCCTACACCCTCTACATACTTGCTTCCAGGAATCTTTCTTACAAATTCCTCCACCCTAAGGTGTCAGAGGACATTTGCCATTATCAGGGTACAAAGAAAAAAAATGTGTGTGAGTGGAACTTCAGGCATCAAGATTATAGAAAGGGCAAGTTGTGTTGTGTTTGTCACTAAATCTTTGAAATCACACGAATTTCCCTTCTCATGAAGCAGAGTATTGGAATGTTGGTGTCCAGAGAGTTCTGAGTATACACTGACAGTGAGAAATTACATGGTGTATGAAGAGGATTCACAAATACAGACTCATGCATCTGAGCCTTGCAACCTGTTAGGATCCATCTTGGGGATAGAACAGAAGTGAATTGTTTTTCTGTAAAGTGTACAACATGCTTCGGGTCGTGAAGCCACCTCAACATGCTTAGAAACACTCAGGTCACAGTTCTTGGCTGTGGGAGCCAAGATGAAATGGGAAGACTTCGCTAGACTCGAAGTCAGGCTTGAGTTGGCGTCCTGGCTTAGCCTTGTACAATCTGTGTAAGTTTTGCCAAGTGACGGCTTGTATGAGCTTCAGTGTCTTCACCTCTGCAATAAGCGTAACATGATAGCTTATGCTGTGAGTGATTTAATAGCTTTATATAATGTTTTATATTATATATGTTGTATTGCTATGGTCTGAATGTTTGTGTCCCCTCAAAATTCATATGTTGAAGTCCCAACCCCCAAGTGATGGTATTAAGAGGTGGGGCCTTTGGGAGGTACTTGGGTCATGAGGACAGAGTCCTCCTGATTCGGATTAGTGCCCTTATAAAATAGACACTAAGAGCGAGTTCCTGCCTTCCGCCTGTGAGGACACAATGAAAAGTCTGAGACCTGGAAGAGGGCCCTCACCCAACCTGCTGGCTCCCTGATCTCAGACTTCCAGGCTCCAGAACTGTGAGAAATAAATTGATGTTGTTTATAAGACACTGAGTCTTTGGTGTTTTCTTCTAGCAGCCCAAGTTAGCAGACTAAGACATGTATATACACATACATATGTAACAACATATATGTTGTCCTATGTGCATATACAGCATATATGTTACATTATAACAACTCTACCTCGCAAAGGTCTAGACACAAAGGGAAGGTAAAAAATGTAAAAGGTCTACACAAATGTAACCAGTTGTTCTAAGAGAAAGGACTTGAAATTAATTTCCTCACAGGCTTAAGGAACATAAAGTCTTGCGCTGTTGACCACGGGGCAGGTACTCATCCTTGTGGCATCTCTCCCTATTGATAGCAGAGTATTTCATTACACCTTCAGTAGAGTGCTTGCCATACTCTAACTTGTGCTTGCACAGTTAGCGGGTCTTATTGAGAGAGCACTCAATTAGCCAAGTGAGTGGTTACAAAAGAAAAAGCAGATACAATCTCTACTCACAAGATAAAGCCAGGAAGAATGACCCCTTATATGGTAGGCAAGACGCAAGTGATTTGTACAATGGATTATCTCACCAAGAGTAAACCCAACGAGACAGGGCAAAGAAATCGTCTTCCTCTCAAGATTATATAGAGAATCCAGAATTTTGTTCCCTTGGCAATGAAGACATGCTGAAATGGAGACATCAATAAATTTAAAAGAAGAACGTCATTGATCTTACAGGTGCTACCATCTTTTCTACCAAATGAATATTTATGCATGACCATCACTGCCTTCAAAGAATTCACAGTACACAAAGGAGCGCATGTAATTATGTTACCAGGCAGAGTACAGTAATGCTTTCCTGGAGGGATAACACTTAGGCATAGGTGGGGAGAGAGATCACAGTGCTTGCAGCATTGCCTGGTGGTTAAGTTCTCGGGCTGTGGGATCTGGCACCACCTTCAAATTTAAAGCCAGTGTGTGCCTGATTGTGCTCTTCACAGAGAACCATTCACTCCTATTCTGCCCTGAGTAGCTGTGTGACGCTGGACAAGGTACATAAACTGTTGTAAGCCTCCTTTTTCTCATCTGTAAGATAGGATGATAATCATGCCCCTCTTACAGTGGTATTGCAAGAGTCAAATGAGACAATGTGCATGATGGACTGACCAAGACGCCAGATGCTCAGGAAACTCTCATTTATGTAGGTTATTATTATTAATACTGTTGTTTCTCAGAGGAAAAACCTGATGAGGAAGATAGCATTTAGTGAATGTTGGAATGGTGGATAAAATATGATGGCGAGGGGCCGGCCCCATGGCCAAGTGGTTAAATTCTCATTCTCTGCTTCGGCGGCCCAGGGTTTCGAGGGTTCAGATCCTGGGCACGGACATGGCACCACTCATCAAGCCATGCTGAGGTGGCGTCCCACATGCCACAACCAGAAGGACCTGTAACTAAAAATGTGCAACTATGTACCAGGGGGCTTTGGGGAGAAAAAGGAAAAATAAAATCTTAAAAATAAAGGATATGATGGTAAAATGATCAGGAGAAAGAAAACAGATAGATGAGAAGGCATGAAGTCTGGATTTAAAACACAGTTTGTAACAAAAAGACTTAGGAAGTGGAATTGTATGTTGTAAGGATTAATGTAAAAAAAAATCTAGATTTGTTCCCAGATACCTACAAGTCAACATTTTTTTTTTGTCTAATACCTTTCTAAAACATTCATAGCACTTAAAATATGTTCCATAATTAATAAATGTTCAAAAGGGCTAAGTATTCTTTTCTTAAAAAATATAAACTAAGGGAATGATGGTAACAGGGGAAAGACACATTGTTTCACTAAAGAATTGGCCATAAAAACATACCCCATACATGGAGAGACCCAGGAAGGAGGAGAGGGGGTGTAGTAGAGCCAGGATTTCAACCTAAGCAACTTGACATTTACCTTCAGGAGGCCAACATGCAGGTGGTGAGAGAGAAGTTGCAATCTGTGGAAGGCGTAGAAATCCTGGCATCATTTATCCTTTTCTTTGAGGCAGTAAAGAAGAAATGGAGTATCTATTTTCCTCTTTACGGAATCACAAAATAATATTCTTTTGCTGTCTCTAGATAGTAATCATCCTAGAATTTACCAACAGTATAACTGGGCAAAGCAAAGACTTTTTTAGCAAAATATGTCCTAAATAAATGAACTACTCAAGCACATTTTATGTGGTCCCCTCATAGTCTAGGTGAAAGACGACTTGTACTCCAGCTAATATAGTAGCAGAAGAGAGAATAATCTCTACCATCCATAGAGTACTTACTATTTGTGGCACTGTTTCCAGTGTATTCATATGATGTGGGATAAATAATACTGTTAGCTATTAAAAAAAATCGAAATCTCAGTGATTTAACATAATTAAAGGTTTAAAAGTTTACTTCTCTCTCACACAAAATCCACTGCAGAAGCTCCCGGCAGGGTGGCTCACCTGGGCGACTCTCCTCCAGGCAGCGACTCAGCTATCGTCTAACTTTGCCATCCTTGTGAGTTGCTTCCAATATTGCCTCAGAAAAGGAAGAGACAGCATAGGAAATGTATGTCTTTTTTAAACTGCCTTTGATTAAAAGTGACATAACACTTCTGCTCACATTCCCCACTTAGATGCCAGGGACCCACGAAATACAGTTTGGGGTGTTAGGAAGAGGAAATAGGTTGAGTGAGCATACAGTTAATAACTGCTACATGTGTATTAACTTATTTAATTCTCAACCAATCATATAAGATAGGTTTTTATCATCCCCATTTTTACAGATGAGAAGTTGAGTAATTTTCCTAAGGTTTCATAACTAGTAAATAGTAGAGGAACCAGGATTTGAACTCAGTTGATTTGGCTCTGGTGCCCATGCTCTTAATCACTACACTAAATTATTTATCCAATGAAAGGAAAAGGAGAAAAATGTAAGAGGTTTTCAGAAGATAGGATCAACAGGACGTGTTTACAGATTATATATGCAGTTTCAGTGAGAGGAATAATGAGAGAGAGCTCTGAGTTTTCTAGTCCGGGTGATTAGAAAGGTACCATGATAACTGAGATGGAATCTGTGAGAATCGGAGGCATTCACTTTTAGACATGGTAAGTATGGTAGTGAGATGGCTACGTGGAAAAGACTAGTGTTCAGTTGGAAATTCAAGCCTGATGCTCAGAGAGACGCAGGGTTGCACATCTAAATCGAGAGATAACCCCAAAGATGTGGTAGTTGTCATGAGAGTATTTCTAAAACATTAATGACCAAAGAGAGCTGGGAGAGAAGAGGATCAAGGACAGAAATTTGATGAATTACTTTATTTCTAGGATTGATGTGTGTGTGTGTGTCGGGGGTGAGTGGGGAGAGATGCTTAAAGGCTCCTGAGGTGCCATCAAAGGCAGGAAAGGCTTGGAAAACCAGAGAAGAGAGAATTTCTAGGGTCAGAGTGCTCAACAGTGTCAAACACTGCAGACAGTTGCTGGAAGGTGAGGATGAGGAGAGAGTTGAATTTGGCAATTATGAAATCCCAAGGGCCACAGGGGTGGTTGTGCAGCTAAGGGAAGAAACCAGTCTGTCCTCTGCTCACCATGCTCAGTCTGTTTGGAAGACAAGGGAACTTTATTAATTCTCAAAATGGCACTGATAGCAGCGGCTGTGGTCCTAAATTACTTTGTGGAGTAGTTTCAATATAATAATGAGAGCCAAAAACCAGATTACAAGGGGCTGAATGGGGAAATGGAGAAAGGAAGACAGTAAACGAAAAGAATCTCATAGAGTTTGGAGTGAGCAAAAGGAAGGGGAAAGAGAAGTCAGTGTGATTCTTCTTTTGTTTGACTAACATTTATGGAGTGCCAGAGTTAAAGGAAGGTTGGAAGGGTGGAGTGAGAGTTTAATGAGCTAATAGAGATAATAAGAGAAAAAAAATTAATGAAGGAGCAAGGTGTCAGAAGAAAAGAGAAGTGGGATGTGTAGAGGTAACAATCTAGGTGAAGGGACTCGGGGACAAGGCTTCCTGTGTGAGAACTGAGGAGGAAGAGGGAAGAGAAGACAAGCTCTGAGAAGAGGTGATTAGGCTGTAATCACCCGCTGAAATGCACTAAACCAAAACCAAGTATAACTACTAAAGTGGATTAGCTTGTTAGGGCTGCCATAACAAAATGCCACAGGCTGGGGGCCTTAAACCATAGAAATGAGTTTTACTCATGATTCAGGAGGCTGCAAGTCCAAGAACAAGGTGTCAGCTGGGTTTCTTCTCTCTGAGGCCTCTCTTCTTGGCTTGTAGATAACCATCTTCTCCCTTTGTCTTCACATCGGTCCATCATGGTGTCTATATCCTAATCTCCCCTTCTTGTAAGGACATCAGGCGTATTGCATTAGAGCCCACTCCCAAGGCCTCATTTTACCTTGTTGATCTCTTTAAAGACTCTGTCTCCAATAGAGTCACATTCTGAGCTACTAGGGGTTAGGACTTCAACATAGGAATGTGTAGGGAGGTGGGGGCACGATTCAGTCCTAACAGAGACATCTTCTTCTGATTTGCATTAGGACACAGAGCTAGAGGACCAACTCATCCCAATTTGTCCAGGACTATCCTGGTTTTATCACAGAAAGCACTTTGTCCGGGAAACCCTTAGTCTCCAGGAAACCACAGTGATTGGTCATGCTACATGAAGCCAACAAAACTGGTTTAAGTGAAATTACACTGGCTAATGGGCATCCTGTTGAGACAGCTGACAGTTACTTGTTTTTATGGAGGAGGTTTCTGTTTTCTGTAAGATTCTATATGGGGCTGATAAAGCTATTTATAAGTGATGGTCTGATGCTCATATGTATCTCTTTAATAGGATGAATATGACTTTGTACACATAAATCTCCTGACAAGCTTTTATAAAAATCTGAAAGAACTCATTGTGATAATAATATCCATTCTAATAGATCTCTATTTATCATATTGGCAGCAAGACTTTTAAGGAAAATATTATTAGGACTGGTTGAAGTGCAAATTCAAGCAAACGCTGCTTATCTGTTGACTATTTCACTGTTTCAATAATTTTTTAAAACTTTGGATTCAGTCCTCTTTAAAATTACGCTCATTTCATGTAAAGAAATTGCTTTAACAGCATTTCCATAGTCTTAACAGCTGATCTTTTCTGAGTGTGTGTGCACGCGTGTGTGTGTGTGTGTGCTGCTCAGCTGCAGGTCAGTGTGGTCAGATCTGCTGAAGCAGGGGAACCCTGAAGAGGTTTGGAATGAGACTGTGCGAGTGGCTAACCGCAGGGGTCCTGAGGCTGCAGCGCAGTGAGCTCCACAATTCTTGGGGAGGAAGGGGCTGCCCTGGCTGCAAGGCGGCCAAGTCCTACTCAGCTTCTCAGTGGAGTCTTTTTTGAACTCTGGAGTTGCCTCAGATCCTCCTCTCTTTGCTTCTCTAATACTGGGCCAGTGCTTTTAGCTCATCATATTGAATGGTATTGCACCGAGTAAAGGTTTGTTGTCAGCATTTAATTAATTTTGAATATAAAGAAAGCGAAAATTTCAAAATGTCATAAAATTAAAAAATAAAGCATATAAAAAGAAAAGCAAAGTTGCTCACTCTAAGTGGTTGAACTCACTCTGTGTATGAATCTGAGTGTGCACAGAAAACAGAGCGCATTCTCAACAGAGTAATTAATGAGACTTTAATGAAGGGATTATTCACAGGGCTGGGGGTAGACAGGGAAACCAATAAGGGATGGCAAAGCATCCCAGGGATAACAAGAACAGGGAGCCTTACCACTCCTGGGCCTGTAAGGGCAAGGTGGGAGGATGGTGCCTGGAACCAAGAAAGAACTTGTAGCTGTAGGAGAGTTTTAGACGAGAGCCGGACACTTCGCTAGAGAAACTGGCTACACACAACTCACCACAAGGCAGGGAGGGAGGCAACAGAATCTATGCCCCAACCTCTCCCTCCACCACTCACATCTCCAGTGTTTCCCGTTAAGGGGACCCAAATGAAAGCTAGAGGCACAACGCGGGATGGAGAGACGTGGAGAGTAGATCTGGAGGAGCAAATGCAGAGTATCAAGAACAGAACACAAATCCAAAATAACTATTACATATAAAAAAAGAAGAATTGAACTGGTCAATGGAAGTGCTACAGAGAACACATTGCAGGGCTATCACAGACTGTGACCTTAAATACTCAGCTGTCCAGTTCCTTTTTTTTTTTTTTGAGGAAGATTAGCCCTGAGCTAACTGCTGCCAATCTCCTCTTTTTGCTGAGGAAGACTGGCCCTGAGCTCACATTCGTGCCCATCTTCCTCTACTTTATATGTGGGATGCCTACCACAGCATGTCTTGTCAAGCGTTGCCATGTTGTCGGCACCTGGGATCAAAACCGGTGAACCCCAGGCCGCCGAAGAGGAACGTGCGAATTTAACCGCTGCGCCACCAGGCCGGCCCCTGTCCAGTTACTTTTAAAAGCCTGTTAGGTGGAAATCATAGACAGGAAAAAGAGTCTACCCTAAAGGAAGTGTGTGCCATCTACTCCCTCTTAAATTCTTGTCTTCTATCAAACTGGGTCAGCAGAAGGCTTCCTAAGTACCAGATTACGTTAGTCCATGGAAGAATACATTTTGGGGATTTGGACCTAAATTATTTCTAAAGCATTTCATCCACCTGGTCAGATGAAGTCACTTCTCAGTTCAAATTTTTCCAATGGCTTCCTTGATCACTCAGCACAAATACCAAAGTCCTTACAATGATCTAAAGAGCCGTTCATAGTCTTGCTGTCTGCTGACTCTCTGATTTCATCTCCTACCATTCTGCTAGTTACGCTCTCTGTTCCAGGAAAGGTCTCCTTTCTGCTCCTTGAACACACCAAGCGTACTGCCCCACGCGCATGCTTATGCGCATGCTGTTTTCCATGCTCAGATCACCCTTGGAATATCCATATGGTTCACCCCCTCACTTCCTTCAAGTCTCTGCTCAAATGTCCCCATATAAAATAGCAACACCAGTGCTTCACTCTCTGGAGTAGAGGTACAATTATATCTTAAGTTAGCAACGCTGTCAAGTCTAGTCACTTTTTTTTTTTAACGGCCAGTGCAATCTGGTTATATTCAAGTAACAAATCTTATATTTTAGAATTTCCTTTAGCGTCATTTGGTTGTAAGAATCTATATTTTATCATTGTTCTTAAGAGATTGTTTCATTGAATATGTAATTCTACTTTCTTTTTAGACATTAAAGATTTCATTCTACTCCCTTTAATTTTCATTGTTGCTTTCAAGAAATCAGCCTGGATCAGCCTAATTGCTGTTTTTCTGATTTCTTTTTTATTTCTTTTCCCAATTTCCTCGTGATGAATGTAGAATGTGGTCTACCTTTATATACCCTATTTAGATTTTATTGTTTGTTTATTTGTTTATTAAGGCTTCCTGGATCTCAGGATTTAGCATCTTTCAACAATTCTGGAAAATTCCTAGTCCAGGGGACCAGCCCTGTGGCTGAGTGGTTAAGTTCGCGCTCCGCTTCAGTGGCTCAGAGTTTTGCTGGTTCGGATCCTGGGTGCGGACATAGCACCGCTCGTCAGGCCATGGTGAGGTGGCATCCCACATGCCACATAGAAGGACCTACAACTGAAATATACAACTATGTACTGTGGGGATTTGGGGAGAAAAAGCAGGAAAAAACAAAAAGATTGGCAACAGTTGTTAGCTCAGGTGCCAATCTTTAAAAAAAATCCTAGCAATTATCTTTTCCAATATTGCCTCTCCTCCATTTTCTCTAGTCTGTTCTGGAATTTTAATTAGCCATGTGTCAGACCTTATTACTCTAACTTCTGTATCTCTTAATATTTCTTTATCTCTTTGGATTGAATTCTGAATAATTTCTTTAAATTTATCTTCTGGTTCACAAATTCTGTCTGTCTTCAACTAAATCTCATATGCTATTTAAAACACCAACTGAGGGGGCTGGCCCAGTGGCCGAGTGGTTAAGTTCGCGCGCTCCGCTGCAGGCGGCCCAGTGTTTCGTTGGTTCGAATCCTGGGCGCGGACATGGCACTGCTCATCAAACCACGCTGAGGCGGCGTCCCACATGCCACAACTAGAAGGACCCACAACGAAGAATATACAACTATGTACCGGGGGGCTTTGGGGAGAAAAAGGAAAAAATAAAATCTTTAAAAAAAAAATAAAACATCAACTGAGTTTAAATAATACATTGTTTACATTTCTTGAAACTTTATCTTTGGAAATTCTTTTTGCCTGTACTCTGGGTGCATTATTAACTTGGGAACACTTCAAATTAAATTCCCCACTTGAATGTTCTTGACCACTACATATAGCAGTGGTTACGAATTCTCAGGAGAGAATTTCTTCTCTTTTTACACAATGCCAAGGTCTAGACAGGCAGTTTCTCAGCTGTCCCCTTCTGCTTTCATTTTGGGGAATATATGAATTCCTGACTTTCATGCAACCTCAGCAATGCATTAGTTTTGGAAATATGTTATGCAGCATTTCAATCAGTTATTTCATTTTAGTTATTTTAGTCAGGAGGAGCACACTGTGAGAAACACATGGAGTTATTACAAATTTTTTAAATGATTTTTTCTCTAGTTATAGCATTTATCATATACTTAACTGTTAATCTGTTAACCTTTAATTATATCTTCTTGAGTAATTTTGTTGCTTGACAAAAAAGTTTTCATCTGACTCTTCCAACAGTTCTGTGGAGTGAAACGTTATTTGAAGCGCGTACCTTGGTTTTCCTCTCCTGCTTGCTGGTACTGCTAGGGCAGGTTGTTCTTTTCTATTTCCTGCTCAGACCTCAGGCTTTGTATGCACTGACCTGTAACACAGGTGAAGGAGTTTGGGTCTCATGCAGTGGCAAATCTGCAAGGGGGAAAGTTTCCGCTCTTGTGGGCTGGTGATGAACCAGCTGTCAATCTGTCAACATCTAGCTGAAGCTTTGGATGGCAGCCTCTCTTCTCCCAGATCTCTGGGTACAAGTCAGGACTTGTTCCTAGCCGCAGGGGCTAGGAGCAACCCACCTCACAGGTGCAGCTCTCTGTATTATCTGTCATCAGCTGGATTAGATCAAGCCTCACAAAAACAAACAAATAAACACATAAACAAGCACGCGTAGCTCTTTCTTAAAGGGATGTGTAGGCTTCCAGTAATATCTTTCACTGGGAACCATGAAATTCAGAACTTTGCCTTAGACATGGGGCTTTTGTTTGCCCCAAACAAAAGAGAGTGAGAGTGTCTTTCCTTTCAGAGACCCTGGAGCCTATGACCTCCAGGACGCCACCCAGGTGTCCCTACATACCTGCTCCAACTTTTTTCTTGTTTGGAGAAGTAGTTTTCAGGGAGTTGGGAGGGGAGATTTGGGGACCTGGGCTCAGTTGCCCGTTTTCTCACGATGACCTCTGAATCACATGTCTCCTGTTAGTGGCCAGGAGGGTCTGTCTCCTGAAAGACATGAACCAAGAATGCCAGAGAGGTGGTTTGCTAAGGGGAAATTGGAGTGCTACTATCAAAAGAAGGAAAAAGGATGATGGGAGAGCATAAACATCTGCCAGCTCCTATCCTGCAGTAACTATAAGCCTTATACACAGTAGATAAACATAGATTGAGAGTTTAAAAAAATAGATGTAATTTAATTAGATACCAGGAATAGAATTCCATTCTGATTGCTTATTATAAATTGCTAATATGATTCTCAAATGAGAATATGCCTGTCTTGGTTAGGATGCTTTTCACTGCAAAGTATAGAATCTTGAGTGAGAATGACTTAACCATTATGGAATATTATTAGGTCATGTGGTGGAAAATCCTTAGATAGAGAGGACTTCAGATTCAATGCAATCAGGACTTTGACTCTGTTCCTCTGAGAGGCATCTGTTTCTGCTTTTCTGTCTCTGTTAGCAATCTCCTCATGCGGCCTCTCTTCTTGGTCAAAAGGTGGCTCCCAGCTATAGCATGGACAGCATACTTTCTTTTTCACATTGAGAGATTGAAAGAGAGAGAGATTAGAGATCTTCTTATGGCTCTTTTAAGATCAGAGAACATTCCAAGAAGCTTTCAGCAACCTTGTCTTTGACTCTCCTTGACCAAAATTGGATCATGCACACATACTTTTTAAAATGACGCTACTGAGTTATAATTGACATACAACAAGCCACACATATTTAAAGTATACAATTTGATAAATTTTGACGTGTGTATATACCACCAATCGTCACCACAATCAAGATAGTGACCGTATACATGAGCCCTAATGTTTCTTCATGTCCTTCGGTAGGCCCTCATTCCTACCCCCCCATCCCTGAACAACGACTGATCTGCTTTCTATCACTACAGATTCGTCTGCATTTCCTAGAGTTTTATATACATAGAATCATTCAGTATGTAATCTTTTTTATCTGATTTCTTTCATTCAGCATGATTATCTTTAGATTCAATCTATGTGGTTCTGTGTGTCAATAGTTCATTCGTTTTTATAGTTGAGTAGAATTCTGTTGTATGGATAAATCACAAGTTATTTATTCATTCCTCTGTTGGTGGACATTTGGGTTGTTTCCATTTTGGGGCTATAAAAATAAAGTTGAAACATGTGCATATAACCGTTAGCGTGGACATGTACTTTCTTTGCTCATCAGTAGATCCCCGGGAATGAAATGGCTGCCGTACATGGTCAGCACACAGATAACTTTTTAAGAAGCTGTAAACTGTTCTCCCAAGAAGGTTCTATTACTTTATGTTCCCGTCATCAGCTTATGAGAATTCTTGTTCCATCATATCCTTGCAACACTTGGTATGGACAATCTTTTTAATTTTAATCATTCTAATTGTATGTGTAGTGGTTTGCATTGCAATTTACTTTGCGTTACTCTAATGTCTAATGGTGAAGAACATTTTTTCACATGCTTAATTTTCCACTTGATGAAATGTATGTTCACATATTTTGTTCATTTTCAGTGGGTTGTTTGTTTTCTTATATTGAATTTGGAGTTTGTTTTATATTCTGGGTAAATGTCTATATGATTTACGAGTATTTTCTTCTAGTCTGTGAAGCTTGTCTTTTCATCTACTTTTGAAGAGCAGAAGGTTTTAATTTTGACGCAGTCTAATTTGTCAATTGTTTTCCTGTGTTGTGGTTTCTTTTTTTTTTGGTAAGGAAGATTGTCCCTGAGCTAACATCCATGCCCGTCTTCCTCTCTTTTGTATGTGGAGTGCTGCCACAGCGTGCTTGACAAGCAGTGTGTTGGTCTACGCCTGGGTTCCACACCCACAAATCCCAGGCCGCTGAGGTGGAGCATGCAAACTTAACCTCTGCAGTGTTGTATCCAAGAACTCTTTGCCTATTTCAAACCCGCAAAGATTTTCTCCTATGTTTTCTTCTAGAACTTTTTTAGTTTGAGACCTGAAATTTAGATCTATGATACATTTTGAGTTGTTTTACATGTAGTCTTTGTTTAAAAAAATGTGGATATCCAATTGTTTCAAGATCATTTATTGACAGGGCCGGCCTGGTGGCGGAGTGGTTAGGTTAGCGCACTCTGCTTCCACGGCCCAGGATATCGCTGGTTCAAATCCTGGGCGCGGACATGGCACCACTCATCAGGCCACGCTGAGGCGGCATCCCACATGCCACAACTAGAAGGACCCACAACTAAGAATATGCAACCATGTACCAGGGGGGTTTGGGAGAAAAAAGAAAACCTTAAAAAAAAAGATCATTCGTTGAGAAGACTGCTTTCTTCACTGAATTGCCTTTACAACTTGTCAAAAATCTGTTGTTTCTATACATGTGGGTCTGTTTCTTGACTCTCTATTTTGTTCCATTGATCTTTTTTCTATCTCTATGATAATAGCATACTTTTAAAATTATCATTACAATAGCTTTATAATGAATCTTGAAATCAGTCAGGTAGGGTTAGTCTTCCAACTGTCTTCTACTTTTTCAAAGTTGTTTTGACTGTTCCAGGTCCTTTGCATTTTGGTATGAATTTTAGAACCAGCTTGTCAATTTCTATAATACTCTGGAATTTTGGATTGCATTAAATATGTAGATCAATTTGGGGAGAACTGGCATTTTAATAATAGTGAGTCTTGTGTTCCATAAATAAGGCATATGTCTCCATTTATTTAGATAATCTTTGATTTCTCTCAGCAATGTTTTATAGTTTTCAGTCTTTAGAACTTTCACATTTTTTGTCAGATTTATCCCTTACTATATATATTTTTCATGCTATTTAAATGGTATTTAATGTTTAATTTCAGTTTTTCATTACTAGTACATGGAAATACAATTGATTTTTTGTTTATTGATCTTATATTCTGTCACTCTGATAAACTCACTTTTTAGTTCTAGCAGTTTTTTGTTTTTGTTTTTTGTAGATTCCATTGGATTTTCTACACAGGTGATCATGTCCTCTGTGAGTAAAAGGAGTTTTACTTCCTTTTTTAACCAGGATACCTTTTGTTACTTGTCTTGCCTGATTGCGCTGGCTAGAATCACCAGGACAATGCTGAATAGAAGTGGTGAGAGGAGACAGCGTCGTCTTGTTCCCGCTTTCAAGGGGAAAGCATTCCATCTTTCACTATTAAGCATGAAGTTTGCTGTAGGTTTTGTAGGTGCCCCATGTCAGCTTAAGGGAGTTCCCTTTTATTCCAACTTTGCTCAGAATTTTTTTATATCATGAATGGGTGTTGGATTTTATCAAATGCTTTTTCTGCATCGAGATGGTCATCTGGTTATTAATATATTGAAATACATTGATTTTTGAATATTAAATGAACCCTGCATTCCTGGGATAAGTCTCACTTGTTATTATATATCATCTTTTTCGTATATTGTTGAATTCAATTTACTAAAATTTTGTATAGAATTTTTGCATGTATGCTCATGAGGGATATTGGTTTGTGGCTTTCTTGTAATGTCTTTGTCTGGTTTTGGCTTCAGGGTAATGTTAGCATTTTAGAATGAGTTGAAAAGTGTTTCCTCCTCTTTGATCTTTTTGTGTGTATTTGTGTAGAATTGGTATTTTTTTTCATAAATGCTTAATAGATCTTATTAGTGAACACTTCTGGACCTGGAGTTGTCTTTTTTAGTTTGTTTGAGGAAGATTAGCCCTGAGCTAACATCTGCTGCCAGTCCTCCTGTTTTTGCTGAGGAAGACTGGCCCTGAGCTCACATCTGTGCCCATCTTCTTCTACTTTATATGTGGGATGCCTACCACAGCATGGCATGCCAAGTGGTGCCAAGTCCACACCCGGGATCCAAACCGGCGAACCCCAGGCCGCCGAGGCGGAACATGTGCACTTAACCGCTGCGCCACCGGGCCTGCCCTTTTAAGAAAGTTTTAAACTACCAAGTCAGTTTTTTTAGTAGATATAGGGTGTCTTGCAAAGAACTTGCCTTTCCATCTAAGTTGTTTTATATTTATAATCATAAAGTTGTTCGTAATATTTTCCTTATTATCCTTCTTAGAGGTTATACTTTTTATTTTGAGAAAGCTGTAGATGCACATGGAGTTGTGAAAAAGAATACGCAAAGATCCAGTGTACTTTTTAACCCAGTTTCCCCTAATATCTTGCAAATCCATAGCAACATTACAGCCAGGATATTGACATTGATACAGTTAAGATACAGAACATTTCCATCACTAAAAGAGATCCTTCATGTTGCTCTTTAATAGCCATATGCACTTCTCTCCTTCCTCCGTCTCTTTGTAAGCCCTGGCAATTACTAATCTGTTCTCTGTTTCTATAATTTTGTTCCATTAAGGATGTTATATAACTGGAATCATACAGCGTGTAGCCTTTTGGAATTTTTTTTCACTCAGCCTAATTTCCCGGAGATTCATCCAGGTGATTGTGTGCATGAATAGTTCATTCCTGTGTATGGCTGAGTAGTAATCTGTGGTATGGATGTTCCAGTTTGTTTACCAACTGAAAGACATCTGGATTGTTTCTACTTTTTGGTTGGTACAAATAAAGCTTCTATAAGCATTCTTGTATAGGTATTTGTGTGAAGATAAATTTTCATTTCTCTTGGATAAATGCCCAGAAGTATAATTACTAGGTCATATGGCAGTTGCATGTTTAATATTTTTTATGAGGAAGGACTGTATTTATTGATAGGAGAATATCTCTGGGATATATATTTTTTATTTTATTGGGGTCATATTGGCTTATAATATTGGTCTCACTCATACATCGAAGATAAACAAACACATAGATAAGGAGAATGGATTAGGAAGAGGGTAGTGGAAGGGTGAAAGGCGTAAAAGGGCACAAATGTATGGTGACGGATAAAAACTAGATTATTAGTGGTGAACATGATGCAGTCTATACAGAAACCGAAATATAATACTGTACACCTGAAATTTATGCATGTTTAATTTTTTAGGAAACCGCTAAACTGCTTTCCAGGGTAGCTGTACCATTTTACATTCTAACCAGCGATACCTGAGGATTCAGTTTTTTCACATCCTCGCTAGCATTTGATGTTGTCACTATTTTTTATTTTTACCATCCTCATCAGTGTGTTGTGATATTTCATGGTGGTTTTAATTTGTGCATTTTCTTCCTGCTTTTTCTCCCCAAATCCCCCCAATACACAGTTGTACATTTCAGCTGTGGGTCCTTCCAGTTGTGGCATGTGGGACGCCGCCTCAGGGTGGACTGATGAGCGGTGCCATGTCCGCGCACAGGATCCGAACCAGCAGTACCCCGGCCGCCGACGTGGAGCGCGTAAACTCAACCCCTCCGCCACGGGCCGGTCCCTTGTGCATTCTTAAGGGCTAATGAAGTTGAATATGTTTTCATGCACTTACTTGCCATCTATTTATCCTCTTCAGTTAAGTTTCTGTTCATGTCTTTTACCCCTTTTCTAACTGGATTGTTTAGTTGTTTACTTTGAGTTTTGAGAGTTCTTTGTATACTCTAGCGCTCGTCCTTTGTCGCTGGTGTGGCTTGCACATATATTCCTCCAGGCAGTAGCTTGATTTTTCATCCTCTTAACCAGGTCTTTTTCCGAGCAAAAGGTTTTAATTTTGATGAAGTTCAACGTATCATTTTTTCCTTTCATAGATTGTGCTTTTGTGTCAAGTCTAAGACTTCTTTACTTAGTCCTGAAGATTTTCTCCTATGTTTTTAAAAAAAAGTTTTATAGTTTACATTTTACATTTAAGTCCATCATCCATTTTGAGTTAATTTTTAACTTAAGACAAGGTTCATTTTTCTGCCTATGGATATCTAATTGTTTTAGCACCATTTATTGAAAAGGCTATCTTTCTTCTACTGAATTGTTTGTGTACCCTTGTCAAAATCAACTGTACAGGGGCTGGCCTGATGGTGCAGTGGTTAAGCGACATGTTCCCCTTTGGAGGCCTGGGGTGCGCGGGTTCGGATCCCAGGTGTGGACATGGCACCACTTGTCAAGCCATGCTGTGGTAGGCGTCCCACATATAAAGTAGAGGAAGATGGGCATGGATGTTAGCTCAGGGCCGGTCTTCTTCAGCGAAAAAAGATGATTGGCAGTAGATATTAGCTCAGGGTTAATCTTCCTCAAAAAAACAAAATCAACTGGACATATTTCTGTGAGTTTATGTCTGGGTTCTCTATTCTCTTCCATTGATCTGTGCGTCTATCCCGCTGCCAATAGCCCGCAATCTTGATTACTTTAGCTATAAAATGTTGTGAAATTGGGTAGACTGGTTCCTTCCACCTTATTCTCCTTTTTCAAAATTGTTTTCACTATTCTAATTCCTTTGCCTTTCCATATATATTTTTAAAGTAATAATGTCCTTTTATTTTTGCTATTCTAGTTCCTTCATCTTTCCATTATATTTTAGAATAATTTTGTCTATATCTACTAAAAGTTTTGCTGGGATTTTGATAGAAATTGCATTCAAGTTTATTAATTTGGGAAGAATTGGCATATATAGTATGGTGAGTCTTCCAATTCATGAACAGAATGTGTCTCTCCATTTATTAGCTTTTCTTTGATTTTCTTTGATTTTCATTGGCATTTTGTAGTTTTAAGCATATACATCCTGTACATGTTTTATCAGATTTACACCTAAGCATTTCGCTTCTTTTGAGAGATTGTAAAATGCATTACATTTTAAATTTGTGTCCATGTGTGCATTGCTAGTATATAGAAATACAATTGATTTTTAAAGGTATATCTTATATCTTGTGACCTTGCTGAGCTCACTTATTAGTTCTAGGACTGTCTTTGTAGATTCCTTGGGATTTTCTGTGTAAATGATCTTGTCATCTGCAAACAGGGACAGTTTTATTTCTTCCTTTTTGGACTGTATGCCTTTTATTTGTTTTCCAGCTTTATTGCACCAGCTAGAACTTGTAGCACTATATTGAATAGGATATGGTGAGAATGGGCTTCTTGCCCTGTTCCTGATCTTAGGAGGAAAGCATTCAATCTTTTGCCGTTAAGTATAATGTTAGTTGTAGGTTTTATATAGATGCTCTTTATCAAATTGAGGAAGTTTTCCTCTATTTCTGTTTTCCTGAGAGGTTTTTTTTTTTTGTTTTTTTAAATCATGAATGGGTGTTGAATTTTGCCAAATTCTTTTGCTGCATCAGTTGATATGGTTGTGTGATTTTTCTTCTTTAGTCTTTTACTGGTGGATTACCTTGAATAATTTTTGAATATTGAAGCAGACTTGGATCCCAGGAATAATTCCCACTTGGTAATGGTATATAACTCTTTTTAGATATTACTGAATCTACTTGCTAAAATTTTCACATCTATATTCATGAAAAATATTTATTTATGGTTTTCTTTTTTTACAGTCTTTCTTTTGGTATCAGAGTAACACTAACTTCATAAAATGGATTAGGAAGCATTCCTTTCTCTTCTGTTTTCTGGAAAAATTGTGTAGAATTAGTCTTAATTCTTCTTTCAACTTTTGGTAGAATTCTCTAGGGAAATTCTCTAGGCTTGGAGATTTCATTTTTGGAGTTTTAAAACTATGAATTCAATTTTGTTACTGGTTATAAGACTATTCAAACTATCCGTTAAGAAATAGGTTGAGAGAGTTGTGGTCATTTGCATTTTTCAAGGAATTGATCTATTTCATCTAAGTTGTCAAACCTATGTGTGTAGAATTGCTCCCTATTACCTTTTGGTGTCGTCGGGATCAATATGATGTTCCTGTTTCATTCCTGACGTCTGTTTGACCCCTTGGATCACAGTTTGTCATGGGTAAAATGAGAGGCTTTAACCAGCTGAGATCGCTTTATCTCTAAAGACCTACCACACTGTCAGCAACTGTGGTTCAGAAGCACAAATGCTGTCTCATTTTAAGGGGATATTTATTTCTGGTCTCCTTCTTATAAAGCACTAACGATACATTTGAGATTGGATTTCAAGGTCTTACAACAATACTTTAGAGGTTGTTTAGAGTTTAGATTCCTAAAAATTAACAACAAAGAAGTGGTAAAGTATTAAAAAGTTGCACTTTTAAAATCAGTTAATTTAGAGAATAATCTCTTTTATTGTTTCATAGAGATGACACAGTCATTTGTTCCCAATAACTCTAAATCTGGGCTTTAACTGAAAGAACGTGGAGAGTAAACTGTGCTCCCTCAAACAGTTAGCATCTTTTTATCAACAAGCTTAAATCCTGCCGAAGGAAGGAAGCTGAATACAGGAAATAACTCATGTAATGACGTGAAGCATTGAAAAAATATATCTCTACCATCAGAACTGGCATCACAGACTCAAAGCAAACATAACTCTATGCAGCTATTAACGCCAGATCAAAAACTTTGTGTCGATTTGCCTGAATTAGTTGTACTATCAATTGTTTTCTCATTTTCTCTTGTATATATCACTAGTGATATTTGTTGGCAATTTGTGTGGCTTGTTATACTAAAATTTACATGGAGAAAAAAGTTCAATTGTGGTGGTGGTTGTGTTTATACAGCCGTAGGATGCTTTGCGAGGCGACGCATTGTCTTGTAAGAGAGTATGGAGATTGGAGTCAAAGCCATCTGATGATGAACCTTTGGCTACAACTTATTAGCAGTATGATTTGGGAAAGTTATTTAAACTCGCTGAACTTCAATTTCCTCACGAAAAGTGAGATTAGTAGTAAGTATCGTGTAGTATCATGAGAATTAGAAAAAATGTATGTGAAGTAGCCACCACAGTGCCTGCCTGATAATAAATACTCACCAGGTGGTAGCTATCGCCCATTGCTCTGCAACAATAATGACAATAATAGAAATGATGAGAAGAAAGAGAAATAAAATAAATTAATTTTCAGTGTCACTTTAGATATTGAACTAGAGTTTTAACTTCAAAGGCATCTGCTAGCAGTTACTGTTTCAGGAACTCTCTCAATTCCTCACAAAACATTCAGGAAGACACAGAAAAGGATGAAAACCAAGCTTGACAGCTTTTTTCAGGTTATTCAAAGAATAATTACAACTTACAGTCATGCTCACAATTTGTGACAGAATGGGTGGTTTTGTTTTCTTTGTTTTTTATTCTTTTTCCTCTGGAAATGGAATAAACCTCTTACCCTGAAAGCAGTTGGAGAAACCTACTATCTGCTCAATTCCCAAAAAAAATTTACGTTCTGTACCACTGGATAAAAGGTAGGGAGGATTGTCCCTCTGTAACCAAGGCATTATTTTTGAGGCATTCAGAGGATGGCTCCTACCCTGATCCCAACCTCCTTCCTGTTGCATTGGCATCTGTCCTCCTCCATTTTGAAACGGCAGCCTTCATAGAACCGTTTGGAAACAACTGGACAGGATACGTGGAGCTTCGGTGATTGTGTCAGGCAGAGGGCAGTGAGGACAAGGGTGTCCCGTTGTATGGAGAGAAGCACGGCCCTGACAAGAAGGAGTGCAGTCAGAACAGATCTTGGGGCACACTGGCTGCGGATTGTGTGTATTCTGTGGGGTGAGGGGGTCATAGCGATTGGTAATCTAGGTCTGAGAAGACCCCAGCTAGAGCATTTGAGATTTGCATATCAAGTTACCTCCCAGAAATAGCAAGAAGAAGTAATTCTACTAACTTCAAAGAAGAGATTGAGGTAGGATCACGGACAAGTAAGAGTCTATTGGCATTTATAAGTACAGGGAAAAAAATCTTCCTTGTTCGATGGAATTAGAAAAAGAAAAGACAAAAATTAGTGTGTGCTTTTAAAAAGACCAGGAAAAGTCAGCCCTGATGGCCTGGTGGTTGCACTTTGGTGCACTCTGCTGCAGCGCCCCGTTGAGCTCCCGGGCATGGAAGCACTCTACTCATCTCTGGTGGCGGCTCACATTAAAAAAACGGTGTGGGGGGAGATTGGCAACAGACGTTAGCTTAGGGTGAATCTTTCCCAGAAAAAAAAAAAAAAGAAAGAAAAAGAAAAAAGGAAAGACAAGAAGAAGCTCATTTTTTTTTGTTGAAGATTCAGAAGGATTGCATATTTTGAAAATGATTTACTACTAGAACCAGGAGAACGTTTTGGAAAACTTTTCAATAGAGTCATTAAAATGCCAGGAGAGATAGTCTTTGTGAAATTGCACCGTAAAACTGAAGAAGAGAATACGGATTAACCTGAGAGACGGCATGTGAGACGTGCTAAAGAAGTGTGCTGGAGTAGACTCAGACCGAGGTGTGGAAACTGTCAAGAAAATGAAAAATCCAATAGAATCCACAGCAACAGTGCGGTCAGTAAAGGCAGACTTGATTTAACAGAAAATGTAATCAATGTTGTGGCAGAATTATTTGAAAAAAGGTTTTCCAGAATGTAAGGGGAGAATAAAAAATATGCACGGGATGATGGTAGGACTAAAGGATAGAGAACAATGATCCATATTAAAAATTATAGGTTTTCCCGTGGCCCAGTGGTTGAGTTCTCGCGTTCTGCTTTGGCAGCCCAGGGTTTCGCTGGTTCGAGTCCTGGGCGCAGATATGGCGCTGCTCATCAGGCCACGCTGAGGCAGCGTCCCACATGCCACAACTGGAAGGACCCACAACTAAAAATACACAACTATGTACCGGGAGGCTTTGGAAGGAAAAGGGAAAAATAAAATCTTTAAAAAAAAAATTATAGGTTTTCAGCGTAGGAATCAAGCACAAATCAAAGATTAAAAATTGGAGAAAACCAACCAACTGACCAATGCTTCTGTGAGCAGGAAAAAAAAGCCCTAATGCTATTGTTCCTTTAAAAGGCTTATCATGTTACAAAGAAAGTGAGCAGAGAGAGAAGCATCATATCTTGGCAAAATTTTCAATTTTAAGGATAAAGAAAAATAATTTAAAAAATGTTAATATAATCATTTTGAAATAAAACATGTTTACCTATGAAACAAAAGTTGGAAGACTTGTGGAGAATTTTCTTTCACTGCAGTTAGCAGTTCACAATGGAATCTCGCCTACAGAGTTTTAAAGGGATAAAACTGTGCCCCAAGAAGTCTATATCCACTCAGGTTTTTGTTTATCTGCAAAGGCAGCAGGAGGACACTTTAAAAAAAATACATCATGGCTAAGAAAACATACCATCCACATACTTTTGTTAAAAAAATTACTTGAAGACATATTTCAGATGACAGAGAATTTAATCAAAATTTAAGAATGCATTGTTATGCTATGAAAAGACTTACAGTGTGCATTGAAATATTTCAAATATAAAACTAGGTGTATTAGGCAGGGTTCTCCATGGGAGAAGAACCAGTAGGAGAGACATATATATATTATGGGGAACTGGCTGATGTGGTTATGAAGGCTGAGGGTCCCAAGATCTGCAGTCAGCCAGCTGAAGACCCAGGAGAGTCAATGGTGTCATTCCAGCCCGAGTCTGAAGGCCTGGGAACCAGAGAGGAAGGATGATATGATATGATTATGATAATCCACTGTCATTCTCTAAGATCTGTCTTCTGCACAGGCCAAATAGGCAACTAGAAGGGGGTGTGGTGGGAATCACCACCCTGCATCTTTCAAGTCGTCAATGGTGGCACTAATCTCTATAGTCCCTTCAAGAACGTGTATTGCCTTTCTTTTACTCTATTCCTAGGCAGAGGCAGTTCTAGTGGCTTCCGCTTGGCCTTTCTCACCATAATAACCCTCACTGCACAGGTCAGGGAACCAATGTGTAGATTCTGCCAGCAGGTAAGTATGTCTATTCCAGTTATTTATGCTGAACCTGGGGAAATAACCATGACGTGAGTTCAGAGGCTCACTGGACCCATTGCAAGATGGACTTGAGCTAAAACTCCATTGATCACCTGACCTCCATAAGTCCCTACTCCGACTGGTGGACCTCAGTGATGTTTGGGTCTCCTGGGATCAGCGTCAGTTCCCAGGACATCAGTTCCCAGTGCCCAGTAGTCCTCCAAAGCTCTGATTATTTCCTTTTCCCCAAAGCACAGTCACCCTTGTAAGGGGCTATAGGTCCCCTTGGGGAAGGCTAGGAGAAAGATTAATAGTATAAATTTTGGCAGCATACCAGAGTCCTTCCTGAGGGGACCAGGCCTTCCCTTCATTCCGTGGGTTCTGGGTCTGTAGATTAGCTCAAGTTTAGGGATGGATTGAGGGACAGTGACCCTCTGTTTTTGTGATTCAAATTTACTTGACCTTTGAACTTTTCTGCTTATGCAGATCAAGTAAGAATTTAGTAGGCTTCCTGTCTATTTCACGTCTAGGAACACCATGATCACTAGTCAATGCCATAGATGTGTGTGATTCAGACTATTTTAGTTGCTGCATTGACTGCTGTCCAGTACAGTAATCATGCCCGCTTTGCCTTTGGTGGTTGAGTGCTGCCACTTGGCCCCTGCCACCCTGGGTTCCATTTGTTCCCACTGCATTAAGTTTTCCCAATTCAGTGGCTGCAGTTCCCTCTGTGAAGTCTGGCCCACAGAGAAGAGCAACCACAGAGCTCTTCAAGGATGCTGAGCTCCCTTCACAAATTTACTTCTACGGTCGTGGTGAAAGTATGTCTTCTGGGCCCTCCCAGGGTGGGCGAGTAGGTCTTAAATGAATCCACTCTAACGTTCCAATCTCCCTGAGCCCTTGAGTGCCTTCCTCCACGGTAAACCAAGGCAGGTCTGGCATTTCCAGCTTGCTCACCGTGGGCCACCTTTTGGTCCATGTTTCAGTCAACCAACAACACAAACTGTAGAGCCCTTTCTAACTCTCCGAGCTGCAACATGAAATGCAGAATTTTGCTTAGTGGGCCCATGTCAATAAATTCAGCCTGACCCAACTTTACGTTCGTTCTGTCATAACCCTGAATCCTTAGTTTCCATTCCCACACAATTTCGCCGTATTACTGTCTGGATAAATTAGAAAACGCACGTAGTTCTTTTGGATTGTGGCGCATCTCCTCAAAGGTCATACTTTGTACCTCACCTTGAGGGGTTGCTGGCAGTCAGTTTAGTGTTCAGTCTAGAAGCAGAGAGGATGGCGAGGATGGGTCTTGAGGAGAGTAAGCATTGTCTTGCCTGGCACCTGCCTTAGGGGAGGCCATCACAGTCTCCTCAGGCGATGCAGAGTTAACCCCCTCAGATGGGGGTGGAGAGGCCACTACCACTGGGGGTAGGAAGGCTGCTTCCACTGGCAAAGAAAACTCGTCAGAATTTAGGGGCTCAGTGCCTCCAGCTTTATCTGGGTCTTCTCAAGGTCCCCATTCCCATTTACAGAATCTCATTCTTTTCCAATCAATGCCCTCACTTTAACAGTAGACACCCAGTAAGGCTGGGGGTTCAACTTGTGTGATAATTCAGCCAGTCAAGGATGAGATTCTGTGTTTGGTTTTCAGCAATTTCAGCCCCACTTATCTGTAGGAGATAAGGGTCTCTGTCAGGTCATTTGTGCGGCATTTGAGCTGGGAATCTGAATCCCTGAGTTCATCCTTTTCTTTCAACACTTTGTTCAGTGATATTAGGATCAATCAGCCAATCTCATTATATTTGGTAGTTTCTCAAAAAATTTGAAAATATATAGACAGTCATTCAGCTCTTCTTATAAGTGGTTGATTAGGAGTATCTGACAGAGATGTTTGCGTATCTCCATTGGCAGACCTTGCTGTGGGCTATCAGTGCTCTCTTTACTACTGGAATAGAGCCATTAGCATCTTTCATTCTAATCAGATTAGAAAGCCAAACCCAGAGCCAATTCAGAAAACTCATCCTTAACATTCTCTTCCTTTAGAACCACTCTTGGTACCCCAATCTGTATTACTTAGAGTTCTCCAGAGAAATTGATATATATATATATATGATATATAATAAGTCTATTCATATGATATGTATATGTGACTGGTTCTGTGTGTGTGTGTATATATGTGTGTTATATATATATATATATATATACATGGAGAGATTTATTGTGAGGAATTGGCTCATATGATTAAAGAGGCTGAGAAGTCTTATTTAATACATAATAAATCTCTTCATATGATATATATATGTATGATTGGTATTACATATGTGTATTACATATGTGAAGAGAATAATTATGAGGAATTGGCTCACGTCATTATGGAGGCTGAGAAGTCTCAAGATCTGTAGTCAGCAAGCTGGAAGCTGTAGACCCAGGAGGATTAATTCAGCCTGAGTCTGAGAGGCTGAGAACTGGGAGGGTCGCTGGTGTCAGTCACAGTCCGATTCGAGGGCTGAGTCCTAAGGCAGAGAAGACTGATGTCCCAGCTTGAAGACAAGCAGGCAGGGACAGCGGATTTCCCCTTACTCAACCTTTTTTGCTCTGTTCGGGCCTTCAGTGGCTCGTCAGAGGCCCACTGGAATCGGTGAGGACACTTTGCTTTACAAAGTCTCCTGATTCAAATGTTAATTTCATCCAGAAATACCCTTGCAGACCCACCCACAATAATGTTTAACCAAGTACGTGGGCATCCCATTATCTAGTGAAGTTGACACGTAAAATCAACCATCACGCTAGGTTTAAATAATTGTTGTATCTTTGGTTATAAACATGAACTTAAATGTCAGAAATTGTTCTTAAAAGAGAATAAAGTAAAAATTATATATAAAACTAAATCACAATAATGTGGGTCTAAATGTCCGGATAATATGAATAAAAGCTATGAGTCAGTGAGAAGAATGTGAACTGGAAGAAAGTAAAAAGATAGCTAACTGGTTTTTTTTTAAAATCTTATGTGAAAGTTAGTAAAGAATGGAAAAGAAGGATTTTAAACACTAAGTTTCAATAGAACTTACAACCAGACTGAAATCTTCCAAATCTGCACAAGATAAAATCAACCCAAACAGCAAATGGCAGAAAACAGAGGAAGTGGTACAAAAGCCTAAAAAAAAAAAAAAAAAGCGCAACCCAAGATAGTAAAATAAGGTGTAAGATATCGGTTCTGATATAAACTTAAATGCGTTATACTCCCCAATTAAAACCAAGTTTTCCAAATAAGGGAGTTAAAAAACAATATCTCTCTGCTGCTCTTAAGGGGCGCTTCTAAAACAAATTGTAAATGTAAGATGACAAACATTTATAAGGCAAGTTGACAAACGAGTTGGAATCAATGATTTCAGACAATGTAGATATCAAAGTTCAAAGAATTAAAAGTTAAAGTGAAGGTCATTTTTGTCACGCACACTACACTGCACAATCAAGTTATAACAATCATAACCCTTTATGCACTGACTAAATAGCATAAACATAGACAGACAAGAAGTATTAGGAGAAAAAGAGAAACGTACAGAAATACTGTAGTTGCAGGAAAATTTATCCTCCTTGTCTCAGACAAGGAATGGCTCCTCCCCAAACCGATCAGAATGTTTTCGTGGTGCTGCTCAAGAGGCTGCATCTTAGCTATCACAGACCTGGCTCCATTGAGCAGATGCTTGATGCCCCACTCAGATTCCTTTGGATCCCTTTTTAACAGCTCTGTGAGCACATTCCCAGCTTTGTGTGCAGAGCCCTTCAGAGTCTGGCCGTGGGGCACCGAGTCTGCTGTGTCCATATGGAGAATTGAAAGTGCCTGGAGGTCTTAGGCCCTCCAGTCTCCCCACACTCTGGCTCCTTCGCCAGGGGAGGACAAACTTTGGGGTGTACTTCATGCTCCAGAGTTCCCTTATCAGGCTTAGGGAATTGTGGGCTTTTTCCCCTTCCCATACAGCTTTCCCCACTCTCTTTCTATTTTCTCCTGGAAGCGTGTTCTTAATAAATGACTCAGGGCAATACTTGACTCAACATTTGCAGCCATGAAACCTGATCTGAGATGGCACATGACTTAAACTGACCAATCAGAGTGGCTTATCTTTCTGACTCAGGGATTGGCCAGAAGTGGGTAAGTTAGCTAAGCTGTGTCCAGCAGAGTCCTTTCTCTTGCCTTGATACGGAAAGAGTACCTGTCTGTTCCTGTGATGAAAACAGGCAAGGACCACAAAAGCCTGGATTTCCCAGGAGCTATCTTGTTGCCGCATAGATAGGGCCTACCAAAGAAATGAAAACAGCCAAGCAAAGCTGAGAGATGAAGAAGGATAGTACCACTTCCATCATTTGGGCCCCTAGATCCAGCCTTTGCTGAAGCAGTTTGTGTTTTGGAAATCCCAATTGTATTAGCTCATTACTTCTTTTGACGAATGATGCTAGTTTGAATTGGGTTTCTGTTATCTGCAATGGACAGATTGCTAACAACATAGCAGTTTAAGCAGGGAAAGAATAATAAGGTTTCAGAGAATTTGAGTAATATAACTCATAATGGATTAACAATGCATAATCTTTGGAAATGAGATGGACTGTACTTTTAAAAAAAATAGATAGTATACTAGCTACAAAAACCTCACTTTTTTCCTCAAAACATAACTCTTAAAGAATATATTCTCTAAAATGTAACCGTCTTAGAAATTGGTTTTCAAAGGTTAAAGAAATAAAAAGACCATGTGGAAATTAAAAATCTTTCTCCAATAACTGTAAGATAAAAAAGAGAATCTAAAGTTAACAAAAAATGAAAATGTTAGCATTTTAGACACAGCTCCTCCATTGGGCCTGTATTTCTTTCTCCCCTTCATTGCTGCAACATTCAAAGGTCTAGGCCAGTCTGCACTCTTTAGCTCAGGAGAGGGGTGTGGCAGGGTAGAAATGAATAATAATTTATTTCTTATAGTTATGTAATTAGTCTTTGAAAAGCTTAGGGCCTTTAGGGAAATCCTGAGGTACAGAGAAAATGTTTGAGCACTGGTGGTGAGATAGTTTCTCCTATTCCACTCAGAATAGCAAAGTATTTCTAAAGTTGGAAAGAGAGTGAGGAGAGCTGGAGGAGACCCCCCTCACTGGAGCTCTGTGGAGGGCCCTTGTGACCTGCTGCACAAGCGGAGCTCTGGGAGCGGAGAGAGGGAAAGCCTGACTAGTGAGTCCAAGCCACAAGGGTGACAGCAGGTGCGCAGAGTACCCGTGCCTCAGGGTGGTGTGACATCCTACTGTCACCTTGTTTGGATTGATAATGGTCAAGCCCTGAGGACCAGACTGGATGATAGATGTTTTGGCTGGTGCCCGTGTGGACGATTATCGTGGAAGAGCAGATGCCCTGCCTGTCACCTTGGTACTACATAAACAACATTAGTCGAAAGGGGGAAGGGAGCCCTGAACTGACCGGCTCTGGTGGAATGGGGACTTGAAATAGATAGTGAGTTGATTTATAGAAAAATAAACTAGGCTGTATTTCTGGTGCATTCGAGTTTGTGACTAAAATTTAAACTTACTACACTCCTATTCACACCTGTGGGATGTGGGCCAAGGAACTTGGGAAGCAGAATTTCACTTCAATTCCAACCCCTCGACCCCAAATTCGGCCTCCGTCCATGTAACTGGGGCTCATCAAGCTAGTTTAATACTTATTTTTAGACATATGCCAATTTCAGTTTCAAGTTCTTTTGGCTTTTGCGCTTCCTTTAGTAGCCATATTACAGCAATATTTATAATATAATCTTGCTCCTCTTGCCGCTCTTTCTCCTTCTCTTTCCTAGAGCCCAGAGGGACTTTCCCTTTCCTAATGTAAAACTTTACGATCTAAACTAACTTAAAAAGCTATTTACTGTCTTGCTATAAAATTCTATGTTTAGATGACACAGTTGCTATCACTCCAGCCTTTGATTTTGCTTTTCTTTTGTAACCCAGGAAAATACCTACTTAGGGAAGACTAATCTGAAAGTCACGTGTCTCAAAAGAAAAAGAGAAAAACACATTGATAATTTGAAAAAGTTCATTACTCTTTTACAGAAATTATACACTGAAATGTAGAAATACATTTTATCTTAAATATATGCATTTTTATAGCCCCCTTTTGGAGCCACTCCCTCACTTGTGGTCTGGACTGTGGTGGAGGGTGTTGGGTAATTCTGTTTCTGTGGATTAGGGAAACGGGCACGTGTTCCACTACTACATTTTGAAGACAGGTGAATGAAGCCAGTTGAAGTATGAAACAGAAGGTGAGTTGAAGTTAGTGCCCATTGCCTTTGGGACCATTTGTCAGGTGTGGGTTCAGAGGGTGGGAGAATCTGCCATATAATCCATCCATCTCCTTTGGTAATCTTTATTGAAAATCCCACCCCAAATTTGGCATAACGTCTTCTGGTTTACAGAACTATTGCAAGTTAAAAAAAAAAAGCTATATTCGTGGTTATGCTGGTGGAAAATTGGGAGAAGCATATTAGGCAAATCCAAACTGCTCCCAAAGCCCTGAAAAGTCTCTCTAATTTCCTTTGGTGACCCATAGAACATGGAAGACTTTTCTCCTTCTAATTTCTAATAAGTGATCTAGGAGTGTTTCGCTTGTGCTTCATGTTGCCACAAAAATGTATTATTCCATTTTCATCTCTTTTCCTCTTGCTTTTCCACATACTGTGCCACTATAAGCATTTTCTCCTCTTTTCAAACTACACAGGTATGTAGATGTTGGTATGGTCTCTCCTTAAGCTCGCTGGAGTCGCATGTGTGCCAGGCTGGACAGACCGAATCACGTGAAACAGCATTTGAAGTAATGAAACATATGGCTGCATGCAATTCATGATTAGTAATTTATTACTAGCAAGTTAGCCTTTTTTCTTAAAAAAAAAGAAAGACATCAAAACCAAATATTTTAAATTTCTCATGTATTAATATATTTGGATATAGCTATGAAGATTTCAAAATAACATCCTTAAAATTTTAAAATACAAATATTCTTGGTTGAATTCTTTAAATTTTCTCATCTATCATGTGAAAATGTTGGATTATATGATCTCTTATGTTCCCCTTCTAGCTGTAAATTTCCCTTTGAAATCTTAGTACAAGTAGAATTTAGTGGATTTTTTGAAAGCAGTTGGGTCACAAACTTGCACATTTTTTTCTGGGAAATAATATATAACAATGAATACATCTATTCTTTAGAATTTTGAGTCATTCCAAACCATGCAGGAGTCACTCATTTTTCATTTTTAGTTCACTCTAGATGTAGAATTCACAAGGTGCAAAAAGGGGGAGGTGCTACCCCAGAATAAATTTTAGTCTTAAAATTTTGAGGTCTGTTTCTAATAATTGAAATATTACACATTGGTGATGAGATAGAATTTTGTAAGAAAAGAAGAACAGTAGGGCTTTTAATCTATATATTCTCAAGTGTTAAGAGTGTATCTCAACAGGATAAACAAGCTCACTTTTTTTAAGTTAAGAAAGAATTTCTTTTTTCTAAGTTACTCTATTCGTCATTTAAATGATGCTACATATGGTGACTATCTTTCTGTGGAAGAGCAGAGAGAAAGAGACCAACAGCAAGATGGGAGCCTTAGAACTGGGCACTGGCCGGGGCTGCGGCCGCGGGAGTCTTTACACTTTGTTGGGATTATTCTGTAGACTTGTTAGTGTGACATCTTGCTCAGAAAGAACCACTTCATTCCCCATTATCTGTCTGCCAGGTTTGATTGCTACTATTTCCCGGACCTTCATGGCTGTTATAGTTTTAATGATTTTCCTATGGGAAAAGTATGAGAAGCAAAAATAGGACTCCTGGGAGTTGATGAAGTAACAGTAACCCCAGGGCAAATCTCCCTCAGTAGTGGGAATGGATTAAGAAAAGGAAATGAATATTTACTGAGTTTTCTTACTCTGTAGTTGACATCATGCCAAATCCTCCACAAATATGGTGTGTGAAGCAAATTGTTCGTGGAGATAGTTCCAGAACTCACTTTAGTCACATGTCTCTCAGTTAAAGTCTATACTCCCCTGTGTCCCTCTTCCTGGCCTTTTAAAATTGAATAGCTTCTGTTTATTCCCACCAGCTGAAATTCTTGTTAAAAGAACATCTCTTGACACCAGGTGTTTTTTACTTTCAAGTACAAAATCATGTTATAAGATGGTCACAATGCTTTTTCAGTCTAAACTGACTGCTGCCACCCTGTCCTTGTCCCCACCATACCATAGCCCCTCCAAATCTGATACACCAGACCCTTCTCTCTGAGAACCTGTGCAGTCACTCAAGCTGCGACGAATGCTGCCACCTCCTGGCACCTCTTGAAGAGGGGCAATCTGGTAACAAAGACTTGCTCTTGGTTCAGATGCTGTTCGCCACTACACTCCTTAGACATGGCCATTCACGTATTTATTCTCTTCTCGCTCAGAGTCATCCAGCTTTGCTGCTTACGGGAGAACAAAGCGAAGCCTGAGGAGGTCATCTGTTCTCCTAGTGCGTCTAACCTGACAGAACTAGAAAACCTACTTGGTGATTCTATTTTTCCATTTAGTATGCAGCAGAGACACTACTTGACACTCACGAAAAAAAGTGAAATATTTCATGAGTACAAGCCTTCCTACTGTTCATAGTGTACGTGGAAGTCTGAGGGAGGAGCCATGACTTTAATCTGGAGCAATTGGCCATCGTAAGCCAAAAGTAGGTGAAAATTCTCTTGCCGCATTGCTGTACATATTTGCTTTAATTTTAGATGATATGATCCACCAACACTTGCCTTAATGTAGTTGCTAGTAAACTATGCCACGCATATGAAAACCTTTAACATTTTCTAACAGTTTGTACAAAATAGAGCAATGCTAGTTTATTGGATTAAATTGCTAGTTACTTTCAACATGTAAACAATCTGACTGGCAAGGTTCTTGAGAATATTATGTCAAGAAAAAGTTCACACAAGGAACACGATTGATTCACTTTGACTTGTGAATTATGAAAGGGCATTTCTTTATTGACGAAAGGTCTTTTAATCCATATTCTTTTGCTCTTTTGGGGGACTAGTCAAAAGTAAATTTATCAAAGACAGGCAAAAACTTTTTTAAAACATTTATTTAAAAAATGAACCCATTATACAATAAGATGAATAACATATTCATATAAAACAACTATATTTTCCAAACAAATTTTTCCAAAACAACATTTAGTGAGAAAAAGGCATTATTTTACACTTTTGCTTATTTCTTTAATGTCTGGCTTATTGAAGATGACCGGATTCTTATATCTACTTTTGCATTCAGTCTGCTGAAATATGTTGTTTCAAAGGCACTTTTTGATTTAGTTGTTGTTGAATGCCTAGTACCTACCATAGGGCTTAGCACATAGTAAGCTCAATAATGCCGATTGAATGAATGAGTCATTTGTAAAAAGGCCTGAATTTTTCAGATTGATTTACAAAATTTTGTTTAAACGTACACTCTACATATTGCGGGTCAAAGTGTACGTCAGGGAATCAGCAGCCTTGGCGTCACCCAGGAGCCTGGGAGAGATGCTGGATGTCAGCCCACAGCACAGCCTGCAGTCAGAATCTGCCTTTTAACAAAATGTGCACATGGTGTCTGAGAAGCACGGCTGAAGGCGCTTGGCTGCCCCTGCTCTTCCCGTGTCTGTGGGATCCTTTCTTGCATGGACGGCTGCTTCCCTCCATGAGGTTATTCTGTGACTAGTCTTGGTACTGCTTTCTAATTGCGTCCATGCAAAATGTTTCACATCTTTGTTTTCCTCTTTCTTTTCTAAGAGTTGCTCAAGCTTAGAAATTGAGTGAATTCCTACTCCTGAGCTGAGAACCAGGGGCTTTCTAGAAGGGAAATTCCCTTCTGGGGCCATCTGAGTGAAAATTTTAAATGGTTGAATCAATGGTTGGTTTTCAAGACATTAAGAAGTTTTCTTTGTTAAAAGAATGTTTGTTTGGTGAGGGGCAGGCCAGGCACAAATTTAAGGGAAGACTTCCTGCCACCAAATATTTGTAACAGCTCCTGAAAGAGAAAGTAATTATCACAAGTCAGTTAAGTCTTTTTGTAAAAAGATTTTTTCTGAGACTGCCCAGGTGTCAGGGAGGGAGTTGGATCACTTGTTAATTTAATTATTATTTGCTTTTCTGCTAATTAACTCAACAGCTTAGTTTTTATTAGAAAGACAAATTTCTAGGCTGTTTTTAACTTGACTAAAGTAAGATTTTTAGTATAGAAAGGCGCTTACCATTGTTGTTATTTTATTTTCAATGTAATGAGATGCTTATGTTAAGTATATATTTTCAAAACAAGGTCCGGCATACAGAGCAGCTCTGCCAGTGCCAGCAGCAGACAGGCCTGGGTGGGGCCAGCCTTTGCCCAGGAGAGGTCCCCGTGCAAGTCGGGGTCTGTGGCAAGAGAAGGAAAACACATCTGGAAAAATTAAACTGCCAACACATGTGCAGGGCCCACCCTGGCGCTTACCACTCTGTGGAAATGATCTGTTTACTAGCAAGTCCTAAAGGGTCCCGGAAAGATCCTGGGACTTTGGAGTCAGACAGACCTGAGTCCTAACATCGTGGGTCTCCTCAGAACTCCGGGTTGCTTTTTTTCCCCCGTTAACAGTGACAGGTTTGAGCTGTGGTTTGATGGGAAGAAGCCGCTCTTCGCCCTCCTGATGGAGAGCTTCGTGAGGGCAGCACTCGTCTTCAAGGTGTGTGTTTCCCGGTCTAGGAGAGGACCGGCACGCAGCAGGTGTCTAAGAAGTCTTGTTATTATCTTGTGGTGTATTTATTTGCCGGTCTGTTGTTTCGTTTTCTCATGGAATGTGATTAATGAGGACAGGGGACCTGCTGACTTTTTCCCTGGTCCGTATGCCTGGGCCCCCATGGCGCCTTGCTCGCGGTAGTGCTCAGTGGGGCAAGTGCGGAAAAGACCGTGTCGAGGTGCTCGCTGATGGTGCAAGCACACCTGCATGTTTTCTCACTTGTCCTCAATGTACCCTGTGATGTAACAGAAACTAACGCTCGTTGTCCCAGACATTGTCCAAGGTCTTATGTTCTTTACATTTATTAACTCATCTGATGCTTGTAACAAACATTTGATGCCTGTTGTAATTTTCGTTTACATATGAGGAAACTCAGGCACAAAAGGGTGAAGTAAGCGCCCAAGGTAACGCTCAGAGAGAACAATCTAGGTGTTGAACCAGGAGGGTTGACTGGAATGTCTGTGCTCTTAACCACGATAATAAAGTTGTTTATCAATTTTCCTGTTTTGTGAGGAAGTTGAGATTTGAACAGTTACCCCATAAACACACTTTTATAAATTGCCAAGGCAGGGAATGGGATGTGAGTTGCCCATCTGTAGGATAAGGTTCTTTCCACTACACGACAATTCTAGATATTTCATTATGACCCAGGAGACAGGGATTTCCAAGAAGAGCCAATATGTGTGTCCTTTGCTAAAAAGGACAAGAAGATTCATCATCAGAGGGACAGTAAAAACAAAATCAAGCCCCCCTGCATTTCAACAAAGCCCTTTCTGGTATAAACCTGTAATATTTTTTGTGGCTCTAGTCAACACATCTTAAGAAAAAGATGTAACGATGTGGGGGAAAGTCCAAGAATTGCATGGAAGAGAGATGGCGGAGCTGCTATGTAAGGGCAGTTAGCAAATGAGAGTGCTCCAGTCCAGGAAAACAAAGCTGACAGTGGCTTTGCCTGACATCTAAGAATTAGAAAGTGTATGACTGACTTTTAAAACAAATCCCAAAATAACATTGACGCTTAAAGAATTTAAGTTTTTAGAGTTTAGTCTAAATAAAAAGTTTTAGACGTTGGATTCTAAACTAAAGGAAGTAGCTAGACCAATGCGATGAATATGTGCACGTGTTTTTAACAGTCTAGATAAGTCGGTGGACACACATCCCTAATGCGTCGTTGAGGAAAATGTGGCTATGTTGTTTGGCTCTTATCCTTGAGATAGACATCCAAGAGCTGGTGTGTGGAATCAGACAGCTGGGGTTTGAATTTTAGTTCTACCTCAATATGACCTTGGGCAAAATTCTGAACCTCTCAGTTCCTCAGTTTCCTCCTTTGTGCAGTGGAACACTAACGATCCTCACTTCACAGGTTTAGAGAGAATTAATTGAGTTAATTTTTAATTGAATTAAACTTATTGAATTTAAGCCCATGAAAAGTACTTAGAACAGAGACTGGCACATTGGCAGGGCTCAATAAATGCTAGCTGAATGTTGTTAGCCATTGTGCATGCACAGGATGGCGCGAACTACCCGCGCTTTGTCCTAGTTAGCAGTTCTCAGTTTTAGGAAGATAATGCAGAGGTATTGCAGTAAAAGAACAGGATATATGGCTCTCCCATACACAGAAGTTCATTTTGGTGGAACCCTCCGGTGATGCGTAGATTTGTCTGTGTAGGGTGAAGTGCATTTTCTAACAGAGAAGATTTGAAGACATTGTGTCTGACAAAGATACGAAGAGCTGTCTTATTAGCCCTGCATCCTCTGTGATTATATATAAGGCACCTGGGAAGGGAGCTGAATGAAGGAAATGATGGGATAAAACCCAGCGGATGGTTCAATGACTGGGCAGAAAACTCCCATGAACGATGTGACTGTGGCTGAGAAGTTACGTTGTTGCTGACTGAGTCAGATACAAAAGAAAGTCACGCAGAATATTAACACTAGGAAGCTCGTTCTTCTGCGTGTGATGGTGGCCTAGGTTTTAGTGGAACAAGTGTTTCGAACGTAGAAGCCATCTCCTCTGAAATAAAATCTCAATGTGTACTTCAGAGAACAAGAATTTGTCACCTCTGTTATAGAGATGCCGGCCGTGACCCCCAAAAAACAAGTTTAATGAGGAAAACTTTCAATTTTGGTACTGAAACAAAATTAGGGGCCAGCCTGGTGGCGCAGCGGTTAAGTTCGCACGTTCCGCTTCGGCAGCCCTGGGTTCACCAGTTCGGATCCCGGGTGCGGACATGGCACTGCTTGGCAAGCCATGCTGTGGCAGGCATCCCACATATAAAGTAGAGGAAGATGGGCATGGATGTTAGCTCAGGGCCAGTCTTCCTCAGCAAAAGGAGGAGGATTGGCAGCAGATGTTAGCTCAGGGCTAATCTTCCTGAAAAAAAAAAAACACCCAAAAATAAAAAACCCCACAAAATTAGATGATTGTGCTTAGATATTTTTCTTTTTCAAGATGACTGAAGAATTTTAGATATTTATATATGTTAAGAATTCATCAAGAAAACTGTCGTTAAAATATTGGAGAAACTTAGGAATTTATGTATTTGTATTGTAAGTAGGTTCAAGTCTTTAAAGAATCATTGATACTGTGTAACATGAACCTTAAAAATTTCATGCATTTTGACTGAAGTCCATTATTGGGAATGTCTTTTAATCAAATAATTATTTCTCTCTGTCTCTATCTCTCTTGACAAAGACTCTCTCTCTGATCAAGCTGTAGGCAGTTTCCTCTGAGCCCTTTTCTTAACTAGGCCTTGACCTTGGCCTTCCATGTCTGTCCTAGTCCTGCTGGGCCTTCATAGCCTAGTTTAGCAAGGTCCTCGCCCCCCCCGTATCTGATTATCTTTGATATGTGATCAAGTTCCCTGTCCCCCGCCTTTGATGTGTAAATGCCTGGGCTGCCTTCAGGAAGAATCTGTTAGTTGAGCCAGAATCCCCTACCCTGGAGGTCTCCTCTTAGTAATTTTCCATCCACTGACCCCGTCACCCTGCTTCTTGGTTGTACATCCCCACTTGTCCTTGTGATCAGAGTTGAGCCCAAACTGTCTTCCCTGTTGCCACTGTCTTATTGCAGCAGTCTTGAGTAAATTCTGCCTTACTATTTTAACGAGTGTCAGAATAATTTTTCTTTAACTCTCTCTCTCTTTCTCGCTCCCTTTCTCTTCATCTTTGCTAGAGTGGATAACTAGAAGCAACTGAAATATTTAATAGTAGGGGGTTGACTAAATAAATTAAAAAACATGATCTTTGAAATAGCCTGCTGGCATTAATAAATAAAGAGTGGCCAACATCCCTCGAGTACCATTATCCACATTGTACTAAGTGCTTTGTCTTCTGGGTCTCCAAAAGGAACTAAAGGTCAACAGGAACCTAAGGCTGCAGCGATCTCCATCTTTGTTCTTTGCTTCATTCTTCTCTCCAGCAGTGGCTTCCTCTGCTCCCCAGAGCTCATGGCAGAAAATATGGCTGCTGCCCAGCTGTTCACATTTTATTGAGGAGCAGACTGCTCCTTTTTTCTGCAGAAGAGAGCAGTGTTGGAGAAAAGAGTTCTATCCTTTGCTCTATTCCTGTGGCATGTTCCTCCTCCGGGGGAGGACTGGGCTACCTTACTGGTGACATGGAGCAATGATGGGTACACAGTGAGCTTTGTTAGCCAGCCGTGAGGTCACAGCTTCAAAACATGGGCAGCACAGTCGCATGTCTCTCTTGTCTCATGTTAATTAGTGGACTTGTGTTGCCATCAGTCCTTTGTCTCCTGAGAGCCGCTAGACCAGACCAAGGATTGTCTCTGGCAGGCTCAGCTTAGTTCTAAATTCTAATGGGTGAATAGATCAAGTGGAGCTGCTCTGAGGGACAGAGATCTTTATTTCAGGAGAGAGCTTCCTTTCAGGGGAGAGCTTCTTCCGGGAGAGGTCTTCCTTTCAGGAGAGATCTTCCTTTCGGGAGATATCTTCCTTGCGGGAGAGGTCTTCTTTTCAGGAGAGACCTTCTTTTCAGGAGAGCTCTTCCTTGTATGGGAGGTCTTCATTTCAGGAGAGCTCTCCCTTGTATGAGAGGCCTTCCTTTCAGGAGAGCTCTTCCTTGTATGAGAGGTCTTCATTTCAGGAGAGCTCTTCCTTGTATGAGAGGCCTTCCTTTCAGGAGAGCTCTTCCTTGTATGAGAGGTCTTCCTTTCAGGAGAGGTCTTCCTTGTATGGGAGGTCTTCTTTTCAGGAGAGGTCTTCCTTGTATGAGAGGTCTTCATTTCAGGAGAGTTCTTCCTTGTGGGAGAGATCTTCTTTTCCGGGGAGATTTTCCTTTGAGGAGAGGTCTTCATTTCAGGAGAGATCTTCCTTTCAGGAGAGGTCTTCCTTTCAGAAGAGGTCTTCTTTTCAGGAGCGGACTTTATTTAAGGTGAAATCTTCTTCTCAGGAGATGCCCCAGGTGAAAATTGTGTCCCCCAACACAAGTTACCAAAACTCTTTGTTTGGGGATTATTCGATTTTGCCTGACCTATAATGCTTGGTCTGTACTTTGTTCTCTAACTGGATCCTTATGAATATTTCTCAAGTTTTACAAAACAGAGGATGGAAAGCAATGGTGTGATGGTAAACTGGCTCTCTGGGGTAACAAAAAGGCTGGATTGTAGGAGTTGCTGATTTTTGTAGTGTAAATGCTCCCACCATGGCCTACTTCCAGTTCTCAACAGGCTTGTGGACTATATTCTGGAGTGTTTAACCATCAGCTCTTGTGAGTGTGTTCCAGCACACCACGGGAAGGAGGGAAGCCATTAAGCTTCATCAGATATGATTTAGCCCAGTGAGGCAACAACGTTCTCTCAATCCATTTCCAAACTCCTGGGGAAAATTATTAGTGGCAGAGCTTGTCTGTCAGTATTCTGTCCCTAGTTTTATCAACTGTGCTCAGAGGACCATGACTAAGTAGTAGAAGAAAGCATCGTTGTTGGAAGTCTACTCTGATGGGTCAGAGAGGCAATTAGGGAGTCAGTGCTGGGGTAACAGCTCAGTCTTAGCCTGAGTCTCTCCAAAGCAGAACCTGAGACAAAGGTTTATAGACATGAACTTTACTTAGAGATATGACCCAGGAAAGCAGAAGTGCAGGACCAATAGGGAAGGAGAGCAAGACAAAATAAGGGTGTATTATTGAGTTCACAAATCTTAATCTGCTGTTAATATTGGGTAATAAAAGGGCAATTTCCCCAAATAATACATAGTGAGAGATGAGCTGGGCATTACCAGAGGCCATCACTGGAGCTTGAGAACAATCTAACACAGAGGAGGGTAGAGCTAAGAGAGGGGGACAAACCCGTCCTGTGACGTCACTTGAATCCCTCAAGTGAGACGTTCTATGTGTCAGCTCTAGGACCATTCTCCTGCCTTCAGTTTTGATTATGTGAACCAATTTCCTTATTGCTTAAGCCAGTTTGAATCATGTTTTCTGTCACTTGCAACCAAAGAGTTCCAACTGCTATTCTTGCACTGTCACAAAGATCACACTGTATTCTGCTTGGTTGTCAGTGTCTTCTCTGGTAGATTTGTCACGTACTTGAGGCCAGGGCCCAGGTATCTTATTCACCTTGAATCCTCAGCCCCCAACAGAGCACCTGGCATACAGTTGAAGGTCAGTACATGTTGGATTGAAGGAGTAAATCTCTAATATTAACTTGGCTCCTGTAATGTTGATCCTTTCTATTCTCATCTATGCTTTTTTAAAATACTAAACCATTTTTGTTATTCAAAATAACCTATCTTTAGTAACGTACATATGAGGATTCTTCATAGTTATAGTCAGTCTGTTACTTTGTCTTAAAAATACCATTTTATACTCCATTTTTCCCCTTTAATCTTATTTCATTCAATAAATAGTGTTGTGGCAGGCCTCATGGCCGAGTGGTTGAGTTCGCATGCTCCGCTTCTGCGGCCCAGGGTTTTGCTAGTTCGGATCCTGGGCATGGACCCAGCACCACTCATCAGGCCACGCTGAGTAGGTGTCCCACACAGCACAACTAGAAGGACCTACAACTATAATATAAAACTATGTACTGGGGGGCTTCGGGGAGAAGAAAGAACAAAAAGAAAAAAATAAAGATTGGAAACATGTTAGCTCAGGTGCCAATCTTTAAAAAAAAAGTGATTTAACATGCATCAAGCTGGGCTGCAGAGCTGTGGGTTGAAAGAAATTTTTAGCATTAAATTTCTTTTTTTTCTTTTTACCTTTTGACCCCCTTCACTCATTTCTCCCATCCTTCATCAATTCTTTTTTAAAGAATATAAATGGGTTAAACTTTTCTCAGTGAAGAAGAAAAACATGAACATTCATAAGACAATTTGATGAAATACATTTATTCAGAAAAGAATGGATAGCTAAATAAGAGAGTTAACATCATTTAAAATGATCCTGTCAAAGGCACATCTCCTTAGACCATTTTTTTCTTTTTAACTATAATGGAACTAAAAGGTTAATAAAGGTATAGTTATAATTAATTGATTTAACCTGTAGCTAATATAATGGAAATATTTTTTCTGCTTTTTTATTTGTAAGGGCAAAATCTCTATGTAAAATGAAAATATGGCAAAGAGAAAATTCCATGTGTTGATGGTATTTTATCTTGCTTAGTCCCAAAAGAGTTACCACGAATGATAATGATCCTATTAGTTAGAAATGCTCAAAAGAAAAGCTTATTCCATAACCTACTGAATCCCTTTCTACAGACTGTGTTACCCTGTCCCTGTGAGTTGCAAAGCTTTCTGAAAGAGAATCTATAAAATGGGAAGTTCGGGAAGCCCACAATTTTACCCATCTATTTATCATTGTCTCTGCATTTCTTAAGCATGGCTTGTTGAATGAGCACTTGAAGCAATCTCTACATGAAATCGTAAAATCATATATGATCTTCCAAATTGAAGTGTGAAGCCATTATCTGGGATGCCTCTTATGTAACCGTACTGTTGGCAAGAAACTCATGGAAGTAGCAAGTGCTATTCAAATATATTTCTCTAGAACCCAACATTTAGAAAAACAATGCAGATAAAAAGGAGAATATATCTTAGTATTTTGGGGACCACAATAAATTGAAGGAGGCCACAAACTCTATTTCCCTTCAGAACTCCAAATCCCGATATTTTCATTAAGCCAAAACATTAGCCACCAATACGTTTCCATCCCTGAATAAACCCGCCCCTTTAGACTAATGGCAGGAATAAAAAAATATATATATATACATATATTTAGTCAAAATTTCAAACTGAATCAAAAGAGAAGGAAAAAATCATTTTCCTTGTCTTTTAGTAAGATTTAGAAATCAAGAGCAAATTAAGTCTGATAGAAAGAGCACTTTATGATTCCTTCTTCCCAGATCAGGGCCGATCCACACCTGACAGCGCCCAGCCCTCTCTGGGTGTGCGAGCGGCTGTGTGCAGTCTGTGTGCAGCCTATTCTGAAGGCTGAGCAAGTGACTCACGCATGTGTTCCAGATAGCTACAAAACTGGAAGCAGTAAATCACGACTCTGCCTGTCTATAACGTTTCTCTTTATTTGTAAGTGTTCACTCTGTATTTTCCCTTCCATGAGTCTTTGAATACAGTTTTATCTGGATTAATTCTCCTTAAAGTCGCTTATGCTAATTGGAGAAATCATTAAAATCTGAAAAAATAAACTAATGCTATGATTCTTCAATGTGAATTTGAGGTGAGAATATTTTAAATTAATGAATCTCTCTGGTAAGAATGAAATATTTCACCTCCCAGATCATTTGTTCTGTATGTAGTTATTTTCAGGTTATTGTTCTTGAAATTATTAAAACAAAAAAAAATTAAAACACATATAAATATCAAAATGTTATATATATATATTTTAAAGATTTTAGTTTTCCTTTTTCTCCCCAAAGCCCCCCAGTACATCGTTGTATATTCTAGGTGTGGGTCCTTCTAGTTGTGGCATGTGGGACGCCGCCTCAGCGTGGCCTGATGAGCCGTGCCGTGTCTGCGTCCAGGATCCAAACCAGCGAAACCCTGGGCCGCTGAAGCGGAGAGTGCGAACTTAACCACTCAGCCACAGGGCCGGCCCCAAAACATTATATTTTGAATTTAAAACAAGAGGTATATTGCTTAACTCTTTGAAGTACTTTACAGACTTTTTAAACTTAAAAAAGTTTTTTCGTACTAAAATGTCCTTTGTAATTAGCAAAATTTTCTTATAGCATTAGGTAGTATCTAGTCAGACTGAAGGAAGGCAACTTTAAAATCCAAAATCATCTCTTGGTTGTTAAGTAATCTTCCTCCCTCCCTTCCGCTCTTCCTTCCTTCCATCCTTCTTTCCCTCCACCCTCCCTCCCCTCTCCGGCTTCCGTCTCCACCCCATCTGTCTGTCTCTCTTTCTTTCTTTTTCTTTTTTTAAAGATGATCTCAGTCTGGAATAAACATTCTTGCGAAATTGGCCAGGATTTTTGCCAAGCATAGTGTGTACACGTCAGCTGTTTTCTGGAAAATAATTGCGCCATGTGACAATGTCTATTACTTTAATTAGTACTGAGGAATGCCTCCAAGGCATTTCATCAGGTCAGCCTCTCTCACCCTGCAATGGCTTTTTATTGAAGTGCTGATTAAGCAGATGGATGACGTTTGACGTTTTGTATAGATGAACAAAATAATTGTGATAATTAATAAGCCAGAACTCATAGAAGTAATAAACCACTCCCCAAGTATCTGCATGTGCGTCTGCATCCTGTGGAGAGTAGGACGATCTTTAGAGTGGAGGGTTCAAATTACCCATACCCTACTGAGTGTCGGAAGGCCACCCCTGGGAGGCCCTGGCAGGTCTGGGAGCTCCACATGCCGTGCCATAAGCTTCCAGGGTTTAGTCAGTCATCTGGTGCTGCTGTATTTCCAGGATACTTGCATGAGTTTGTGTGTTAAATTCAAGAAGTATTGATTCCAAGATCTGAAAAAAGAGCCACTTTTGTGAAATTGTATTCAGAACACACCTCCAGAAATTCACAAACCTGAAAACACAATGTTCTTAGTGCTGGAGAGGGGAGCGGAAGCTTTGTTTCCTCTTTCCACAGCCATTCCCTAGCACCACTGTAGGATGAACTGAAGATGAAGTCAAGAAGTGTTTGAAAAGGAAGACGTTTTCTCCTCATTATGCTGTGTCATCCAGTATCAGCGTGACCTCGCGAGGTTACAAAGCACACATTGTAAACTGTCTCTGTGTGTTTCTGTGTGAAGAAAGGCGGTTAGTCAGTTTTACTGTGAGGCTGTGCAGAAGCTGGAAGGCCACAGCCCTGTGGGTGGGCACTGCCTTCACTGGAAGAGGTGGTAATCCCTGACGTCAGTCACTCTGGGAATAGGGCTTTTCAGACTGGAACTGGACTGACATTGGTGGGAGGAAAGGATTTCCCCTTCTCTTCTGGGTCTTAATTTCTTTGTCTAAATAAATTAGGAGGCACTGGCCCGAGTTTGTGGGTGGTTCTAGGATGGTGCCTGTCACTCTGATGCTGGAACCCCCGTCAAGCCAGGCTTCAGGAGCACTCATTACAGTGCTCTGTGTATCATCTTTGTAAAGGATGGTCTGCTCACCTTTAGTATTTAAAAATGCCATGTGTCTGCTTTTCATGTGGTTTATCCCTCCCTTCCTTGGTGTGGACAAGAAGTTCAATATTCATAAACTGTCAGGGCACACTTTGCATTGCAGAAGCCTGGGCCCACTCCAGTGCAGGAAATCCGGCGACGGTCACAGTTTCAGTGTGTGTTGTTGCCACTGTCCCTTTTCGTTGCCCAGGCTGGTCCTGCAGTGACTCAGCGTGGGGAGGCCTCGCCTGTGATTTCCTCTGTCTTGCTAAACTCAGTGACAGGGAGCTCTGTTGGGGTTTCCAAGGCCCAGGCCCAGGGCCCAGGCACCCACTGCTGTTCTGTGTCTGAGGCGCCGCCACTTCCGGGGGCAGCATCTGGGGGGCGTCTTGGTCTCCATCTGTGTGGGGGCCTAGGGATCATGCAGCCTGCTCCTCCATCTCACTCTTGGGGGACTCACCCACCTGAGCACAGCCATTTACCCTCCCACCCAATGTGGCAACTTCTTTTTTGGGCAATTTAGCCTAATTACCTGATACACCTTCCAAACAAAGGCCTGATCTTTTGGGGGAGGGTTATTAGTGAGGATCACTTCTACTTCTTTTTAGTTCCCAAACACAAAAGCAGCAGTTCCTTGCCAGCCCCTCCCCCATAATGCTGTCTCCATGGGGAGCCGTTAGAGTTCCTCCAGGCCTTGAGATTACCAAGGTCTAGACTCTTCTTGGGGGAATGAGAATAATGGTGAGGAAGGGACATGATTTAATTTTCTCCTGTGACTACTCAAAAACCAAGGCATTGGTTAAATATTTTCACATATCCACCTTGACGGAGCTAGTGTAATTCTGTTTCCATCAGGCTCCCTATAGTTATTCCTTTTTGTTAGTCAAGACTTGTTTAAATATTCTAGCCCTGTTGCAGTTTTACTCATTGGTATTAAAGGAAAGGTCTGTGTCCAAAAATGGGCCGGGATATTAAAGGTGAAAGGGCATTCCTTTTCTCCTCATCTTAAAACAACCTAGTAGGAGCAGGTGTTAGAAGTGAGATCCCTAAGGAGAAACTGATCTGCCAGCTAGAGACGGGCTTCGTGTCCTCACTATCCCTTTCTTTTTTTCTTTTTCTCCCCAAATTCCCCCAGTACATAGTTGTATATTTTAGTTGTGGGTCCTTCTAGTTCTGGCATGTGAGATGCTGCCTCAACCTGGCCTGATGAGTGGTGCCATGTCCACGCCCAGGATCCTAACCTGGGAAACCCTGGGCCGCAGAAGCAGAGCCCACGAACTTAACCACTCGGGCAGGAGGTGGCTCCCCCATGATCCTTTTTGTGTGGCGGTCCTCTGACAATTTGGGAAATCTGGATTCTATTTATATTAAGGAGGAGACACATTTCTCTACAAAAAACCACGGCTCTGTTGGATTCCTGTGCACTATGTGGTACTTAGTATTTGCAACTGGGAAAACCTCCTAATCAGGCATCTTGGATTTGTGCCTCAAGGCGCCACAGTGGTTCTTTCTGATTGGCAGGAGGAGCTCGGAAGAATCTTCAGCTTCAGGAGCAGGATAGAAGGGAAATGGAGTGATAATCACAGGGTCTGTCCCCCCATATTTCTTTTTTTACTTGTCAAGACAGTATATGAATGAATCTCCGTAACTAGTTGCATACATTTTTCATTGGTTTTCTGGTCTCTAAGTCTTGACTTGGTAAAGTTTTGTTAATTAGGAACTATATATAAAGAGTCAATATAGCTGGATTTTTGTGTGCCAATCATGGGACTTTGATAGAAGCAGAGAGAAAATTGGTAAGATTCTATCGTTTAGGAGGGCATACCAATAAAGGAAACAAGTAGTTATTTTAACATTTTGCTTCTATTTGAGAACTAAATGATTATTAAAAGTATGAGAAATAGGTCATTTAAAAAAAGTGCTCAACCTATGTTGCAAAGAATATTGTAAAAAAAACCCCTGAAGTGGTTTTACTTTACTTTTGCATAGGTTATAGATATTCTAATTAAAAAATAAAAAAGGATGAATAATTGCCTTTGAGTGTGAGTAAATAATTTCCAACTCTTCATCGAGTTCTCAAGACCTCGTTGAAAGGAAATCTACTGCCACCTAGCGTCTAACTCCTAGAATAACTCAATTACTGTGCTGAGAAATATTTGTAAATCTGGCAGCACCGGTAAGCGGCACTATGGACAAGTACATGAAGGCACAGCTCCCAGTTTCTGGACTAGCTGCTTTATCTCTGTTCATAAAAGCTTGCTCAATGTGACAAATACATTGCTTTTCAGATTAACAGTGTTATATTTTTCAAGAAGATAGGGCATATTTTTGTAACTGCTGTTTAAACCCTCATAAATCCTGAGAAACCCGAACACCTTTGGATTTGATTCTTGATTTTGGGGGACTTAAGGCTTTAAATAGTTCAGGCTAGGTTATCCTTTCCCCTCTGTTCTCCCTTTTATCCATATAACTGTAATCCAAACCAATTTCAACATGGGGAGAAACATTTGCACAAATACTAAGTGCAAATAAATCCCGCGTAATCCAAAAGAAGAAAGAAAAACAACTCAGATGAAACTGTTTGATAACAGGGCTCTTCGGATTTAGAAAGTATGGTGGTGGTGAGGATAACTTCTTTTTTAAGCATTAAATCTAGTGGGAAAAATTTACCTCCTAACAAGAATATTTGCCTGGGATGACGATTCCTTATAAGTGACGCACAGCTTGGGTCCAGAGAAATCAAGAATGCTACTCTGGAAATTTTTGTCACTTATTATATGAGCGTACTTCAGGTCTTATTTTGTTTTTGATACCATCAAATTTGGTGGTAGTAGCAATGGGAAGTGAAATTAATTTCATTTCATTCCAATAGGCAGATAATTGAAAAATTGCTCTAATAAGCTGACTTTCCTCATGATTATGCAAGGAAGAGAAAGGTAAAACAAATCAATGTTTGAAAACATAGCAGTTGTTTAAAATAAACATTGTACACTAGGCACATCAAAACATCAAATAAAATTTTTGGTACTTAGTATCATGTTATATACACTCTCTATCTGTCTATCCATTGTATGGGTATAACATGTACACCCATACTGTCTACTACAGCTTTTGCAACTTTGTAAGTCTAATATATTATTGGAAAGATATAATGATTCCATCTAAATACTGTTGCTAGTGAGAGAGGAAGACTAATTGCCAAAATACTTCTTTGGTACCTTCTGGTAATTAACGATTATCAAGATTTTAAAGGTTTATGAGAAATGACTCTCATAGCTTATCACAGAGCAATAAAATTTTACTTGTTTGTAACATTTCTTTATCCTCCCTTTTGGCCTCTATTCCAAATCGCCATCATTCTCCTCAACATTTACTCCCAATTTTCTCTTTAAGCCTGCTCTCTTACTTGACTGAGAAGGTGGTGATCATTTGCTAACTGTCAGCCCTGCTCCACTCTTGCTAACATGCACGCATTCCCCACCTCCTTTCTTCATACTCAGAGCAGGTGCACTCGTCTTCCTGCTCAAAGCCAAACTCCCTCCCGGAGCCCTGGTTCCGCTCCTCCGTCCTTGTCTCCGTGGCCAGGATGCTGCTTCGTGGGTCATCCCCACATTGTTCTGTATCTTCCACCTTAAGCTTTCTATCGGCTCTGATCCTGGGTCCAAAAACCCAGTCTTTTTCATCCTTAAGAAACAAAGAGACAAAATATCCCAAAAAACAAAACAAAAATGCTTCCTCATGACCAAAACACGAAACAGACACCACAAAAAAACCCCAGCCCTTTTTTGACGTGAAATTTCCCCTTGACTTGTGTTCTTTTTTTTCTTCTTTTGTCCCATGACTCGCCTCCTTTTTCACACCCTTTTCAATCCTCAACTCACTAAACTCTGACGCCATTTGTGAAAGTTGCCAATGGCCATTTAAACTTATTTTACTGGACCTATTTGCCAAATGTGAGAAAATTTATCACAACCTCCTTCTTGAAACCGTCCCGTGTTTTTTTGCAGCTTTCTGGTAATCCCTCGTACTTCTCTTACTCTGCTCATTCCTTAAATGTTGATTTTTCCTTGTTTGGGTCTCAGATTTTCCCTTTTCTAACTCTGCATCAGGAATTTTTAAGCCCGCAGTTCTTTAGAGGTTCACAGACCTCCTGAAAATGTGTGCATAATTTTTGGATTTGGTTATGTGTAATTTTCTAATGAGAAAGTACATAGTTTACAGCAGATTCTCAAAGGCATTCACATGTCTCCAAAAGGTCGATGACTACTGCTCTGTGCGGTCTTCCAAGGTGATCTTTGTAATTAACTTAGTTTTTAAACAGCTGGCATATATCAAGCGCTAACTAAGTGAAAGTGTAATCATTTTCTTACGTAACCTTCGAAACGACTGTACAAAGTAGGTATGATGCCCTCCCATACAGATTAGCAAACTGAGGCATAGAGAGATGAAGTGACTTGGCTAAGGAGACACAGGTAGTAAGTAGTAGTCATAGTTTTATCTCCCATTTATGTGCTGATGATTCTCAAAACTTGCATCTCCGGCCTATACCTCCCAAGCTTCAGATTCATGGATAACTCAGTAAGTCATTTCCATGGATGCCCCATGGGCTATAAGTTCAACATTTCTGACACCAAATATTATCTTCTTTCCCCAAACTATTTCAGGGGCCATGCTATGTGAGTCATCTTCCTTGTTTTCTTTCCTCTTCTGCATTTGACCAATCTTCAATCCTACTGAATTTAAATGTAAATTATTGCTGCCTCAGGGCAGCTCCTAATCTTGTCCCACTTGGCTTTATGTATCAATGTCCTACCTTCCTACAATCCTATGGTGACAGAATAAATAGGATGTAAGGCCTTCCATGATCCAAACACTTCCTGGCTCTCTACAACCATCTCCATGCTCTCCTCTCCTGTAAATTCCCCTTCAGTTGCACTGAATTACTTGGTGTTCCTCCTAGATGCCCTGTTATCTCTGACCTCCACACCTGTCCTCATAGGGCCCCCTCTCTGGATGCACTGCACCTCCTTTCTCATCCAGCTAAATCCTGTTCACTCTCAGATGTCACGTCATGAAGATGTGCAGGCCTCTTTCCCTGGGCTCACACAGTTTGCTGATGGAATGGATGAGAAGGGGAGGAAATGGAGACAGCTTCAAGGTTTTGGCCTCAGCAAGTGGAAGAGTGGGGTTGTCATTCTTCTAGATGGGGAGACTGAAGCTTTATGGGCTAAGAGCATGACCTGGTCTTGGACATTCGAAGTTTGAATGAGCTTCACACTTCCAAATGAATTATCAATTAGGCTAGATAAGACTGGAGTTCAGAGCCTGGCTAGAGGTCTACATCAGCATGGAGATGGTATGTAAAGCCATGAGACTGAATGAGAGGAACAAGGGAATGATGGAGAAAGAGGAGACTAGGTCCAAAGACTGAGTCCTGGGGCTTCTCTCTGTGATAATCAGTTTATGGATCTGTGTCTCCACTGAATGACGAGATCGTGGTGCTCCCGGGCTGTGGTTTAGTCACTCTTTTCTTTTAAGTACCTTGTATAATATTGTGTGCATAAGCTTTCTTTAATAAATTTTTGTTGAATAAAATGAAAGAGTGGATGGATGGATGAGCTAAAATGGGTGATATTAAACAAAGGTCACCCCACCAAATAACTACAGGACTCAAGCAATAATGCAAGTGGAGCAGCTTAGGTGCAAGTAACAGGGATGGTATGGATCCTGGGAAATTAAGAAGTGCGTGCCCCGGTGAAGGGGGAGCCAGGACTCAAGTCCATTGATTGCTATGATGCACTAATGTGGACCAGGTGTAGCCATGTTTTCTGATTTCAAGGGAAGCTGGAAATCTGATTTTTTTAATATAAGATTTTCTGTGAGCCAAGATTCTGCAGCTCAAATGAATTTTGTCCTGAATCTGTTCATTGTACTGCCGTGTCATGACCTCTGATCAAGCAGTTCAGCATCATTTTATGAATGAAGACAAGCAGGCCTTTCTGTTCTGTCATTAGATAGGGAGCCAGCCTTTACAGGCCGCAAACTACTCTTTAACCATTGGGCTAAGATTTAGGCTGCCTTTTAGCTTCAACAGAATTGCAGAAAACTGTGGCCATGAAAGCCGCTCACTTCCATTATATGTAGTCTCAAACTGGATGGCTTGTCAGCCCTTTCATTTGGATTCCAGAGATTTAATTACCACACGTATCAGTCTTCTCTTCTGAAAAATGGGGATAATAATCTTTGCCTTCATTATCTAACAAGGTTATTATGAGAATCAAGTAAGATCATCTATGTTTAAGCCCTTTGAAAGGATTACGCAGGACGCAGGACGCAGCTGTGAGGCGCTGTTATCAGTCACTTCAGAGGTTAATCCAGGAGTGGCATGAACAGTTTGATACCGTCTTAGCCAGTTTGATACCATATCATGGGCTCTTTCCCCAGACAATTGTTTTTTCCTCTAATTTTAAATTCTTAAAACTTTGGAATCAAGAAATATACAGAATATTGCAATATGGGGTATCCTGTTAATGAGAAATTTTTAAATATTTCTTTCGGTGAACAGGGTATGACTTCACATGCGCACTTTAGAAATTAGGCAACACAACTCTGTCACTTGAGAGGAAAAAATTAAGACAAGAGGTACTGGGGCCGGCCCCGAGGCCGAATGGTTAAGTTCGTGTGCTTGGCTTTGCGGGCCCAGGGTTCGCCGGTTCGGATCCTGGGTGCAGACCTAGCACCACTCATCAAGCCATGCTGTGGCAGCATCGCACAAAGAACTAGAAGGACCCACAACTAGGATATACAACTGTGTACTGGGGCTTTGGGGAGGGAAAAAAAATAAAAAAGAGAGGAAGATTGGTAACAGACATTAGTTCAGGGCCACTGTTCCTCACCAAAAAGCATACCTTAAAAAAAAAAAAAGAGACAAGAGGTACTATACAGCTTAAACAAGGGTACACAATTAGTGCAACTAAAACCTGAAGTCCTTAGGATGCATAGCATAAGCATGAAGCTTTATAATAAAGTTTTTTTGGTAATTCAATAAGAAAATACCATTGGTTCAAGTCTAAGGCGGCTCTACCCTGGCAGAATTCTGCTCTATATCACTTATTGATCTTTTTGTGAGGTTTCACTGAGCTATCTTTAAACAAATTTCCCCCCATTTAAAAAGTGTTATAAGTTCCTTGTAGAATATTAACAAATACAGAAACTAAAAAGATGAAAATAAAAATTATTATTAATTCCAATAACCAGAGATGTACACCGTACATATTTTGGTATATTTTCTTTCAGATACACACACATGTGTGTGTGTATGTGTGAGTATACACACACACACATATAAATACTTTTAGCAAAAGTGGAATCATTATGTAGATTCCACTTATCTTGAGACACTGTATCATTAAATAGCCTTCAAAACTATGATTTTGACGGTTATTTTTCCATCATAGTCTGCAAACTTGTGGCAAATTATATGCTGAGAGTTTTTTGATGATCTTTTCATTTAATGACAGGATTATCTTGTCTTGTTTATGAATTTATCTTGTGAAAGTCATAGTGGGAAAATTTTAACAAGGATAAAAGGATTCCATACTCTGGAATAATATCTGCACATCTCTATAAGGATTTGATGAATGCGCCATATTTACTTCCTCAGCTCCTCATTACAAGTTGGTTATTGACTTGAATGTCTGGACTGAGTTGACACCACAGTTGGTAATAAAGTAGTTACAGCGGTGGGGCCCGCTGGTGCCCTTTTCATTACGAACCCATCACATCTCGCTTAAGGATGTGCGAGACAAGATGCACCCTAAAGCTTCACTAGTTATTTCAAGTGCTACTTACTCTCTGAGGCCGATTTCATCCTTGAAATTGTCTTTCAGCCACCTAGGAATAAAAACTTTCACTCCTATATGATTATATGTTTTCCTGAAGTTCCAGGTCAGACAGCGTATCATTCTGTGGCATTTTGTTATTAATGAAAAATTAAATAGCGTTTAAAATCAACATGGAAAACAAAGCAAAGATGACCTGATAATGTTTGCCACCTCAGTGTTAACTTAGTATTCTTAAAAGTTGATAGTGTTGTGTTTTTCTTGTTACATCGCAAAAGCATTTGTTGTCTTTCATTTTCCTTGCCATTGTTTTCTTCTAAACTTTCAGAAGAGTTTGCTTATGTATCAGTTTTACACAATTGAAATGACGTACAAATCTGAAACGTTTGGTGTTTTAGTGCAGGTTTTATTTTTATGATAGGGTCCAAGGCGGAACAAATCTTAAGTGGCACCTCTTTCCCTCACCCAGATTGGGGACTATTTTAGGGGTCGAGCGTCCACCAGGATCCTGGGTCCAGGACTCTAGGAGCCTCTGGTTTCCTGCTCTCAAAGAGGCGGTTCTTGTTCAATGGGAAGCGGTGCATTTATGCGAACTGGGACATTTTTTTCATTCCTAGTCCAGACTAGGAAATATTCTGGCATATCAGAAGGAATAATCCATTTAACATAATGTGTAAAAGTTTTGTGAGCTTTTAATAAAAGTTAGAGAAATGGCTTTCTTTTACTCTTTTCAAAATACAGAAAAAATACCAGGTTTTTAAACATAATCCCCCAAAGTCTCATCAATCCTCTCTCTGAAAAAATTTAGTGAGATATTTATATTTTCTGTAGTAATACCAGAGGTTAGCAAACCAACTTTATTCTCTCATTAATGTTTCTAGTATCATATAATACAAATTTATATACACAAGTGACAAGTTTCATCTTTGTAAATAAACAGTTTCTAATTTGCTAACAAGGAGTATTGATAGGGTGATAAAAGAAGACAGTACAGACATAAGGACTTCATCAAAGCAAATATAACTGTTAACAGCTTGGAAAATATCAGTGCGCTTTCCTCTCAAAAATGCCTTTCGTGTCCCTGACTGACCAAAGCTGGACACGGCTGCGTGTCTGCTCCTAACGTCTGGATTACGTCAACATCACCTTTTTCCCCATCAGTCTTCCATCAATGGTTAACCAGTTCCCTACATTAAATCTCCACTGGTGAAATACAAAGTGTGTTTTCTGTTTTTCTGACTGGACACTGACTAAAATCTTATATTTTAAACTGAATAAAGATAATTTGCTTTGCCCTCTTTTTTTTTTTTAAAAGATTTTATTTTTCCTTTTTCTCCCCAAAGCCCCCCAGTACATAGTTGTGTATTTTTAGTTGTGGGTCCTTCTAGCTGTGGCATGTGGGACGCCGCCTCAACATGGCCTGACGAGCAGTGCCATGTCCGCGCCCAGGATCCGAACCAGCAAAACCCTGGGTCACTCCCGAAGGGGAGTGCAAGAAGTTGACCACGGGCCACAGGGCCGGCCCCTCCCTACTCTTTCCTTAGTGGCTGGCATTGGGCGACAAGACCAATTTAATCTGAGGCACAATAACCGAGGAACATGTTCTTCGCGTATCTGAGTTACAGTGTGGATGAAACCTGCAATTCGACTCTACGTTTCCACTTCCACTTTGTACAGCTTACAGTTTCATGTAGGGTGAATGTTTCTTTGTCACAGTTCTGTAATGAAACTTGACAATCTCAGAATCTTCAGGATGTTTTCCAGAATCCCTCAGGGATCTAGCCTTCACCAGCATTCTCTACTCTGCCTCTTACCAGGTCCGACCCACTGTGAGTACACCCAGGAAGCCTTTTCATCAGAGGGTTACGATCATTTATTAAATTAGAACCTACTTACTTTCAGAAAAGATTTGAGATATCTTTCTGGGTTACACACAGTATGATAGCCTAGAAACCATAGACATTAATTTACAGGGAAGTAATTTAGAATAGTGAGATATAACTGAATACAAAGTTAATAATACACGGAAATGTATGTCACAAGGTCCCACACAACTCTTAAAAGAGAAATGCACATTTATATTTAGTTCTAAACTTGTGCTTACCCAAAGCCAAATGGGCAATATTATCAGTAAACTGTCCATATAATAATAAATGCAGACAAAACAAATAATTAATGATAAATAAAATAATAAATGACTGCATAATTAAAAATAATAAACACAGAAAAATAATTAATAATAAATAACATAATAAATTGTTAATAAATTAAAATAGTAAATGCAGATAAAACTAAAGAGGCTAATATTTTTCTGGTTATCAAATTTGAGGAAAATTTCTCCTCAAGTTTAGCGTTTTGGGTGCTTAAGAATTGAATGTGGAATGCTTAAGAATAGCATGTAGAATCATGGAATGGACATTATCGACATTATTGAATATTATCGACAAGCTCCTTAAAATCAAAATAACTGGTTTTGTGTAGCTCTGTGCTGCAGTGTCCTCCAATGCAAGTTGAGGGCAGAGGGCCAAAGCACAATGTGGCAAATGCAATTCTCTGTAAGTAGGGAGTCCAGAAAGTCAAAAAGATGAAATAAGCTTTCTTAACAACTGAATTGATCCAGATGAAAAATCTAAACTATTTATTGGGCTGGTTGCATTCTACCCTTTAATTAGTGCTTCCAGAATATCTTTTCGTGCACTTTGATTTTTGATACAATTTGCCAGTGATGGGTATTTTATTCTGCTTTGGGGTTATTATTTGGTGTTACTGATTAAAGTACATGTATTTTTAGAACTCATAGACTTCAAAAAGTACATATTTAAAAAATCAACCGAACAAAGAGAAAAAAAAGTGAATGTCCTTTTATGAAAATTGAGATGCCTAACCCAGACTTTGTCTTGAGCAGGCGCTGGCTTGTCTCAGCACAGAGAACGCCTGGGAGCATTGTAGACGTATAAAGATTTTTCTCAGAAAACAGTTCTGGGTCCGCTCCAGGACAAGGGCAGATCAATAGCAAGCTTCCAAAGGTCTACGCTGCAGACCATGGCTTTGACCATTTTAGCCTGGAAAATTTTCAAAGCAGAATCTCCCACAGAAAAACTTTCAGAAATCCACTTGTGAAATGTCTGCGTTTCGAGCTTCCTAGTGAAACTTCAGGGGGAAATGACGTGTGCCATGCACCCTGTACTAACGAGAACAACTGGCATGCTCTCTGGAATTGTCAGGCATGAGCCAATTAATCCTAAAGGACATCTGCCAGAAACGTGAGCTTGTTTTCAGAGCCACTTGGCCTTAAATCGACTCTTTCTGACTGTTATATGGTGGGATACTGTGTCTTGACCCCAGGACTATCACCGAATAGTTCTCTTCTTAGTTCTTTTGCAAGGGGAATGATACTTGGGTTATAAAGCTAAGACTGATTTCTTTCAGCTTCTGATTGTCTCAGTGAGATTGCTGTGGACGGGGTATTTGTCCACAAGTTATTAACAAACTGTAAACATTAAGGTTTTCCATGTAACCCCCTAAGAAAGGGGATAATTAAAATAAGCAGTCAGAAGTCGTCTCAATTTCCACTTACTAGCTAGGGACCAGAACTTCGTGTGTCAGAAGAGCTTTCAGTGACTGAACTTGTGTGTCTCAAATCATACCTCCCTCACACAAAAAGGCTCCAGTGACGCCGCACCTTCACCATTTCCAGTTCTAACTCCTGCGAGGTGGCATGTAGAATTCCAGGAGTAGACAGCGGACATCACCACGGGAGGGTGTGGGGAATGGGGAAGGAAAAAGAAAGTTGGCGTTTTCTAAGGCTTTAAAAAAAATGAAAACAACAACTTTTCCCCTTTAGTTTTTCTTTAAAAACTGCAAAAGTAATGTGAGTTTAGAGCAATGAGTGAAATAGTATAAAGATAAAGAAAGAAAAAGTGATCAATTAATAATGCCCCTCCCCCCCAGCTCCCATCTCCTGGGTCCTCACAAGTGACAAGTGTTAACAAGCTGGTAGATATCCTTTCACACAGTTCTACCTGCTCATTCGTTCACAGGTACGTATGTGTGTGTCTTTACAAATATGGAGCCTCACCCTGAGCTTTAGGCTGCTGTTTACTTTTCTCTATTCCTGCTCCTCCAGGATCTTCCCTCCAGGGCAGTTACAAGTGCTGTCTTACGTTGCTTAATATCCCATAGCGTGCACGTGTCATAGTGAGTTTGAACATGCCGTACCAACTCCCAGGCGTTTCTGTCAATCTGAAAGACAGCAGGCTGGGGTGTTGTCCTCACTTACTCTTGGCAATGAGGAAGATAAGACGGCCCTTATTCCCAGAACAGGAAGAAGGATAAGGCCTTATCATCGCTTTTACCTTTAATTAATTCAACAAAGATTGATTGAAGTCCTCATATTTCCCTTAACATATTTTTAATATGTTTGTGTATTTATATCTTGCTTCAATTTCCCAAAAGATTCGGGAGGGCTTAGGAACGTTCATTTATAGGACATGATGAGGAAGGTGGAGCAAAGAGGAAGGGAATCAGGAATAAAGTGAAACTGGAGACGATGTCAGGCACAGGAAGGCCCAGAGGAAGGGACTCGAGGGACTCCACAGGAGTACCATGGTGCCAGGTTCATCCATCTCTGCGTCCCTGAGGCCCAGGAAGTTGAGGTCAGATCCCAAGAGTCTTGAATTCAGCTTCTCCACTCTTTCAATGGACCTGGATTCCTTCTTCTTATGGTCACCAAGCAGTAGCTGTAACAGTCTGGGCTATGAAATGAGGCGTGATAAGAAACTCGGAGAGAGCACTGCGCAAAAGGCTCTGTGAGCTCAGCTAGGATGACTCAAACAGCCGGGGGGGCTTGAACGACTGCGGCTGGACATCTGCTTCCAAGACAGCTTCTCCATCACACATCCTGGGCTGAGATGGCTGAACAACCAGCTCAGGTGGGATGTCAGTGGAGCGTGTCTGTGCCCCTCCAGCACGGTGGTCTCAGGGTGATCAGACTTCTATGGTCGTTCCAAGAGTGACAAGGCAGAAGCTGCATGGCTTTTTATGACCTCATCTTAGAAATCGCATGCTATTGCCTCCTCTGTACCCTATTGGTAAAGGAGTCACAAGCCTGCCCTGATTCAGGAGATGGGCACATGGGCTCTACCTCTTGATGGGAGGATGCATACAGAATTTGTGGCCACTCCCTAAGAATCCTCATGTGAGATATTTACCTGAGAAGGTGGTATTTGCATTGTATCAGAGTGGAATACAGAAAAGCTAATAGGTCAATAATTTAATAGTGCTCTTTTAAAAGTTGCTCTTTAAAAATAGAGCTGACTATATTCTGAGTCTAACCAGGCAGGACCATATTCTTGGAGATTATAAGTGCCAACAGGGATTGCATGTGTCAAAGTCAGCCTGTCAGAGAAGACCTTGAGCAAATCATGGCAAGAATTCTTTAGTAGGTAATTTATTTACCTTGAGCTCTCAATCAGCTCTTCTAAAGGTGAAAATTTTACTGGGACTGAAGTAGAAATAGGCTTGGGTCACAAAGTTCAGGGTGACTGCCTTAAAAATAAAGCTGGGAAAATCCAGCTTCTCAGGTGTCGCATGTGATTTGGATTTCCATGATCTCGCCCAATACAGTGATACTGCTGGGCTCTCTGTCTCCAAGTCTGCCTTCTTTAGTAGTTCCAACAGTGGAGTTCAGGCCCTGCACAGTCATTTACTATACCTAAGGTTTTACAACGCAGCAAGAAGCTTATCGTAAAACCATGGCTAAGTGGTGGGCATGTTACTAGGTGTTCAGATATAAAGACGAATGAGGTAGGGTGGCCGCCTTCAAAGAACACACAGTCTGGTGGCAAGTGAACAGATAAATTGCAACACAAGGCAGTACTTGTGCATGAACCATGTGCTCTCAGAAGGAGGAGATCTACCTGCCTGGTGTTCACATTGGATTAGTGCCTGTGACCACTCCTTCTCTGTCCGCACCTGAGCCTTTGAACTTTATCTTTTATCTGGTCTTCTAGGATGTCTCTTTGATAGACTTCAAACTCAGTTTTTCCCTCTCCCTAGAGTGCTTGCTTTAATGACTGACGGATTTTTGTCTCTTTCCCTAACATCCCCCCTCCCCCCAATATCCTGTCTCAACCCTGTTTTTTGTCTCTGTGCTCTAAAACCTGAGGGCAAGAGATTCATTCATTAAAAATATATATGCTGAAGAGTGACTATGTGCTGGGCAAAATGGTGGCTGCTGGCGATACAGCTGTGAGCCAGTCGGATAGAGTTCCTATCTATTGTAAGGAGCTTCCTTCTGGTAGGATGCCTCCTAGACTCTTGGAATTACATGCCTGGCATAGTCAAATGTGGGGTGATTTAGACTCTGAGAAAACCAGGGAAGGCTTTCTAGACATGTGGCAGTTGATCTATTTTTTTTTTATTAATGAAAAAATAGAAGTTTTCCAGGTTGGGGTGGAGGTAGAGTGAGGAAGGTCAGACATTTCACGCATAAGTCATAACACATGAAAAAAGGGGAAGGGCATGGTCAGTTAGGGAGATAAAAAGAAATTCCTTTGAGAGTTTACTGAGGCATATCTGAAAGAGAGTAAGAGAAGTAGGTTGGGGTCATATTGTATGGCCCTCTGATTAAGTTTGAACTTAATCCTGTAGGCAAGGGAGAGTCAGCAAAAATTTATAAGCAGGGTTGTGACAAAATCAGATTCGTTGTTCTTTAAGAAGATAAACCCAGGGGGATGGTCACAGGAGTGAAGAAAAGACAAATAGCAGGAAGAAGTTAGGAGACTATCGCATTAGCCTAGATCAGAACTAAAGAAAGCCTGGGAAGAGATTGAGAGAGAGGACAGAGAGCAGAGGCTAATTCTGCACTAGAGTTTTAAGGCAGAATCAAGAACACTTGGTAACCTATTAGTAGGAACACTTGATGGAGCGTAAGATCATAAATCTAAGATGGAAAAAGAGGGAAGAAGAGCAAAGTTTGTGAGTGAGATGATACCAAGTTTTGTTTTGGATTCTTGGATCTTCAAGTAAAGATGAACAGGAGGCAGCTGGACATTTTCATCTGAATCTAAAAAGAGAGAGAAGATATGCTGGCGACCCGTTTTGGAGACCATAAGAGAGGCAAATGGACCAAAAATTAAACAAATACTTGAGAGACGAGAAAACAGTCAACAAAGATGTGGAATTAGGGAATAAGGAGGAGAACCAGCTAAGAGTAGCCTCCTGGAAGGGAGGAAAGGTCAAGTAGATGGAGAGTGCTGCTTTGGCGTTGACCAAGTTCTGTGAGTGCTTGGGTCAAGTGTTGGCACGTGATGTAATGTGATGACAAAGATATAACAAGGGTTAGTTGTCAGCCTTGCTTCTTGGGACATTGCCATTGATGGTTGCACCAAAGGTGATATCCTGTGTGGTTTCTGGGCCTCCTTCGTGGTTCTTGCTGGTCAGGAGTCAGAATGGAGAGTTAGAACACTGCTAAGATTGGTCTCACTCCCAAGAAAGAGAGGACTTGAGAAACTTGGTACATCACTTTCCAAAACTTGAAAAATGTGGGAGATATAGTCTTAACATCTTAGGAGATAACAGCACTTTGGTTTTAACTTTAAACCAGTTTTTCCATTTCTGTGCTTGAATTTCATTTGCCCGATGCATTTGGTTGAATGTCACTTTTTGTTTTCTATTGTATTACAGATTTTTTTGAGTAGATATGTTATGCAATTTTATGCTGGAAGATTTTTCAAATTGTTCTAATAACTTCCTCCTCAAGAAAGTGGTAAGAATTTTCTCTTTCCTCATCAAACATAAATACACAAGCTGACCTGAAAAGAAGACTTTTGTCCAAATGTCATTTGTTTCCATAGTTTATTTACTTACTTAATTTATATTGGGAAGTGTATTAATTATAAATGCTCCAGTTGTTTAAGATGAGACATTTAATTTGCACAGTCTCTTGTGAGTAGTGTTTGATATCAAAGGATCTGGGCTCAGTTTAGATGCTAAGTGACACTTGGGTGTGGTGAAGTTAGATCAGAATGATGCTGGCTGAATGCCCTGGAAGGATTAGTATCCAAATACTGGATTATCTAGCTGGATGAAAGCACTGCTTGTAGAATAAAAGAGAGTGTAGTAGCCGGGTGACCTGGAAATAATCATAACAGGGGAGGAAGTCACAACCAAACCAAACCAAACCAAATCAAACCAAACAGTCTACCCTAGAGAAGGTGACCTTGGGATAGGGCTTAAGGGAGTCCTGAAATTCACTTCTAAGATTTAGTCTTGCGCTCCCTCGTTGTTAATAGCATTTTCATTTTTATTCCTTCTGAGTGATGCAATCTTTGTGATGACTCCTTCCTTCTTTTTAAAAATTAGGTGTTAATCAGCAGTGTAATTGAAGTCTTTCCTGCTTGGCCTATAAATGAAAGTGCTCCATTATATGCATTTAACTATGCTTTCTTTCAGATCAGAATCTCTGTTGTGAAATACAGCGGCAATCATGTAATGCCTGCTGGCTTGTATCTACTCAACTATCTGTGTACAAGTTGTATTTTTCTTACTTAATAATAAGTACCTCGAGGGCAAGAAGCACTAGCTTTTCATCTGTCTGCCTGTCCATCCATCCCTCCAGCCACCCATTTATTGAACATTTGAGTATCTATGTGTCAGGCACTATGATGAATTTAGGGGTGAACAAGACATCATCTTTTCCCTCAAGGAACTCATAATCTGGTTAGGGCAGTGGTTCCCAACATGGCTGAGCGTAAGAATCACTTAGGTTGCTAGGCTTCACTTTCGGAAAGGCTGTCTTCATTGTCTTGGAGCGTACCTGGGTGTCAGTACATACTTTTTAGAGCTTGCAAGGGATTCCAGAGGGCAAACAGATTGAGAATCACTGAGTTAGGCAGATAGGCCTCCATTGTGCTAAGTTCTATAACAAAGAAAAAACAGAATTTTATTGGCACACAGAAGAAAAAAAATAGTCATAATTTTTTTTCTTTTACTCCTCATAGCACCTACTGGAGGGCACAGGGTCTTGAATATACTAGATTAAACATTTCTTTAATTAATGAACTTACTACCATTAGGCTCAATCACTTACTTCACTATCATTAGATAATATTCTGTAGTACAAGTAAATTTGGACAATTCTTTCATTTATTAATTGACTTTCTATCTGAACTTAAAGAGAGCTTTGGGGTCCTTTGTTTTTCTGAGAGAATGAATTTAGTTGTTGCTATATATAGCTTTACAGCTTTTGGATTTTTTATTTCATTTGATGAAATCTACTTCTTCTTTTTTTTATGGACAAACTCCTTTTGGGACTTTGGAAACCCTGACTTTCTTCTTATCAATTTCTCCTAGGTTAGTCAGGTTGTTTTATAAATTAATTAGGACACGTGTAAATTATCTATTTTAACATACTTCATATGTTTAAAGTCATAATTGCAGCTCTCACAGAATGATTTATGAAACGACCACACAGTAACCTCCCGGCCTGGGGAGAGCATCGGAAGGGATTGCAGAGGTGATATCATGGCACCGCATTGCTCTTCAGTGGGGATCCATTGTTGCTCAGACACCCAGTCTGAAAATGACTCTTCTCACCCCGGTTCAAATGAGATAAAATCCTCCTCCTCTCCTCACAGGAAGCATGAGACCGGAGCTCACAGGGCGACTACTGACTGCACAGGTCGGAGTCCAGCTCTAGTCGTGCTCAGAGAAGCCAATTTTGGGGAAACCAGTAACTAGTGGCAGACACTTTGTGGTGTATTGAAGGTAGCCAACCTCCTTAAAAATACTATTGGTAAAACATAGTTCTTAAAGTCACTGTGAGCAGTTTCAGAACAAAAGTGTGAAAATTTGCAAGTAAGATTTTGATGTAGGAAAATGGCATCTTGACCCAGACCACAATTTCTAGGCTCCCTTGCCGCTGGGATTGTCCACACGACTAACTTCTGGGTAAGAGGATGTGAGTAGAAGGGATGTGTGCAACTTCAGGCTCTATTCTTGAAAAGAATGGGGATCCCCTCCTCTTCCCTCTGTGTCCCTTGCTCCTGACTGCGGCATGGATGTGGTGGTGAGTTACCTTGGACTTGGTGGATGAAGACAAAGATGAAAGGAACCAGGCATCTTGATGATTCTGCAGGGCACAGGTACCAAACCTGCTCAGACTTCTGCGTGAGAGACAGAAGAAGAAACTACCACATTCAAGCCGATGCTACTTTGTGTCTCTCACACACAGCCTGTAACATATCCTTATTCACTTTCCTTTCAGTCTCTAGGTCAACCAAATACGAATGGTTCCCTGAACTCAAAATATGGCTTTTTAATGTCTTCTTCCCTTTACTCGTGCTGTTCCCTGTATATGAACTGCATTTTCAAACACATTTTCTCCACCGGCCAGGTAAACTCCCACTCATTTTTCAAGACTTAGATTAAGTTTTGCTCTCTCTGGAAAGTCGTCCTTGATATTTCCATGTAAAGGTGACGATCCTTTTAGGATTGCACTCAATGGACCTTGTACATAATTACAATAATGACAATATGCAGATTTTGTTGAGTATCTACTATGTGTCATGTACTTTAAATTTGCTTTATATAAAATAGCTCATTTATTCTCACAAAAGTTTTATGGAGTGTGTGTATAAAACTCATTTTATAGATGAGAAGACCCAGGTTTGGAGAGAGAGGTTAGGTAATTTGTCCCAGTTCATAAAGGTAGAGTAAATAGTAGAGCTGGAATTCAAAGACAGATTAACTTGGTTCTGTCTCTTCCGCATTCTGTCTGCTCTGTTCTCCTTACAACTCCTCTCAAATGGCATCACAGTTATTTGTTTACATGTACACCTTGTCTAATTATACCCTGGACCCCTCACATCTGCTCATTGTGGGAGCTCAATAGATATAAGTTAAGTAGCTGAGCTACCACTCAATTTTCCTCACCAGTTGCCTTCCAGAGGTGTGGTATAAACTCTAGGAGGAGACCTACACGCCAGGTGCATGGCCGAGGGCAGTCGCTGTTTCCTACTCTGATTTCTGTTTGGATCATGTACCTGTAATTCACCTGGTGCTCCATATTCTAGGCTAGCTTTGGGTGCTCTTAGACAGTGTATCAATTCCGCTAGGCCTGCCATAACAAAATACTGCAGATGGGGTGGCTTAAACAACAAAAATTTATTTTCTCACAGTTCTGGAGGCTGGAAGTCTAAGACCAAGGTGTGTCAGGGTTGGCTTCTGGTGAGACTTCTCTTCCTGGCTTGTAGACGGCCACATTCTCGCTGTGTCTTCATATGGCCTTTTCTCTGTGCTGGGCATCCCTGATGTCTCTCTCTTCGTACAAGGACACCAGTCCTATCAGATTAGGGCAGCCCACCCTCATGACATCACTGTTGAAATAAATTTCTAGGCCTCAAATGGAGCTGCTCCTGCCCAGGATGCCAAGTCAGCACTCAAAACTTAGATCACTTTTGTGTTCCTGTAAACGCTCCTTGACCAGAAATGCAGTATATCCAGTCAGCCAATCCCCAAATGCCAAGGCAACTCTGAGTTCAATACTTATCTCCTTGTTCTATATTCATTTTCCCTTCCTTGTTCTTTATTCTTTATCCTATAAAAGCTTCCTGCCTTCTGCTCCGTTCTGCAGTTGTCTGGACCCTTGGAAATGGAGGCTGCCCACCGCATGAAGTGTTAAAATTTGTTTGTATCATCTGAGTTGTCTTCTTTAATCATTTTTAACACTACCAAAAAAATATTTTCCTCTCTAATATTGTCCATGCACACCCTACCTGAGCGTGTTGTGAGGGTGTAAAGAATGCCAGCTCAGCCTACCTGATCCTCAGTTTCCTAATCTTTAAAATGGGGATGATGGTAACAGTCCCACCGATCTCAGGAGCGGTTTTGTTTTTTCTTTCTTTTTTTAGTATTAAATGCAATAATATTCAGAGGCGCTTTACCAACGAGAGGGGATATGTCTGCAATGTTCTTTCCCCAACTCCCTGATAAATGCTTATTTTTAAGACTCAGATTAAAATATCACCTCCCATTGGAGCTAGCGTTTTTCCTTATTGTAATTGTGGACTGGTGGATGGGTGAAGTGTTTCACCTCCCGGGTCCAACACAGGTAGAAGATAAAAAGAGCACAGATGATTTGTTGACGTCTTGTAAGTAACCAGCACTTGCTTCTCTAACATAGAGCTGCGTGGTCCTGAGTGTGCTCCTTCCTTCCTGCTCACACACTTCTCACCACGTCTTACAGAAAAAGTATAAGATTTGGAGTTAGGTTGATCAGAGTTTAGACCTTGATTATGCGCTTATCTCTTTATTTGACCTTGGGCAGCTCATGTTACCTCTGTGAGTCTCAGTGCTTCATCTGTAAAAAGAGAATTGCGGTGTCTCCCTTGCAGGTGGCTATAAGGACTAGTGCTGGCGAGTGTCTGGCAAGTGGTAGGTGCTTGATGAGTGGAGCCATTATTGTGACAGTTATTATTATTAATCTCATCATCATCATTCCTCCAGTGCAAACAGCAGGACAATCTGCATGTAGATGTGTGGGTGCTGTCCTGTGATACTTCAGATGGAACTGTTTTTCTGATTTGGTGCTAACCACTGCGTGGGCATCAAGTGCAGGGGCTGTGGGTGCAAAAGAGGGAAGAGAGGGCTGATGGAGACAGAGAGGGAGAAGTACTGAGAACTGTGAGGGCAGATGGCATTTGTGTCATTCATTGTGTTTCTGTTGCCACATCTATCCCCAAATCGGGATCTATGTCTGAAATCCGTGTATCTTTTTGTTAATTCCCCACTAGGTAAAATCAGGCTCCTATTACCTTTTACAAGTGGTGCTGTTTGTGTTTTGGGGAGGCTGATGTCGTGGTTTATGCACCAACTTCTGGGAGCCGGAGAAGGAAGCAGGAGGTGTGTCTGGAAAAGCAATGGGCAGGCCACAGACACATGCGGGGGATGCTGGTACTGTGTTAGCTTGGCCTAGAGCGTTGGAGAGCTTGAATTTTCCAGGAAAGAGAAAGAATTTTCTTTTGACACTTAGGACTGAACAAAATAAATTAACCATCTCTGATTGGTTTCAGACTTCCAGGTCTCTAAGGAATTTGAAAAGGATGTGGCAATGAAGCAATAGTGGAACCTCCACAGGCCGAATAAACCAAGCACTCTGAGGCTTGCACAAGTTCCGAGCACTGTCCAAGCCTTTTCAGTAAACAGCTAGTACATTTCTCAAAACTGACATGGTTGAAGAAAAAAAAAGCCAACACCTAACAAGAAGAAAGAACCAATTGATGAAAGGACAGAAGATGTTTTTGTCATAAGACTGTCAGTAAATGCTGTTTTATTCCAAGATGACAGGAAAAGCTTCGGAGTGACTTGGAGGCTGACGGCCCTGCCCTGCCCCGCTGTTGGGTAGAGACTCACTCTTGGTTAGAGGGATCTTTTATTTATTTATTTTTTTATTGAGGTCATAACAGTTTATAACATTGTGAAATTTCAGTGGTACATTATTATTTGCCGGCCACCATATATATGTGCCCATTTACCCCTTATGCCCGCCCCCCAACCCTTTTCTCCTCTGATAAGTGCTAATCTGTTCTCTGTGTGCATGTGTTTATTTACCTTCCATATATGAGCGAAATCATCTGCTGTTTGTCTTTCTCTGTCTGACTTATCTCATGTAACAAATACCCTCCAGGTCCATCTCTGTTGTTGCAAATGGGATGATTTTGTCTTTTTTATGGCTGAGTGGTATTCCATTGTGTATATACCACATCTTTATCCATTCATCAGTCAGTGGGCACTTGGGCTGCTTTCATGTCATGGCTATGGTGAATAACGCTGCAATGAACGCAGGGGTACCTTAGTCTCTGAATTGTTGATTTCAAGTTCTTTGGATAAATACTCAGTAGTGGAACAGCTGGGTTATATGATACCTTAATTTTTAGTTTCCTCAGAAAATTAAGTGGCTGTCCAGTTTTCCCAACACCATTTATTGAAGAGACTTCCCTTTCTCCTTTGTGTGTTCTTAGCTGTTTTTTTGAAGAATGGCTGTCCATAGATGTGTGGTTGTATTTCTGGGCTTTCAATTCACTCCATTAACCTGTACATCTGTTTGTGTACCAGTACCATGCTGTTTTGATTACCATAGCTTTGTAGTATGTTTTGAAGTCAGGGATTGTGATGCCCCAAGCTTTGTTCTTTTTTCTCAGATTATTTTAGCTATTCAGGGTCTTTTGTTGCCCCATATGAATTTTAGGATTCTTTGTTCTATTTCCACGAAGGATATCATTGAGATTCTGATTGGGATTGCATTGAATCTGTAGATTGCTTTAGGTAATATGGACATTTTAGCTATGTTTATTCTTCCAATCCAAAAACATGGAATATCTTTCCATTTCTTTATGTCATCATCAATTTCTTTCAATAATCTTTTAGGGTTTTCATTGTATAGGTATTTCACCTCCTTGGTTAAATTTATTCCTAGATGTTTTATTCTTTTTGTTGGGATTGTAAATAAGATTGTGTTCTTGAGCTCTCTTCCTTTTTTTTCCCCTGCGTTTTTCTCCCCAAATCCCCCAAGTACATAGTTGCATTTTTTTTTCAGTTGTGGGTCCTTCTAGTTGTGGCATGTGGGATGCTGCCTCAATGAGGCCTGATGAGCAGTGCCATGTCAGTGCCCAGGACCTGAACCAATGAAACCCTGGGCTGCTGAAGAAGAGCATGTGAACTTAACCATTCGGCCACGGGGCCAGCCCCTTGAGTTCTCTTTCTGTTAGTTCGTTATTAGAGTATAGACATGCAACTGATTTTTGTAAGTCGACTTTGTACCCTGCAACTTTGCTGTAGTTATTGCTTATTTCTAATGGTTTTCTGATGTATTCTTTAGTGTTCTCTCTGTATAAAATCATATTGTCTGCAAACAGCAAAAGTTTCATTTCTTCCTTTCCAATTTGGATTCCTTTTATTTCTTTTTCTTGTCTAATTGCTCTGGCCCAAACCTCCCGTACTATATTGAATAAGAGTGGGGAGAGTGGGTACCCTTGTCTTGTTCCTGTTCTCAGAGGGATGGCTTTTAGTTTTTCCCTATTGATTATGATGTTGGCTGTGGGTTTGTCATATATGGCCTTTATTCTGTTGAGGTACTTTCCTTCTACACTCATTTTGTGAAGAGTTTTTATCATAAATGGATGCTGGATCTTGTCAAATGTTTTCTCAGTGTCTATTGAGATGATCATGTGGTTTTTATTCCTCATTTTGTTAATGTGGTGTATCACATTGATTGATTTGCAGATGTTGAACCATCCCTGCATCCCTGGTAAAAATCCCACTTGATCGTGGTGTATGATCTTTTTGATGTAATGCTGTATCTATGATATTGGCCTGTAATTTTCCTTCTTTGTGTTGTCCTTGTCTGGCTTCGGGATCAGGGAGATGTTGGCCGTGTTAAACGTGTTAGGAGGTGTTTCACCTTCTTCAGCTTTTTTTTTTTTTTAATATTTTATTTTTCCTTTTTCTCCCCAAAGCCCTCTGGTACATAGTTGTGTATTTTTAGTTGTGGGTCCTTCTAGTTGTGGCATGTGGGATGTTGCCTCAGCATGGCCTGATGAGCAGTGTTATGTCCGTGCCCAGGATTTGAACTGGCAAAACTGTGGGCCACTGAAGCAGAGTGCACAAACTTAATCACTCCACCATGGGGCTGGCCCCTTCTTCGGCTTTTTGGCATAGTTTGAGGAGGATAGATACTAAATCTTCTTTGAATGTTTGGTAGAATACTCCAGACAAACTGTCTGGTCCTGGATCTTTATTTTTGGGGAGATTTTTGATTACTCTTTCAATCTCTTTACTTGTGATTGGTCTATTCAGATTCTCTATTTCTTCTTGGTTCAGTTTTGGGAGGTTGTTTGAATTTAAGAATTTATCCATTTCTTCTAGATTGTCCAATTTGTGAGCATATAGTTTTTCATAGTATTCTCTTATAATCCTTTGTATTTCTATGGTATCTGTTGTAATTTCTTTCCTTTCTTTTTTTTTTTTTTAAGGAAGATTAACCCTGAGCTAATATCTGCTGCCAATCATCCTCTTTTTGCTGAGGAAGACTGGCCCTGAGCTAACATCCATGCCCATTTTCCTCTCCTTTATATGTGGGATGCCTACTACAGTATGGCTTGACAAGTGGTGCCATGTCTGCACCCAGGATCTGAACCGGTGAATCCTGGGCCGCTGAAGCAGAAATTGTGCACTTAACTGCTGCGCCACCAGGCTGGCCCCACTATTGTAATTTCTTCTCTTTTGTTTCTAATTTTATTTGTTTGGGCCTTCTCTCTCCCTTTTTAGTGAGTCTGACTAAGGGTTTGTCACTTTTGTTCATCTTCTCAAACAATCAGCTCTTAGTTTCACTCGTCCTTTCTACTGTTTTTTTGATTTCCATTTCATTGATTTCTGCTTTAATTTTTATTATTTCCCTCTTTCTGCTGAATTTTGGCTTTGTTTGTTCTTTTTCTCTTTCTGTTAGGCTTAGTTCAAGATTGCTTATTTGAGATTTTTCTTGTTTGTTATGGTGGGCCCATATTGCTATGAATTTCCCTCTTAAGACCACTTTTGCTACATCCTGTATGAGTTGGAATGGTGTATTTTCATTTTACGTGTCTCCAGATATTCTTTAATTTCCCCTTTAATTTCTTCAATGATCCATTGGTTGTTCAGTAGGCTGTTGTTTAGTTTCCACATATTTGTGACTTTCCCAGCTTTTTTCTTGTAGTTGATTTCTGGTTTCCTAGCATTATGGTTGGAAAAGATACCTGATATGATTTCAACCTTCTTAAATTTTTTGAGACTTGACTTGTTTCCCAACATATGGTCATCCTTGAGAATGTTCCATGTGCACTTGAGAAGAATGTGTATTCTGCTGTTTTTGAATGGAGTGTTCTATATATATCCATTAAGTCCATCTGGTCTAGTTTTTTGTTTAGTTCCACTGTTCCCTTGTTGACTTTCTGTCTGGTTGATCTATCCATTGATGACAATGGGGTGTTGAGGTCCCTTACTATTATTGTGTTGCTGATAATGTCTCCTTTTAGGTTAATTAATATTTGCTTTATGTACTTTGGTGCTCCTATGTTAGGTGCATATATATTCATAAGTGTTAGGTCCTCTTGGGGGAAAGTCCCTTTTATCATTATATTCTGCTCTTCTTTGTCTCTTATTGTCTTTTTTATCTTGAAGTCAACTTTGTCTGATATAAATGTGGCAACAATTGCTTTCTTTTGTTTGCCATTGGCTTGGAGTATTGTCTTCCATCCCTTCACTCTGAGCCTGTGTTTGTCTGTAGAGCTGAGAGTGTTTCCTGGAGGCAGGATATTGTTGGGTCTTGTTTTTTAATCCATCCAGACACTCTGTATCTTTTGATTGGGGAATTTAATCCATTTACATTTAGAGTGATTATTGATATATGAGGGCTTTATGCTGCCATTTTATTGCTTGTTTTCTGGTTGTTTTGTATTTATCTTGTTTCTTGTCCTGTGTATTTTGGACAGCCAATTCAGTTTGGTGGCTCTCTATGATGGTTTTCTCTTTGTTTATCATTTGCGTTCCTGTTCTGATTTTTTGTTTAGTGGTCACCGTTAGGTGTATAAAATATTTTGTAGATTAGACAGCCCATTCTCTGGTAGCCTCTTATTTCCTTAGTCTAAGCAGTTTTCATCCCTTTCCTCTTCCTTTTCTAAGTTGTTGTTGTTACAATGTATTCCATTATGCGCTGTGAATTTGTGGTTAAAATGAAGTGATTATATTTATTTTTGATGTTTTCCTTCCATTTATCTTTAGAGTTATAATTAAGTGTTTGATAATCTGTTCTGATAGAGAGCTGCAATTTTCTGATTTTGTCTGCCTATTTATCTCCTTGCTGAAGCCTTTGTAAATCCTTTCTTCTTCTTTTTTTCAGGTATGAGGGCCTTCTTGATCAAATCTTGTAGGGGGCATCTTGTGGTGATGAAGGCCCTCAGCTTTTGTTTATCTGGGAAAGTTTTTATTTCTCCACCATATCTGAGGATATTTTCGCTGGTTGTTGTGTTTTGGCTGAAAGTTTTTGTCTTCCAGAATTTTGAATATATCATTCTATTCACTCCTAGCCTGTAAGGTTTCTGCTGAGAAATCCACTGACAGCCTAATAGGGGTTCCTCTGTAGATTATTTTATTCTGCCTTCCTGCCCTTGGTATTTTTTTCTTGGTCATTGACTTTTGCCAGTTTTACTAATATATGCCTTGAAGGTCTTTTTACATTGATGTAATTAGGAGTTCTATTGGCTTCATTTACATGTAACTCCAGCTGCTTCTCCAGGTTTGGGATATTCTCAGCTATTATTTCTTTGAACAAGCTCTCTGCTCCTTTCTCTCTCACTTATCCCTCTGGGATACCTATAATCCTTATGTTGCATTTCCTAATTGAGTCAAATATTTCTTGGATAATTTCTTCACTTCTTTTTAGTCTTACTTCTCTCTCCTCCTCCATCTGAAGCATTTCTGTATTCCTATCCTCTAGATTGCTATTTCTATCCTCCATAATATCAGCTCTGTTATTTAAGCACTCCAGATTTTTCTTTATCTCACCCATTGTGTTCTCCATCTCCAACATTTCTGATTGGTTTTTATTTATAGTTTCAATCTCTTTTGTGAAGAATTCCCTCTGTTCATTAATTTTGTTCCTGCTTTAATTGAACTGTCTTTCTGAATTCTCTTGCAATTCATTGAGCTTTTTATAATGGCTGTTTTGAATTCTCTCTCGTTTAGATTGTAGATTTTTGTACCTTCTGGATTGATTTCTGGGTGTTTGTCTTTTTCCTTCTGTTCTGGAGTATTAAGATATTTCTTCATATCATTTGATGGAGTGGGTTTGTGTCATCACATAGTGATAGCATCTGGTCACATGTTCCACCTGCTGCCCCTAGAGGGGGCAGGAGCTGTGTAATCTGAGTCCACCACGATTCCTGTTAACCCTGCCTGTCCAAACCTGGGCCACTCCTTGGGATCACAGTGGCCCTGTGGGGTCTCACACCAAATGGGAAAGCAAACACACAGGGGCTCAGGGCTGCTGCAGCCTGCTCCCATGGTCCCACCAATATGTGCTCCCCTCTTTGGGGCCACAGTAGTACTATGGGCTTTCTTGGCAGCTGGGAGCTTGTTTGCCCAGGCATGCAGCTCCATTGCTCTCAGCTGCTAGGTTGCATCAGCTGTTGTGCTTGGTGGGCGGGGCCTCGCTACTGAGTCCAAGCCAGAGCCACTCCCTGGGATTGCAATAGGACTATGGGCTTATCCCACTGGACCAGAGAGTGATCATGCAGGAGCTCAGGGCTGCTGCTGTCTTCTCCCACAGTCCTGCCTAGTTGCACTCCTCCTTTGTGGCTGCAGTGGTACTATGGACCTTTGAGGCAGCCTGGGCTCACAGTTCTGCCACCATTTACTCCTAGGTCTGCTCCTAGGTCACACCAGCCATTGTGCTTGGTAGGCGGGGCCTCCCCACTGAGTCTGAGCCCGGGCCACTCCCTGTGGCCTGCATGGCCCTGTGGACTCTCCCACTGGACTGGAAAGCAATCACACGGGGGCTCAGGGCTGCCATCACCTGTCCCCGCAGTTGCACCAAGGTGCACACCCACTGTTGGGGCTGCAGCGGTGCTATGGGTGCTTCAGCTGGGAGAGCAGTCACACGCATGTACAGGCCTGCTGGGGGTCCAGAGAGTGCTCACCTACCTCCACCACCTCCCCAGGGTAGTCCATCCACTTTCAGCTGCGTGGGTCTCTCAGGCGTCCTGATGTGCTGTGTGGGTATCCTCTGCTGATCAATGAATGTGCTTTAGTTGTAGTTTGCAGGGGGAGAGACAAAGGGAAGAGCTCCCTCCCCCATGTTGCTGACATCACTCCTCAATGGATCTTTTGTTCAGAGGGCAATGTTTACTCATCCACATGCAGTGATGGATTTAAAATAGGTAATGTAGAAGTGGTTCGAGAGACTCCAGGATCACAAATTGACAGGTAGCTGAGAGCAAAGTACTAGTAATGACTGGGCTATAAAATTCGCATCTGGGAAGGGCTTTTTTGGCATCAAGAGAGAGGAGAGTGAAAGAAAGTCCTGAGAAATGGGAGATATAAAAGACAACTGTTGGGGCTGGCCCAGCAGCATAGTGCTTAAGTTTGCACACTCTGCTTCAGCAGCCTGGGATTTGCAGGTTCAGATCCCATGTGCAGACCTACACACTGCTCGTCAAACTATGCTGTGACAGCATCCCACATACAAATTAGAGGAAGATCTGCACAGATGTTAACTCAGGGACAATCTTCCTCACCAAAAAAAAAAAAAAAAAAAAAGAGAGAGAGAGAGAGAACTATCTTCTTATCCAGACACTGTTTTCCCAGCCTGTGGCCTGTTTGTCCCTTGACACACCTTACTTGGAAAACCTTGTTAGAAGAAGCAAAAGCAAGCACCTGCGTATCAATCAAAAGGTGACTGAACATTAAATAACTGTATTTTAAATTAAGGAATCATGTGGCCTTGGTTTACATTCTTTTAAGCTTAGGTTTCCTTCTCTGAAAAATGAAGACAGTAATACTAGCTATGTCTTATTGAGCACGTAGCAGGTGTTTCACATGCATTATTTTTGGTCTTCAAAACAACCTCATAAACTAGGAACTATTTTCTCATTTAACAGAGGAAGAAATGAAGCACAAAGTCGTTAAGTAATACACTGGCAGCCATGATGAGCGAGTGGCTAAGCCACGTTAGAGCAGCCCTGCAGACTCAGCGCCTGCCCCGCCCCTGTGCCCGTGGCCCGGTGCTGTCCGTCTCCTGGTGCTGTCCGGAGGGTGAGGAGCGAGGGCCCCCGTGGAGAGCAGACCACTTTCAAATGTCAGTTCCCTTGCCCTCTACTTCAAGTGCCAAGCCCCTGCCCGTATCAAAAGTATTTCCATCTCTGAGATGTCCTTGCCTACGTGTGCGTGCACGTGTGTGGGGCACAGGGTCTCTCAGTACACAGTACCGCACCACAGTGATTAATCATGGAAAAGATGTCCAGCTCTGGATTATTTAATGTTCATTTATTTAAGGGACAGGAAGTTTCTCTTTTTTTATTGTACTTTGGACATAGATATAAGGGGTGGTCTAAACATTGGGGGATCAGGGAGAGATACATCCTGGAAAAGGAAACTGTGGCGGTACTTTCAGTATATGTGAGGCGAGCAGGTGCCTCTTCCATGGGGCTCCAGGGGAGGCAGGAAGCGGCGGACGGGAAAGTCTGTTCCTGGAGGAGTCCCGAAGGAGCTGAGCTCTGCCGGGCAAGGGCTCGGCAGGCAGATGTGACATGGAAGTTCATCTCGAGGGCTGTAAATCTGTAGGCCAGAGTCTCATGCTGTAGCAAGCGTTTTGGTTTGAAGAAAGGACATACTTTTTAGGGAAGTGGTAATAAGGCAAGGTTCCTCAGGTCATGGGGTGACTTAGCAATCCAAGGATGGTGATGTGTGTCTAATCTCTGAAGGGCCTTTGACCAACACTGTCTAATAGTTTAGCTCTGATAATTCTGAAGTTCTATGTTGACTGATGTTCTCTTCGAAGACAACTTTGAACTCCAGTTTCAAACTAGAAAGAAAAAACAATCAATAGTCAAAGAGAAGAAAGGCAGGTAATGACCCCTAGTTTTAGGCTGTTGAGTAGTTAACTGTAGTGCAAAAATATGCCAGGAATTCACACGAGGGACTGAAACGGGAGCTGAGCCTTCCTGGAGAAGCTTGCAGGACAGACTCCTGCTTTCCTCCCTCTTTGCTTCTTGCAGGAGACCACATCTATTCCCATTTTACGGAGTGGAGAAACAGCACATGAGCAGACGAGGAGCGCCAGAGAGACAGCTGAGTTCTGTGAAGCACTAAGTGTCGTGCACACTCACCTGCTGTTTCCTGCATGTCAGTGTGGGCCCCGGCCTGGGGCTTTGCCAGGGGTCTATCAGCCCTGCTAAATCAAGGGGACGTCTCTCCTGCTTCCCCACACTGCACCAGCACTACAGAAACAGAAATGACACAACACAACAAACAAATCGAAGTCCCATACCAGACAGTCAGTGATGCACCTCTGTGGGGGTCAGACCTTCAGAGGCTGAACTCACGAGGTGGTGAGAGCCTGAGCAGCTGTCTCTGTGGGGCTGGCATTGCTCTTTAGTTTGGCCCAGACTTGCTGTTCAGTTGCAGAAGATACTAAATCCAAGCTTTTGGTAATGGGATCTAATTACGGAGTGCGAATACCTGTGGCCTTCCATGTGCCTGAAGCTATGCTGAGTGGCGCGCACAGGGCCCTGGGTGCCCGCCTTTGGCCTCAGCTCTCTGCGGCCTCTTGTCTGAGGCACTCTCTCCAAAGGAAACTTCCTCACAGATGTCTCTCAAACTCTACTCTTCTTGATCCAGGAAGGGCGCCAAGTGTCGTATACGTAATTCTTGAAACTTGCTTTGAAATTACATCTTGGTGGTCTGTCTCAAAACTCAGTTTCACATCTGGATGCTGTTTGTACCTTGGGTCTTCAGCTGCAACTTCCAATTTAACCTTCAGGAGTGTGTGGAGTGGAGAGAGAGGTTTGGTGATTATTTTCTTTACGTGTATCTTATTTTCTTAACTTTCTATAATAACCATATATTACTTTTACAATAATAAAATTCATATAAAACTGTCGCTTATTAAATTCTTTATCTTTTTGGCTCTAAAATGCTCAATGATAAGAAGAAAAATTTCTAATTGATATTAATCATGCACAGAAAGATTGCATGCATAAACAAGGTGAAACAGTCTATAGGAATATTTGTTCTCAAGTTGTGTATGATAAAATGTTTTAAAATCAATGAAGCCATTTTTAAAAAAAAATTTTTATTGAGTTAATGATAGGTTACAATCTTGTGAAATTTCAGTTGTATATTACTGTCTGTCAGTTGTGTTGTAGGTGCACCCCTTCACCCTTTGTGCCCACCCCCCACCCCCCCTTTCCCCTGGTAGCCGCTAATCTGTTCTCTTTGTCTACATTTTTAAATTCCTCATATGAGTGGAGTCATACAGAGATTGTCTTTCTCTGTCTGGTCAATAAAGCCATTTTAAGAAAAAGAATTTGTCTATCTACTTACCTATTTTCATTTTAATTTTGAAATAATTTTAAATTTACAGGGAAGTTGCAAGAATATTACAAAAGACTCCCATATATCTTTCGTCCAGAGACTCCATTCAAGTTTCCCATTAGTGCTTTTTACAGTGAAAGGATCCTGTTCGAGACCGTGCTTTGTACCCAGCTGTCAAGTCTCTCCCGTCTATTTCAATCGAGAACAGTTCCTCAGTATTTCCTACTCTTTCAAAACCTTGATATTTTTGAACATTACAAGTCAGTAATTTTATAGAATACCTCTCCATCTGGATCTGTCTGCTGTATTCTCGTGATTAGAGCCAGGTTTTACATTTTTGCAGAATATCACAGGAGTAATTCTGTGTTCTTCCCATTGCACGCTATCAGGCGACACACCATGGCTAATTGTCCCATTACTGGTGGAGCTAACACTGATCACTTCACCAAGATGTGTCTGCCTAGTTTTTCTATTGTAAAGTTGCTTTTTCATCCTAATTAATAAATATTTGCGGGAAGACACTTTGAAATCAGGTAAATCCTTGCTCCTTATCTCGCTGCCACCTATCAGTTTCAGCATCTATTGATAATACTTGTGCAAATGAATTATTACTGTGATGATCGCCAAATTGTGATTTTCTAATTTCGTCATTCATTCTACGTTTATTAGTTGGCATTCTACTCTAAGGAAGAACTGTCTCTTCTGCAATTTATTTAGTCATGTATTTATTTATATCTGTGTCCTCATGGATCCTTATTTTAATAAATGGGTTATAATTTGTCACTATTATTACTTATTTTGATGCTCAGATTCTTCCAGATTTGGCCAGTAAGAGCCCTTTCAAACTGGTTTCTGAGTGTGTTGGTCAGATCCCTATCATTTTTTAGATGTGTTCTGGGCTCATCGTGTTCTTTCCTGTTTGAGTTCTGGACTTAGTCACTTTTTCCAAATACCTTAGTTTTGTTGAGTGGAGAGTGATATTTAGAAGCCAAGATCTGGGTAATAAGTGCACTAATTGCTACTGTGATCTTGATGCTACCACTCCCTTTTGGTGGACAGAATTAGAAAAAATATATATGTATACACACGTGTGTATCTGTGTTTGTTTCCGTGTCTATCTATATATATTGAAAAAGATGAGTTCACATTCACACCTCCCGTTGCAGTCCAGCACCACAAGATATCTTCCAGCTCTCCTCCTTTCTGTATTTGTGCCTTTCTTCTCTGACACTGAGCTACAATTGTCTCATCATATTTTCTTATGTTTTCAATCCCTCTGAATATCGTTAATCTGTTGACTTCACTAGGATGCTGCCCCATTTGAACACCTTCCTTGCGTGGGTCTGGACTCATCAGACACCCTTTTGTTTGGTCTCTGACCTCTGCTGGACTGCTTTCTTGTCCTCTGGGACCCTCATGTGGGCCAGTGCCAACACCGGGCAGCGATCAAGGAAAGAAGGAGAGAAAGGAGAAAGAAAGGAAGGAATTGAAGAAATACTTTCAGTATTAATGACATTTTTAGAAAGCCATTTTTATAGTCATTGTCTTTTTGGAAACTCAAGCTATAGATCGCATTGCTTTATAGCCATTATTAAGAAATCATTGCATTGAGGCCTGAAGGAAAAGTTAGAGTTTCTCACCAAACTGTCTCATTTGACGCATAGGAAATAGATCTCCTGAGAGGATAAGTTATTTGTAAAGCTCACCAGGTAATGAGAAACCATAGTCTGAACAAGAAATCAAGATATCTGAGTCCCTGGCACGTTCTGTTTTCACTGGATCATTCTGGTGCATTAGAAAATGGTTTATTTTAAAGTATTAAACATGATTTCCATACCATAGTGGGTATTTGTTGGTTTTGCTTCCGCAGTATCTCATTTCTTCCTTCTGGGAGATGTCTGTTGCCCCTGTTCGCTCTCAGCCGTCCCCACGCGTGGAGCTAGCTCTCCCTCTGGCTCCAGGGGTGGGCGTGGACTCAGGCCTGGCCGAGGGGAGTCACTGGGGCGTCGGCAGAGCCATCAGGAAGGTGGCTCTCTCTGCTGGGACTGTTAAACTAGTAGGAGGTAAGCCTGGCACTGCTGTGGGCAAATACAGCCCAGAGGTGGACTTGCTTACAGTTTAGGAAAAGGCTGCGTACTAATGTAGCCAAGAGATGAAGAGAGCTTCCCGTATCCTTAAGCCCTGAGTCAATTTGTGCTTGAAACCATCTTGCATGCTGGAACTTCACTGTTGTGTGATCCAGGAAATTCTTTTGTTTCTTAAGGATGTTTGAATTGGGCTTCTGTTACTTGAAATCAAAAGAGTAGTGTGTTACCAGTTAAAATCTTTATCTCTAAACTGTGAAGCAGAAAAAGCAGAGCTGAATTTATTTTCTGTTAACTTGATGTCAAGGAGTTCTTCCTTAATGTTTTGATACAGGAGAATGGAACGAGAAATATTTATTAAATGCCTCATCTATCAGGAAGAAATCCAGGCTCTTTTAAAAAATTAAATAACCGCAATTTCACCTATGTGAGGTTTCTAAGTGGTGAAGATTGTTATTTAACAAAATAGGTCGCCAGCGGTAAGCCACATCATTTTTCAGCAAACAGAGGACTTTATCTTTGCTTTTAATAGTTAGCCGCCCTGGACAGATGATTCCTACTGTGAAGCGATGGTGGTTCATTTACCTCGGTTTAAAAATAGAAATGTTATTAACAGGAGTGGTTCATGGACTGCTCAATTTCTAGGATACGTGTCCTCTTTAAAGTGCTTCCAAACTGGGTAGCTGCTTCAGGGAAACACGGGTAGGATGTTAATGGTGAAATGACACATTAAAAACCAGTTACACTCGAACTTTGCTTATTAATTGGAAAATGGGACCTGAAAGAAACCAGGCAGCCAAGTTATGAGATAATATATATTCTAATATTTCTTCTAGTAAACTATTCTAAAGAAATCTTGCTCATTTGCTAATATCATTTGAGGGGAATATTTAAAAAATGCACTTACCTTATAATTATTGCTTAATATCTCAATTATAAAATATCGAGGTTAAAGAAAGCTTAATATATTTTAATTAAATTAATGATCAGGCAAAATTTATTCAGTACCTATGTTGTGTTAAACACTATTAATTAACTTATTTAATGTTCACAATAATCCCAGTAAGAAAATTTTATTCCTATTTTTAGAAGGTAAGAAATTAGGAGCTTGGGGTCCAAGATCATAGAGTTATAGGAGGTGGGTTCTTCTTGTAGTTTAACTAACTCTCAAGGTACGTTCCTTTGTTCTCCTAAGTTTCACAGGATAGTTGTGAGGGTTGACTTTATGTATCAACTTGGCTAGGGTGCTTTACCCAGATATTCAGTCAAAGACTTTTCCAGATGCTTCTGTGAAGGTGTTTTTTAGATGAGATTAACGCGTAAATACGAAGACTTTGAGTAAAGCAGATTGCTCTCCATAAGGTGAGTGGGCCTCATCCAAGCAGTTGACAGTCTTAACAGAAAAAAGACTGAAGGAAGATCTCCTCCAGAAGAAGAGGGAATTCTGCCCGTAGGCCGCCTTTGGACTTGCACTGCAGCGCCGCTGGGAGTCCAGCGTGACAGCCTCCTCTGCAGATTTTGGACTTGCGAGCCTCCACAATTGTGTGAGCAGACTCCTTAAGATCGCTTTCTCTTTCTCTCTCCCTCTCTCTGGGCTGTTTTTATGGAAAGCCCTGACTCATATAACAGCATATACTTTTCTTCTCATAAAATTTTTGCTCGACTTCCTAAAACTAAGCAATGAATGCTTCTGCCTCCTCGTGTCCTCCTGAACCTCGGGAAAGACTTGCCCAATATACAGAGGAAGAGAACAGGGTCAAAGGCGCTTAGGAAATCCAACTATTTAAATACTTAACTGTTAAATAGTTGAGACTTTGATAGTGGTTAATTTCTAAACATTTAAGCAAGATGAAATGGGACAGTACAAGGAGTTGAATAAGGCCAAGAGAAGGCAAAGAGTTATGTTGACAATTTTTTGTAAAACTTGTATGAGTTCAAAGATTCTTAAAATATCTAGAGCCATGCCGACTAGAATCTTTTATGTTTGCTTGATTATTTGATTTTTTTGTAGTTCAAAACCATATTGCTCTTATTTTCATGTGAATATGCTGCTAATCACGTGGGTCCGCTGTTCCTGAGCTGGTTAGGTGACAGTCAATCTGACCCCTGTCCCTGACAGTCCTGTTCTTACACGTGACTGCTTCTCTAGGAAGTGTTGTTCTTGGAAATTCTTCCTGCAGTGTTTCCTACGGCAATCTTACTGAAAACACTGCAAATCTCACTGTCATGTCTAGCAACATTAGGAAAGAGTTTGCAATAACAAAAGATACATGTACTAAAGGAGATTAACACTTTTCTTGTTGAAGTAGAGTCACAATTCAATATTCTGCCTTCTGGGTCAATTTGTCTTAATAACACTTGCTTAAGGGGCTTGACATAAGTATGCAGGGAGTCCTGGCTCGCCATCCAAGTTTTCATTAAGATAGCCCCCAAAGGAGAGTTACAAACTTGCATGGGGAAACAAAACTCCTTATAACATGAAAATGTTAACTATTGAACTTCTGCTTACAAAATTACTCCCCACTTATGCTTCCCTTCCTTTAATGCTGCTAGAGACTGTGATGCGTACAGTGTGTTTTGTCCATCTACCCCTTACTGATTTTTGGATGTCACGATAAAATGCAAATCAATTGCATAGTGAAATTCCAAATCTTGCAAAAAAGAAGGATTACAAGCAGTATGGAACACAATGTTGAAGAGCTTCTCAACCCTTTATTGAAAAAAGTACATCAGGCACAATTAAATCAGTTAGCAACAGAAGTCGACAAAAATCTACCCAGACGATACAGTAATTGTACTTAAGAAGAGAGTGATTTGATTATCAAAGGATGAAGAAATGTACTCAGAAAAACTCACGAAGCATTCAAATATTTCTACAAAAATGATGAGACTGAGATCATGCTGCACGGTCAAATATGAAGCATGTGATATCGTAATTTCTTGGAATTTTGTCAGAAAAATGCTACCAGAAATACACCTGAAATACAAACAGGGCTTGGTTCATTCTTTTCTGTTTTCTTTCCTCTTTTGTTTGACCACAGTAGAGAAGCTTAAGTTAATAATACTTTGAGGTTCTTGGCATGCCACCATTATTTTTCTTTCAGGTCCCTCTCTTGTTCTATCATCTATCTATCTATCTATCTATCTATCTATCTATCTTTCTTTCTATCTATAATCTATCATTTATCAATCTTTCTATCTATCTGTCTCTCTATCATCTATCTATCTATTCATCTCACATCGATCTATTCTGTTTTAACCCCATTTCCTAATTCTGTTCAGCTCCCTCCCATAGGGATTCTGTTAATGTATTTATTGTGTAGCTAATTGATGCCATCCTTTGACCCTTGGCCTTGACCTAGATCCCACTTTAGAGGAACCTGAATATCACAAGAGTAATTTTATTAAAGAACACCTGGGAGCTTCTGTCACCCAGAATTTGGTGCTCAAGTTTGGCACAGCACAATCTCTAACAGCATTCACGCTCCTGACTAACACCATTCAGCCCACAGAGCAGAACTTTTCAGTGTCTTTCACCTGTATGCTTTGTGTCCAAGTGCACCAAAGTTTTGTGCATTGTGCTGTTGCCAGAGCAGAAACTGTCTACAGTCAGGGAGGGTTTGAGTTGGCAAACACTCAGGGAAGAGAAAAGACAACTTACCCTGCCAAATTCTTGCTCTCAGATAGTGTGAATGAGATTCTGGCTAAATGAAGTGGCATTTTAAGTGATGAATAGTTTCTTAACTTCTCTTTGTGTCCATTTCTTGCTTCTTTTTGTGTTCAAGTTGTGGTTCAAGAACGATAGGTGAATTAGCATATTTTTTGCAACAGTTGCACATGGCAGCCGAGGAATAGCCTATAATTCAATAATTGCTCAGCCAAACATTGTTGTCCCATGACAGAACATCCAGCCACGTACAATAATAACCAAGTTCAGTCTCATTGCTGATATTTTGTCAACTGTTAGTCATATATATATGTATATGTCATATACATATGACACAAAGATTTCTTTACGTATGTTTTTAAATTTTATCATTAGGAAGGTATATTTGTCAAAGTAAAAGGATAAAACATTTTATTTAACAATTTATCAGCCTGATTTATAACTTTTAAATCTTTAGATATACGCAAAGCCCCACCTGCATTCTTGTTCCAGGCCCTGCAGATGTTATACATGGACTTGATCCATTTACTTGTTTGGTTTTGCTAGCTATGTATGGTTGTTTTATGTACTTTTTTTCAATTATTTCATTGAGGTCATAATGGTTTATAACATTGTGTAATTTCAAGTGTACATTATTATTTATCTGTTTCTATACAGACTGCATCATGCTCAGTACCAATAGTCTAATTTTTATCCGTCACCCATCCCCAGCACCCTTCCCCTCTGGTAACCTCTAATCTGTTCTCTTTGTCGGTGTGTTTGTTTATCTTCCACATATGAGTGAAATCATGCAGTATTTGTCTTTCTCTGTCTGGCTTATTTTGCTTAACATCATACATCATAGTCCATCCATGATGTTGCAAATGAGACCATTTTGTCTTTTTTTTTATGGCTGAGTAGTTTTCCATTGTATTTATGCCACATCTTCTTTATCCAATCATCCATAGAGGGGCACTTGGGTTGCTTCCACTTCTTGGCTATAGTGAATAATGCTGCAGTGAACATAGAGGTGCATAAATCTGTTTGAACTGTTGATTTCAAGTTCTTTGGATAAATACCCAGTAGTGGGATAGCTGAATCGTATGGTGTTTCTATTTTTAATTTTTTGAGAAATCTCCATACTGTTTTCCATAGTGGCTGCACTAGTTTGCATTCCCACCAGCAGTGTATGAGGGTTCTCTTTTCTCTACATCCTCTAAAAAATTTGTCATTTTTTGTCTTGTTAATTATAGCCATTCTAACAGGTATAAGTTGATATCTCATTGTAGTTTTGATTTGCATTTCCCTAATAATTAGTGATGCTGAACATCTTTTCATGTGCCTGATGGTCATCTGTGTATCCTCTTTGGAAAAATGTCTGTTCATATCCTCTGCCCATTTTTTGATTGGATTGTTTGTTTTTCATTGTTGAGTTGTATGAGTTATTTATATATTTTGGAGATTAACCACTTGTTGGATATATGGTTTGCAAATATTTTCTCCTGGCTGGTAGGTTGTCTTTTCGTTTTGTTCATGGTTTCCTTTGCTTGGCAGAAGCTCTTTAGTCTGATGAAGTCCCATTTGTTAATTTTTCTTTTGTTTCCCTTGCCCGAGTAGACATGGTATTTGAAAAGATGCTGCTAAGACTGATGTCAAAGAGTGTACTGCCTATATTTTCTTCTAAGAGTTTTATGTTTTTAGGTCTTCCATTCAAGTCTTTAATCCACTTTGAGTTGATTTTTGTGTATGGTGTAAGACAATGGTCTACTTTCATTCTTCTGCGTGTGGCTGTCCAGTTTTCCCAACACCATTTATTGAAGAGACTTTCCTTTCTCCATTGTATGTTCTTGGCTCCTTTGTCAAAGATTAACTGTCTATAGATATGTGGTCTTATTTCTGGGCTTTCAGTTCTGTTCCATTGATCTGTGTGTCTGTTTTTCTGCCAGTCCCATGCTGTTCTGATTACTATAGCTTTGTAGTATATTTTGAAGTCAGGAATTGTGATGCCTCCAGCTTTGCTGTTTTATCTCAGGATTGCTTTGGCTATTTGAGGTCTTTTGTTCCATAGAAATTTTAGGATTTTTTTGTTCTATTTCTATGAAGAATGTCATTGGGATTCTGATAGGGATTGCATTGAATCTGTGGATTGCTTTAGGTAACATGGACATTTTAACTATGTTTATTCTTCCAGTCCATGAGCATGGAATATCTTTCCATTTCTTTACATCTTCTTCAACTTCTTTCAATAATGTCTTATAGTATTCAGTGTATAGGTCTTTCACCTCTTTAGTTAAGTTTTTTCCTTGATATTTTATTCCTTTTGTTGCTATTGTAAATGGGATTGTATTCTTGACTTCTCTTTCTGCTAATTCATTGTTAGTGTATAGAAATACAACTGATTTTTATAAGCTGATTTTGTACCCTGCAACTTTGCTCTAGTTGTTGATTATTTCTAATAGCTTTCTGTTGGATTCTTTAGGATTTTCTATATAGAGAATCACGTCATCTGCAAACAGCAAGAGTTTCATTTCTTCCTTTCCAATTTGAATTCCTTTTATTTCTTTTTCTTGCCTAATTGCTCTGGCCAAAACCTCCAGTACTAAGTTGAATAGGGGTGGCGAGAGTGGGCATCCTTGTCTTGTTCCTGTTCTCAGAGGGATAGCTTTCAGTTTTCTCCCTTTGAGTATGATGTTGGCTGTGGGTTTGTCATATATGGCATTTATTATGCTGAGGTACTTTCCTTCTATACCCATTTTATTCAGAGTTTTTATCATAAATGGATGTTGGATCTTGTCAAATGCTTTCTCTGCATCTATGGTGATGATCATGTGGTTTTTATTCCTCATTTTGTCACTGTGGTCTATCACATTGATTGATTTGTGGATGTTGAACCATCCCTGCATCCCTGGTATAAATCCCATTTGATCATGATGTATGATCTTTTGGATGTATTGCTGTATTTGGGTTGCCAATATTTTGTTGAGGATTTTTGCATCTATATTCATCATCTGTATTGGCCTGTAGTTTTCCTTTTTTTGTGTTGTTCTTTCCTGGTTTTGGTATCAGGGTAACATTGGCCTTAAAGAATGAGTTAGGAAGCATTCTATCTTCTTCAATCTTTTGGACTAGTTTGAGAAGGATAGGTATTAAATATTCTTTGAATGTTTGGTAGAATTCTCCAGAGAAGCCATCTGGTATTAGGCTTTTCTTTTTTGGGAGGCTTTTCATTACTGTTTCGATCTCTTTATGTGCAATTGGTCTATTCAGATTTTGCTATTTCTTCTTGATTTGGTTTTTGGGAGGTTGTATGAGTCTAAGAATTTATCAATTTGTTCTAAGTTATCCCATTTGTGGGTATATAGTTTTTCATAGTCTTCCCTTATAATCTTTTATATGTCTGAGGTAACCCTCGTTATTTCTCCTCTTTCATTTCTAATTTTATTTACTTGAGGCTTCTCTCTTTTTTCCCTAGTCTGGCCAGGGGTTTGTAAATTTTATTTATTTTCTCAAAGAGCCAGCTCTTTGTTTCATTGATCCTTTCTACTGTTCTTTTTAGTCTCTATTTCATTTATTTCTACTCTAATTTTTATTATTTCCTTCTTTCTGTTGACTTTAGGCTTTTTTCATCTTTTTCTAGTTCTGTTAGGTATAGTTTAAGATTATTTATTTGAGGTTTTTCTTGTTTGTTGTGGTGGGCCTGTATTGCTATGAATTTCCTTCTTATAACCACTCTTACTGCATCCCATATGACTTGGTATGTTGTATTTTCTTTATTTCTCTCCAGGTATTTTTTAATTTCTCCATTTATTTCTTCACTTATCCAATGGTTGTTCAGTAGCGTATTGTTTTCCACGTTTTTTATTTTTTGTATTTTTTCCACCATTTTTATTTTTCACATTTTTATGTTAAGAGTTCTTTTCATTTATCCAGTTTAGGATATTTTTTCTTTATTTTTTTACTTTTATTTTTTCGAGGAAAATTAGCCCTGAACTAACATCTGTCACCAATCCTTCTCTTTTTTTGCCTAGGAAGACTGGCCCTCAGCTAACGTCTGTGCCCATCTTCCTCTACTTTATATGTGGGATGCCTGCCACAGCATGGCTTGACAAATGGTGCATAGGTCTGCACCTGGGATCTGAACTGGCAAACCTCAGGCTGCTGAAACGAAACGTGTGAACTTAACCACTGCGCCATGGGGCTGGCCCCTTCCTATTTTTATTTTTTTTATTGCAGTAAGATTGTTTTATAACATTATATAAATTTCAAGTGTACATTATTATATTTCCATTCCTGTATAGATTACATCATGTTCACCACCCAAAGACTAATTATAATCCATTACCATACACACGTGCCTAATCACCCCTTTCGCCCTCTTCTCTCCCGCATCACCCTCTGGTAAACACCAAACCAATCTCTGTTTCTCTGTGTTTGTTTGTCATTGTTTTTATACTCTACTTATGAGTGAGATCATATGGTATTTGAATTTCTCCCTCTGATTTATTTCGCTTAGCATAATACCCTCAAGGTCCATCCATGATGTTGCAAATGGCTGGATTTCATCATTTCTTATGGCTGCGTAGTATCCCACTGTGTATATATATCACATCTTCTTTATGCTTTCATCCCTTGATGGGCACTTAGGTTGCTTCCAAGTGTTGAATGTTGTGAATAATGCTGCAATGATCATAGGGGTGCATGTATCTTTACGTGTTCGTGTTTTCATGTTCTTTGGATAAACACTCAGCAGTGGAATTGCTCAATTGTGTAGCAGTTCTATTCTTAATTTTTTGAGGAATCTCTGTACTGTTTCCCATGGTGGTTGCACCAGTTTGCATGCCTACAGCAGTGTATGAGGGCTCCCTTTTCGCCACATCCTCTCCAACACTTGTTGTTTCCTGTCTTGTTAATTATAGCCATTCTGATGGAAGTGAGGTGATATCTCATTGTAGTTTTGATTTGCATTTCCCTGATAATTAATGATGTTGAACATCCTTTCACGTACCTGTTGGCCATTTGTGTATCTTCTTTGGAGAAATGTCTGTTCAGATCTTTTGCATATTTTTTAATTGGGTTGTTAGTTTTGTTGTCGAGGTGTATGAGTTCTTTATATATTTTGGATATTAACCCCTTATCAGATATATGGTTTGCAAATATCTTCTCCCAAGTGTTAGGTTGTCTTTTCATTTTGTTGATGGTTTTCTTTGCTGTGCAGAAGCTTTTTAGTTTGAAGTAGTCCCATTTGTTTATTTTTTTTTTGTTTCCCTTGTAAGATAATGGTCTGCTTTCATACTTTTGCATGTGGCTGTCCAGTTTTCCCAACACCATTTATTGAAGAGGGTTTCCTTTCTCCACTGTGTGTTCTTGGCTCCCTTTATGAAAATTAGCTGTCCATAGATATATGGGTTTATTTCTGGGCTCCTGATTCTGTTCCATTGATCTGTGTGTCTGTTTTTGTGCCAGTACCATGCTGTTTTGGTTACTAAGGCTTTGTAGTATATTTTGAAATCAGGGAGTCTGATGCCTCCAGGATTGTTCTTTTTTCTCAAAGTTCTTTTGGGTTTTCAGGGTCTTTTGTTGTTCCATATAAATTTTAGGATTCTTTGTTCTATTTCTGTGAGAAGCATTGTGGGAACTTTGATCGGGATTGCCTTGAATCTGTAGATTGCTTTAGGAAGTATGGACATTTTAACTATGTTAATTTTTCCAATCCAAAATTATGGAATATCTTTCCATTTCTTTGTGTCTTCTTCCATTTTTTTCAACATTTTATAGTTTTCAGTGTACAGATCTTGCACCTCTTTGGTTAAGTTTATTCCTAGATATTTTATTCTTTTTGTTACAATTATAACTGGGATTGTGCTCAATTTCTTTTTCTGCTGCTTCATTGTCAGTGTATAGAGACACAACTGATTTTTGTATGTTGATTTTGTATCCTGGAACTTTACCATATTCATTTACTATTTCTAAAAGGTTTTTTGGTAGATTCTTTAGGGTTTCCTATGTCTAAAATGTCTACAATCATGTCATCTGCAAATAGTGACAGTTTCACTTCTTCCTTTCCAGTTTGGATCCCTTTTATTTTTTTTCTTCCTTTACTCCTCTGGCTAGGACTTCCAATACTATGTTAAATACGTGTGGTGAAAGCGGGCATCCTTATCTGGTTCCTGTTCTTAGAGGGATAGCTTTCAGTTTTTCTTCATTGAGAATGATATTAGCTGTGGGCTTGTCATATATGGGCTTTATTACGTTGAGACATTTTCCTTCTATACCCATTTGACTCAGAGTCTTTATCATGAATGGATGCTGTATCTTGTCAAATGCTTTCTCTGCATCTATTGAGATGATAATGTGATTTTTATTCTTCATTTTGTTAATGTGGTGTATCACGTTGATTGATTTGTGGATGTTGAGCCATTCCTGCATCCCTCGAGTAAATCCCTCTTGATCATGGTGTATGATCTTTTTAATATATTGTTGTATTGGATTTCCTGGTATTTTGTTGAGGACTTTTGCATTGATGTTCATCAGTGATATGGGCCTGTAATTTTCTTTTCTTGTGTTGTCCTTGTCTGATTTTGATATCAGGATACTGTTGGCTTTATAGGATGAGTTGGGTAGCTTCCCCTCCTCTTCAATTTTTTGGAAGAGTTTGAGAAGGATAGGTATTAAGTCTTCTTTGAATGTTTGGTAAAATTCACCAGGGAGGCCATCTGGCCCTGGACTTTTATTTTTAGGAGGTTTTTGATTACTGTTTCAATCTCCTTAGGGGTGATTGGTCTATTCAAATTCTCTATTTCTTCTTGATTCAGTTTTGGAAGGTTGTATGATTCTAGGAATTTATCCATTTCTTCTAGATTGTCCAATTTGTTGGTGTATATCTTTTAATAGTATTCTTTTATTATCTTTTGTATTTACAATGTGTCCATTGTAACTTCTCCTCTTCCTTTCTGATTTTATTTACTTGAGGCTTCTCTCTTCTGTGCTTGGTGAGTCTTGCTAAAAATTTGTCCACTTTTTTATTTTTTCAAAGAACCAGCTCTTGGTTTCATTGATTTTTTTTTTTGTCTCTATTTCGTTTATTTCTGCTCTGATTTCTATTATTTCCTTCCTTCTACTGATTTTGGGCTTTGGTTGTTCTTCTTTTTCCAGTTCCTTTGGGTGCATTGTTAGATTGTTTATTTGATTTTTTTGTTTATTGAGATAGGCCAGTATTGCTATAAACTTCCCTCTTAGAACTGCTCTTTGCTGTATCCCATAAATTTTGGCATGTGGTATTTTCATTTTCATTTATCTCTTGGCATTTTTTTATGCTTTTTTGGGTGAGGAAGTTTGGCCCTGAGCTAACATCTGTTACCAATCTTCCTCTGTTTCTTTCTCCCCAAAGCCCCAGTACATAGTTGTATATCCTAGTTGCAGGTCATTCTAGTTCTTCTATATGGGATGCCACCACAACATGGCTTGATGAACAGTGTGTAGATCTGCACCCAGGATCTGAACCAGTGGACCCTGGGCTTCCAAAACAGATTGTGCAAACTTAACCACTTGGCCATGGGGCTGGCCCCGTGTCTCCAGGTATTCTTTGATTTCTCCTTTGATTTCTTCGTTGACCCAATTGTTGTTCGGTAGGATTTTGTTTAATCTCCACATATTTGTGGCTTTTCTAGTTTTCTTCCTGTAGTTGATTTCTACTTTCATACCATTGTGGTCAGAAAAGATGCCTGGTATTATTTCGATCTTCTTAAATTTATTGAGACTTATTTTGTGGCCTAATAGGTGATCTTTCCTGGAGAATGTTCCATGTGCATTTGAAAAGAATGTGTATTCTGCAGGTTTTGGATAAAATGTTCTGTAGATATATACTAAGTCCATCTGGTCTAATGTGTCGTTTAAGGTCAATGTTTCCTGATTGATCTTCTGTTGGGGTGATCTATCTATTGGTGTAAGTGGAGTGCTAAAACTTTCTACTATTATTGTGTTACTATCAATTTCTCCTTTTATGTCTGCTAACAACCACTTTATATTTTTAGCTGCTCCTATGTTGGGCGCATAGATATTTACAACTGTTATATCCTCTTTTTGGATTGTCCCCTTTATTGTTATCTAGTGCCCTTCTTGTCTCTTGTTACAGTTTTTGTTTTAAAGTCTATTTTGTCTGGTATAAGTATTGCTACCCCAACTTTCTTTTCATTGCCATTTGCATGGAATATCTTTTTCTATCCCTTCACTTTCAGTTTGTGAGTGTTTAGGTCTGAAGTGTGTCTCTTGTATGCAGCATGTATATGGGTGTTGTTTTTTAATCCAGTCAGCCACCCTATGTCTTTTGATTGGAGCATTTAGTCCATTGACATTTAAAGTAGCTATTGATAAGTATATACTTATTGCCATTTTGTTACTTTTTTTGGAATGTTTTAGTAGTTCTTCTCTGTTCCTTTCTTCTTCTCGTGCTCTCTCCCCTTTTGATTTGATGGCTTTCTTTAGTATTATGTTTGGGATACTTTCTCTTAATTTCTTGTGTATTTATTATAGATTTCTGGTTTGTGATTACCATGAGGTTCATAAAGAAGCACCTATGTATATAACAATCTATATTAAGTTGATGGTTTCTTTCTTTCTAAAAGCTCTATTCTTTTACTCTCCTCCTCCCACATTTTCTCTTTTTGATATCACATATAACCTGTTTGTGTGTGTGTGTGTATCCATTACCCTCTGACCATGGAAATAGGTAATTTTAGTACTTTTATATTTTGACCTTCATATTATTTTCATAGGTGGTTGATATACCTTTACTGTATTTTCACTTTTACCAGTGATTTTATTGCCTTTTTTTTTTTGATAATTTTCTTATTCCTGTTTGTGGTCTTCTCTTTCCCACTTAAATAGGTCCTTTTATCATTTCTTGTAAAACCTGTTTCTTGGTGATAAATTCCTTTAGTTTTTGCTTGTATGGGAAACTCTTTGTCTCTCCTTCCATTCTGAATGATAACCTTGCTGGGTAGAGTATTCTTGGCTGTAGGTATTTTTCCTTTCAGCACTTTAAATACATCATGCCACTCCCTTCTAGCCTGGAAAGTTTCGGCTGAGAAGTCACCTGATAGCCTTATGGGGTTTCCTTTGTATGTCACTTATTATGTTTCTCTTGCTGCTTTTAGGATTCTCTCTCTATCTTTAATTTTTGACATTTTAATTATAATGTGTCTTGGTGTGGGCCTCTTTGGGTTTATCTTGTTTGGTGCTCTCTGTGCTTCCTGTACTTGGATGTCTGTTTCCTTCCTTAGATTAAGAGAGTTTTCAGCTATTATTTCTTTCTATAGATTCTCTGCCCCTTTGTCTCTCTCTTCTCTTTCTGGGACACCTATAATAGGAATGTTGGTGTGCTTGATATTGTCCCAGAGTTCCCTTAGACTGATCTTGTTCTTTTCAATTCTTTTTCCCTTTATCTTTTCAGCTTGGATGATTTCTTTCAGTCTTTTGTCCAGCTCACCGATCCATTCTTCTGTATCAGCTACTCTGTTATTGAGTCCCTCTAGAGAATTTTTCATTTTCAGTATTTTATTCTTCATTTCTGATTGGTTCTTTTTAAAATTTTCCAGTTCTTTGTTGATGTTCTCACTGAGTTCATCCATTTTCCTCCCAAGATCAGTGAGCATTCTTTATGACTTCTTATTTGAACTCTTTGTCTGGTAGATTGTTTATTTCTGCTTCATTTAGTTCTTTCTCTGGGTTTTTTTCCTGTTCCCTTACATGGAATCTATTCCTTTGCCTCCTCAGTATGCCTCTTTCTCTGTGCTTATGTCTATGTATTAGGTAGGTCAGTTACATCTCCCCATCTTGGATAGGTGGCCTTATATAGGAGATGCCTTATGAGGCCCAGCAATGTGCTTCCCTCTCGTCACCAGTTCCAAATGTTCCAGGAGTTACCCCTGTATGGGCTCCATGTGTCTTTCTTTTGTGGCAGGGCTGCTCTTGTTACAGGTGCCCAGGGAGGCTGGGCTGTCCCCCTGGTCAGTAGGTTGTAATGCTTAGCTGCACGTGGCTTCTATGGACTCTTCAGTCACTTTATTGGGCATGGGGAGCCCCAGCACAGTTGGCTGCAAGGTCTAATAGCACATTCCTGTTGCAGTTTTTCTGTTAAGTGAGTTGGCACCCAGTGTGGCTGGTTGTTAGGCTTGGGGGCTTACAATTGCTGTAGGTCTCAAGCCTGCAAGACTGTGTCAGCTCTCTCAGGATTGCAGCTGAGTAGGGCTGGCCCTAGGCAAGGGAGCACCCAATTGTTTAGGGCTTTGCAAGGTGGGGCCAATCCCCCATGTGGCTGTTTGAGACTGCAAGTCTTCTGCAGCTGAGAAGTCCTACTTCCCACAGGGCCATACACACCATCAACACAGTCCTGCCCTGTGCATGTGTCCCAACCCCATGAAGTGGACCCAGTCACCTCATTTCAGAGGCCTCACATACTTCACCAATGCTGCACACACTCAACCCACTTCTCATGCATGCCTTGCCCCTCAGAGGCTGACTCACTTGTCCAACTGCAGAGGTTCCAGGCACTCAGATTATGCAGGCCCACAAGTAGCCTGAGGGCTTGCTGTTGGGTGGGGCCAGTCCCTAGGGCAGGCTTCCTGCCCTGGCTGAGCTGGATTAATTTGGTGCTCTAGTGAGTACGGCAGAAGTTGGGCTAACAGGAAGGAGAAGAACTCCAATGGTGTCTGCCAGGATCTGTGTTACCACATGTGTATTTGGTCACAATAATGGCTGCTGCCAATGTCTCAGACCCTGGAGAGGTCTCACCTCTCACCAAGATGCCTGCAGAGCCTACCAGGTGAGTCTCTTTTCACCAAAGGACTATGCAGCTTTCTTTCTGGGATTTTTGGGTTGTTTTCCAATATGGGTGAATTTGTGTGTGGGCCCTTTAAGAGCCTTTTTTTCCTCTTATATCTGATAACTTCTCTAGGGGTATTCCTTGTTGTTGTTAGTAGTCAGCAGAGCCAGATATTGCGAGACTTGTCCTGGTTGTGCTGAATCAGAAGGATGCTTCTAGAGGTAACACTCCCTTGCTCAGGTCCCCCACCTCCAGGCAAGGCTGTGTACCTCAGGATTGCTCTTGGGCAGCCATGAAGTGCCATGACTTGTGAGGGTGGCTTTTCTTCTTTCCAGAAAGGAGTTTCTGCCTCTTCCACCTCAGTCAGGACTGTCTGTTGTTGTGGGGTTCTTTTTATCCGGTTTTCAGTTCTCTCTCAGGGGTAATTGTTCCAAGAGTAGTTGTAAATTGATTGTGTCTGTGGGAGGAGGTGAATTTAGAGTATGCCTATGCTGCCCTCTTGACACCTCTGCCAGCTTTTTTCTTATAGCTGATTTCTAGTTTAATAGCACTGTGGTCTGAAAACATGCTTGCTATGATTTCAGTCTTCTTAATTTTACTGAAGTGTGCCTTGTTTCCCACATATGGTCTATCTTTGAGAATGTTCCATGTGCACTTGAGGAGAATGTGTGTTCTGCTGTTTTTGGATGGAATGCTCTCTCTATATAGCTATTAAGTCCATCTGATAAAGTGTTTCATTTAGATCTGCTATTTCCTTGTTGACTTTCTGTCTGGTTGATCTATCCATTGATATGAGTGGGGTGTTGAGGTCCCCTTGTATTACTACGTTGCTGTTAACTTCTCCCTTTAGGTCTTTTTTTTTTTTTTTTTAAGATTTTTTATTTTTCCTCTTTCTCCCCAAAGGCCCCAGCACATAGTTGTATATTTGAGTTGTGGGTCCTTCTAGTAGTGGCATGTGGGACACCACCTCAACATGGCCTAATGAGTGATTCCATGTCCACACGCAGGATCTGAACTGGCAAAACCCTGGGCTGCCGAAGCAGAGCGTGCGCACTTAACCACTTGGCCACGGGGCCAGCCCCTCCATTTAGGTCTTTTAATAGTTGCATTATGTACTTTGGTGCTCCTGTGTTACGTGTGTATATATTCATCAGTATTATGTCCTCTTGGTGGAAAGTCCCTTTTATCATTATATACTGTTCCTCTTTGTCTCTCATTGTCTTTTTCATCTTGAAGTCTAGTTTGTCTGATATAAGTATGGCAACAACTGCTTTCTTTTGTTTGATATTAGCTTGGAGTATTGTCTGCAATCCCTTCACTCTGGGCTTATGTTGGTCTTTAGAGCTGAGATGTATTTCCTGGAGGTGGCATATTGTTAGGTCTTGTTTTTTAATCCATCCAGTCACTCTGTGTTTTGATTGGTAAGTTCAATACATTTACTTTTAGAGTGATTATGGATATATGAGGGCTTAATACTCCCATTTTACCTTTTGTTTTCCAGTTGTTCTATATTTCCATTGTTTCTCTACCTTTTTATTTCTGACTGCCATTTCATTTTGGTGGTTTTCTGTGGTGGTTTTCTCTTTATTTATGAGTTGTGTCTCTGCTCTGATTTTTTGTTTAGTGGTTATTGTGACATTTGTATAAAAGATCTCACAGATGAGATAGTCTATTTTTTGATAACCTCTTATCTCCCTTAGCCTAAACAGGTTCCATCCTATTCCTCTTCCCCTTCTGAGTCATTTTCTCACAAATTATTCTGTTTTATGTTGTGAGTTTGTGACTAAGTTGAAGTGTTTATAGTTACTTTTGATGTTTTCCCTCCTTTTATCTGTTAAGTTATAATTAAGTATTAGTAACCATGATCTTAAAGAAAGCTGCAATTTTCTGATTTTGTTTCTCTATTTATCTCCTTGCTCATAGCTTTGTAGACCTTTGCCTTTTTGTTTCAGGCACAAGGGCATCCTTGATCATTTCTTGTAGGGGAGGTCTAGTGGCAATGAACTCCCTCAGCTTCTGTTTGTCTGAGAAAGCTTTTATTTCTCCATTGTACCTGAAGGATAGATTTGCTGGATAAAGTGTTCTTGGCTGAAAGTTTTTTCTTTCAGTCTTGTGAATATATCATTCTATTCTCTCTTAGCCTGTAAGGTTTCTGTCTAGAAATTTGCTGAAAGCCTGATAGGGGCTCACTTGTAGATTATTTTCTTCTCTCTTGCTGCCCTTAGTAATTTTTCTTTGTTGTTGACTTTTGCCAGTTTTACTATTATATGCCTTGGAGAAGGTCTTTTTGCATGGATGTAATTAGCAGTGCTATTGGCTTCATATATTTGTAAGTCTGATTTCTTCCCCAGGTTTGGGAAGTTCTCAGCTAAAACTTCTTTGAACAAGCTCTCTGTTCACTTCTCCCTTTCTTCTCCCTCTGGAATACCTATAATCATTATTTCTCTTTTCCTAATTGAGTTGGATATTTCTCAAAGAATTGTTCCATTTTTAAAAATATCTTAGTTCTCTCTCCTCTTCCACCTGAAGCATTTTTGCATTTCTATCCTCTAAATCACTAATTCTTTCCTCCATAATGTCAGTTCTATTTTTTAAGGATTCTAAATTATTTTTTATCTCATTAATTGTGTTCTTAATGTCCAGAATTTCTACTTGTTTTATCTTGTATCTTCAATCTCTTTGTTGAAGTATTACTTCTTCTTATTAATTTTATTCCTGAGCTCATTAAACTGTCTTTCTGAGTTTTCTGGTAACTTGTTGAATTTCTTTATGACAACTATTTTGAATTCTCTGTCATGTAGACTGCAAATTTCTGTGACTTCAGGGTTGGTTTCTGGACAATTGTCATTCCCCTTCTGCTCTGATTTGTTATGGTAGTTTCTCATGGTGTTTGATGAACTAATCCTTTGCTGCACCAATTGTGGTAGTACTAGGTCGCAGATTCCACCTGCTATCAGTGGGGGGAGACAGGTGGTGTGTTTCTGATCCCACGCTGTCTGCTGGAAGTTGTGCAGGTATGATGGGCACTCCCATAAGCCAGGTAAGCATTCATATGTGGGCTCAGAGCTGCCACCACCTCTTCTTACAGTCACACCAAGGTGTGTTCCCACTTTTGGGGTTGCAGCAGCATTATGGGTGCTCCTGCTGGCCAGGAAAGCACTCACATGCATGCACAGCACTGCCAGAGAGAAGTAGGGGAGTGCTCACGTATCTCCACTACTTCCTGGGTAGCCAGCCCATCCACTTTCAGGTATATAGCTGTGTGGGTCTCAGGTGTCCTATTGTGCTGTGTGGGTATCCTCCATTGGTCAATGAAGGTCCATTTAGTTGTGGTTCAAAGGAGGAGAGATAAAGGGAACAGCTCACTCTGCCATGTTGCTGATATTGCTCTCTTATGTACATTTTTAAAGAAAAATTAAAAAAATGCTTTTGTCTTGTAGAGTTCATTTCATTCTTCTTTTGTTTTTTTTTTTAAACTTGGCTTCTTGATGTAAGATCTAACCATGTAATCGTATAAATAACATGGTCCTTCTAATATTGTGTAATATTCTTTACTGTGCATTCATCACATCATACTTATCAGTTCTCTTGGGGGAAGAAAGACTGAGGTTGTCTTCAACTTCCTTTTATGACTAACAGTGCCATGATGAGCATCCTTGAATATGTTCCCTACAGAATTGTGTGATTGTCAGATTTCATTCCAGAAAGACTGCACCAGTTTGCACTCCTGCCAGTAGGGCATAGGGATTCCTATATCACTACATCCAAGCCAAAACTTGGCATTATCCTGTTTGCTAATTTTTGACGATATAATGTATACAAAGTGACAATTATTTTTTAAAAGATTTTTAAATTTATTTTTAAATTTTCCTTCTCCCCAAAGACCCCAGTACATAGTTGTATATTTTAGTTGTGTGTCCTTCTAGTTGTGGCATGTGGGACAACACCTCAGCATGGCCTGATGGGTGGTGCCATGTCCACACCCAGGATCCGAACTAGTGAAACCCTGGGCCACCAAAGCAGAGCATGCAAACTTAACCACTCAGTCACAGGGGCGGCCCCACAATTTTTTTTTTAATTTTAATTTCTCAAACCACTAATGAGTTTGGTTTCCTTTGTGAATTGCCTGTTCATAACATAAGCCTTATCTTCTTTTTGTTTTTGAAAGAATTCTTGTCTATTCTAGGTATTATAGCCTTTTAAATTTCACATATTTTTCTCAATCTGCCATTCGTTTGCTTACTTTATTGACATTGTCATTTGTTGGAAAGACATCTTTACTTTTGATCTAATCAAATTTTACCTTATATTTTGTTCTATTGGGGTTTTATTTAATAAATTTCTTCTCTTATGTATAAAGATGCTCTCTGACATCAGCCTCTCTAGAGTGTATCATTTTGTCATTGACTTTTGGGTCTTTACCCGTCTGTGATCCCATGTTGTATATGGTGTTATGTCTTCTATCCAGACAGTGACTCACTTTCCCGCTGATATCCACTGCACCAGTCCTTCCTGTCCCCATTGGTTTGTGGTGCCTTTTTCATCATATATTAAATTCCCATGTATACAATGATCTATTTTTGAGTTGTCTATTCTGATACATTGTTCCACTTTATGTTCTTGCAGTGTAGTGTATTTTCTTGCATCATAATACATTTTAATATCTGGCAAGAAAGTTCTCTCCTTTGCTCTTTTTTTTTGAAGTTGCTTTAGTTATTTGTGGGCATTTATTCTTCCATATCAATTTTAGAATTACTTCATTATATTCCTAGTAAAATCTGATTGGTACTTTTATTGGCATAATTTTGAAATTATAGATTAATTTGATGAGAATTGACAACTTTAAAAAATTAAATTGTCTCTTGCAATACCATGGGGTATTGCCTCATTTATTTAGAAAACTGTCTTCTCATATAGTCTTAAAAATTTCTTCATAGGGAATAATTTCTCACTTTCAGTTGCTATTTTCTCTCTTTCTGGGAGTCCTGCTTTCAAGATGTTGGCATTTCTACTCTGTTCTCCATATCTTTTGGTTTTTCTTTTATGTTTTCAGTGCCATTACTCTTTTCTGACACTTTCTGGGAGAGTTCCTTCAATTTACCTTCCATCTTATTGATTATTCATTAGTAGTATCCATCTTATTTATCCAACTTATTGTGTTTTAGTTTAATTATAATATTTCTTCCATTACTTCTTTTTCCTGGTTCCTATTACTAACATTCTCCTGTATGTCACTGAGGATATTTATTGTGCTTACTTTAAATTCTTCTCCATGTGGTAGATTCTTTTCAATTTAATTTCTTTCTTTTATCCTTGTTGTATCCTTACCTGATTAATGATGTAGGCTGCTAGCTAGTATCTTCCTGGGGATATCAACTACCCATCTGGAAACATGTTTTGGGAAGGACTCTAGACCTTAGGCAGTTCCAAATGAATAAATAACTTCAGTGAGGGTAAATGGTATGCAAAAAATACAGCAGGCTGATGTGATAGCACAAATGCTGGGACATTTGATAAGTTAGCATGGCTGGTTAGTAAGGGAAGGTCTTTCTGAGGGGGTTACAGTTGAGCCAAGTGTGAGCCAAGAAAAGAGTAGCAGTGAGCAGGTCTGGGAAGAAAGCATTCCAGGTAGACACAGCACACATGCAGACACTGTGAGGACAAACAGGCCTGGTGCACACGTGAAGAACAGATGAAAGGTTAGGGCCACTAGAGCAGAGCAACAGTAAGTGGAATGATTGGATGAGAACAGAGAGATGGGAATGACTCAGATTATACAGGGCCTTGTCTGCCATGCATTAAGAGTTGGGGTTTTATTCTGAATGAGATGGGAAGCTTCCTTAGGTTCCTAAAGAAGGAATGAGATGATCTTATTTGTCCCCTGCCCAACATTTTATTATGATAATTTTAAATATACAACAAAGTTGAAATACAATGAACAACCGTATGTCCACAAACACCTTCTATTATCAACATTTTATCAAACTTGTTTTATCACATACCTATTCACTTGTCTAGCCATTAATTTATCAGATAATTTTTATATCTCATAATTATTTACAGACCCCAGTACATTTACCTCTAATTAATTCAGTATGTATATCATTACCTAGAGTTTTGGGTTCTTTCATTTTGATGAAACATTTACTTAAAATGAAATGCATAAATTGCTGACTTTTGACAAATGCTTCCATCTGTATACTCAAACCTCTATTGCAATATAGACCATCACGTTCACATCAGAAACCCTGTGTTCTTTCCCAGTTAATATTCATACCCACTGCCCCAGAGACAACTCGTATATTCATTTTTTCTGCCATGGATTAACATAGTCTGTCATAGAATGTCCTGTAAATATATTCAGACAGCATGTGCCTTTTGTGTGAGGTGTTATTCATTTAAGAAATTCTTTTTGAAATTCACTCATGTTGCTGCATGTATCTGTAACTTGTTCTTTTTATTTTGGAGTAGTATTCCATTACATAATGTACCACAGTTTATCCATTTTATCACTGGACATTTGGGTTCTCTGCAGTGTTTTGCAATTATGAACAAAGCTGCGATGAGACTTCTTGTACAAATCTTTTTGTAAACACATACTTTCACTTCTCTTGGGCAAATCCCTGACTGGAATTGATGGGTTATAGAGTAGGTGTGTTTTGTTTAACAAAATTGGCAGGCATTTCTTGAAGTATTCATACCATTCTCATTTAGTTTAAAAAAATGATCATTTTGGTTGCAATGTGGAGGGGATTGGGACGGGACTGGAATAAAAGCTGGGAAGCCAGTGTATTGTCCCAGCCTACAGAACCTATGTGTAGGTCTTACCTAGAATCTCTTTGAAATATTTGTATGATTTTTTAATTGCTAGGAAATCTGACCTCTGACTCAGAATGTGATAAGTAACCACAGGGCCAGGGTCAGCTGTGCACCCTGGAGATATGGAAGGAATTTAACACTCAAGTTCTACTTACGGGAAAGAGCCCTTGATTTTAGAGAGGATAATACCGTAAATCACCAGGGAAAATATTCCTGGGAGCCTTTATGGTGTTTTCCACATGAGTGATGCAGTGTCAAATAAAGTGGTATTAGTTTTGATTCTTTTTTTCATCACAAGGATTATATATTTTTTCCTTTTTATTGTAAAATAGAATACAGATCTAGAAAAACCACACAAAAGAATTGTATGGCTTCGCATTATTATAAGCCAAATGCTCTTTTAACTATCACTCAGGCCAAAATAAAAGTTTTCCCAGCCATTCCAGAAGCCCCTCCAGGTGACCTGTGCCAATCACACCCGCCCTCTCTCCAAAGGTAGCCTCTGTCCTGATTTTTACAGCAATCACCTCCTTCTTTAGGATTTCATCCTTGAGTTTGCTTTGTTAGATACTATAGTTAGTTTCTCCTACTTAAAATATTTGATACATCCTTTACATATTTTATTCTACAGGGTATCCTCCATTCCATTCTTTGCCTTATGGTTTACCTGTTGAAGGCACTGGGCCATTTAACATGCAGTGTCTTGCAGCCCGGACTGTTTTGATTGCCTCCTCATGGTGTAGTTCAACCTGCTCTGTTGTCCTCTGCATTCCCTAACATTGGCAGCTGGATCAGGCTCAGATTTGATTCCACTGACCCGTACGTCTCGCTGTTTTTCTTCTTCTGACATTAGCAGATGTTGACACTCATTGCCTCAAATTATTCATTCATGGGGAGTGGCAAAGGCTGATACTCCAATTCTATCACTTGGATTTCGATGATTGGCTGAAGTACTTTTATAAAGAGATGCTTCCTTCGCCTGCTATTGGGTTACCTAGTGGTACAATTTATATAGGAAAGGAGGGATAAATTTTTGATTAGTGCCCTTACTGTTTTTGAGCAAAGAATTGGAATTGGATCCATATCATCCTCTGATGGTGAGCATTTAGTTTTATATTTGTGTAGGGGGAGGGAATTTGAAAAAGATTTTAAAAAAATTATCTTATGTGGAACGCTAGCTCAAAAGGAATGGCTGTGTCAAGATATACATTGTGTGTGTGTGTGTGTGTCACAGGAGAAACAAACCGGCCCATTAAAAATGTTGATGAATAATTATACTTTGGCTAATATAACTGGTACTTATTTTTTACAGAGTAGATTTTCTGTAAAGAAAGAAAAATTACTACTGTTGGTCTGTACTGAGAAATAAGAACTGTACTAAATCACTATTTTTATGGAAGTTTCTGTCCTTATATTTATACAAGAAATTTTAAGTAGCCATTTTACTTTCTTCCCAAATTCTTTGGCAGCATTACATTGCAGGATAAAGGAAAGTTAGAAGTCACAGAGTTACCTAATTGAGTTAATATGTAAGGATCGAAAGTTGACTAGACTCACATAATCTCCCTTTATTTATTTCATTCAGGAAGTAGAATAACTTCACCCACAAAAAATAAAAGGGAAGTATCACACTTCCATCAAAAGGCTGGTTTTTGGTGGCCAGACATTTTGGGCCATGGGATCACAGCCCTAATCTGGGCACAGTGGTTGTGGCTCCCACACAGGCTGGTGACACCTTTGCTCCAGCATCCACTGATCCCCTTCTCTAAAGAGGGACACACAGACGGCATCTTTATTTACTCTCCAGCCATGAAAAGGGGATCAAGTAAATGCTGCATTTCTTTTCAACTCTCAGAACTGGGAACGTGTCTAAGCCTAAAGCGTGTTGTCCCCAGAGCCTATTCAGCTGACCTCTCCTCCTTAGGTTGGCTGTGAAGGTTGTGAGATTTCAAATCACTATTCTGCACATCCTGTGCAATGACAAAGGGGTATGATGACGCCTGCTGTGCTGCCCTGGCCCACTGTCAGGCTCCACTCCTCAAACACCTCTCATGGTCTGGGTTATGAAGACTTCCAGCAGCAATTTGCATAATTGCTAGCATTTCGGGTAAGGGAACTTAAAAAAAAATTTCAAATTCCCCTCTCTCCTAAAAAAAGGACTATTCTTAGCAGTATTACGAAGCACTTTCTGTAAATAATTTGTGAATTGTGTGTCAAAGTTTAACAGTGAAGTTCTTCATCATTTTAGAGCTAAAGTGGTTCTGTCTCTATTATTGGCTTTGTTTTGATTATATGCTATTTATCTTGCAAGTGATGTCACTCTACTTAACGGAATTAAGGTGTAAACACATGAAATGAAAAAAGTATAATTGCCATCTAATGTGGAAGAATATTGCCATTACGAACCATGGCGCCTGTAGACTGGCGGTCTGGAGTTGAGCTGATCTTAACCACTTTCTATTTCCTGAGTTCTGAATCCAGCAGTCTTTTCACTGGTTCTTTGAATTATTTATTGCCCAAGCTGCCATCTGTAGGTAAGTTGATTGACCCAATTTAACCAGCAATCAATCTCTACCACCTGTGCCTGCTGCCTGCTACCTGAGGAGATGCTGGGGGGAAGAGAGCACACCCCTGCCTGGAGGAGTAGCTATCCCGAAGCAGTGCCCCCAGAGTGTGAGCCGTAGATCAGAGCCTGCCCGCACACCCTTCTTACCCAGTCCACGTGAAAGAGGTAGAGCAACTGAGAGTAAATGTTCAAGAAAGATTATAGCAATTTAACAGAGTAATTTTACGTGTGTTGGTTTCATTCTGCTAGTAATTTATTTTTATTGTATTTTAAAAAAAATATTGGTCTGAGACAGACGGGAAATTAAAAAAACATTGGTTCTATACCACTGACAGTTTGAGAAGCACCTGTTAAAGGTATAAGTCAGACATGTAAACAGATAGCTACAGATAATCAAAAGGTCCAATCAAAAACTATGATTAACTGACAACTAGGTTTCCCATCACCAAATTAATCTCTGATTTAGATATTTTCTTATGTAATATCATGATAAATGGTTTGACCTTTTACTTTCATTATTTTTAATTGGGATATAATTCACATACAGTAAAATCCACTCCTTTAAAACGTACAATTTAATAGTTTTTAGTATATTCACAAGATTGTGCACTCCTCACTACTATCTAATTCCAGAACTTTTTCATTTCCCTAAAAAGAAACCCTGAACCCATAAGCAGTCACCCCTCATTTCCTCATCCTCCCATGCCCTTGGCAAATGCTAATCTACCCTCTGTATGAATTTGCCTATCCTGGACATTTCTTATAAATAGAATCCTACAATACATGACCTTTTGTGTCAGGCTTCTTTCACTTAGCATAATATTTTCAAGGTTCATCCATGTTTTGGCAAGTATCAGAAGTTTATTGCTCTTTATGGCTGAATACTATTCCAATGTTTCAATAATATTTCATTCATCCATGATTGATATTTGAGTTGTTTCCATTTTTTGGCTGTTTTGAATAATGCTGCTATGATCATTCATGTACAAGTTTTTCTGAGAACATTTGTTTTCAATTCTCTTGAGTTTATGCCTAGAAGTAGAATTGCTGGGTCATATGACAACTATGTTTAACTTTTTGAGGGACTGCCAAATGTTTTCCAAAGTGGCTGCATTGTTCTTCTTTCCCACCAGCAACATATGCAGGTTTCAGTTTCTCCACATCCTTGCCATCGCTTAGTGTTCATCTTTTAATTATAGCCATCCAAGTGAATGTGAAGTGGTATCTCACTGTAGTTTTGATTTGCATTTCTCTAATAACTAATACGTTGCATGTGTTTTCGTGAGCTTATTGGCCATTTGTATATCTTTTTGGATAAATATATATTCGAATCCTTTGCCCATTTTTAATCAAGTTTTTTGTTTTTTATTGTTGAATCATCAGAGTTCTTTATATATTCTGGATTCTAGACTCTTATCAGCTACATGATTTGCAAATATTTTTTCCTATGCTATGGGTTGTCTTTTCATGTTTTGGACAGTATCTTTAAAGCACAAATGTTTTTAATTTTCATGAATTCAAATTAATCTATTTTTTCTTTCATTACTTGTGCTGTAGGAGTTAAATCTAAGAAACAATTATCTAATCACAGGTCACAAAGATTTGCACCTACTTTTTAAAAAGTTTTTTATAATCTTAGCTCTAACATTTAGGTCTTTGATCCATTTGAAGTTAGTTTTCGTATGTGGTGTGAGGTATGTGGTCCAACTTCATTCTTTTGCATGTGGATAACCAGTTCTCACAGCATGATTGGTTGAAAAGTCTATTCTTTCCTCATTGAATTGTCTTGGCACTTTTGTGGTAAATTAGTTGCCCATATATGTATGAGTTTATTTTTGGACTTTTCTGTCTATTCCATTGATTTCTATGTACACTCTTATGCCAGTCCTGCACAGATTTGATTACTGTAGCCTTGTAGTAAGTTTTGAAATTGGGAAGTGTAGTCATGCAAGTTTGTTCCGCATTTTCATGACTGTTTTGGCAATTCTGTGTTCCTTGCATTTACATATAAATTTTGAGATCAGCTTCTTAATTTCTTTCTTTAAAAAAAAGCCAACTGGGATTTTGATATCATTTCACTGAATCTCTAGATCAATTTGGAGAGAAGTGACATTTTAAATATATTAAGCCCTCTGGCCCATAGACATGGGATATTCTATCATTTATTCAGGTCTTCTTTAATTTCTTTCAATGGTGTTTTGTAGTTTTTAGTACACAAGTCTTGTCCTTTTATTTAATTTATTCCTAGGAATTTTATTTATTTTGATGATATTTTAAATAGGATTGCTTTTTAAATTTTATTTTCAGATTGTTCATTGCTAATGTATGGAAAAGCAATTAGTTTTGTATGTTGATCTTGTATCCTGTAACCTTGTTGAACTCATTTATTATCTCTAATGGTTTGTATGTGTGTATGTGTGTGTGTGTTTTCCTTAGGATTTTCTGTATGCAAGATCATGTCATCTGTGAATAGAGAAAGTTTTACTTCTTCCTTTCCAATGTGGATGTCTTTAATTCTTTTTCTTGCTTACTTGCCTTTGCTAGAACCTCCAGCACACTATTGAATGGAAGCAGTGAGAGCAGACATCCTTGTTTTATTATTAGTCTTGGTGGTGACCCTCTGTTTTATATACACATATAATGTGGGCTGTATCTGCACTGCATTTTCAACCCCATCACTTCTGTGAGGGTTAACTTTCTCATTTTTCAATCTATTCATAATCTTAACACTTTAAGATTGTAAAGAGTAATACTTCATTTTGTGTAAAATGTTGATAAACCTAAGCAGGATAATAAATATTACAATATACTTAATAACTCTTAAAAATCCGAGAGATAACGTATAGAATGTTAGACTAAAGAGCTAGTTTTCTTGTAATTTATCAATGCCTGTAAGTTTTATTATAGTCCCTTTAATGAATCATTATGATGTAAACACACCATAGGACACATTTTAGAAGTGAAGGGGGAAGGAAGAAAAAGGTAGCCCTTGGTTGTTTAGGACCTGCTTAGTCAGTAGGTATAATTTAGAAACAGAATTTCTAGGTTAGGAATGATAAATCCACAAAACTCAACCATCAGCTGATGCTTGCATTGCCTCTACACTCAGCTTTTCTAAGTACCTGTGTGATCTGTGGTTCAATCCCACCAGTGAGAAGAAACTCTCTGTCATACGAGGCCACCCATTCCACTTTGAACACTTCAGAACACTTTTTGTTTCAATATCCTAAACTTCTTTTCTCGTTAAAATCTCTACAGAGAGCGGTAAACCAAGGGAAATGAGACAAGATTATTATTACTATTGTTATTAGCAGGAGTACGGTTGGTTAGAAAGTTAAAATTAATTGCTCATATGTGATTTAAGAATAATAATTTCTTTTTATTTAGAAAATGAAATCTGATGGAAAGTCAAATATTAAAAATAATCTGAATGGTAAATATCTCTTTAAATTTATGGTCAATTTTTTGACTACTAGATCCTAGTGATCTTAGCATCATGTGTATTAAAAGAGAAATCCACAATTAAAGAATATTTATTGAGGTCCTTTGTTGTAGGTGCTGCAGATGGTGAAAGAACTTGAGACTCCACCTTTCAAGAAGCTTACAATCTCCTTGAAAAGGTAAAATAAAAAATATATAAAAAATCAAAAAAATGAGGGCACTGACAATATGGGCAGGGAAGGGTTAAACAGAATAACACTTAAGGCTTCTCAGAAAGGAGAGGTACAGAGTAGGTCTGTGGATGTGTTATGGAGGTTGGAGGACTTGGGAACTGATGGAGGTCATGGACTGTACTGAGGAGGTTGGAGGACTTGGGAACTGATGGAGGTCATGGACTGTATTGAGGAGGTTGGAGGACATGGGAACTAAGCTGGGCCTTGAAGGATGGTGTGACTCAGAGAACTGTTAAGTTGAGGATGAGGAGCCCATTTCAGGCTGAAGGTAAGGGTCAGAGAATCTGAGCACAGCCACAGAGGCAGGAAAGAAGAGTGCCTGGAGACAAGTCTGGTCTGCAGGAGATGAGGTTGACAAGGTAAAAAGGGGCCAGATGGTGGAAGTCCAGGATACGGAATGCAGGTTTTTGTCCTGCAAAGTTTTACCAGTTAAAGAACGAGTTTGAATAAGGAAGTGCTGTGGTGCAGAATCTCTAAACACCCAGAACAGCGCAAGAGACTGCAGAATGTAGACTTTGTGGTTATTGCAGAACTTCAGAATTGAAATGAAAAATCTGACCTCCGTTGACAATGGTGGGAATGGAAAAGTAGGGACGGATGTTAAGGAAATTATACAAGAATCAAAAGAACTTAGTAACTTGACTAAGAGGCAAGGGACAGGTAACTCTCTAACTTTTTGATGATGATCATTATAAGAAATATATTTATATATTTCATATATAAGTCCATATATAGGTTAACCTGTATAACAGAAATGAAAATTCTAAGAAACAATATTTGCTTTTACTCTAAGTGATTCTTGCCTTGATATTTCTATTTCCTTCTTTTCTATTTTTATTAAAAAATAAACTGCTGTTAATCCACTAAGTGGGTTGTTATCCCAATCTGATCACTATATCCTAAGGGGGATGCTTTAAAGAACTCCAGAAAAGTTTCTTTCCCCAGGACCTCTGAGTGATGCTGCCTTTCCAGCATTGGGAATTTTGAGAGTTTGGTTTTCTGTTAAAGCAAAAATGTTTGTAAAAAGGCCTAACTTTGCCAATCTTACACGCTAGCGTGAACGATTTATTAATTTTTCTGGAAAGCAAGTTGTGTTAGAGGGGAGAGTAGAGAAAATGTGTGCCTGAGAGGGACCAAAGACGAGAGAGATTCTGAGAGAGAAATGTCACCGCTGCCATTTTACTCAGAGGACACTATAATGAGGACAAAATAAAATTAATATTTACTGCTGAGGCAAGACCTCAGCAGTTCATTCTCTGAAGGAGAAAGAATCTGGGAAGGGGATTAAACCAGAACTGGCAAACAAGACAGTAATGCATCATTTCTTAACTCTGCAGATAAGGTATTAACCATACAGCTGCAAGATGGAAGACAGGTAAGGAAATGGGTCAGAACTTTCAGACTAGGAAAGGAGGGCGCATGTAGGGTTTATTTTTTTAACCAGGATGTGTCAACGGGCTGTAATAAAAGTGACTCTGTCCTCAGGATTAGGCAAGTTGTCTAGTCTGGGTTCTCTATCTTTTGTTGCCAAGACTCAACCTGACTAGTGTAATCTGTCCAAACAAATCAACACACCAAGAATTAGGAAAACTGGTTCAAAAGTCATCGAGGGTACTGTCAGGAGGACAGAAGAGTCAGGCGGTGGGTGTTCTCCTATAGATTGAAAAAAAATCAGTTTGGAAAAGGGCTTCTGGCGCATGCCTCAGTTTGTGCGTGTGGAGAAGGACGCTTTCAGCTTGCTGCGAGAGTGCCAGGTGGCCAGCTTGCGTTTTGCTGTGTGATATGGTCTGCACCTCGATGATTTTGTCTGAGCTGAGGGGTCGCTTACTAACGCTGCAGGGTTATTTTGCACCAGGCCACTTTGTGAGTATGTAGAATGTGGCAACTTCACCCTTAAACCTGAGGTCTTAATTTAGCACAAACAGCAGTCAGCGAGTGAAGTCAAATAATTTAGATAGAGCACAATGGATGCATTAAATTTTTATCATAACCCTGACTTCTGTTATCAGGAGTCTAAGACTACTTTTCTCTAGTGGGACCAATACCCTCAGAAGAAGGATCAATTTTCTCATATTTGATAGAGGGATTACACATTATTTGCAACTCGATCCTCAAAATTTGTACTTAACACTTTCCCTTTAATTTGGCGTAAATTCTGTGGAACTGGAATAACGAGATGAGTTCACCCATTTTCTCTTTGTCAGTTTACAGAGTAGTCAGATAAAAGGATATGGCCACACTGCTTTATTCCCAGAATAACAATCACTCGGGTGCTCAACACACAGTTCAAAGTCTTTATTTCTAATCTCTGGTGTGAGTGTGAAAGGAAGATTGTGGACCTGTCCTTACCTGCCTGAAATTGAAGAGGAAGGGAAGGGAGTGTGTAATCCTCTCCCACCTTCGGTGACTGCTATTAAAGCCTTGCATTATTCCAGGAGTCCCCACTTGCCCGACACTGGTAGCAAGAGAATTTAGTTGGATGGTGGGCTCAGGAATCTCCCTGAATGTTGTCTTTTACTATTTCCAATAATCATGTAAAATAACCTGCAGCTAACAGATAGGTGTGACCCCGGCCCCTCAATGCAAATGCCCCTCACCTCTCTGCTTCCTCTCGGAGATAGAGGTACAGTCTATTTAAGCCTCCTGGTGCAATGCTGTTGACCTAGGGCAGAGAGGAGAGCCTGCAGAAGAAGCAGTGGACCACGGTACTGGTTCTGGAAGTTCTGAGCCCCTTCTGGCTGAGGAGCAGGGAGTACCTATTTGAGATCTTTGGTGAGTAACGACGCCTGCCTCCTCTGGCAGTGCTCCATCACTGCTTCATTGATTCTGCAGTGAACCATACTCTAAAGATTTTACCCGGGGATCTTGTCTGTGAACGTACACTTCTAGTTCTCTTTCACAGGAACAGGTGTGAGAACTGCAAGGTCATAAACAATCAAATGACTGACCACTATGGCAGACTAATCACCGCCTACATGAAGTTAGCCTTTGCACATTTGATATGATTTCACAATGATGGTAAGTGACAAAGAACAGCGTGGAACATGCCGCCAGCCAACTGCTCAAGAATGGCTGACTTCAGTAGTTGACTCTTCATTCTCTGAAAGTCTAGGCTAGAGTCCTGGTTTTTGTAGCACATTCCTCTCCTTTCCTCAGTTATAGTTGGGTAAAACACTGTACGGTGTACCGGTGATTCCCAATTCACGTGGTACAGATGTGCACAAGGACGTGGTGAAATGAGCGAAGCCACAAAGTGGAGCAGGTTTTTCATAAGGCCAAGTTTATCATATTTAACAGAATTACTTTAAGATTATGCTTTTACAATTTAGGTGATAAAATGCCCTTCCTTTTTAAGGAATACTACGGAGAGAGTGAGTGTGGGTGTATGTGCATGTATGTGCACACACGTATGTATTTAATGTGCTTACTTGGCACAAGAAAAGTGGAAAACTTTTTATCTCTTCCTGATTCTTTTTGGGAAATTTTACTGGTCCCTGATGTTCCAAGATATGGGAGCCACTGTTCTGTACAGTGTTTCTTACACTGAAAGGTCAAAAAGATAGAGTTCATCTTAGCCTATTTCTTAAAAAAAAAATAAGTAGATTTATTTTGGAGCAGAAAAATGAGTGGAAAGTGCAAAGCGTTTCCATAAGCCTCCTCCCATTCCCCCCTTTCCCCTATCATTAACACCTTCATTAATGTGGTACATTTGTTACAATTGATGAGCCAACATTGATACATTACTATTGGCTGAAGTCAATAGTTTACATTAGGGTTCACTATTTGTGTTGCATAATCTATGGGTTTTGACAATGTATAATGATAGATATCCATTGTTACAGTGTCACACAGTATAGTTTCATTGCCCTAAAACTCTTCTGTGCTCTGCCTGTTCATCCTTCCCTCTACCAGAACCCCTGGCAACCACTGATCTTTTTATTGTCTCCATAGTTTTATCCTTTTCACATATCGTATATTTGGGATCATATAATATGTAGGCTCTTCAGATTGGCTTCTTTCACTTATCAATGTGTATTTAAGCTTCCTCCATATCTTTTGTGACTTGACAGCTCATTTCTTTTTGTCACTGAATGATATTCCATTGTCTGGATGTACCACAGTTTGTTTATCCATTTACCTTTTGAAGGACATCTTGGGTGCTTCCAACTTTTGGCAATTATGAACAAAGTTTTATATTAGCCTATTTTTTCGCATTTAAAATACACAATGTAGTAGTCTTCTGCTACTGTTAAAAGAATATTCATTAAGAATGCACAAGAAATATAAAAAAGAAAATAAATATTATTTGTAATCTCATTCCAAAGATAACACTAGTAACTGTTAGTGTATACCTATATTCCCTTTTTCCTCCTAAATCAATATCTAGCTATATCTGGAAGCTACATCTTTTCCACGTATGCTTTAGTGAATTTTTTCATAAACTTGTGAATCACAAAGATGCATAGTTATATTGAATACATGTGTGTATATATATATATATATATCCTATATATAACATATATAGTTTTACATCCTAGTCTTTTCCCTGCTTATCATTGTGTACATATTTTCAAATCTTTAAATTTTATTCTTTGAGAAGATGATAGTTAATAACTACACAGTGACTCACTGGATAAGTGTTTTTTAAAAATGAACTATATGTGTTATTTCATTCTACTCCAACTAAAAGGTGAACTCGAAGAAGGCAAGGCTTTTCATCTGTTTTGTTCATTGATGACCCTTCAGTACATAGAAGAGTGCCTGGCAGCCACATAACGGGCACTTCAAAAGCATTTGTTGAATGCTTTTTGAAATTTGTATGACTTCATTAGCTACTCCTTAGAGTCAACCTAGAAATTTCTTAAGGTAAAAGTTATTGCCTGCTAAATTGAGCGTCAAATAATTATGCAGTGTCAAATATGGTATTTTTAAGGAATTGACTACTGTAGTGGCTTTCTCATATAGTTAGTGGTGACAATATTTCTACAACTTAGGGTTTTTCGGTGATGGGGCAGTATGGTTCCAGCTCTGCCCCTTCTCTTGAGAACAATGGCACACTGCTGCTAAGAGGCTGGTGAGGATTAAAGCTTTGTCTTAAGTGGAGCAACACTATCTGGATTATACTGGAAACACTCCTACTTGGCGGCAGTGACGTCCTGATGATAGTCCTGGCTAGAAAGTGCTTCCCGAGGCTTCTTGGACGGGAACCACTTACCCAGAGCAATTGGTGAGGCTTTTCAAGGCTACGCCTCCACATATTCTCTGTAGATTGCCTGGGAAACCAACTTCTCCACCTTAGCTCACCCGAAATTCCCACTTATGCACTCAAGTGCTGGCATGTGTTTGCCTCCAACAAAGAGGAGGGGCGGGGAGTGGTGCTGACTACCCACTGGACATTCCAGCAAGACTCTTAGGTGGACGGTTGATAGCTGGAAGGGCAACTCACCAGGACATCCCGGCAAGACAGATTCACCAAGGGGCAGGGCCGTGGGCAGACCTGAGAGGCTTCCAATTTTAGAGCAAGGAGCTGAGGTAGAAGCAACGAGAGGAGAAAGAGCACTGTGAGAGTGAGGAGTCATGGAGCCACAGGCGTGGAATGGTTCACTTCCTGCTCAGCCTTGCTCAAAGGCTGGTCCTGCTCAGTGCTTGTTGTTCCATTGAGTGAAGTCATATAGTAAAGCCATCTCATTGAAAAGTCATTTAAAAATTTACTGATTTATGGGATTGACTTAATTTTCCATTTGAAAATCCCTGCTTTGTATTACAAACTTTTAAAATTGCTTTCAAAGTAACGGATTAAAAAATTCTGAGTGGGCATGTATCCATGGTTACAGCAGTGATGGTATCAAAGATTTCTGAAGATAGCATTTTTGTCCTAGATTTTTATAGAGTTTCTATTTATTAATCTTCCTTCTGTTTTGCTTCAACCCTTTCTATGATTTGAAATTGTTTGCCAATTTTTTTGTTGTTAGAGTCTCTAGTAACATTATTTAACAATTTTTTAATTTGTAAATTCATTTATTTTACTAATATTTATTGAATACCTAAAATATGTGAAGTACTTGTGACAGTAGGAAATAGAAACTCTCAAATATTACAAGTGAGTGTATGACATAAATAGGCAATTAAAATATAGCATAATATGTTTTAAGAACACATAGGAAGGGCACCTAGCCAAAAAATCAGCATCAGAGGTTTTCAAGAGTAAGTGCCAACTAAATTAGGAGTGGTACAGATGAGTGATAGTGGTGATGAGGAGTAGGGAAGAGCATTTCAAGAGAAGGGAGCAGCATGTGCAAAAACCCTGAGGTGAGATATTGCATGGCTGGTGGGAGACCTGAAAGTCACTTAATAGGACTAGTTTATCACGTGAGAAGCGAGAGATGAGACTAGGAGGAAAACCAGGTCTAAAAGACCTTGCAAGTCATGTTAGGGACATAATGCTAAAGATAATGGGGAATATTTGAGGCTTTTATGAGTGAGTAAGTAGATCAGATAGTCCATTTGGAAAGCACACTGACTTCTCTTGGAGAACAGTTTGGCGAGGGGAAATTCACAAGGCAAGAAGATTGGTTAGAAGTTTGTAGCATTATCCAGGTAAGAGTTGGTGATGGCCTGCGCCCAGGAAAAAGGCAATGGGTTTGGAGAGGGTAGACTAATTTGAAAGCCATGGTAGAATCATTAGAACTTGATAATTTATTGCCAGATAAAATGGATAAAGGAGAAAGCTAAGAGAATGACATTGACTGTCTTAGTATGGGTTCCCCCTAAAAGCAAATCTGAGACAAGTACTGGGGTTCAGGAGGTTTATTTTAGAGGCAATCCCAGAAAGTAAGAGTGAGGGAATGGAGAGAGTGTCAGGAAAAGAGAAAAGCCAATTTATGTAAGGAGGAAAGCGAATCATGTGTGCACTGCTGAGCTGTTTATCCCTGGGAAAAATGGGCACAGTCTCCTGGGGGATCCTCTGAGGAACCATGCTGAAGGCTCCTCGGAAGCATCCCTCTGGAATACCGAGCCTGGGACTTTATTCTCGACTCTCATCTCTCTTTGGTTTGTGGTTGACTCCCCGATAACCTCTCTCCTATGGAGAGTTGTGGAACAAGTTCTTAGAACTTTGGAGAAAACCCCATGACAGAAAATCTGAGAGAAATACTTGAGGTGAAACTGGAGCCAGAGGCAGCAAGGGGATGTGGCACAGACGGCCGGGGGCTGCTCCAGGCACCACGCTTCTGGCTCCTGCAGAGTTCTGGCGGAGAGTAAAGAGGGTTTGAATTAAACTGAGGGATGAAGTAAGATTTCATAAATAGCATGCAAATGTATTTTTATAAATAGATAATTTTTATGTTGTTAGATTCAGTATCACTTTTGTCCTTGAAATTTCTTGAATCCATTTTTTTATGAAATCAACACATTGACAAGATGAATTTGGTGGAAATATGAAACAGTATGCATAAAACTATTGTTATTGTGTATAAGCGTGGTTGATTAAAATGCTATTGTTATATTATATCATTTCCAGAAAATAGCTTGAATCAAATACAGGGTGGTGTTGTATTGTGGAGGCCTGGGGAGGAAGTGTGACAATGGATCCCTGGCAGCTTCAGTTAGCAGAATTTCTCCATCCTTAATGTGCTGCCTTCTCTTGCTAGTGAGCTGCTGTTTACTACTGATAAACAAAGAGGGCAACGAGAAAATGGAAAGACAAGTTTATGGATACACGTGGTTGATTACCGTGAACTATCGCATCATAGACTAATGTGATCATAGCCCCATTCACATTTTAGATAATACATTTAACAGTGCTTCTTATTTGTTTTTTTACTGGGGTCATTGTGCTAAATTTCTGCTGTTCTTCAGAGCATTGAACTGAGCAGTAAATCTTCATTTATTGCATTTGTTTACATATCTCTAATTTCAGATTCCTCATTTGTAAAATGCCTTACTATCCAGGAAGAAGTTATTTTTTCTCACTTAATATAATTAAGATAATAATCTTAAATGTCAATGAAATTATAAGTTGGGGTTGGTGATGGGGGATTTTAGTGGAAATTAAACTGATTTGATAGTCAAAATTTTTATCACATTTACACTTTATCATTTACCCACTTAGATGTCACAAGAAGGTCCTTTGGTTCTTAAATCACTTAATTTCCAAATCTAAGATAAAAGTTAAAAACCTTTCCCTAATATGTAGGATGAATATGAAGATTAATATCTGCTAATAGCTTTGGACGGTATAACATCAAATAAAGACATAGCAGTCTACCTTGGGGTAAATATTTGTGATAAAGTATGCTTATAAAGCATAAAACCCCTCTTTATTAGTAACCTTTGAACTTTTGAAAAATTATAACAAAATCCTTGCAAAATTTGTAGCACCATAAACAAAGAGTGCTTAAATCTAGGTGGAGATTCTATGTACCACATGCAATTAATAATCTAAAGGCAAACACATTGCATCATTTGACAAAATTTCTTTAAGGACTTGCTGGATGCCAGGGCCTGGAGTGTGGGAGTGAAAAAATATATCAATTCTCTGTCATTTTGGAACTTAGATTCTAGTTCCAAAATAACAGACACTAACTAAATTAAGAAATAAACATCTGATATTATTTGCTTTGAAGAAAAACAAAGTGCAATCAGGTGCCTTGACGAAATGGTTTCTGAGACGTGGAGAGCGGTGAGGCCCTGACCAGGTGAGTGCCCCAGGGAATGGCGGGGGAGCCAGCGACCAGCGATGCCAGCGATTACAGGTAACTCTTAAAGATATTGTTATAAAAAGGAAGCAAAGGACTAGGGTGATAGCTTAAGACAGATTTAGGGTCAAAGAAAGTTTTAAGACATAATGTTTTCTGCTTGTGGGAATAATCTTGTACGCAGAGTGCCAATGATGCGTCAGTTTTGTAGGGCTGACGTCACAAAGGATCATAAACTGGCTGGTTTAGAACAACAGAAATTTATTGTCTCACAGAGTTCTGGAGGCTAGAAGTCTGAAGTCAAGTTGTTGGCAGGGCCATACTTGCTCTGAAACCAACGGGAAGCTTCCTTGCATCTTCCTAGTTTCTGGTGGTTTCCTGGCAGTGTTTGGCATTCCTTGGCTTGCAGCTGCAGAACTCCAGTCTCTGCCTTCGTTGTCCCAGGGCATTCCCCTGTGTGTCTCCACACGTCTATCTTCTTATAGGGACACCGGTCATATTGGACTGGGGCCCACCCTACTCCAGTATGACCTCACCTCAACTAATGGCATCTGCCACAACCTTATTTTCAAACAAGGTCACGTTGTGAGTTACTGAGGGTGAGGACTTCAACATAGCTTCTTTTGAGGGACACAATTCAACCCACAATGAATAGAGGGATAACTTGAGAGACATACAGGGTGAAAGGAACTCCTAAGAGATAATAGACAATGTGCCTTGCTGTGGGAAAGATCTAGTACAGAGGGAGAAACTGATGAGACAGTAGGAGAGAGAAGGCATCATTGTGGAAACAAAGATGTTGAGTAAGCAAGAGGCCGGGGGCCATGGTCCCAGTGGAGGCTGATCTTGGAGAAACGCTTGAGCAGTTCATTTGCTCTAAGAGGAGAGAAGGCGGAATTTAAGAATTCAGATAAGGGCAGACTGCACACTTATTGGTAGGAAGAGAAATTTCTCTTCTGAGTGTTTATATTTTCTCAGTGAAAAAGAAACAAATGTTTCTGATTTGAAATTTAGATCAGTGTCATAATCACAACTAGTATTGTTTCAGGAAATTGTGGTACGTGTGAAAATATGACACAGTGCTTGAGACGCACCCCCACCCCCCATGCCTTTATGCTGGATACTTTACACATATGATCTACTGTAATCCTCACAACATTTGACAAAGGAGTTTTCGAGCAAAAGAACCTCTTTTTCTACGTACCGTAAAGCTTGAGTTTACTATTAAATATGTTCACACAGCAGTCCACAGGTGAACTAACAGCACATCACCCAGTCAGCAGTGAAGATGCAAAGTAACCAGCACAAGGCAGAGAAGAATAGTTTAAAAAATTAAAAAAAAATTAGGATATAGATTAAAGGTCAATCAGTGAATATTTGTCAAAAAACAAATCATTTTATTAATATCACTCTTTATCAATAATCAGTTTTGTGTTATAAATGACAGGACCAAGAGGCCTAAAACAGAACAAAACAAAAAGCCTCTCTTTTGTCATTTAAAACTTTTAGGGAACTCCATATTATTTTTTTTGCTGTGCATTTTGGATAACAGCTGTTACAAGAATCCGGGCCAAGAAAAGAAATGCTACCCCTCCGTCCCCCAAAACCCCAACAAAAACGCATTTTCACAGCTGGAAAGAGCTGCCAGTAGAAATGCCGGCGGACAAGCCTCCAGGGTTGGTCAGAGCGGCTTCCTCGCTGCTCGAACGCTGGCGGCTTTGTACTTTAACCGGCTTCCTGGCCAGAAGCCCAGCCAGGGGGCATTGTCTTTTTGTGTTTTTGCTTCTCAAATGTAGATCAATTTGTTAGTAGGTGTGGTCTTTACCATCCTTATCAACATTTATATCAAAAGAAGCTTACAAATTTGAAATGTACACTGTTTATTGTTTTCAATGTAGCCATTTGTTTTAAATGAGTCAACATTTAAAAGCCAATTTACTTTTCTGTATTTAGCCTATCTTTGATTTAAATTCACTTCTAATATTTAAGAATATAAATTCTATGCAAAGTGTTCTTGTCTAGTTAAGGCAATGAATTAATTTTCCAAACGTTCATACACTAGAATTGAAATGTCAGATGATAATTTAAGCAAAGGTTCTATGAGGAAAATAACAGCTGTAAGAAAATGGTGGCATTTAACCAATTGCATGTTGACCTGGATGATATAGTGAGAATGCTGTTATCTTCACTGTAGGCTTCCTCCAGACCTGCCCCATACACAAAACTGTCCCAGAGTGATTATGTCTTCATACTGACTGTGGATCAGATAGAGTAATTACAGATATTTTTGTTGATGGCGTTGGAGCTACAGGCATAAACACTGAATTCTATAGCGTCAGCAGGGACATAGATGAGTAAACAATGAAAGTCACATGCATGTTCTCTAATTATCTTAAAACCCAGGCGTCTCTGAACCCAGTGTAGAAGCGGTTGTGATATGATCTGGTCTGTGGTGACTCCCAACCGCATCCTTTGGCTCTGTATCTCCAGGAGAGCCCAGACTTGGCTAAGACAGAGCATTACAAACTTCTCTCAAGATGAAAGAGCAGAAAGGACACTAAGGTTTATTAGCTTCAACTTTTTGTCTGAACTCTCTGGATGACAAATTTATTTTGGCTCCAAGTTGTTCCAAGATTTTTCTGAGTCTTCTTTAAAAATTCAAATCCTAGAATCTCAAAATGATGAAGAACAAAATAGCAATGACCTAAATGAAAGAATTTTGCATTATAAAGATTGAAAACTTGTACATAATATTGCTAAAAACTTGCTTTGTGTTAACTTTCAGTGGATTGAGCAGGAAGAAACAACTTGAAGTTACCTGATACCTAGTTTAGATTAAAGTTTTAGATTTTATTTATATTTTAGTATTTAGATATTAAGTAATATTTTAGATCAAAACTCTCTAAAGTCATTACTATCCCTATGCACTGTTGTAGATGAAAACTCTGTAAGGCGGTGGCTACCCAGAATTTACTGGACCGTTTCTTATTTCTTAATCATTTGAATTTTAAAATTTCAGTCTACATTCTCCCTCTACGCGTGGGAGGGTACAATCGAAGTTGGAAATTTTTATGGAGCATAAAAATTCTGGCCTTGGGGGATTTTTTTTTTCCCTGCTAAATATTGGGCTTGCTCACTCTGTTCTTGTTCTTAATATGAGTCTGTATTTAACCCTGTAGATAAGGAGAAAGCAGGGTTTCTTCCTCAAATCAAAGGAAATCCCGCAGGCAAGAAACCCGGAATGGGAAAGCTTCACCCCACTTCAACGTTGGCTTTTCAGTGAAAAGCGTGTTTATATCCTCATTCTACTTCAGTCTCCAACTTCTTATTTTGTTGTTGTTACTGTTTTAAAACTATTAGCAAAAATTTACTTGTGAAATCATTTTTCAGAAGATTCGGAAAATATAAAAAATCATACAGAAAAGAATTTTACATTCCCACCATCCAGACGTGGTCAGAGACTTGATGATTTTGTGTATTCAATGCTTTTCTCTATACAAATTTATTTGTTTTTACAAAAATGAATTCAAACTCATTAAAAAAATTGACTAAACCAGAAACATTTTTCCACGACAGTTAAAATGACGAAAACTGCACTTAAAGAGCAACGACAGTGGCAGATATGAGCTCAGATCTGCAATAAACCTCCAAGTTAGCTTGAAAATAATTTTGCCTCCCCCTCAAATTCACAAGTGATAAGTAATAAAAGATTGAAAAAGAATCCATCTGAACATATTTTCCTGGAATTAACTCCATTATAACAAGTTTTTCTTCCTTTAGATGAGAGAAACCTACATAATAGTTGTGGGACTTTGGAATAAAGCCACTATGCATTCCAGCTTGTATTAACCTTAAAAAGACTCAGGGTCCTTTTGTCTGAGGAAACATTTGGGCATCTTTTAACGTGAAATTTTTTCCCCATATCTAATTTAGTTCCCAAGCTGCAGTGGAAAATATACTTTTCACTTGTGAAAAAGAACAAGCGTGTTTTGGGTAACTTGAATGAAGACTAGGCTGTGGGGTTCCTGGAAAACACCTAAGGGCCATCAGTGGTCCACAGACTTCAAGAAATATACAGCCATCAGGTGAGGCTTTTCTGGAGACAGTGCCTGGAACATAACAATGCTGGACAAGTGTGAAGCCAGAATTTTCTCAGTGGCATCAGACTTCTGTCACAAATATGAGTTGAGCACTTCCCTACAGTGCTGAGGATCCTAGGGTATGTTATGTTTGGACAATTTCCTATGTATCCAAACCTTTATCTTTCTCCATAATGTCTATCCTGCTTTTACGTTATTTTCATGTAAATCCTCCTTTATTCCAAGTACATTTATCTTACATTAAGGCTTTCACATGGGGCCAGCCCATTGGCCCAACGATTAAGTTCGTGCACTCTGCTTCGGTGGCCCAGGGTTTTGCCGGTTCGAATCCTGGGCGCGGACATGGCACTGCCCATCAGGCCATGCTGAGGCGGCGTCCCACATGCCACAACTAGAAGGACCCTCAACTAAAAATACACAACTATGTACCAGGGGGCTTTTGGGATAAAAAGGAAAAATAAAATCTTTAAAAAAAAAACGACTTTCACATAAGAATGGACAATATTTAAATGTAAAGCCACAGGTGGCAAAGCTTGGGTTTTCATTCGTGTGTGCCAAGAATAATTTTCCTCCTTCTGAAACATACAGAACAAAGGCCTCAAAACAAGAAGTAGAACTAGAAAACAAAGTTTCTATGATAAAATGACAAATTCCATCCAAGTTAAAAAAAAAAAAAGAAAGCAGTGTTTTCTAAAGTGGGCTCTCTGGATGGCGCTCAGGCCCTACAGAGAAGTAATTTTCGGGTCTAGAAAGGATGAGCTGCCTCGCCTGTTTGATGTTGTTACGTGTGTCCCATGGACAAGCAGCGTCACAATGCTGTAAACCATGCTCAAAAATGACATCCCCACCTGGTTTGGCTAGTTTGACATTTTAGTTTTCCTTGGCTTTGCCGTTTATAAAATGCTTTAATTGGCATTACCTCAATGAACTCTCACAGCAACCCTGTGAGATCCTCCGAAGAGCTCAGGGACTCAGACGACAAAGACGACCCGACTGCTCACGTGGATTCAGTTAAAACGAGAACTTGTCTTTGGAGTCTTATTTCATTGTTCTCTCCTCAATACTGTGCTTGGGCTGGCTCATCTATGGTGCATTCCTTGGAGCATGTAGAGCTCTTTCAAACAGGGCTTCCTCACCAGGAGTCCTAGGCAAACGCCTCCTGGCAGCAAGGGCTGCTTCTGCAGCAAGACTGCGGTGCGGACGAGACAAAGACTCAACGTGAAGCTGGTTGGGAGGCCTTGGGCAGATGTGAGCTCCTACTAGTGCGCGCACCAAGGGGAGAACATTGCCCTGTTTGCGGTTTACTTCCAGTAGCCCCATTTACAATTCTTAAGTTAAAAATGCTTTGCAAACTAGATAAACCAGTGTAAACGATATGGGCTCGGTGAGTCGAGGAGTAAAAAGAAAAATTTCTTGGACTCTCAAGGTCTGGCAGTAGTGCTCTTTTACTCAGAGAATAGCATGGAGTAGCAGGGGGACAGGACCCATGGGCAGTAAGAGCTGCAATGGGTTGAGGGCAGGACTATGCTTCTTGGAGGATGATATAGGTCAGTATGTAGGGCAGGATGCCTTGGGCTTCTCTCCCTGGGGCAGGGGCAGCCTTGATCCTCGTCAATACCATTGGCCAAAAAAATTGTAAATAGTGCCTGGGTCAGTTATCACTTTTTAGTTCTCAGTCTTTTATATTTTAATGTAAATGGAGATACCATACTGGGATTAGAAGATTTGAAGGAAGGGAAGGCAAGGGAAGAGGGTGTGGGTCTGGCTACTAAGGAGCCGAGAACCTAGAAAAGACTTCTTGTCACAGTTTCATTCTGTGAATTTGCCTAAGGCAGGCTTTCTATTAAGTTCCATTCCATGAATTTGCCTAAGGTAGGCTTTGTATTAAGCTTTTACATTGAAAACAAAATTCTTAATTGTTCTCACATGTGATATTTCCGATCGGCTTGATTTCACTCAAGCTTTGGGACTCTGACCCCCAGAGAGTTGAGATACGGGAAGTACCCCTTCCAAGGAGAATTATGCACACCTATTGCTCAGTTTGCCCCATTCCGCATCAAAGACCTGGGGCTAATCAAGATTCAGAGAGTGAAAGCAGTTGGATGCCTTTCAGGGCTATTTTCGTAAATGTGTGCTATTTCTGTTAGCTCCCTGTGATAAGGAAGCCTGCCAACCGCACAGCATGGGATCCTTGTGTCTGCGGCTCAGGATTCTCCTCATGGGCCTGTGGAGACACACTGATCCTGACTCTCCGCGTCCCCATTTCAGAAGCCACCTAGACTGCCGGCACCATCTACATTTTGATAAGTTTTTATTCCTTTCCTTTATTATTCCTTTATAAAAGTAAGAGACACCTTTTGAAAAATTCAAACACCACAGAAGTGTAGAAAGAAAAAGGTACATTGCCCTCGTTTTTCTCTCCAGAGAAAGGGGTCATTCGTCCCTCTGAATTCCTTGTTCCCCAAACCTACTCCTTAGGAGGAAAACCTTGTAAACAGCTGGTGCATATTCTCCAAGATCTTTGTTAACTTAAGTGCAAATACACATACACACATTGCTGTTTATATTGTTTTACGACGTATTCTGCTCTTACGGTTTCATTTATTGATTCGACATCTTTCTATGACAGTTCATATAAATTTTCTGAAAATTCTAAAAATATCTTTAAAAAATATATGGAATGATAAAGCACAGAAACCATGGTGAGGTCATGCTGAGTGAGCCGAGCTGAATGGGGATGTGGGTGCATCAGAAAAGAACTAAAGAGGAAGGAGGAAGAAGAGGCAGGAAAAACACAGGCGAACACAATTTCCAGTTTCACTTCTCAATCAAATTAAAGTCACACTCATATTATTCTCAAACACTGACGAATGTTTGCTTTTGATGGTAAAATGGAAAGAGGCAGAGTCGGGCCTCTGTTCCAGTCCAAGTGTGTTGTGTTTCTGCACCATTTCACTTAACTCTCCTGAGTTTTCCTTTCCTTACTCCAAAATGCCCACATTGACTCTATAGGGTCTATGGTTCTTTCCATTTCTGATTAGTGATTTAATTTCCTGGAAAAAAACCCTCAAGAATTTTGTTCTGTATAAAGCAGTCTTTCCTCAGGGTGATCTTGGGTGTTCTCATCTATTTCCCAATGGCAGTTCTCAGGGCCGATGACACAGGTCACATCAACCTACCTGGTTAGCTTATGGTAACAACGACATTCTGTCTTATGGTTCATAGAGAGTTTTTACACATCTTATCTGATGCTCACAGTTATTCAGTGATGTAGATTGAGCAGGCATTATTGTAATCCCCATTTTGTAGATTAGGAATTAAATTCAGAAAGGACTTGCAGAAATCTGATTCCACCTGCATTGTCTGTCGCACTGATGGCTGGACAGTCATGTATAGTCTGCATAGAGTCATCATCCTGCTCTTATTTGAGAATTTTATGTGTGATGTTTATAATAATAAGGAATGAATATTATTTGATGCCTATAATATAGGAAAAAGGAGGTTTAAGTTCACCAATGGGATTCTTCCTGTGGACGGTCATAAAGAATGTTTTGAAGCATCACTAGATGACCTTTGACCCATTGGACCTTTGAGACTGTTCCAGGTCCTGTCAGGTCCTGCCTTTCTGCTCCAGACTCTCCAGTTCCAAAAGCCCTCTTGTAGTTTCCCTTGCTCCTTCAAGTGTCTCGGAGCTTTTTCTTTTGCATTTCTTGACCCTGGATGTGCTTCTTCTCCCTGCCTTTCTGTCAAACTTCTACTTGTCCTTCAAGTTCGAGGGCTCCCTGCCCTGTCAATGCTTTGCGCAGCATCTTCTGCAGACACAGGTGCTCCTATCTCTCTCCACTCAGCCTTTCAAATCTCCATTCCAGCAACCTCGTCACTTGTGGCTAACCTTAGCTACAGGCTTCTTACAGGTAAAATAAAGCGCATCTTTTCACTCTTGTGTTCCCAGACAGCACGGACTGTAATGCAGATGTTAAAAATAGGTATTGAATGAGTCAATTAATTTCAGTGAGTATTATCAAGTTGGGAGTTTGGCAAAATTCTGGTTTTAATTTCTATGTAATTTGTTGTAGGAACTTTCTCTTTTCCTTGTTAATACTCAATATTTTATTTTTTTTAAATTTTGAAGCAATTACAAACTTACAGAAAAGATGCAAGTACAGTTCAAAGACCTTTCGACCTGAATCATTTGCGTGTAGGTTTCCGTTCGGACGCTCCATTCTCTTGGAATACTTTACTATGTATTTCCTATATTCTTTGAGCGCTTCCTTGCTTTCAGGCATACGAGATTCCAGGTTCCTTTTGTTCTTTGCCTGCCCGGTCCTGGAATCAACCCTTTTTCTAAGGAGCCCAGGTTCCTGTTAGTGGAGAATTGTTTTCAGGAGCCAAGCTCAGGGCCCTAGGTGTGCTCCTGGCTGTTCCCAGGCCCTCCCAGCGGACAGAGCCAGGGATTATTTACAACTACGTCAATTTTTATCTGCTTATATCCTGAAAACTGCAAATTGACATTGATCTCTCCAATTCCAACGCAACCCCATGGGTCACTCTGGTTTTCTCCCTCTCCATGATTGCAACTCTCTTCCCTGACCATGAGAAAACTGGCTATGATTATCTAATATATTCACTTATTTAATGAATCTCCTTATGTATAACTAATCTTCTATTTCTGCTTCCATCACTTTTCCTGCTGATTTTCTGCTTCTCCTCCTTAGGTTTTGACACCCTATAATTCTGCACCCAAATTTCAATATGGGGGGTTTCCACATACATTCAAGCAATTCTCAGACACCAACTGAGTGTCCTACAATTCAACCCAAACCTGACACTTTCTACCTGGAGATAGCATCAGATCCCACGGGTACAGGGCTCAGTCCTATAAGACTGCACCCTACCCCTAAAAGCCAGTCACAAAGTCCAGGTTGTCAATGACTCACAGAACTCAAGAGAAACATTTTACTTGCTAGATCCCCAGTTTATTATAAAAGGATATAACTCGGGAACAGCCAGATGGAAGAGAGGCATAGGGCAAGGTGTGGGGAAAGGGCATGGAGCTTCCATACCCTTTCTGAGCAACCGACTTTCCATGAATCTCCAGGTATTCACCAACCCCACAGCCCTTTGAACCCTGTCCTTTCCAGTTTTTATGGAGGTTTCATTACATAGGTATGATTGATTAAATCATTGCCCATTGATGATTGATTCAACCTCCAGGCCCTCTCCCTTCCCCAGAGGTGAAGGCGTTAGACTGAAGGGTCCAACCCACTAATCACACGGTTGGTTTTACTGGGAACCAGCTCCCACGGTAAGTCTTGACCAAAGGTCACCTCAGTTGCATAACAGGAGATATCTTTAACACTCTCAACACTTAGGAAATTCCAAGGGTTTTAGGAGCTTTGTGCCAGAAACAAGGATGAAGGCCAAATACATATTCCTTATTATAACTCATGCTATCGCACACCGCCTGTCAGGCAGCCCGCCTCACTGCTTAGACACTGGTACCACCTGCTGCTGCTCGGCGGGGTCTCCCTCCTCACCCTTGTCCATCTCTGACATTCTGTGCCGGGCCTCTATCAAGCATGGACGACTTCCTCACCTACCCAGACTCTGATGCTCCACACTTGGCTGCCTCTCTTTCTCTCCCCACAGACCCATGGGTGCCCTCCAATCTTTGCCCTGGCTCTGACACCCCACCCCAGGCCATTGTTCCCTCTCCAGCCTGGGCTCTGACAAACCGTGCTGGGAAGGATGCTCGCCTCATGATACTCAGGTGCTGACATTCTGTGTTGGGGTGCATGCACACACTCTTACGGCATTAGGGATATGCCTTCTGACTTTCCACGTTCCCTCCTCCAGTCTGGACACCTTTGTCACCCTGCCTGCACACTAAGTGTCCCTCCTACTTGGATACCCTCTTCTCTTGCTCAGGCTCCAATATCCCTCTTAGGGGTCTGTGACTGCCCTCCATACGGAAACTGCTTATCACACCATGTTCCACCTAATGGCTCTAGGACTGGAAGGCAGAGGAAGACAAGGAGAGGGGAAGAAGGGATAGAAACACCTGTCTCTTAGATTTGCTCATTAGTCCTTCCACAGGGAAATGAGTGATGAGAAAGTTTAAAAGAGGCCAACTTCTTCCTTATTTACAACAGTAACAAAAGATTTGGACTGAGAAAAATGTGAAGTTATTAGAAAAAGTAAGATTTGATGTTAAATGTTCTTTCCATTGGAGAAGTGAACTTTTACTTCTCTTCCAGGTGTTTCATGTTTTATTCTGAGAGAGAACTTCTACACTGAATATTTAGAAATAAACAGGCTGCAACGCACACTTGTTCTTCTATCCCAATTTCCTTGTTTCAGAGATGAGGGAAGTGACTCCTGGTCAGGTCAAATGACTTTTCCGGGTTTCCCGGGTGACAGAGTCAGAAAGAGCAAGGACATCTTTCAACATCCTGGCCAGTGCTCTTGGCATGTTCCCTTCATTATTATACTTTAAAATTATTGGACTTTTAAGGCAAATTTCCAAGAAAAATAAGGTATGTGCATAGATATGAATGACCAATAAATAAAATTTAACTTAAAAAAATCCACAATATAAAATTTGTATTATTCAGAATTCATTTACATTTGTGGAAAAATCCAACATCTTATTGGTTTTGCAGTTCAAGCCGGGAACGAACAACCTGTTGGGTGCAGATGAACCATCTACAGTGTTCATTAATTTCCAAGAATCACCTTGAATCACTGAGGTCAAAAGGAAAAGCAGGTAACAAATTTCACTTAAGAATCCAGGGGCCAGCCCGGTGGCGCAGCAGTTAAGTTCGCAAGTTCTGCTTCTTGGCAGCCTGGGGTTCTCCAGGAAGATGGGCATGGATGTTAGCTCAGGGCCAGTCTTCCTCAGCAAAAAGAGGAAGATTGGCAGTAGTTAGCTCAGGGCTAATCTTCCTCAAGAAAAAAAAAAAAGAATCCAATAAAAATCCTGAAGAGTCCCATTAGCTGTGTGATTTAAGAGCTTAACTGTGATATGAACTTACTTCTGACTCTTGGGTGAAATATTTGCCCTCTTTGCACCAGTGTAACTCTGTAAATTAATATTAACCAATATACTGATTTTATAACTGGAAGGGACACACCGTCAAGATCATTTTGTTGATCTCCTTCCAAGGCAGGAATCCTTCCACCAGATACCCGCACATCTGACTCACTTTCAGTCACGGGGAAATCACCACCTCACACAGCAGTTGTCCTTTATATTCTGCAGAAGCCTTCCTCTTGGTACCTTTGTCCTGTTACTGCAGGCTTCTGCCCTCCGGAGTTAGACAGAACACGGTTAAACCAGCTCCATATGACAGCCCATCAGTTATGTCTGCCTAGATCCTCATATTTCTGGGATTTTCTCTCCCTGTCTCTTCCAGGTTATATCTAAGTTCCTCACGGGAGATGAGATTCTTTCCCCTTCCCCATCTACTTGCCCCTGTGTGGACATAGTGACTCTTTTAAAATGTGCTGTTCTAGGAGGCCGTAGACTCTCCCCGTGAAAGGAAAGAACACCACTTGGAATTCTTCTTATTGTCCTTGGCCACATAACAGCGAATCAGGGTTTCACTTTATTTCTGGACAATTATATCCAGACACAACCTTTGCCCCCAAACACCGCATTCACTTTGCACAACTTGTTGACCTCACACCTAAGCCAGCCTTTCTTGAACCCTCATCTGAACAAACATCCATTCTGATCTGCGGATATCCCGTGCGGCGTCAGGAAGGGCCTGCTTGGGCAGTGCTGGCTTAGCTAGTCCACCACCACGCTACAGAGTTCGTTTCCTTTTTCTCCTCCGAGTTTAAGAAGTAAGACAAAAAAGCAATTCCTGCTAATCTCTTAGACAATGCCAGGGGCTCCAGACTCTATTCCAGGAAGCTGGTTTTATCAAGGTAACAAAGAGACCACCGAGACCAGAAAGCAGGCTAGGAGCACCGACACGGAGGTGGCGTTCAGGTAACCCCCGGGATGAGGGCGGGGAGCCGGCTTGGCTGAGGCTGCGCTCGCGCCACCCGGGCGAAGGGGAGCGGCCCGCGGCTCTGCGCCCCGGCGTGGACGCGCCCGGGAGTTCAGGCTAGGGGAGTGTGTCACCACGTGCCGCAGAGGCGGGGACAGGGCCCTCCTCCCCTTATCTGTAAAGGGCGCAGGGCCGGATCTCGGAGTTTCACAGCGGACTTGCCAGAGGTAGTGTTGAGACAGACAGGGACTCTCGTGGACACACAGAGACGCAGGGAGGCAGAACCTGGCAAACAGGCGAGCGGAGAGGTCAGCAGGCTAGCGAGTCCTTCCCACTAGTTGCCAAGCCCAGAGAAGAGACTTGGGAGAGGGAGGGTCCCTTTAGACTCCCAAACCCCACGACTCCGAAGGGGCCACTCCTGAAGCTCCTTGAGGACTGCAGGTCTCAGCCCTTCTAAGTTTGCTCGGAGGGAATTACGCAGAAAGACAGGAAGAGGAGGTGGGCTTCTACAGAGAGCGTGGGTTGAGTTCTCCCTAAAAGGTGGCGTGGTTTGGGGCTTTATATCCGGGAGGATCGTGTGTCACCACACTGTTCGCAAATCCTGGGGCGTTTGCAAACCGGCTCCGGGGCAGTTGGCCCCATGCCCGGCCGGGCGTTCGAGGGCTCTGGCCAGGCAGTGCTCCCGGGGCCGGCCGGCTGGTGGCCCGGTGGCCTTTATCTCTGTCCCCATTTGTCCTCTATCTCAGGCTCTCCAGGAGGCCCGGGGGCGCGCGCTGCCTAGATCTGCCCACCCCAGGGTGCACCGCCACTTCAATGCTCCGCAGGTCACGGGCTGCTTCTCCTTCGAAGGCGGTGGAGGACCAGGGGCGCCCCGCGCCGCGCTGACTCGGACCCTCGCCGACGCCTGACCCGCGCGCCCTTGGGCGCCGACGCCGGCGCGCCCGGCGCGTCCCTGTGCGCTCCAGCCGGGCTCGGGCCCTCGAGGGGCGGCTCCCGCCAGGATGACCCCGGGCCGGGCGCTGGCCGGGCTCCTGCTGCTGGCGGCCGCCGGCCTCGGAGGGGCGGCGGCGGGCCCCGGGCTGGCCTTCAGCGAGGATGTGCTGAGCGTGTTCGGCGCGAATCGGAGCCTGTCGGCGGCGCAGCTCGGGCGCCTGCTGGAGCAGCTGGGCGCCGCGCCCGCGGAGGGCGCCCCCGAGCCCGGGCGGCTGCACTTCAACCAGGTAGGCGGCCGGCCGGCCCGGCCCCCGGGCGCCGTGCGCGCGCGCGCGGTCTTCGGGAAGGGCTCAGGGGAAAGGGTCTCCTTGCGTTTTCCCAGGACGAGGCCGTAACTGGCGGCGCTTGCTTTTCACCAGACTGGGCTTCTTAGCCGGGGTTAAAGGCCGGCAGTGAGGGGACCAGAGGTGACAGTTTTATGCCTGATGAGCTGAGAGGCCAGAGGCTTGGGTTATAGGATTTTACAGAAAAGTTTATGAAGTAGGTGAGGGTGAGAAGCATCTTAAGAGATGCTTTTTAGCTAGGAATGGCGCGCTGAAATCTTCCCGGCAAGGAGAGCGGCTCCCTTCCCCCCGCCCGGAGCAGGTGCTCCGTGGGTGACACCTGCCAGCGAGGGCCGGTGCAGTTCTGTCTTCCTGTGCGTAACAGCACGCGTCCAGAGCTGAGAGGCCTACTGTACGACGTGGGGGAGCCCAGGAGCCCGGGAAACCAAGGCACACACCCAGTTGGTGGGCAAACTGGGTTTAAAGTCTTAGTTTTTAGTTATCTGTCAGGTCAAGTGTTTGATTCTGATAGTCATTCAAAATTAAAAATATATGTCTTAGTAGGAATACACAGTATTATTTAGGCATTTGGTAATTCCTAGGATTTAAGGCCAGCTGTGAATTACCTAGGAGCAACTAAGATCATACGTGTTAATTAATTTCAAAAAGTAGATGATAGAGTCCCAGTTCTTTCCATAATAAATATTCTGTGACATACTGTCTCAGAATCGTGAGGTCCACTGTGTGCTCTCAGCGCCCTCCTCCGAACCCCTCCCGCTTGTGAAACTCAGGTGAGTCAGCGCCCGAGTGTGTCCCTCCTGCTCTTGCTCCAGTGACGCTGATGATGAATAGCAGTGTGCAGTATTTTCCACCTTGTTCCTCACTTCTGGGCGATCTTAGTTTGTGTTACAAAATGGTTTTGTGGTCCAGGATGTTTGGGAGATGCTGCACGGTATATTCCGCCCTTGGGAATCAGCATTTCTCAGCGTCTGACCGGAGACTGCAGTCAGGCAAACTCATCAGATAAATTCCTTGATAATAACATTATACGTAGGTTGGCATTCTTTTTGTTAGAAATATCTTACCTCATTTAAAACATACAATACTCAAGAAGAAGTAGAGGGCCGGCCCGGTTGCTCAGCGGTTAAGTTTGGACGTTCTGCTTCAGCGGCCCAGGGTTCGCCGGTTAGGATCCCGGGTGCCAACATGGCACCGTTTGGCAAGCTATGCCGTGGAAGGCGTCCCACATGTAAAGTAGAGGAAGATGGGCACAGGTGTTGTTAGCTCAGGGCAAGGCTTCCTCAGCATAAAGAGGAGGATTGGCAGCAGCTGTTAGCTCAGGGCTAATCTTCCTCAAAAAAAAAAAAAAAAGAAGAAGAAGAAGTAGAACTTTCTGATGCTGTGGGGTATCAGAGGGTGACCCGCCTTTGATCTCGAAGGGCTTTGTGGTCCGCCTGTGCATCTTCTTTAGTAAACTATCTATAGCTCCCGTCCTGGCATGGTGTTATATATATGGTTTAATGTCTGAGAAATGGTATTCAGTTGGAAAAACTGAAATTCCCATATATTATATCGATGTTTTAGAAAATAAAACAAAGCAAACAACTGTCTATTTTCCGTTGAGTTGCAGTCTTTTCTCTTCCAATAGGGAAACTGTTGAGCTGACCGCCGTGTCTCCGGGCAGGAGAAGGGCGGTCATCTGATGGGAAAGAAGTGTGGCGGCTGGACTTGAGGCTGCGTATCTGCTGCCCACACATTGTTTTGACACCTTATCTCCTGGTCTTGCAGCATGTGGAGGTGTTGATGAGTTATAAAACCCCTGACCCCTGAGCTACCCTAGGCAGAGACACTGCAAAATATGCCTAAATTATTTAGGAAAATTGATTCAGTTTATTAGCTATATGATTCCCAGTTTATGAGTAAGTAGGATGCCTCAGTGAGTAAATTATACGTATGTTGACACCTTGTTTCTCATTTTCATATTTGCATATTTAACTACCCTCATTATAGCCTTTGTGGGCAACAAAAACAGACAGCAAGAAGCCCATGATTACTTTGGAAACAAAAGGAAGCCAAGGAAAATTTATCACTTAATCAGGGCTAACAAACATCTATTTGATGTTCTAGAAAGTCCTAATGAAAACAACAGTCATCAGTTAAATGATAACAAATGAAATGCCATTCCAGAAGAACCCATTAATTTGCCTTCATTCATATCTGCTCCAGCAGGAAACCATCCAATTTGGAGCAAAATTTAGGGCCATTAATGTCTGTATACGCTGAAGAAGACAATTTCGGTTTCCTCGCTTGCAACAAAGTAAAACAAATAATGTATGGGCCTACTGTGAGAAGCTTGGTTTTCCGACTTTCAAAAAGGCTAAGAAAGTAGAATTTATTTCCGCGGGCCAGGAATTCATTGAATCTTCTGTGAGTTACTCACAAATGATGTTGTTCCTTTGGATGAGGGCTGTCATATTTCTTAGGCCAGCTTTTCTCACATAAGACTGCTGTCCTCTGGAGGCCTGTTAGACAATTCTGGAAGGTTTTCTAATATTTTTTTGGTATCTCTAAGTACTATTAGATTTACCTGTTGCTTTGGGAGACCAAAGTGACCTGCATTCCAACTGGAGACAACAGAACAATCGAGTGCACTGTTTTGCTTCTTAGTGTTTCTGAGGGTGCACGGAGCAGGTGGAAGAGGCCCCCCACGCAGCGGGAGTGGGGAGCCCTTTTCCATGAGTGGGTCCCGGGCCCCATGGCTGGTGGAAGTCTGATGTGTCTTGGGGAGTTCCCAGAACACACAGGGAAGCCCAGCTGAATGAATTCCTGGGCGGTTAATTTACGGGGCTTCAGAATGGCCTCAGTGCTACCTTCTGTTTGTTCAGATGTTCCCTGCTCACTCTCCAGATGTTCTTTTATCTTCATTTCCTCTTCCAGACACCTCGCCTCCAAGTTCTTATGTGTAGACATTGGTTAAAGAGCTTGACGAAAAGGCAGGCCCTCATTCTCCCGATTATCACCCCAAGCTGCAGGAAATGCCCCCGCTCATCCCGGCTGACCCCGAGATGCCACGCTGCCTCTCCAGACCCAGCACTCACTAAACTAAACTATTCACTCTTCAGTGAATTCACCTTAGACTTTTGCTCAACCACTTAGCTCATAATCTTCCTTGCATCCTTCCTGTTTCCAACTGGAATATCCTTCTTTTCTTTGAATTGCCTTATCAAAACCCTACATTTTTAAAAGCCCAGTTAAACTCCACCATAAAACCTTTTTGGGGCATTATAGGCAGCACTGATTAGCTGATTTTCCTCTTTTTTGAATTCCTGAACTATTTTTTACTATGCTAATGACACTTAACTATTCATGTGTTCAACAAATATTTGAATGACTACTATCTAATTAGAGTGATCGTTTTAAAGTACAAATCTGATCATATTCATTTTATTAAAACAATTAAATGCCTTCAGAAGAAACTTCAAACACTTTGATGTGGCTTAAGCCCTTTTATGATCTAGTACCTGTATACTTCTCAAGTCTTATGCTTTGCCACCACTCCAGTCTTAATGGACTGCCTGCCGTTCCTGGTTCTCCATATACACCTGCTTAGGCTTCAGATATCAGTTTAGACATTACTTCTTCTGAGGAGACTTTCTTGATCTGCTCAAGGGTGTAATAGGAGCCCCTTCTATGTGATCCTATATTAATTGGTGCCTGTGCAATTGTGACATATTACAACTTGTTACAATTATAACATGTAAATAATTTTATATGTATTATAATTTTCTGTTTATATGACTGCAAACCCGCCCCCACCCTGTTGCAACACGTGTACACATACATGATTTTAAACAAATTGAAGGGAATGGCCTGACACAGCTCTCGAGGGGCTAGTGTAGTGCCTGGTATATAACATGTACTTATTCTATATTTTTTGAATGAATTAGTGAAGATTTTTTAATATGAGTAAGATAGTTTGGGCCCTCACATGACTTTATAGTTTATAGGGGGTGGTATGACATATGCACATGAAACTATAATCATGATAGAATGCTATGTCTAATTAAAGAATTACGAACAAAAGTGGAATGGAATCAGACTTGTGTTTTCAGAAAATTCATCTGTTTCCTAGTGTGGGATATGTTGGAGTGAATCAGGGTGGGGGCTAAGGAGGACACTGCCGTGGTTCGCATGAGATGTGGTGATTCTTGAGCCTGGAGACCATCAGGAGGCCGCATAAAGGCTCTGTCTTCCTCTGGAAGTGCAGACATGGCTGAAGAGTAGATGAAAAAGGTCCAAAGATCAATATTTTCTACTTCAGTCTTTAGCCGGTAGTGGTCATTTAGCTATTGTTAAATCTTTTCCTTCAGTGGCTTCTGGCCAGTGATGCCAGAGGGAGAGGCAGCGAGCTAACTCTTGGCTTATTTCGGTGGATGGCCAGGCTAGCAAACAGGAGGGTGTGTGTGTGTGTGTGTGTGTGTAGTCATGACATGCATGCTCTATGCTCAGCTTGTTGTTATCTAGTGCACTTTCTCCTCGCGCGGGGTAATGGTGGATTAGACAGGGAGTTCTGAGAAGCCCTGACCAGGGAGGGAGGACAGACAGAGCATCTGCTTTTTTTTTTTTTTTGGCCTTTGGGTTCTGAGAAATGGTGGGGGTAAGTCTTCTAGGAATACCTTCAGTGTGCTTATTCAGGTGAGAAACTGGAAGGGCAGGACAGAAGGGCGGGACAGAACGGCGAGGTTGCACTCAGCTCTCTGGTCACTTTCCTTCACGACAATGGACCTATTCTCATCTATTATGTCACTCTCATTTAAGTTGACCGTGTACAATGTGATCCTTGTTTGCAGGAGGTTTTGGAAAAATGAGGGACACTCATAATTTATTTAACTATGATGTCAAAAGCTGGGTTTGCCTCCATGCCAGGTATGACTGGGATCTACATGGGAAAAATACCCTTCATTTTTTCCATATCCAGCTCCCAAACTTGCATCTTCACCCACTAACCTAGGAATCACACAGACCCTTTTGTATATTACATAAATAGTTATATGTAGGATTTATTTTTGGTCTCTTACTATGTGACCTAACTCTTTTAACTGATTTATTTGTATTATCACATTTCATACAACAATCCTATTTATTATCTTCATTTTATACAGGAGAAAAACGTGGTACAGAGAGGTTAAGTAACAACCTGTGTCGCGCAATAAGTGGTAGGACCTCAAGCAACCCTAAACACCGTGCATGGTGTTAGCACTTTCAGTTCTGTTCTCACTCTTACTCTAGAAGGATTCTAGAAGGACCCTGCTGCTTCTCGCTCTCTCCGCCCTTTCAGAGCGAGAGCCCGGCTCCGACCTGCGTCCTGCCCGGAGCGTCGGCGGCCCGCGGTGTGCGCAGGCGCGCAGAGACGGAGGGCCCGGCCCCGCTCAGCTTCCTGCCTTCGTTGGGAGAGATCTTTATTCCCCTCTAGGGCTGTTTAAAGTCGAGTAGCTGGGTGGGAGATCTGCAGTTTTTCTATTTTCCAGGGTTCACGCTGTATTCCTGTTTCCTGACTAAACGTATCTGGGGAGATGTTGAGGGGCGGCGACTTCGTTTCCCCCTCATAGAAACCCATTGATTTTCAACTATGACTGTAGGTTAAGGGTTTTTTTTTTTCTTTAAATTTAATGTACATCTGAATGCTGTCTATCAGTTTCTTTGGGTGGTAGTGGAGGTCGGGAGAGAATCAAAGGAATATAAATAGGACTGGAAATTCAGGCCTGAAGTTGAGAAGGTTTGACATTCCTCGGGGAAAAGAAAAGCAGCCCCTTAGTGAAGGCAGCTTAATGTGCTTGGTAATCAGAGTTTGCGAGACAGTACTTGTGTTCAGAGTGGTGGTTCCTCAAGGGACTGTACATGTTACTAAGTACAAACAGTTAATATTAGGATCATTTACAATGCAAGTTATTAAAAAAATGTTAGTAAACTCTAGACGACCTAAGAAACTGAGAGATTTTTCCCATCTCCAACTCCAGATAACAATAGGTTCCTGTTTGTAATTGAAACTGATTAATTTATTCTCAAACTATTCCCAGTTGTCTGTTTCAGTAGCCAAATGGGTTCACCAAGGCTTGAGATTTGCGTTATAAAGAAATGAAACTGTCACTGAATTACCTTCCTGGTGATGGGATGTGGGCGCGTAGGAAATCTGCAGACCGGAGCCTGGTTTCACTGGGTTTCTGTCTCCTCCCAAAGATCCTCTGTTGTTTTTCTTGGCCTGAAGTTTAAGGAGAATAAAAACAAAAATCTGTGAGTTTAGATCAAAGATGTTAACCTGAAAAGTAGTAGTGTGCCTTCAAGGTCCAAATGTTTAGTACTTTGACTTTTTATAACTAACTGAATAGTTAGAGAAAAGAACCAGGTGAGCATATATAAGATCTTTAAGGCTTTAGTTTTATTTTTGTCCAAAATTTACATCACTACTGAAATGTAAATGGTTAGGAGTCCATACTATACTTCCGGAAATTGATGTAACTGTGGTTTTAAGATTTACTCGAGGGCCACTGTCTGAGTTTTGCAGTGTGAAAGAACCCAGGACCCTCTATGTTCTGCTGGCCTTGTGAGTCGGAAAGCAGGTACAGAACAGGAGCCACTGTGGTCTCATTGGGATGGAAAGTGAGAGGTGTGTCTTGGGGGACAGAGAAAGTGAAAGTTAGCTTGAACTTCAAATGAAAGGAATGGTAGAATCAGTAGGCCGATTCTGATGTGTATAAACCCCGCTGTGTGTAAATATCGAGAACCCGCGCTGGAAGTCACTCAGGCCGTTTTGTTGAGGGACGGATGCGATTGAGGACACCAGGTAATCCAGTTTGTATATGGAATCATGGTGTCTACAGTTTTCTTTAGGAGGAGGCGTCTCAGAACTTAGGTGTATTCTGTGGTTAGTTCACCTCCCCATGTCAAGGTGGACAGCTGGACACTGGCCTGGCCCTAATCTGGGGATGAGTGCCATTGAAGTAAATGCTGTGGGAAGGGCCTTCACTGGTGGAAGAAGCAGGTCCTATCCTAAGGGGAACGGTCGGCAGTGTCTATGGAGCACTTACCGTGTGCCAGGCACTGTGCTCCTCGCGTTCCTGTACACCGTCGGCTAACCCGCCTCGTCCCAGGGGCCAAGTCCTCCAGGTGTTGCCATGGGGAGACCCAGCCCTGGCTGCTTTCATACCTCCCTCAGAGGCATCTGGCTCAGAAGTGGAAGAGTGAGGATTCCACTCTAGGGCGACTGGACTTCAAAACCTATGTTCTTTCCACGGTTCCTCCTCATGACGAAGAATATCCTCCCACGGAGGTGCTGGTTTATTTCCAAAAGGCCCAGTGCCTCCTATGTCATCCAAAGCCCTGGATGTCAAGGTGGCACTGATGCCAGTTTCTTGAAGCCACTGGGAACTGGACAGTCATTTGAAGCAGGAAGATGTTCTCTGCTGATATTCCTGTCTTGTTTGAGTAAAAAAAGAAAAAAGTTGTTATTATTATTATTTCCTGCTGAAGCTGTCTCTGCAATAGTCAGGACTAGCTCTACAACCTGATATTAATTCCTCCACAGGCTGTCTTTTAACCTTACAATGTCATTTTGTGATATTGACACTTGATACTCAAAACAGTATTGTGAGAGAATTAGAACAGATCGGTTTCCCCAGAAACTGAGGCACAATTAAGTCATTTGGCCAAAGTCACCAGTTGTCCAAATCTGTGTGGGAAAATGGACTTTCCGGTTTTGAAGTGTCAGTTCTTCCCCACGGTGCTGGTTTTAGGAAGGTGCTGCATTCATGGGGTCCCTGTGCTGTGAATCCCCGAATCCAGTAGTCTGTGTGCCTCACTTTCTGTACATAACTGGGTGGTGGAAATGTATGAATTCCCACTCATTTCCTCACCTTCCAGTCACTCCCCAATGCATTGTTGTCTGGCTCTGTCCCCAGACTTGGAGTTACTCTCTAGGACGTCACCCAGAAATTTCTTATTGCTAAATACAGTGGGTGTCTCAGGCCTTACCTCTCTGTTAATTTTGACGGTGTTCAACATGTCAGACTTGAAACACGCCCCTTCCTTGTCTGCAACTGTGTCTGCCTTGTTCTTGTTCCCTCTTTGGGTCCTGTCCCGAGCCCTCTTTCTTCTGATTTTGTGCTCTCTCTACAGCCTCAGCCACGCCTCTGGCTGCAGTTGTAGATGCAGTTGTACCTGCCTGTAGATGTTTTCTGAAGTGGTTGGGTTGGTTTGGATTTCTCTCTTGAGGGTCAGCCTTGCGCATCCTGTTGCCGATTGATGTCTAACTCTCTCTCCCCACTCCAACTCAGCGGGTCTAAACCTGTCCCCAATGAAATTCATCCACTCCATCCTTTCTCCGTCAAAACCTTCTGGTAATCCTGTTTTGCCTGTCTCAGCCATCAGCATCACCATCTGCTCCATTGACTAAGCTGAAAAACTGGATGCTATCCTTGACTCTCTCTCTCTCCTTCCCATATCAAATGCACATAAGTCTTGTGACAATAACTTCTGAATATCTGTCACTTATTCTCTCTAAGGCCTTGGTGGTCTGGTGGTTAAGATTCAGCACTCTCCCTGCTGTGGCCCAGGTTTGTTTCCCGGTCAGGGAACCACACCGCCGTCTGTTGGTTGTCATACTGTGGAGTCTGACTGTTGCTGTGATGCTGAAAGCTATGCCACCGGGATTTCAAATACCAGCACTGTCACCCAGGGTGGACAGGTTTCAATGAAGCTTCCAGACTAAGACAGACTGGGATGAAGGACCTGGCCACCCACTTCAGAAAAATTGGCCATGAAAACCCTGTGAATAGCAGCAGAGCATCGTCTGATAGAGCACCGGAAGGTGAGAGGATGATGCAGAAAGACCTGGCAGGGACCGCTCTGCTGTCCACAGGGTCACTGGGAGTTGGAATCGATTCCACAGCACCACCACCAACAAATGTCTCTAAAGTCCAGTGTTCTCTTTTGTGTAATGGGGATAGTTTTACCTCCTTTATGGGACTGTTGAGGAGATTAAATTAGATGTTGTATTTTGCCATTCTGTCTTGTGCCTGGCATACTGTAAGTGCTCAATAAATGTCTGCTGTGTTGCTGCTGCTGCCCACTGTATCCAGTCTTGCCCCATGTCCCTCTCCATCCTCCACGCTATTGCTAGACTTTTATCTCTGATCTGCAAATCTGATCATTCCAGTGTCCTCAAATAGCTTCTCCTTACCGCCAGAATAAGATCCAGACTCCTGCCTGGCAGTTAGAGCCCTGTATACGCGCCCCACCCTCATGTTTCTCCAAGCTTCTGTTCCTTTTTTTTTCACATCTCATCTTAGATACTACTTTCTTCTTTGACAATCCCATTACTTTAAGGTGCCCTAGTTATCCTGTCTTCCTCACATTTGTGGATCTGCCCGAGCGCTCAGTGGGCCATACTGTAATTGCTTGTGTTTGTGTCTGACCTCTGCAGTAGTCTGTAAGACCTGTGAGGTGAGGGACTGCCTTGATCTCAGTCAGCTTCTCCACTCCTGTAACTAGCCTGCTGTCTAGTATATAGTTGGTATTCAGGAAATATTTGTTGAATGAATGAATAACTTCAACCTTTTACAATGAATTTTATACCAACATAGCTTTCCAAATTATTTCAGTCAACCTACATGGCTCATTAATTCCAGGTAAACCAGCAATTCATTTATTTGATGCAGACATATTAATAAAGAAATATGTTCAAGTTGAACCCATGTGTCATCTGAGTAGAAGGGAATAATGGAGTTTTTGTTCCTTCTGTTTTCTGAATTTTGTAGAATTTTTTCTCCTCATTCAGACTTAGATTTTCAACAGCCCATAGCTGTACCGTTGCGCGCACCTTGGAGATGTTGGGGTCAGTATTACTTTATTTGTGGTTTCAGGGCCACAGCGAGCTGGTTCTGGGAAAGTTTCATAGAATGAGCAGAGAAGCTTGTGACTGGAAACTGGCTCTTCAGAGGTCCTGTAAATGACGCTCAGGTTAATGATTTGTATTTTTCAGGTTTATACTCAGGCACTATGTACTAGTTTCTGATCTGCTTTCATCCACCCCCCTTTCCTTAATCTGTCCAATTAGTGATTGTTATAAATTGGGTGTCCAATATGTCTGAAGCTTTGTTAGGGGTTGAGGAAGATACAGAAAGGAATACATCCATCCTCTCTAGATGTTTGTGATCTGATTAATGAGATATTCATTTTTGTGAACATACGAAAATACAAGGAAGCACATGATAAGTGCCAAATAAGTAAAGCCGATGGGTGTAGGAGTCTGGAGACATGGCAGATTAAGCGGAGGAGGGGGAGCGAAGGTAGGATGACAGGAGGTGGACGCTAGAGGAGGCACATCGGAGCTCGAGGTCGAGGTCCCGGGGCCTGCAGATCACAGTCAAGGTGAGGACGAGACTTATGAGGACCTAGGGGTTGGGACAGAGAGTTCACGCATGCTTCTGGACGATGGTAAAGGGAGAAAGGAGGAGTGGAGACAGATAATTGGCATTCTTTTGTGTTAGGACTTTAGACTCTCATCAGAAGGAAAGCTTTTTGTTTTTGTGTTGTGAGCCAGTTTGAGTAGAAGAGCGATAATGGCGGTGTTTCAGTGGAAAACCATCTGGTGGGGGTGTCGGATAAACAGGGAGAGAGGCGCATCAGGTAAGATTGATGAGAAGCTTCCAACATGTCCGTCAAGTGATGTATAACAGCCTGTACACAGTTCCTATGTGCTGGATCAGACTTCTTGGCCTCAGGACCCCTGTGTACTCTTAGAAATCATTGAAGGCACCAAAGAGTTTTAGTATGTGTGGTTTATAACTATTGATATTTGCTATTATAGAAATTAATGCTGAAAAATTTTTAAATATTTATTTAATATGTTAAAAATAACAGTAATTAGCCCATAGTATGTTAACGTTTTAAAAAAATGAAACATAACTGTATTTTCCATGACAAAAAAATTGGCGAGAAGAATGGCATTGTTTTACATTTTTGCAAATCTCTTTAATATCTGGCTTAGTAGGAGACAGCTGAATTCTCATATATGCTTCCGCATTCGTTCTCTTGTGACATATGTCATGAAAGAATGAGAGTGAAAAAGGAAAATGGAGTCTTAGTATTATTATAAAAATAATTTCACCTTGTGCATGCTCTGAAACAGGCTTGGTAACCCCCAGGGGTCCCTGGAACACATTTTGAGAACCACTGTGCCAAAGGATTATCCTAATCGGGCCTGTGATGGACAAGGCCATTCCTTGCACGTGGAGGTGAGACGACTCTGAAGGCTGAGCTCACTCCTTGTGGCGTCTGCCCACGCCGTGGGTTGGAGAAGAGCATGCCTTCCATACCTTGTCCCCACAGGGACTGAGCAGCAGGGACAAAGGCCTTTTGATCTTGACAGCAAACAGGAGAAGACCCATGGGGCTATCTCGCAGGTGAGGGAAAGGCGGGGGCGCCTGCCACCTGGAGGCAGGTCAGGGTTGGGAAGCCAAGAATCCAGACTGAGTGTCTGTGCCCTGACTCCAGGCCAGGCTTTTAGCAGGAGAGGGTCTTGAGAGACTGAGTGTGGAATGGGACAGGCCTGAGAAGTTGTAAATTGTTGTGGCAAAGTCAGAAAACTTTGTCAACCTCTTTTTAAAAGTGCATCATAGCTTTTAAAATTTCTTTTTCTTTAGTAAAAATTAAAAAAACTTCCAGCCTGTCTTAATTGTGTTTGGAAGAACCCAGAAAAAGAGATTAATAAAAAATCCCATGTTTTAACTTTATTTTTCTCATCGAAACTGAAATACATGTACATTGTCTAAAATTTTGGCAAATTAAGAGAAGCAGAAAGGAAAAAATAAAAATCACCCATAATTTCACCACCCAGAGATAAATACTGTTAACATTTTGAGCATATATCTCCAGATTTTATTTAAGCTTTTTTTATAGCAGGGGTGTCATTCTATACATATTGTTTCATAATAATCTTTTCCTCCTTAACAATGTATCATAAAGTGAGGGAAAGAGTGTATCTAGGAAAGGTGCTGCCTCCTGAGGAAGAGTTTTTTATTTTTTATTGAGTTAATGATAGGTTACAATCTTGTGAAATTTCAGTTGTACATTATTGTCTGTCAGTCGTGTTGTAGGTGCACCCCTTCACCCTTTGTGCCCACCCCCCACCCCACCTTTCCCCTAGTAGCTGCTAATCTGTTCTCTCTGTCCACATGTTTAAATTCCTCATATAAGTAGAGTCGTACTGAGATTGGCCTTCTCTATCTGGCTTATTTCACTGAACATAATTCCCTCAAGGTCCATCCATGTTGTTGCAAATGAGACGATTTTGTTCTTTTTTATGGCTGAATAGTATTCCATTGCATATATATATACCACATCTTCTTTATCTAAGGAAGAGTTTTGAGAGTGAATGTGATTGCGTGTCTGTGGGTGTGTACTCTGTGGGTGGGTATGCACTGTCACCATAGTGGCTTCGGTAAGAAGTGCAAGAAAACCTGAGGGAAACATGGAAAAATGAATCTTGGGGAAACAGAGTTGGGATCACTTGATTAGCCACCTCTTAAACTTAGGGATCAACTTTCTAGAATGTTCTTTGCTTAAACCTTAGAAAATTTTCTGGTTCGTCTTGGTAAAATAATAATGAGTAAACTTTGAAGAGGAAATTAAGGGGATTTCAAGAAGTTCAAGGGAAGACTGGTAGACGGTGATTCAGCACAAACACGTATTGAACAATGTCAAGGGAGTTTGGAAGTGGCACTCGAGCTCCTTGTCACTGTGGTTAGGGAGCTCCATTATTGCATCAGTAAGAAACCTGGAAGTGCTGGCCTCAGTCACGCCTGCTGCCAGTGTGCAGCCTTTGCCTCACCAGCTCCATGGCGTCGTGCATTCCCCCCTGGAAAGATAAGCTAACGGGACTGTTCACTTGTCTCATGGTCAGAAATGGCCTCCTGGTTGTTAAGCTGAAACCACCCTTTGTAAATTTAAATATTTAAATTCTTCTCTTGGGATCTTTGGCTGGTTGCCATATTTGAAACACCTGTGAGTATACTTCATTTTCTGTACTTAACTTTTTTTTGCTTTTTTTGTAATTTTTTTTAGGTTACTACTATGAACATAAACTATTTTTGCAATCAGTTCTAAAAAATAGTTTGAAGACAAGTGAAGGGTTCATTCATTCATTTACCCATTCACTCATTCGACGAGTATTTACTGAACCCTAGTATGTGCCAGTCCCGCAGTATTATATTATTAGTATTAGCATTAGTAAGTACTGAGATAGATGTGTGCTCAAGGATTCCAGAGTTTTCTTTCCCATTAACTGATTATTTTGGAACTTCACCTTTTCCACCTCTTATTATATTCTTAACAATCTATGGCTGGTTGTGCTGGTCTCGTAGTTGTGTGGTTACGCGATGGTAGCTCAGGTGGCTGAATCAACAAGCTGGCTTCTCTGCTTGAGATGCAGACATACTGGGTTTAAAATAGTAATAGGGAAGCCAAGTCTTCAAGGTGGTGCACACCCAGATATTCTAGATTCAACCATCCTCTTGTCAGACCACTTCACAGCATTGCCAGCAGCCGTGGGCACGTGGCAGAGGGTGCTGTGCCAGGTCTGGCTGTCTGCTGCTTGAGTGTGGCTGTTTTCTGCCCAGTGTCCCTGTTTGGGTGATGGCAAGAGGGCTTATTGGGGGGCAGAGAATCATGATCTTGCGTTTCCTTCTTAATTCTCACCACGGTGACAAAACTTGGCTGATGTTTGAATTGTTTGAATTTGGCTGATATTTGGTTGTTTTTGAGGTCTCTTTCTGGGGAGGATGCTAAATATGGCCTAAGAGTCACTCAACTCTGTGACTTAAGTCGCTGTTGGGGCAACAAATACACTCCTTGCTAGGGTCCAAATGGTTCTCTCTTTGATTATTTGTGTTCTTCTCAGTGTTCAACCCACCAAAACATAGGCGTATAGCAGCAGGAGAATTGGCTTAGACGTCAGAAGACACAAGAGACATTGGTTTGAATTCTATCTTTAAATCTTATGAGTTGTTTAATCTTGGGCAACTCACCTTTCTAAGACGTGATTTCTTCATCCCAAATTTCTCCTAAAATCTACTTCAGTTGTTGGTGAGGGGATTAAAAGAGATTATATATATTTAAGCATATACTTTTTATGTGCTTCTCAGAACTCCTATAGTGACTATTGTTTATAAAATTCATTTGTCAACTAATCACATACTGGTTTCTGCCTTACTTGAGTTTTTGTGATTCCTGTCTTATCTCTCTACCATCAGAAGCACTGAACTAACCTTTCAGACTCAGCACCTGTGTCTCGTCCTCCAGGAAACCTTCCCAGACCTCTTCCATCTTCCCTCGCTATACCTTGCGCGGATCTTTATTATGCTACCTACCACGTTGTATTATAATTATCTGTTTAGTGTCTATATGTTTTATTTACTGAATGGTGACCTTAATGAAGATGGAACCATGTCTTATTCTCAGCACCTACCAGAACACCTGGCCCAGAGAAGATGTGATCAACCTGTGTTTGGGGAATGCATAAATGAATGAGAGTGAGAGACAAGTGGAACTGGCTTCTATAAGAGTAAAACAGATGAAGATTTGCGATGGATTCTTTTTTTTTTTATTATTTTTTATTTTTTTTAAAGATTTTATTTTTTCCTTTTTCTCCCCAAAGCCCCCCGGTACATAGTTGTCTATTCTTCGTTGTGGGTCCTTCTAGTTGTGGCATGTGGGACGCTGCCTCAGCGTGGTTTGATGAGCAGTGCCATGTCCGCGCCCAGGAGTCGAACTAACGAAACACTGGGCCGCCTGCAGCGGAGCGCGCGAACTTAACCACTCGGCCACGGGGCCAGCACCTGTGATGGATTCTTATTATCCTCTTATCTGTGGCATCTCTTCAAAGAATGGGAGACCCGTCATTCACCTGGGATATGGGGAAGCATGGCTTTCATCTCTGCCGGCAAATTCCAGAAGATAGCCACAGTTCTTGCTGAAAAACAACAGCTGTGGCAGAGTTGGGCAGGGCAGGGAAGTCACTAAAAGGAAAGAGATTAGCTGGGGCTCTTTCGGACTTGGGTTCTAACCCCACTTCTCCCTCCGCTCCCTTTGGAACTCTGTAATGAAATTTGACGTTTGTGTGGCTCAGTTACTTGACAGCCTAGAAGACTGACTGGATTTGATGTTCGTTCTGGTTTTGATGAGTCTGAATGTACCACAAGGTGCTCTCTCTCCCTGCCTTTACCTCCACAAGAGAGAATGCAGCTACACCCAGCAGTGTCCTTACTGCGAACGTGAACCGCTCAGCTTCCACAGAAGCGCAGTCCAAGGCGAAACAGAATCTGAAACCTTCTTCGGGGCGGCTTTTGAAAGGGATGATATTTCATTTCTGGTGTGGCGTGAAGGCCTTGGCGTAATGGATACAGGATCAGATGGTCCTATTGTTTTGTATTATTTAATGGATGCCATTTGACAAGACAGCCAAGTAGAGAAAACAGCCTATGTTTGAGATAAAAGAACAAGAATGGAGAAGGTTTTAAGAGTGTAAAAGCTTATTTTTTGTTTTTGTTTCCTGTAGGTTCTGGATGTAGCATTCGTTTGCTAGCTTTAAAAATGTCTTTTGAATAATTACTTTATATATCAATCAGGACTCTTTCATTTGTAAGTGCAAGAAACTGATCTTTAATTAGCTTAAGTCAAAAAGGGAATTCATTGGCTCAGGTAGCTGAAGAGTCAAAGGGCATCCCAGCTTTAGGCTCAGCTGTGTCCAGGGGGTTAGGGATGGTAGGGAACCTGTCGTTCTCTACTTACAAGTTCACCTTCTTTCACGTGGTGGAAAAGACGGCCTAAGGAGCCCCCAGACTTGTAGCAATCCTAGTGGAAAAAGATTTCTTCAATAGCTCTGCCAGGGAGAAGACATGGCATACGTTCCCTGGTCAGCCCCAACTGAATCACACAGAAGGAGGCTCCCATGGCAGTGAGGTGGCCCGTGACTGATGACGGAGAAGGGATTTCAGGCAGGCCAAAACAATAGGCATTCATTACGTTTTACTGGCCTAGAGTATTTCTTATGTTTTGGGCTTATCCTCTGTCTTATTCTCTGGCTCCCTTTCCTGCTTTTGCATAAATTAAATATGTGTTCCCAAAGCTTTCCTCTTTTATCGGTACTCTCTCTCCTGATGGTCTCCCCCAGTCCCACTCATCTGTTATTTCCTTATGGAAGACAGCCACATCCTTATCTCTGGCTCTGCCTTTCTCAGAGAAAGCTCACTCATCATTTCGATCTGATGTCCCACAGGCATTACGGCTTACAATCTCTAAAACCAAACTTGCCACCTCCTAAATGTGTTTCTTCTCCTAAGTTCCCTAATCATGCCAGTAGCAACATCCTCTTTGTACTTTCCTGGAGTTCTAACCTCAAACTTGCTTTTGACTATTTCCTCTGCATATCATTTCTCCCTTACATGAACTTTTTATCATTATGTCTCTCATGAATTTGTCACTTTCTCTCTGGTTTTATAGATACTGGTATATCTGATTTATTTCTGTCAAAATTATTTAGGTTTCTGGATGGAAGGTATTATGGCTTATTTATCTTTATCCTCTTTCTTGGTTGTCATCCTCCAGCTTCCCCCACCTGCCACTTCTCCCATCAATAGTATACCCAGAATTTTATGATCCAGTAAATATTTGTTGAATGAAGGAAAGAATTTACGCACTGTGTAGTGTAATTACCTGCTTATTATACTTGGTATTGTTAAAACCAGAGCCTGACAGTAGTTACAGGAATAAAAACAGGTTTTATTCAAGAACTATTGCAACGAGGGAAAGGACGTCAGCATGGAGCTGGGCTCAGTTCTGAATACAGCGTAGACAAGTGGGGATTTACAGCCAAGGAGTAGCTTGAGGGGTCAGTGGATGGATTTATTAAGAGGAAACCTCAGGGGTAGGGCGGGATTTTGGTTAAACAGACCTAACAGGATTCCTGCTGAAGGCAGGTCAGGGTGATCAGATACCGAGGACAGGGGATTCTCTCTGAACGGACTTAGCAGGATTCTTGCTAGAACTGGGCAATGCAGGCCCCACAAGAGTGGACGCAAGGCCAAGTCTTAGAAGCCTTAGTTAAGTAGAGCATCTGTGTCGTTATCTAAGTTGTATAGTTTTAAATCTTGCCTAACTGTTTGGCATTTACTGTAAGAAGATTTCAACTGTATAAAAGGTGGAGGGAGGAACTTACCCTAATCATTCAACGGTCCCCATCCCTTCCCTGTGCCAGCCCCCAGCATTCCCACGAAAACGCGTCTGGGAAAGAAGCACAATAGCTCCTGACCAGTCAGAACTGGCGAGGAAGAAGGGGCAGGGGAGCACAAGGAGAAATGTGTGGAGCTATTTGCTACAGTGATTTTGAGTATAGCGTGGGGTCTCCTTTATGCCAGGCATCTAAACCCCCTTACTCTACTGCTACCTTCCTTCGGTGCTTCATAAGGCCCAGCTGAGAGCACCTTGATGCGGCAAGAGACTAACGAATAGGAATTTAACTCAGCACTGAGAAAATGTCTTAGGAAAAAGTCAACTCACTGGACATTAGGACATCTGCTGGCTGGAGTCTGCTCTGATAGCACAGAGCTCAAAAGGCCCCGGCGAGCATTAGGGTGGCCCTCTTGAGCAAAGCAGTGTTGTCAGAACTGACAGGTGGAAAGAAGAACTGCTCAGCCCCGGCATGTGACGAGAGGGTGGAAGCGCACTAGGCGTTATTAAGCCCACGCTGTTCAGGCGAATCCCCCTGAGTGCTTCCTGAGAAGCCCTAGCGGGTCCTCCCAGCCTCAGAGTCTGCTCACTGTTTGCTTGGGAGGAGAAGGGGTGTATTTGAGAGGATGTTTGACCTCAGTGGTTCGGCCAGTTTTGCTGTCACCCTCACTGGTCAGGCGCTGGGCTCTCATCCTGTTTGTCCCTGCTCAGGGCAGCACCGCCCTTTCTCCCACAACTGCTTTCTTTGTTTCAGGTTCAACTTTGTTAAATCAAAGCATAATAAAAATCAAGATTGTTTAAAGCCCAAGTAGGCTGCTGTATAAAACTATTTGTGTTCTGCTTGCTGATTTTTACATAAATCAGGCCTGCCATGAATTCACTTTTGCCACGCTTAGTATTCTGTCCTCATTCTCATCTCAGAGGCGAGGCCTAGGGTTCTGTCATCTCCCCAACTCCTTGTTCCTTCTGGAGACTGAACAGTTGCTGCTGACAAGTGTTATTACCCATGACCACCTGCCCAGCCAAAATTTCTACACAGATGCTGCCCGATCATCGAGACGCTCGGCTGTCTTACAGTACTGATTATATATTCCTTTGACTGCTTGCTTTTTCCCTCACTGTATGTAGAAGAGTGTCTTTAATGATGTACAATTGGCAATTTGGGTGTCCTTCAGGGTAGTGACTTTCAAACTCTTGACTGCCATTGACAGTGAAAAGTGCATTTTGTGTACATTGTGATCCAGTGAACAAGCGCGTGGTGTGTAGAATGCCTAACTGAGGCAGAAGTTTGACTAAGTGGTACTTACCCTTGTTATGTGTGATAAAAACGGTTATGGTAACTCTCCAGTTTCTGTTGTAGTGTTTTTTGCTTCCTTATGGAATGCTGACTATGACACCGTAAGTGGATTCCTACCCCTGAATGAGTCACAGTTGGAGTCTGAAGAGAGCTGCTCAATAGTCATCAAGTTTCAGGAAGTCTTAGAATGTTAATTCTGAGAAGACTTTGCAAATTATTGGCAGCTTCCCTTTTCCTCCTGTTTTGTAGTTGGAGGAACTCAAGCCCAAGTAGGAAGGTTTCCTTGCCGGGAAACCGTGCTGCTTTGTGTTTGCCCTGCTCTACCTGTTTCTTCCTGCAATTGCCCAGCTAGCAGTTGAACCATATGGACTCTGATTTCTGAGCCTGCCAGTTGTGCCCAGGCAGCTTCATGGTCGTGAACATGCTACGCCACCTTTCGCTCCGCAGTTGGTGCTCGAGCTGTTTCCTCCCTTCTCTGGCTTATTCTCCTCTAGTCTCAGCCGAGGGGAGACTGTGAACAGAGCCCTGAGTATGGAGTCTCCTAGGGGTGGCACACAGCCGTCACTGTCATGACCCTAATGAGGAGTGTGGGTGAAGAAGGAAGAGCGTAGACATTAAGAAAGAAGGATGTCTAAATGTGCATGTTCTCTACGGCAGTTGCAGTCTTAGCTGTTGACAACTGCGTGCATTTAGGTGTATTTGATGTTTTTTATCTTTCCTTTATAATCATTATAATCATGATCTTATAATCATGATCTCCTTGAACCAAAATCATAACATTTCTTGTTTCATTGTTTCTCTTGTGAAGGAAATTACAGCACCTTATGTTAACATCAACTTTTGAGTTCTCGATACCATTCATAGTGTCTTAGTCAGTCTGAGCTGCCATAACAGAATACCATAGACTCAATAGCTTAAACGACAGAAATTTATTTTCTCGTAGTTCTAGAGACCAGAAGCCAAGATCAAGGTGGCAGAAGGGTTGGTGTCTGGTGAGGGCTGTCTCCGTGGATTATAGGTGGCTGCCTTCTTGCTAGGTTCTCAGATGATGGAGAGAGAGAGAGAGAGAGAAAGCCCTTTGGTGCTTCTCCTTAAAAGATCACTAATCCAACTGGAGCGGGCCCCACCCTCATACCCTACTCTAGCCCTAATGACCTCACAGAGCCCCGTCTCCAGGTAACATCATATTGAGTGTTAGGGCCTTAATATATGAATTTTTGGAGGACACAATCCAGTCCATAGCACAAAGCTAAGATCTTAGTGGAGTTTAAATATTGCCTGAAGTATGCAAAGAACTTTTCTCAAGTGCACTTATTAAAGACAGACTCTCTTATTTGAGTGAATGGATACTTTTCACACTGTATAAGTCTCATGATGCTTATTAGCAATAAAGACATTTAACTTCTTTTATATTCTTCCTAATAATGCAAGTATGTGGAAGATAGTTTATGGTTAAAATATGCCCGAGTAAAATGATGCTTTTAAAAAGTGATTTTTTCAGAGAATGTTTTTCTAATACAGATTCTATTCCTCATTAATAACTAATGAATTTCTAAATAGCCCAGCACTGTTTTCAAAACTTTATGCAGTATAGAAAAGCTACCTACCATCATTGAGAATAATACATATTTTAGAAAACAACCATTTATGCCAAAATATTGAAAGACAACTTTTAAATATTGGAATTACTATTGCTATCTAGAAGGATAGATGAATTTCTTAACTATGAAACTGTTAGGGAACCAGATGTTTGTCTAAAAGAAATGTTGGAGACAGCCACTCTAATAGTCTACACAAAATATCCATTCAAACTAAAGAAAAACAGAGAACGAAGATTGAGAATATAGAATTGTCTTCAAACCCCTTGTTTGAATTGCTGTTGGTCCACTTTCAGTATCTTTAAGGTCCTTGGAAACCCCCAAACCAGTTCTTACTTTTTTGACTGCTAAAGGTAGACTGTTGACCAAGAGGGATTTTTGCTATTGTTCTCTCGTTTCTAGGTTTAAAGAGGTGTGGGCTGTTTGCCAGTTTGAGGAGTCTGTGCATTTCTGCAGTGGGCTTTTGCATAACGAGAGACTGCTGTGTGCCTAGCAGAAGTATTCTGTCTCTTTGTGGGATCTGTGTTTGTGTGCCTTTGCCACGTGAACACATGTGTTTGCTTTGCTTCTCCTGTTTCAGTGTTTATCAGCTGAAGAGATCTTTTCCCTTCATGGCTTTTCAAATGCTACCCAGATAACCAGCTCAGACTTCTCTGTCATCTGTCCAGCGGTTTTACAACAACTGAACTTTCACCCTTGCGAGGATCGGCCCAAGCACAAAGCAAAACCAAGTCTTTCCGAAGGTAGGTTGGAAGCTTTTTCTCCCATTTGTTTGAAAAGTTTATAGGCTAGTCTGAAATGAAGTTAACATGCTTTCTGCTTATTTCTTTTTCTGATTTATTGATTTTAATTAACCTACATAGAATCCCTAGGTAAAATACTTATATTCTGGAACTATTTAGGATAAGAATAATTAGAACTCATCTAAGCTTTGTAAGTTATGCTCTTCTATTTGTGGAATCACAATTTTATTTGGTACCACTTAAAAACTTTCAAACTCAATTCTTGATTTTAAAGAATGTGTTTTATGCTATGTGTATTAGATTGCATTAACTATTTGGCTCATAATTGATCAGTTAATTTCCATTACCTTGTGCTTATCATATTATTTTAAAATCTGTCAATTTTTCTATAATTGCCAGTAAATGGATAAGGGAACTAGCGTGGTTCTAGATTAAATCTTCAGGTGCTAACTTATTATTGCTTTAATTTTCATAAATGAAAGAAGACGCCAGTGGCTTTTTAAAGTGCTTATAATGAAACTGCCATAGATACTGCATTTTGAAGGAATAATCTATTGCAAAAAAATTTTAAATTTAGGAAAAGAAGTGCGTGCTTAGTATATAGTTCACGTACTTAAACATGTAGGAGAGGTATTTTCACAAATGAGATAAACTATTTGCTAGCTGTGTGCAATTTCTTGGTATTCTCAAGTTGTAACCCTGTCCCGCATGGGTATTTTAATTCTCATTTTTTTGGTTCACTTTTTATTCAATAAATGTTTGTTGAGCAACATGCCAAGCACTGTTCTGTGTCTTGAGGACTCAGTAGCGAACAAGAAGAAAAACTCCCTGCCTATTTGGGCTTACAACGTAGTAAAGAAGAGAAATAATAAAAATTTATATAATCAAGCAAATAAATAATACAATTTCAGAGTAATAAGGCTATGAAGAAAATAAAGCAAGTGCGGGATAGAAGGAAACGGTGGGTGAGTGTGACCTTAGACAGGTCAAGGGAGGCCTCTCTGATGAGACTCACTTGAACAGAGTCCTGACTGAGGAGAAGGAGAGGGACGTGGCAAGATTTTCTCTTAGGGAAGAGAATTCTTGGTTGAGGGAACAGCCAGCATAAATTTGAGCACCAGCTTGGCATGCGTAAGGAACAGCAAGTAAGTCTGTGTGTCTGCAGCCTAGTGAGCCAGAGGGAGACCAGAAGGGGATGACGTCCCAGAGGTGGCCAGGGGCCTTGCTGGGTGTGGGAAATTGATTGGATTTCATTCTGAATGTGGTATGAAGACACTGTAGGGTTCCAAACAGGGGAGTGGCATGATTTTGTTTGGATTTGTGAAAGCTCATTCCACCTGCAGTTTGAAGGATAGACTGTAACGGGGTGAGAGGAGGAGCAAGGAGGTTGATCAGGAGGCGGTTGCCGGGAGTTGGTGCTCAGGATGGCTGGGACTTGGACTAAGGTGCGAGAAGTAGAAGTGAGGAGGAGTGGGCACATTCACGATGGATTTTGGAAACTGGGCTAAAATGGTTCGCGTCTGGATTGGATGGAGGGCAGAGAAAGAGGAATCAAAGTCTGAGCTGGAAAAACTGGATAGGTGGCTGCACCATTTCCTGGGATGGAGAAGGCTGGAGAGGAGCACACAGTTTATTGTGGAGCAAGCGAGTGGTGGGGATCAAGAGTATGATTTTCTTTTGTTTTGTGAGGAAGATTGGCCCTGAGCTAGCATCTGTGCCAACCTTCCTCTATTTTGTGTGTGGGTCGCCACTACGGCATGGCTTGATGAGTGGTGTGTAGGTCCACACCCGGGATCCAAACCCGTGAACCCTGGGTTCGAATTTAACCAGTATGCCTCCAGGCCGGCCTCAGGAGTATAATTTTTGACATAATTAGTTTGACATTGACATACACCCACAAGGTGAGATGTCCAGGTGGCAGTGGCATGCACACATTTGGAGCTCAGAGAATAGGTCGAGGTTGGAAATCTGTTTTCTCAGAGATGGCATTTGAAGCCACTAGTCTGGGTGAGCTCATCTAATGTGAGTGTGGATAGAGGACATAAAGAGAGCAAACATAGAGAAGAAAAGAAAAGTCTCAACAGAGGAAGTGCTGTTTTACAAATGTTTGGATTCCTTGGTGTATATATGAATACTTTGATCTCTCTCTATATGCGTAACAGGAATAGCAACAACGTGACAAAAATAATAATTGTCAACTCTTAGGTGGTACTTACTATGTGGCAGGTGCTATTCCAAGTACTTTACATATGTTAATGCATTTAATCTTTGTACAACTGTATGATGTAGGAACTACTATTCCCATTTACAGCCAAGGAGACAGAGGAACAGTGAGTAGTCATTTAGTCAAGATTTCACAACTTTTATATGGTAGGTCAAATAATCAGGTTCAAAATTAGGCTCTCTCTCGGCTTCAGAACTCATGTTCTCTTTTACATTCTGTATTCACGAGAGAGTGGGCGGAGCAAAATGGCAGGGTGAGCTGACCCGGGATTCTCTCCCCTCCAAAATAACAACAAAAGATTGGAAGAACTGAATTTCAGAGAATAAACATAATGCCAGCTCGTTAGAGACCTACAATACCAAGAAGGCAGAGATCATAAACCTAGCTTTACCCCTTCGGAGGCGCTGGAAAGGTAGGAGAGAACATCGCTCCCTCCCCTAGAGTCTGCGATCGCTGTGGCGTGCATCTGGAAGGAGCGGGGGAGGGGCCACGCGACCGGGGGATCATCCAGGACTCCTGCCGCTGATTCAGTGGAGACCCGCTGACGGGGGGAAAGCTTCCATTCGCGGGGACCCTATAAATCAAGGGCCTTGGGAGACCAGAGAACAGAACTGATCTGAACCCAGACCGGAGGTGAGAGTAACAGCCCTTCCCCCCAGCAAAGCCATTGGGCGCAGCCATCTTGCCCCAAGGCGGAGAGCTAACACGCCGCTCTCCACCCCAATCTAGTGGCGACAGGCTGTAACTGCAACTGAATTCTACCACCATGAGAAAAAACCGCTCCTCTACCATCCAGCAATTTATAAAAGCCCCAGACCAGAAGGAAAACAATAAAAACACAGAATTAAGTCCTGAGGACTTGGAATTAGGTAAACTAAGTGATAATGAATTCAGAGCAGCTATAATCAAAAAACTCAATGAGGTAGAGAGAAAGATAGAGAAACAAGCCGAGTTCTGGAGTTACTTCACAAAAGAGATTGAAATCATAAAGAAGAATCAAACAGAATTACTTGAGATGAAAAACACAATGGACCAGATAAAACAGAATACAGATTCCCTGAATGCCTGTGTAGACAACATAGAGGAGCAAATCAGCATAATCGAGGACAGACAGGCTGAATGGCGCCAGTCAGAGGAAGAAAGAGAACTAAGAATTAAAAAAAAATGAGGAAAATCTCCAAGAGATAATGGATTCAATGAGGAGTAAGAACATAAGGATCATAGGAATTCCCGAGAATATGGAAAAGGAAAATGGAGCAGAAAGTGTACTTAACAAAATTATTGAAGAGAACTTCCCAAATCTAGGGATCAATGGAGAAATGTGTGTAGAGGAGGGTTTTAGATCTCCTAGATTTGTCAATGTAAAAAGACCCACCGCAAGGCACATAATAGTAAAGTTGGCAAATAGGAATGATAAGGAAAGAATACTCAGGGAAGTAAGGAAAAAAAAGAGAATAACCTATAAAGGAGCCCCTATCAGACTGTCAGCGGATTTCTCTGCAGAAACCCTACAAGCTAGGAGAGAATGGAGTGACATATTCAAAGCTTTAAAGGATAAAAACCTTCAGCCAAGAATACTCTATCCAGCAAGAATTTCCTTCAGATATGAGGGAGAAATTAAATCTTTTCCAGACAAACAAAAGTTAAGGGAATTTGTAACTAAAAGCCCTCCATCACAAGAAATCCTCAAGAAGGCTCTCATACTTGAAAAAAGAAAAAAGGGAGAAAGGGGACACAATCCACAGACTAGGGAGACCGATGGATAGAACCAGAACAGGATAGCAAATATTCAACTATAGCATTAGGGTAAAAATAAGGAAACTACCAAAACAAGGACGATCTTAGCACTCTACAAATTAATAAGATGACCTGGAATAAAAAATGAAAATAATTATTTAGGAGGGGAAGAGCAAAGGGTCTAAATCAGTATTGGTCAAGTAGGTAAGAGACCACCAGAGAATAGTCTATATTATACACGAGATTCTAAATACAAACTTCAAGGTAGACACTAAAATAAAGTACAGAACAGAGTCACAAATCATAGATAAGGAAAAATCTAAGAAACCCAGCATAAGAAATTGCAGTATTAAATGGGTAATCTAAAGCACACAGGAAAAGAAACACAGGAAAACAAGATAATGAGCGACAGATTGACAGCATTAAATCCACATGCATCAATAATCACTCTCAATGTGAACGGATTGAACTCTCCAATAAAAAGACTCAGAGTGGCAAAATGGATTAAAGAACAAGATCCAACAATTTGTTGCCTCCAGGAAACACACCTCAGCCCCAAGGACAAACACAGACTCAGGGTGAAGGGGTGGAGGACAATACTTCAAGCAAATAGCAAGGAAAAAAAGGCAGGTGTTGCAATTCTCATATCAGACAAAGTGGATTTCAAAATAAGACAGGTGAAGAGAGACACAGAGGGACAATATATAATGATCAAAGGGACACTTCATCAAGAAGAAATAACGCTTATAAATATCTATGCACCCAACACAGGAGCACCAAGATTCATAAAGCAACTATTAACAGACCTAAAGGAAGACGTTAAAAACATTCTGTATTCACGTATACAAAGAATAGAAATCACCAACCAGAGCTTATCAGTATAATTAGCTATTTTGTGAATAACAATAATTTCAGCAATTGTTTTTTCTGGACTGTGTTTATATTTCTGTGAGTCTGTTTAACTTTAATACACTTTGCACTTTACAGTCGAAAGCAAATTCACCAAATGCTCTCTATACTAACGTTGACTAATAATATAGCATAGTAAAAGCACAGATTCTGCAGTCAGCCCACCTGGGCCCAAAGCCCAACTCGGTAATTTTCCAGCTCCGTTGGGCAATGACTTTATGTCTTTCTGTCTCGGTTTTCTCATTTAAAACAGTACCTTTCTCATAGGGTTGCTATAACAATTAAATAACTTTGTATTTGTAAAGCATTACAAATATTACCTGTCATGTAGTTAGTACCATGTGTGTCTGTTAAATAAAACATACTTAACATGTACATAATTCTGGGTACAGGAGGTCAGGCTTCAGAAAAAGCAAATACCCTACTCTGTGCAGGCTAATCACTGATATTCAAAAGTGTTTTTAACCCTAATTCCCAAGTTACTGTATCTCAGGAGTCAGGAGGTGAACAGGAAAGCGGGAAGCAGGAAGTGAGAGAATTCTAAGGTCAATACTGCAAAGTCATAAAATGGAAAAATCAACAGTTACAAGATCAGAAAGGCACTAAATATTTGGACAGAGGCCCCAATAAAAAGAGAAACACCTCTTAGGGTGCACATTGTCCTAGGAATTGAAATGGGCTGGAGTCTGGGGGATGGGGTAGGATAATATCTAGAAGAGTTTCTGGAGAATTAGAGAAATTAGTAGAGTACTTGTTCTTACTATTCTAAGATGCTTAAGTTGGCAGTATATTCCTTCATTTGGTGTAATATCTCAATCGTTTTACTTTGGTGCAGCTGCGTGATCTTGCGAAACTTATTTAATGTCTGTGCCTTAGTTACCTCCTCTGTAAAGTGGAGATGATAACAGTGCCTTCCTTACAGAATTGTTGGGGGTGTCAAATGAGTTAATATATGCGAGTGCCCGGAACAGCGCCTGGCACGGAGTAGGAAGAATGTGACTTTTCTATTCTCATGTGTTCATAGGTTCACTCCATCCCCTGGCCCCTGTGTTAGCCTCTTTTTTTCCTACAAAGAAATGATTTTTTACATAACAAAATGCACTAGATTCTTGATATAACTGTTCACTTAATATGGAGTCAATTCTGAGCTCATTCAAGGGAATCAAAAACTAAAATAAAAGTAATCCGAAGTAGTCATGATGCAAGGATTTTATGAACACGTTTATGCAGATGTTTCAGTGGGCAGAAAAATAGTCTCATTTATGAGAGGCCTCACATTTCGTGATCCTGAAATTGCCTTTCAGGTGCTTTATAAACTCGTATTGATGCGTGCAATAAACTGATGGTAAATGAAATTCTCTGGGAGATTAAGTTTTAGCAATAATTTAACGGTTCAAAATTTTTTTGATGAGGTCACAGAATGCTGTTTAATTCAAATAATAGGTAAGAACAATAGAATTTTACTTGTGGTGTCTCTGGAGATCACATTGTCCAGTCAGTAATGCAGCTGAGGATGCGCGTCAAGCTGTAGAGAGGGTCAGTGCCTTCCTCGAGGTGCCATACCTGAGGTGGGAGGAGCTCCCAGGCTCTGACAGCTGGTTTGCCGTCTGTTCACTGTATAACAGTGAGCTAAACGGACCAAAATTTATATGATGCTATACTTACTAATTTGTTTTTTTTGAAAATAGCATTTATTGGAGACTTACTATATTCCACGATCTCCATTAACTGGTTTTATTATTTTTTGTAAAAACGATGAAATAGGAGAATTAAATGAGTTAAAATAGGTGAAATTTTTAGAAGAATCTTAATGCATAGTGGGCATTCAATAAATGTTAGTTATTATTAACTAATATTCCTTGGAAATTTATTAAAATCTGTTCAAGTTCAGTAAGAAGCAGAGAGAACGGATCCTTTCTGAAACAGACTGTAAGAGGGACTCCTGTGTGTCCATCGAGAGGTCCAAGGAGTCTCTTTATACTAATTCATTCTTTGTTGCCCCAGTCGAGTGGACACATGGATCTTGTTTTCCTGAATAATGTCCCAACAGCACAAGAAGAGGAAGCGATGCAGTGTGCGTGGGCTGCGATGACTCCCGCTCCTGCAGTCCCCACGTGGTTCTGATAAATGTGCACAGTGGTCAGGAAGCTTAGAAAGATTGAGTAAGGAAATTAACTGGTACTTTTTTGACAAGATTTCTGGGCTGCAACTTGAAATATGCTATTCATTAATTCATTCATCAAAGAGTATGTGCTATTTGCTAGGCAATATTCTAGGTACTGAGGATGAATAAAACATAGCCTTTCTCTTAAAAATCTCATAATTTGTGTGGTATAGACAAATATATGTGATAAAATTACCGTAGCACACAAGAAATGGTAAGTGATCCAGTGACCTTCAAACAAGCTATGGGAAACTTGGCAGACAAGGGACTGCTCCTGGAGGAGCAGGGAAAGCCTCACAGAGGAGCTCAGGGAGTGAGCTGGAGAGCCATGAGTGAGTTCCCCTGGCCATGAAGATAGGAAGATATTTCTAGATAAAGAACCACAAGTTCCATGAGCAAAGGTAATTCTGTGTTTGGAAAACATCTTGTCTGCATCAAGGCCACGTTGAGAAGGGGGTAAATAACACTGGAGAGCTTGTCCGTTTACGAAGGGCAGTTTTTTATAGGGGCGTGAGATGATTAGAACTGTGTTTTAGGATAATAAGTCTGGTGGCCAAGGAAGTGGAGGAACCAGACAGAAAGCTGTCATCATGCATCAGATGAGGAGTCTGAGAGATGATGAGAGCCTGAACTCAAGGCACAGGCTATGAGGTTGGAGAAGCTGGAGTGAGTGATATCTCAAGCAGAATTGGTAGGGTTTGGTCACCAGTTATCTTTGGAAGTGACTGGAAAGTGAGAAATTGAAATTGATCCTGACGTTTCTGCTATTTATGGAGATACTGAACAAGCGTAGTGAGCAGGATTTCTCAGGAGAAGGTGTTGAGTTTAATATGAATGTATGTGGCTTTGCCTCTATTTGGTACTCAAAAATTTCTCTGCATTTTCGTTTAGTTTCAACATGTGTGTATCCTGTCTACCCAGTGAGATTATAAATATTTGTTGAATGAATGAATGCAGGTAGGCTAGTAATGAGATAGAAGGCTGTTTGTGTTAAGGGAAACTACGCGTAGGTATACCCTTGGAGGAAGATGTGCGATTGAGAACTTTTCCTTAATTGGAAAGTCTGAGGGGGGTAGGTAGTATTGTTTTAGATGGTAAGGTAATAAATGGGAATGAGATAGAGCTTTGTAGGTCCAGTGAGATGACTCTGTAGGGTATGGTTAGGAGTCTGGGACTGATAGGAAAGTGTCTAGAGAAGATAAAGTCATGGTCAGTGCTGTGACGATGCTTGTGGTAACATAGTAACATTTATTATCTGTCCTTTTCATTGGGTGCTCAGCACAGGCTACATTATAGTGCTTTGTGTACGTGTTGCCTGCACATTTCCTAGCTCCCAAACAAGAGATCCAAGCTCCTTGTTGGCAGGAACCATGGTTTGGTCCGCATACTGGGCTCCATAAACATTTGCTAAGATTGTTTATTTGTAGATGGACTCGCTCGAACTAGAATAATGGTGAGCAATCTTGTATTCATGGAGCACAATATAAGATGTTTACAGTTTTGTTAGGTCCCTTTTTAAAAACTAGATGACCTCGACAGGAGTAATGAAGCATATTGCTAAGAAATATGGGTGCTGGAGCCAGGCTATCTGGGCTCAAAATTCAGCTTTCTGCCCACGTGATTGGGCAGCTCATTTGAACTCCACGTCCTCTGTTTTCCTTAGCTGTGTGAAGGAGGTAATAGCAGCTCTTACCTCAGAGGGTTTTATGAGGGTCGAGTGAATTAAGGCGTGTTAGTCGCTTGCACGGTGCCTGGCTCGTGGCCAGCACTCAGTCAGCGCTAGGTGTTATATGGTGTTCTGCTGGTAGTGTCAGTGAGAAAAGTGGCCCAACATCTAAGAATGTTTTCTTGGCATTTTAAAGAAGTGGCAATACAGAGGCAGCTTTCCAGTCTCTCACACTGTCCTTTGTGCACAATGTGGGGCCACAGCCAAAGCCACGTGTTGTACAGCTCCAGGGGCCAGTTTGCGTGTCAGCCTGCACTGCCATCTGTGACTGTTCTATTCACACAGTATGTTTCACTTCTTTCCCATCGTGTCTTTACACCAACCCCTCTAGGATAACCGGGAGGAATTGAAGCCCAAAGGCAATCGGTCACACGTGCCCTTAGCTGTCGAGCCTAGGGGAACATTCGCTCGTTTCGTTCTAAGCAATGGTTATTAAGCACCTTTTGGGTGCCGGTGCCTGGGGATAGAGAGATGAAGGATGTCCCACCTCCTTCTGTCCCCAGGGTGTCCACTCTAGAGGATATTTTTGCCTTAACCGAGAGTGAGCTGGGCCATGTAGCCGCTCTCTCCTGCCCTGGGCACCCCCTTCCTGAGGGCTCACTGCGCTGGCTCCCCAGAGGCCCCTGCTGGGGGCTGAGGTGCTGCTCCCCAGGAGGTGCTCCCCACAGGCGCCTGCAGACCAGTGATTATGAAGCTCAGTGTCAACAGCTATGGTCACCTTGAAGCCAGCTCACCCCACCCATCTCCACCCCTGCCCTCCACCCATCGTCCCATACCTTTTCCGTGAAACCTCCACTGCCTCTGTGTTCCTCTGAAAGGCTGGATTTTACACTAGGCCTTAAGCCATAGATGACACTCGTGACTTGGAACCTGTGGGCCTCAGATTGTTTGTCACTGTTGTAGATGTTCTCCGAATTCCCTGCAAGCTGTAAAATTCTTTGATCCCGATATGATGATTTAGGACTGATGAAAGCATAGGCAGTGTCACTTTTAGTATTTATTATGCTATACTTATGTTCTCAGTTTTCTATATAATTTTCATTGAGTCAATTTTGTTGTTTTAAAGAAGCTATCTGCTTTAAGCTTTTAAAGAAGAAAATTTGTTTCAAGCATAAGACTTCATTTGGCTCCTTTGATTAATTTCTGCTCTTTCCCTCTGATCCACAGTTTGGGGATATGGATTCCTGTCAGTGACAATCATTAACCTGGCATCTCTTCTTGGCATGATTTTGACTCCACTGATAAAGAAATCTTATTTCCCTAAGATTTTGACCTATTTTGTGGGGCTGGCTATCGGAACTCTGTTTTCAAACGCAATTTTCCAACTTATTCCAGAGGTAAGGATGTTGGCTATTTGTTTCTGTGAACAGTTGTTTCTTTTAAATGGATTAGCACTTTGTACATTTTGAGCCTCCATAATTCTCACAGGATTTTATGATTTGTTTTATAGTGTTTTGGGTCAGAGAAAGCTGAATCACAGCAAATGAAAAAGCTTTACCCAAGCTGCAGGGGATGTCAGTGTCAGAGATGAAATCAATATTCTAGGAGGCCAGCCACCAAGACGTGCTCAGACAGCTCCAGGACGCCTGCGAAGGCCTGAACACTTTATTCTGTCTCACATTTGGCAAATTTAATTTTTCTATACACTTTTATTATTTCTATTTTTTCTAAAGAGCATGCAATGTCAAATTTACTGAAGATGTACCACAAAATTCCCTCATATTTACTACAGCAAAAGAAGACTAGACCATAAATTAGAGCCTAGTTGGCAAATCTTTTCATTTTTTTTTGACCATGGGGAAACAAAATCAGTTGAGGGCCAATAGATAAACAGCAGCTTACTTTTTCCTTTGATAAAATGTATTATTGAACATTGACTATAGTGAACTATTCAATTAATCAACAAATAATATATATGTTTTATTTCAAATCTATATTGTGGCCATAAAAAGAAGAGAGACACAGGAGGGAGAATAAGTGAGAGGAAAAGAGAAGGGAAAGAGAAAGAGACATTAATAGGAGGGAGCCACAGAGGGGGACTAGAGAAATGCACGTGCACACGGGCTGGCCCCCTGCAGGCACAGAGCAGGAGGGAGGCGCCCCGACAAGGAGGGAGGACCTGCCTCATCTCGGATGTTTAGGAAATTATAGCTGAAGCTTCTTTCAGTTTTCGCAGCTGTATGCGAAAATGGGGATATAACTTCTTAGAGTCTTAGATTTATTCTTATTACTGTTGCTGTATCTAGAAAGGACCTAGGAGGATATCTGCTTCAAACTCTTGATGGTAAAGATGAAAACAATTAAAATCCAAGAGGATTAAATCACTTGATTATAGCTATACAATCAGCTAGTAACAAAGCTAGGATGACAATACAGATTTTCTGATAAAAATATATTATATGTAATATTACACATGCAATACATTTAATATAATATAATATTATATATGTATCTATTCAGTCATCTGATTTGTGGGTCAAATTCAATTAAACAAACTAGTATTGTATGTGGACTGGAGATTCCATATTTATGATTTTGAGGTTTTCTATTTTATCGAAAATGTAGTAATACATAAAAATGTCTCTCAGGGAAATAAACTTTCAACAGCATTTATGGATATTATTTTGCCTTTCTGTGATAATTAGAGGATTATGGATGTGATCAGAGAATTATTAAACACTAAAGAATCATCTTTGTAATAATACCTCAAATTTACATAGATAGTTATCTCTTCTTTTTTGGCAAAATTCTTTTCTTTTTGCTCTTTCATAACCTTTGTGTTAGGTATATGGAGTCGGTATTTTTACACCGTTTTTGCACTGTATAAATAGGCACAGAGAAGTCACTCAAATGAAGATGTGGCTGTGAGGGCTTCTCAGAGACAGATGTCGAACAAAGTCCCAAGCACCCTCTGTTCTGGACTGCTGTTCAGAGGGGAGATGTGCACTGTGTGCGACGGGGTGAAGCTGTGACTTTTCACCTATTACTCTCTCCTCCTATTTGCTTGTCCATTTCTTGTCTGTTAGGACACCTTGACTGTCTATAATTTCAAACTCCAGCTCTTGCCCAATGTCCTTTAAACGATGAATTATTTCATTCTTATCATTGTGTGTGTGTGTGTGTGAGCCTGGTATCTTAAATCTTTCCTTCTTTATTCTTGGGCCCAGGCCTTGATTTATTTATCTCTTTAGGACTTATCAGGATCTTCTAGGTTCAAGAGCATCTCTCTTGGAAAAGCAGTAATCCAAGTGGCCTGCCATATTTGCCTTAAAAATTTCACTCTGGATATGGTGGGAAAATATATTACTTTTAGAGAAAGTGGATAATCAATGTCTCATTTATCTTCATTACCTAGATCTAATATTGTCTTATTAATATGGGAATCAGTGCTGCATCTTGACTGCCAAAAGTTTACTCTTTCAAGGCAAATATTACCGACGGTGTTATAGCTAGGAAACTATGAAATACCCAGGGGGCTTCATTTAATAGAATCTCCTCTGGTTGTAAAACTTCTATGCCATCTCTTTCAGTTTGGTTGCTCAAATTCAGAGTTTTTGTTTCGTTATTTTGGCAGGTAAGTTCCCAGTATTACTTGAATGTGAAGATGGACTTAGAACTTTGGTGAAAATTGTATACTGAGAAATTTTGATCTCATTTTCTAGAAATCAAGTTAAATTCTTTGGTTTTACCTGAATTGTCTTTTTTTCTCCCTCAGGCATTTGGGTTCAATCCCAAAATTGACAACTATGTGGAGAAAGCAGTTGCTGTGTTTGGTGGATTTTACTTACTTTTCTTCTTTGAAAGAATGCTTAAGATGTTGTTAAAGACATATGGGCAGGTAAATGGACTTTATTTAAAACGTTTGATATTTTACCCACTGAAGATACTTTACACAGGCAAATAAAGGCAGGAATTTTATTCTTAGAATTATGTAAGTTGTCCAGTTATTAGGCTTATGAATGTGAGAAGAAAGAAAAGAATCAATATATTGATAGGTATAAGAGAAACATTTGATTAATATTGTAGAATTTGGAGAAAGTACTAACAGTTTAACATTGAATAACAGATGTGCATAACTTGTATTCCATTCATATTCATCAAAACAAGAAGGTAGATGTACCCTAACATGAAAAAACAGAAACAAAAGGATCTAATAAATGAGGATACATTGATAGGGAGAGATATTTTATAAATCTAAAAGGGTTACGTTACATACAGAATAGACATAAAAATTTTTCCTTATAAATTAAAAGCACTAAGCTCCCTATTTTCTTGTCTGTGAGTCATATTTTTCCTTCTTACAACCTCTTCTTCCTTGTGCTATTTTTCCATGTAGAATGATCACACCCACTTTAGAAATGATGACTTTGGTCCTTCTCAAGAAAAAACTCATCAACCTAAAACGTTACCTGCCATCAACGGTGTGACTTGCTATGCAAATCCAGCTGTCACTGAGCCTAATGGACACATCCCTTTTGATAATGTCAGTGTGGTCTCTCTCCAGGTACGGTGATTCCCTTTTCTCTTTACTGGACAGCATGCTTCATGCTATGTGGACTGCTGTGAATGCAGCCAAGTCAGTATTTTGTACATTTAAACGTGTCAGACTTATTCCTGTGTATGTGGGATAAGTGGAATGTAAGTCTGCATTCTTTTTCCACTTTCCCTCCATATATTTACTCCAGACTAGTGAGTTAAGCAAGCAATCGTGGGTTACTGAATCTCAGGCTTCACTGTTCTCTAAGATTGTTTAACTATAAAGAATCACTTAGATTTGTACAATAATATGTAGCAAGATTAATTCAGAGCACTTCTCTTATTTTGCAATTCTTTGAAGATCCAAAAACCAAAGAATCCCTTTGAGTGATTTTGAAACTGCAAGAAGAAAGATTTGTGAGCTTTAAAATGGTGTTCATTAATTAATTGATTTAGAATTTTTATTCTCATCTTCTAAATAATATTAATAAGTATCATTTCTTGAGCAAGTATTATATGCCAGGTAATATGCTAGGCAGGCATTTAAGTACTTTATCTCATTTACTTTTTATAACAACTTTTCAAAGTATGGATTATTTTCTGCTTTCTATAGAACTGTTTTGGTTTCAAGTGATGGAAATCAAACACAAATTACGTGTGCAAAAAGGAGAGTTAATTGGAAAGATAGCAGGCTGTCTAATGACAAGCTACAGGGAGAGCAGAAACCTGGGAACCACCAGAACCACGAGGACTCCCTCTCCTTCTCTTCCCTGCACCCTAGAGTCATTCTTTTCTTTCACTGTGGTCCAGCTTGTGGATAAGTGAGAAGCAGAGCCACTAGCAACTCCTGAGATTTATGTTTTATAATTTCAGCTACTAGAAGGACATTGACCTGACCCTAGTCCTAAATCCAGAATTCCTGGCAAGTGTAGCTTTGGTCCAGCTTGAATTAGATGTCCACTTCTAGACTAATCTAAGTGCTTAGAGGGTTGGGTCCCTTGTATGGCCCCAAAGGAATATATGGATGCAGCAGAGGAGTGGTTATTAAAAAGGGATGCTGGAATGGTGGGGTCATTGGTGTCCACAATGTTTCTCATTTGACAGATTAAGAAAGTGGAACTTTAGGCGCTGGCCCCATGGCTGAGTGGTTGGGTTCACACCCTCCACTTTGGCCTGGGGTTCGCCCATTTGGATCCTGGGCACAGACCTAGACACTGCTCATGAGGCTATGCTGTGGTGGCGTCCCACATAGAAGAACTAGAATGACTTACAACTAGGATATATAACTATGTGCTTTGGGGAGAAAAAAAAAGAGGAGATTGGCAACAGATGATGGTTCAGGGCCAATCTTCCTCACCAAAAAAAAAAGCATAAAAAATAATGGAGGTTTAGATGTTAAATAGCCTTTCCAGGGTCACTCAGCTCGTAAATGACAGATCCACAAGCTACAAAGTTAAACATAATATAAAAGAGGACAATTAAAAGTAAAATCGAAAGGAAAGTCAGCTAAGGGAAAAAAAACGCTAAAAAAGATACCTGGAGGAGGTTGTTATGGAAAATGACCTGAGTTCCCTTCTGGAAAGCGAACATGATTCATTGCATCCTTCTCCCCCTGGTTCAGGAGAATCTTGAATGTGTTTGAGGAGGTAGTTTTATGTGAGTGCTAAGCTAAGAGAGGAAATTATTTCATGCGGTGTAATGAATGATGCTTTCAGCCAAGATTTTGCAAAGAATATGGAAATGTTCAAATAGATAATTTCTTGTAATAATTACAGCTAACATTTATTAAGTTCTCAAGGGCTCTGCCAGAACTTTAGATGAATGATCTTGGTTATAGCCTTATAATAGCTTAGGCGACAAGGACTGTTAGAATTAGGACACAGTGGCTTAGAGAGGTTAAATAACACACTGAGGGCCACAGCTCCTGGATGGTGAGGCTCGGGTCAGGACTGAAGCCTCTTGAGGCTGACCTGCGCCCTATATTCCTCTCTGGATTGCCTTCTTCATGCCACTGCTCTACTAGAATCAAGATGATGACATTAACTCTTAACTTAATAAATGTTAATTTTTTAGGGGGAAGAAGATAAGTTGGCCCAAGAGCATTGCTTTCTAAGGATAAATAAATTAAACTTCTCAAAAGTTTGATTTTAGTTGTAAAGTTTTAGGGCTCCTGGTTTATGGTTCAATATGGCCAGAAGACATGTTTGCAGTAAATATAAGCATTGTGACAAAGATGGGGTCCTAGACATGATCTTGTTTTACATAGTTTAGAAATATCAATCAGAGAGCCATTCTTACTCTGCTTTGGTGGTTGTGCTAGTGTACAGGCCTTCATTCATTTGTTCGGGAAACGTGTGCTGAGTACCTGCTCCTGTCCTGGGCACTGGGAATTCTTAGAAGCAAATGAATTCTTATGGAACTTACAGTTTATTCAGCAGAAATAGACAATATAGAAAAGAATAAAACAAGAAAATACCAGGTAGCGGTGAATACATTGATGAAAATAAAACATGGTGATGTGGGAGTGACATGTAGGGGCTTCTTTGATTGATGAAGAAAGGCCCCTTAAGAGGTCAGCGGAGAGCTGAATAATGAGAAAGTAGAGCCAGCCATACAAATATCAGGGAAAAGAATATTCTAAAAGCTTTGAGAATAATTGAACAGGTCGCGTGCAAGGGAACCGGAAGCTAAATGGCATCAGACTTCGCAACATCAGTGCTGGAGACCAGTGGCACACTTCCTTCAATATTCTGAATAGAAACGTCTGTGGAATTGTAAACCTTGGTAAACTACCAATCTCGTGAGTGGGTGGAATGAAGCTAGGATTTTGGAAGTATCCTTCTAGGAGTAAGAAGTCCAACTGAAGGCAGAGAATGTGGGTGTCAGTGTGACAGCCATGTGTCAGGCCTTGAGGTGAGCCATGTAAATATTCCCGACACTAATTTCTCATGGAGACTATTTTCTGGTCATTTTGTTTGAAGATATAGTCTCGAATGAAGAGGGATTTAATCAAATTGAGCAATATATTATTTTTTGTTTTCTCTTTATGTTACATTAAAAAAATTGAAAGAAATAGAATTTAAGAAATACCCTAAGTGTTTAGATTATGTTTTCAGAGACAGTAGGTATTATAATATAAGTGATAGTGATTTTAATAATAAAATTAAAGTATTTTCTATTATTTTATATGATAAAAATAATTTAATCTGGGTGACCCCATTACAATGATAGAGCATGAATGACATAAAATTCATGGTTCATTTCTGAGTCCAAGTATTGCCTTAAGAATGTTCTTGATGATTTCTGTTGTTACCACTTCAACACAGTGAAGTTTTTCCAAATTGAAAATAAGAAACTAAGAGTTACAATGAGTTAAGAAAAGTAGTCTAATTTAACATTGCTATCAATAGAACACAAGTTATGTGACAATCTAGATTTTAACAGCATGAGTCTTGATTTTTCTGGAATGTAGGAAGAACAAAAGAAATATTATAGAATAATTAAAATGTATGACTTATGAATGTCTTTATTAATATTCCTACGAACAATTCTGGCCCATCACAGAATACTCAGATCTGCAATAATATTTAAGTTTCATTGTCTTTGGTATTTTGTCTATATTCAGTCATATAAAAACCATAGCTTTACACATATTTTTAAAAATTTTGTAGCCATGGAAGCATATTTATCACAGTAGGAGGATATGAAAGTTATTTTATTTAACAATTTGTTGGCTTGATTGTAACTTTTAAATATTTAGACAAATGATATGAGATTTCCTTTGTACCCTTGCTCCAGACCCAATAAATGTTAGGCACCGCAGTCCGTGTGGCGAGTGTGTGCATGTGTGTGTGCACGCAGGAGCGGGCACATCTTTGGAGAAAGATAGGGGTAATAGGGAGATGATAAGAAGGCAGTTATGAGGGAAGAAGGGGAGCACAGAATTCCATTTCTCCAGTTATTCAGTCATTGCCACTCGGTGAGGTTTCACATCTCACCTGTGACGCTTACTGTGTTCTTTTCTCTCTCTGTGTAGACACAAGGAGAAGCCACTTCAGTACCTATGCAGCAGGTGGGTCTTTTTCCCCTGAGTCTACAGCTTTGGAAGGACTGTGTTTATTAGGTGTTGATTCCTTAGGGATGTCAGGTACTTGGGCAGTGTTAGCTCCTCAAGGCGACTCGAGTGACCTTGGAGCCAGCCCTCATGTTGTCTGTGATCAGGCTCTAAATGAATCATCTTGTGCTTTCATTCAAAATAGATGCTACTAAATAGAAAGTGATATGATCCACCTATTTTTCTAAAAGAGGAAAAATTAATATGAGCTATTTTTAGAAGTTGCCTAAGGTGAATTCTTTGTTTAAAATGAGGTGCAGTGAAGTGGAATTTAGCTGTTAAGTGTATGGATGTTAGGGAGACTTTTCTACAACTGGAAAGAGAACATTTGTGAGGTGCTTGGGTTTCCATGTCCAACAGATTTTAAATACACTTAATTCATGGATCAAGTATTTATTGAGTACCTAATATTTGCTTGGCATTCTTCTAAGTACTGGAAATATGTCAATGGGACAGAACAGACAGACTTTATGCCCTTCTCTAACATAACTGAAATATTATATAATACTATACAGTAATGTTTTACAGAAAAGTGGAAAGTGTTCTTTTTTTTTAAGTATGAGTTAGAAAAAACTTATTGGAAGCTCTGTGTGTGTGTGTGGGGCTTATCTACTGGTCTCTTCTCTCAGGTCGTTGGTTTTCTCCACTCTTGCCTAGGGGTGGGAAGTAGGGTGGAAGGAAAAGACTGGGGCACTGTGAATATTTGGCTTAATACCCTTGTCCTGGGCACTGTATTCACTCCAGTCTTCAGTCTGCTTTGTATCCTTGAATTGGGGTCTTTCTGGTTCAGTTTCCCCAAAGGGTAGGTCTCTGGTCATCATTCGGGGTGGTTGCCTTGCTGTGTTGTCTTGGGAGCCAGGATCTGGGGTTCTAATTGCTCCCTAAATAAACTTACAACTAATTCTCTTCTTTTCAGTTCCACTCTTTACCCACTACCTTTAGAGGTACTTAGCGCCTCCAATTCCTAAACTTTTCTGAGATTCTGGGCCCTGCATCACTTTGCTTCTTGTTCACTTTTTTCCTCTGTGAAATCAGTTAGAACTCATCCTCTTCTTTTCATCTTCCAAGATAATTATCTCAATGCTGTCATATCATCTTCTATTCTTTCTGTCAGGTGGCTTTATGGCCTTTTTTATTCTTTTATTTTAGGGAGTTTCAGGAGGAACTAGAGATAAATATGTATGTCCAGTCTGGCGTATTTCACCAAAGACCTATTTACTATTTAAAATCGTATAGTTTTTGAACATCACAAGATTTAAAACCAGAAATAAATTACTTTCCTGTATGTGGTTATAATAACAATCAGTTAAAATTGAAAGCTATGTAAGTAATAAAATTATATAAGAAGTGCTTTTCATTGATCTTGATTGATTGTTGCTTACAGAAAAGCTGGTTTAATTCAAGGCAGACAATGCCCCTCCGCAGTCATGAGGAGGAATTCTGGGTGGTCTGCTGCTGGTGGAAAATGCTGTCTCCCTGGACCCATCTCTGTGCCTCCTCACCCCTACAGGCCATTTTATCTGGCTCTACTCTATGTTGCCAAAGTCATGAAAATTGGTACCTGAATCCACTCTGAATGAGCCCACACTACACTTTTTACTCATCTCTAGTGAACATTGTTTCGTATTTTCAAGAATAATTGTTCTAAAAATTTTTCATCACTCCACAAAATTCTCACTCCTGCCTTTTCTTCCTCAACTGAGAAGACTGAGATCGTTATTTGGACTCTTTGTGAACTTTGCTGTCTCACCTCATCTGTCACCTCTTGAAAACTGCTCTGTGTCTTCATCTGCCCTCCACCTTCCCTTTTGTGTGACAACTTGTACCCTTTCTCTTTTTTAGGCCAATTCCTCCAAATGTGCTTATCTTTCCCGTAGTCTCTTTCTGCTTTCATTTATTTTTCCTGAATCTCTCCTTCTCTCCATGTCTACAGACATGCTCAAGTCTTTTCTACCCTCTTCTTTTTTCCTGACTCTGCACTCCCCAAGATTTCTCAAACCTTTTCCTTCCCTACACTGTCCATCTTCTTGAAAGACTAGCTAATACTGAGATAAGACTATGTGTCAGATGTTGTCTTAAGGGCTTTACAGATATTAACTCATTTACTCCTCAAAGTAACAACCCTATGAGGTAAGTACAATTATTATCTCCGTCTTAACAATGTGGAAACTGATGTACAGAGAAGTTAAGTAACTTAGCCAAGATTCACAGGAACCAAGTTACGATTTAAACCCAGACCTCCTGCTTCCTAGACCCATGTGGTTAACTGTCACCCTGTGACACCCAGCCTATTATTCCCATTTGCCGACCAGCCTCCATGCTCTCCCTTCTCCTTTTCATCATCTCCTCAAATATAAAATCGTGTGTAGTTAAAAAAAAAATCACTTCCTCCTCTCTGACGTTCTCTCTGGCATGGTACAAGTGATTTTTCTAGGCAGGATTCTATGTTCCTGACACTCATTCTCCCTCTGTCTGAGGCATTCCTGTAGCTTAGCAACATTTGAGAACCTATTACTGGCCGAATGCTAGGAACGTAAAGGTGGATTTTCACTGGAGCATCCTCGCTGCCTCTTGGAATTACTCAGTAGGTGGTTTCTGTGACGTGGTGCCATCCTTCTTCCTCTGCCATTTTAGCTGCTGCTTTCCTGCTGCTTTCTCTGGATCTCCTTTTCCTTGCAGGCCAGCTGGGTGTGGAGGAGGCAGCAATGGCTTGGAGTTACATGGGCCAGTGTCACGTCTTAGCAGTAAGATGTGTTAGTTGTGTGATTTGGGGAAAATTATTTAACATCTCTGAGCCTTTCTTTGCTTATCTTGTAAAATGAGGAGCAAAAACCCTTACAGTAATGAATTTTTGTGAAAATTAAATAATTTATTATGGGTCAACTATGTAACGATGTGTCTGACATTATATGCATGTGATAATTATATATTTCCCTCCCTTTTCCATTCACCAATTTTTTTTCTTCTGTTTTCTTAGTTTTCAATCATAGTGATCCCATCAAATCCTGTCACTTCAACTTTCCTTCCTCTGAGATTAGCTTCTAAATCTGTCTGCTTAATTATTTACAGATCATCATTTAGAAGAGGGCTCTTCTCCTAGGCCATAAAGGCTTTTGAATCTGTTTGTGTTTTCCACTGAGATAAAGTAACAAAATGAGGGGATAAAACGTAGAATTCCATGCTTTCTCATCTCTGCTGTTTATCTTTTTTACAAGTTGAGTGCTTTTCCTAGAAACTAAAGTTTGATTTTTAAAACTTGAAGCTACTTGCTAGTAAAGACAGCCTTCTGAATGTAAATGCTCACAAGCCCGCCATTGACCTTCTGTCACGTTGCCTAAGAGAACTTGAAACATTTGTTCTTGCTCAGTGGAATAAAACTTTAAAGCCCAGTTCAGCTTGCCATTTGAATGATGATATTTTCACAGATTCTCTCTCAGAGTTGTTCAGCTATGTACTCATAAGTCCAGTTTATCTGTCACACTCTGACACATTCCATTTATTTGAAAGGACATTAAAATAATGACACCTTAATAATGTATGAAAGATATTTGTCATATTACTGAAATAATTGGGGTGCATAAAATCTCTTAAAATTGAATTAAGCATTGTAGTTAGTGCTGTTAATTTTTTTATCTGGATACAGAAATTTTATATAGATTAATTATAAAGATGAAAAATTTCATGGTACCTAATGTAAAAATCGTAATTTGAACGATGAGCTACAGCACCAGTGAATAAATTCACACTATTGGACATAGTACATGCAGTCTAAATGAAATCAGAACTAAAATGGGGAGGCTTGCAATACTGGCCAGAACGTCTTGCCAGAAAGGGAAATCCTCCATTAAGAACTACTTTTGCTTTTCCAGAAAAACCATGTCCTGGGTATGTAAATTTGGCAAAAGCATTTTAGGTGATACCCTCTGTGAGGAGGGACTTAAGGTTATCTGTTGTGACTCCTTAAATTAGCCAGGCGTTTGGCCAGCTGGGACATCCCTGATCTCACCCAGGGAGGCTGGTAGCATCACCATGACACAGAAAACTCATGAAGAAAGACGTCAGTGCTACCAACTCCCAGGCCAGCTGGGAGAATCAAATAGTATAAGTGTATGAAAGTGCTTTGGAAGATGCCCAAGTCTGTACTATTTAATCTCTGGGTGACAGAAAAGAGTATGGTGTGAACAGAAATGAGGCAGTCAGGAGAGCCCTGGAAAAGGGGCGAGTGGGCAGGGAGGGGGAAAGATGATTAAATTCTCTCTAAATAAACGTTTTCACTGAGACCAAACATACATACTGGGTGCTGGCCTGGTGGCACAGCGGTTAAGTTTGCACGTTCTGCTTCTTGGTGGCCCGGGGTTCGCCAGTTCGGACCCCCCCATGTGGAGATGGCACCGCTTTACAAGCCATGCTGTGGCAGGTGTCCCACATATAGAGTAGAGGAAGATGGGCACGGATGTGAGCTCAGGGCCAGGCTTCCTCAGCAAAAAGAGGAGGATTGGCGGCTGCTGCTAGCTCAGGGCTAATCTTCCTCAAAAAAAAAACAAAAAAAACAAACATGCATACCAGAAACTGAGTAGCTCTACGAATTGTTACAAAGTAAAAGTCCATGGAACCACCAGCCACCTGCACTGGGAAGCAGAACATCACCGGCTTTCAGAAGCCTCCGCTGTGCCCTCCCCAGTGATCACACCCTTTCCTCCCAGAGGAAACTGCTACTGTGAGTGCTAACGTTATACAACAAACAGTTTTTCACAGAGTCTGTGCTCTTCCGTGTCTGCCTTCTTTTGCTCTACATCACGTTTGTGAAATTCCTTTATATTGTTGCTTGTAGTGGTAGTTCATGCGTTTTCACTGCTTTACGGTATTTCATTATATGCATATATCTCATCAGTGTCATTATCATGAATTTAACCTTCCCGTATCTATTTGTTTTAATATTTTTATTATATATTTATATTTCCATAAACAATATATTGTATTATTTTACCTTTTTGGAACCGAGTAAAAAGGTATTATGTTCAACATTTTATTGTGCAACTTGGTTTTTCTTTTTCCCTCACATCTTAGTACTTGTATTCTACTTCATTCATTTTAACCGCGGAATCTTACTACTACTTGTTTATCCATTTCCTCTGAAAATGGTAATCGTTTTCTTTCCAGCTTTTTGCTATAACAATCATTCTGCAGCACACGTTCTTATACATGCCTCGCTGTTCCTGTGTGTGAGCATTTGTCTAGGGCTGAGGTGGGCACTATGGCGTTTCAGGCAGAATGGTTCTGTGTGTGCAGGTGTCCTGTGCATTGGAGGAGAGTAAGCATTTCTGGTTCTACAGTACTGTTTGTCAGTAGTAGCACGCCAGTCATTAATGACAACCAAAAAATAGCCGCCATTGTCCTCACATTTCTAAATGCCCTTGGGTGGCATTTAGGTCATTTCAGACTCGTGGTGTAGAATCATGGTCTAGAAATTTTCTCAGCTGGAGTTTTATGAGAGGAGTAAGCCCCACTGAAAACAATTTAAGTGACTGTTTTCTCTCATCTCTTAAGGATGATACATAGTTAATACCATTCTATGTGCATGGGAAAAAATTTAATTTATTATGTGTAATGGATACCTTAAGGCATTAAGACTTGTCTCACAGAATCTCACAGAAGAAATGGGTCATAGGGAGTTTGCACGTATATAGTTTTACTGAATAACAACAAATTGCTCTCCAAACTGCTACACTTGTTTACACTCTGCTCAGCAGCAGAAGAGAAGTCACATTGTCTCCACATCTTAACCAGTACTTGAAAATTTCAGACTATTAAAAAAATTTACTACTAAGTTAGTGAGTTTGAAATGGTATTTTTTGGTGATTTGTCTTTGTGTATTTCTGATTCCTAGTAAAGTTAAGCATCTCTTTATATGCTTACTGGTCATACATTTACTTTTGTGTTTCCTATTCATCTGTTTCACACATTTTTAGTTGGATGTTGTCTTTTTTCCTATTGATTTGTATTAGAGAAAAAATGATTTTGACACTATTTAAAATGGTAAGGAAGACTTCATTGAACACTGTGACAATAGGGGCCAGCTCTGCTACAGTAAAGGAGGGAGATTGGGCTCAACTCTGAATACAGTAAAGACAGCGGAGGCTTGATTGCTAAGGAGCAGAATGCAGGAGTCAGGGGATAGGAAATTACCAAGAGGAGACATCAGGGCAGGGGAGATTCTTGCTAAACCAGTTTAACAGGTTTCTTGCTGAAGGCAGGCCCGGGTGATCAAATATCAAGCAGGAGGGGATCCTTGTTAAACTGACTTAGGATTCTTGCTCCCACTGAACTCTGAAAGGTGGACACAGAAGCGCAAGACTGAGGCCTGGTTGAGAAGAGGGCTCAGAGCAGCTTGACTGGAGTTTGTCAAGGAGAGAACGTTGATCACTGGTAGGAGTTTCACGTATATTCTGGATGCTAATCTTCATTAATTAAGTGTGTTGTCAAAGTCCGTGACCTCTCTTTTCATTTTGTTTATATTTTATTGTAAAAAAGTTTTAATTTCAATGTAGTGAATATATCAATACTTTTCTTCATGCTTTCTACTCTCTAAGTCTGCTTTAAGAAATCTTCCCTTTGCCAAAGTAAAGAAGATATTCTTCTATATTTTCTTCTAAAAGTTTTAAGTTTAATTTCCCATGTGGAATTTATTTTGTGTATAAGAAAAAGATCTAGTTTTTCTTTTTCTTTGTAGAACAGCAGTTGTCCTGGCTTGTTTTTTTGGATAGATTGTTTTGTCTCTGCCATATGTGAAGTTTCTATATATCAATATGTTTGTATCAGGGTTTTCTATTCTCTTTTATCTGTTTAAAAAAATTCCTGCCCTAATACCACACTACCTTAGTTATTATAGGTTTTAGTAAACATTGAATGTCCTAAGACAAGGCTCCTCACCTTATTTTTTCATGGAAAATTATCTTTATTCTTCCATGTTAATATCATTTTGGGAATTTTTATTGACATTGCATTGAACTTAGAGATCAATCGAGGGACAGCTAACATCTTTATGATATTTCAGATTTTCTTTGTAATTTTCTATGTAAATGTCTTAAAAATATTCTGTTAGATTTATTCCTAATTACTTTGTAGCTTTTTAGGTATTATAAATGTTATGATTTTTCTTGCTATATTTTCTAATTGGTTATTACCAATATGTAGGAATACATTGAATTCAGTATATTGATTTTGTATGCTGCACTTTCCTTTTATTTCTTGCATTTTATTTGTTTACTCTTTTGGATTTTTTAAGTAGACATCAAAGAGCAAATAAGCACATTTGTTCTCCTTTTCTAATGGTTATAACTCTTATTTTTCTTGTCTCATTGCGTTGGCAAGGACTCGTGGATAAAGCTGAGTAAAAGTAGTGATGCTTGTGTTCTGTCTTGTTTCTGACTTGGATGGGAATGCTTATAAGTTCAACAGGTTTCTTGCTTTAGTTTCCTTTTTAAAAAAATAGATACCCTTAATTAGATTAAGAAAGTTCCTTCATATTCAGAATTTCCTAAGTGTTTTTCTCAGTGTTGAATTTTATTGGAATTCTTTTTCCTTTTCTACAATATAACCAAGAATAGATAATCTATACTTAATTAATTTTTCTACTTTTATAATTAAGCAGGCTTAAAGCAGAGTGAGAGACTAAAGGAATAATTAAGTATATTTTCTCACAAAAGTTGTGTCATTTCTGTACTGTGGCATTATTCATTAGGTATTGATTAGTAACTTGAAAATTAGAGCAACTTTGCTTTGTCAAAAGAACTTGAGTCAAATCGGAGTTTAAATTCTGACTCTGACAACTAATTAGGTTACTAAACCTCATTTTCTCCATCTGTAAATTGGCAAAAATCTCTACCAGTCAAGATTGTTACAAAGATTAAATGAAATGTTTTAAAAGTAATGAATAACAGTAATATACTAACTCTTTTTACTAGCACGACCAAACAAGCGAACATTACCATATCCCTGGGAAGGCCTGGGGATTAAGTGAGAGCAGCAGTGGCCAACGCTGTGTGTGGCCTCAAAGTCACAGCGACCTCTGTTTCAGTGCAGAATATTGGACTGCTCTGGAAAAAGAAGGAGACTTGGTGCAAAGTTGTGGGTCGTATGTCAGGTTTACAAGCACATGGCAACTGGAGGAAGAAAGCATTTTGTGTGGTGGATTTTCTGTGAAGATGTGGTGGGGTACATTTTGAAGATTCAAAAATAGATTGATGACTTCAGTGCAGGAGCAATTTATAGCCAAGAGTTATATCAATGAAAGTTTCTAGAATAGATGAGAACAGGGCTTTCAGAGCGGTTTGCAGAGAACAAAACCAAATAGCAGTTTGGATAAAGGATCTGAAGGTAGTCGGCCTGAATTGTGAGGTTGACTTGCCTTACCTTCAGAGCACATTTCGTGGTGTCAAGGTTCATCAGAAGAGACTTTGTTGGACAGAGTTCGGTGCATTGGGCAGTGCTAGCTTCAGGGACATTAGGAAGGAGGAGTAGGAGAAAGGGGCCAGGGGCTGGAGTGGTGGAATCTTTCCATTTATGAACAGAAGAAATCTCATGGGCCCCCAGGATGTAGTGGACTCTCCTTGGTCATGTGTCTCTGTTTGCTTTGCCCCAGCACAGAATAATGAATGAGAATAATCTATCAGCTTCCATAATAATGAGTTTATCTGAAGATGGAGAACTGATGTGTTGGGGGAGAGAAAAATTTGGAAGAATTTTCAAGGAAGAAGAGATTTAGGATGTGCCTTGACGGCTGAAACTATGGCCAGGGAAAGAGGTCTGAAGGGTATTTAGAAGTGGTGCCATGGTTGTGCTAATAACTCATTCCTTGTTTTTTTCAAAAAGGTTTTGGTAAAGAATACATAAATTTTCAATGCTTTTAAAGTCAGATATAGCTGCTTTTGGAGGCATTGCTATGCTGCATTGGGCTGTAAGGCCAGATTTAATAAATAGATACAGAAAAAGACTGGAAAAATGAATTATTTCAAGGAGTTTCTCATTAAAGGCAAGGGCATTTCAATGTAGTATCAGGATTTGGGATTCTGGTAATCCAAGGGAGATTTCAGATGGAGGAAAGGCTGAGTGGACAGAGGGGTTGAAGACGCAGAAGAGAAGGGAAGTCGTGATGAGACATCGAATGGAGCAAATTTCTAGAGAAGAAACAAAAAGGCAGTTCGAACACAGGTGGAGCTGTTGATCTTGAAAAGGAGTAGGGCTCTTATTCTCAGATGGGGTGGAAGGTGGAGAAAGTGTTTGTGGAAACAGGGGAGGGAGTGCGTGTCAGATGGTCTCCGTCGCAGGCAGGTGGGAAGTAGCAAGTGGAGTGTGGAGTTGGGGAAAAGTGGAAAAGGCTTGGAACCAGCTCTCTGTTAATGTGCTTAAGAGGGGATTAGAGATGACAGCAGACTGCTGGGCAGACAGGCAGGAGTCTCAGCTCTGAGTCTGTGTCCTCACTTTCAGGAGTGGAGATGTTGACCTCTGCAGCCCAGACCCACAAACTCGAACAGCACTGCTCTGTGCAGACGCGAGGCACGGAGTGGGATGGTCCATCTGGGTAGAGTCCCACACTATTGCAGACAGGGAGAATGGCATGCCTGCAACCTTTGAAGGGTTCTGGGCGCCAGGAGGCCACATGTGAAAGCAGCCTGCTCCTGTGTGTGAAGTTCCAGAAACTTTTTGCACTCCACCTCCTGGAAAGCTGTCCCTGCACAGCTTTTCTTTTCTTTGGTCTCTGAACCACAGTAAGTGTCAGAGCAACTCATTACCAAGCATGCCAGATTTCTATTACCTGTCACTCCTAAATTATTAATAGCAAGGATAGAGATGGTGGTAGCTGGTGGTGTGATGGTGGTGGTACCTCTCATGTGCAGGGAATATACTCAATATTTTACAAATATTTTTATTCATGTACAATCATGATTGGTAGGTATGATTTTCTCCATTCACAGATGAGGAAATTGATTTCACAGCCACCAGGGTTTATTTGAACTTAATCTATCCCACTGAAAGTTCTTTTAACAAAGCTAAGTTGCTTCCTGATTTGCATGCTTCTCATCAGTTGAAATGACTACTTATAATGAAATTCAAATATAAATGCATTTTTGTGAGAAAAATACATATCCACTTGACAAGCGTCTACCATGTGCTTGGATTTCCCTAAAGGAGCTTATGGACATGTCAAAAGTAGCTAGAGTAGAGTAGAGGGGGAGCACAGGTTGCTGTACTGAGAAGGATGTGGCACACGTTGGGGCAGGAAGTGATGCAAGTGAGGCATCTTGGATGCTTTCCCAGGAAGGTGGAGGTTGCTAGGTAAATAAGATTGGGGTGAAACGGTAATGTAGGTTCAGAGGATACCTCCAATTATTATTTTTAAACATTTGGCCATTTCTAAATTTTGAAAATTTTAGGGAAGTGTCCTAAACTGTAGGGCAATAGTTCTTTTTTTTCTTTTTTGGTGAGGAAAATTCACCCTGAGCTAACATTTGTGCCAGTCTTCCTCTATTTTGGATGTGGCATGCCTCCACAGCAGAGCTGATGAGTGGAGTAGTTCTCCACCAGGGATCCGAACCTGCTAACGGGGGTTGCTAAAGTGGAGTGCGCAAATTTAACCACTGGGCCGTGGGGCTGGTGTAGGGCAAGAGTTCTTAATCATTCCCCTTAGGAAGCTGTTTGATGAGGCACGTTACATTTTGCGACAGGAGAATATACAGACCCACTAACTTTGACATGCAGTTTAAAGGGGGTCATGAATCCACTGAAGCGCCTCTCCAGGCTCCCAGCCAGTCCTCGCTGATTCAGAGGGAGGCTTGAAAAAAGAAAAGAAATGCAGAGGTGTGAGTAGACTGCACTTCTGTAGCTGCCTTACAGCTATTTATGTTCCATTCCGACAACAGCGTCATGAAATAGTTATTAAATCTACTCACAGATGAGTAAATTAGGACTCGGTTAAGTGTCTCACTCAAGTTCACACAGACAATAAATGGCAAACCTGCGATGGGATGCCCTCCTGGGGTCTTGATTCCCAAGCCCAGGTTCCTTCCTTAGACACTAACTTCCTAATGGGAACATTGCTCGAATGAATTCTGATTTATAACAATTAACTTACACGTGAACTTTTGGAAGGCAACTTGTAGTGAGCTGAGGATTGCCTGAATAGTGAAACCTTGTTACTGTTGCCTCTACTAGTCTGTCATAGCTGATCGATTATGATTTATGTGTGTTTTGCTTATAGGTTAACCTGTAGAGTATCTTGACAGCATCTGTAAAACCTGCTTTTGAAACAATTTGCAGGCAGGATGCACCCAAGGTTTTTAAGTTATGTACAATGTAATTGATATGCTACCGTAATCTTACCAATACACAGTGGCAGATTTCCCTAGGGGCCTCTACCACACCCCGTGTTGCTCTGGGAGCTAAAAGTACATTTATCTGAACATGTTCTGTACTAAATTGGTTTCACTAATCAAGCAGGACTTAGCCCTATTTAGAAGAATTAGTGAGGTTTTACTCAATTAGGCTTGATGTCAAGTTAATTTCCCCCCATTAGTGTAATGAAGAATTGCTGTGTTGCTGTCATATCTGCTGATTGATAAAAAAATTGAGAATGAATGCCAACACATTTTTCTTTTGATAGATGAGGAAAAAATGTAAGAGGTACAAATAAATTATTCTGAGCATCAGAAAGAGTTGCTTAATTCTATTGTGTAGAGAGCCCAGTTGCAAACTAGCATAAGCAATGGAAAGATTTAAATACATATTTTCTTGCTGGTGTGTCTTTAACATTGGCTTTTTAAAGTTTTTTTTTTAAGGTTACATTATAAAGTATGTTCATGTCATAAATATCGGACTTGCCAAAATAGGCTTCTTTTCTTTTCTTTGACTTCTGCTATTTGCTCATTTGAAAATATTTATGTGGTGCTGTGTTCTTTACATGCTACATGTTGCAGTTTGGAAATACTGACTGGATCAAGACCTGGTGAGTAATTTACTCAGTGGATGGCATGATGGAAAATTTGCCAAAGCATGAAGTGTTTTATTTTAATAAATGAAATTCATGTCCCAGGGAGAAGCACTTGGGGAGGTGGAATTTATCCTATATTCTATTAGTTCATGTTATATTTATTGTATTTATTTCAAGATAAAAATCCTAAATTAGAAAGATCACAAGGCTAAAGCTTCTTGCAAATGAAGGGTGGTCTTGCCAAAATGCTTTCTGAGTTGACGCTGCTGCGCTGTGAACAGCGTATCAGCAGCTTGTCGCGCAGGCGCGCACACATGCTCACCGAGAGCTGTTCATGTGTCTCCATATCCATATCTATTCAGTTCACGCCTGAGGCAAATGTCCAGATCATAAATATCACTTTTGTAACTATCAATACTTCACTGATAATCTTAGTGAATAAAAAAATAATTGAAGGTGTTTGAAGACCAAATTAAGTGCTCACTCTTAATAAATGTGCCATCAGCTTAGAGTCAGATTGTTGGCTGGGTGGTGAAATTTGATTTTCCTGTGTGCCTGCTTTTTAGATGGGGACTCAGTCCCTTTCTGAGGGTCTCAATCCAATGAAGTCAGTGACTCCTCGCTTATTTTAATGAAGCGGTGTCTTTCTCCTGTCTTTAGCTTTGCTCGCCATGTTAATCAGTGGTCTCATTTATTCAGATATATTGTAAATTTTGAGTTCTCCTCAGAAAGAAGAGAGCCCAGTGTGTGAGGCCAATTATTTTTTAATTGTTTGGGACGTTATTGCTCTTTATTTCTATTATCAGGTATCAGAGCATTAAAAGTGGAAAAAGGACAAACTTTATTTTATTGAATCTTCTTTTATTAGGAATATCAAACTGCTTAATGAGCACGAAAAAATTCAATAGCTCAGACAGCACCGAGAAAAATCCATGCATGCTCTGGTCCGATGCTTTTATTACTAGGATATAAAACACATATTGGAAAAACTGAAAGGAGGGGTCATCAGTAACAGTTGTCTAGGCTGCAAAGCAAACACCCAAATCTAGAGATTGTTTTGCATTTGGAAAGTAAAATCACAAAAACATCCTTTGCTGGGAAGACATCACTTTTGCAGAAACAGTCTACATTCTTTCTGGATTCTTTGTGGTTTTTGTGACTTTAACCAAAATTTCAGTCATGCAACTTACATATTAAATCAGTGATGGCAAGCTTCAGCTGGGCTGCCTTCTGTGGCGACATTTCCTGTTCTGAATGACATCCTTCTCTAGAGGTCAAACCAGTGAAGCTCTACTCAAGGGCAGGAGGATGATATTCAGTTATTCCTTCTGTCATTTATTCACTTGCCCTGTGTCCTGGGATCACCTGCCCAGTGCCAGACTCTGTTCTGTCCCGTGGAGATATCATGGCAAATTAGACAGAAAATGTCCCTGCTCTCTGGTGCCCTTTCTGTCCCAGTGGGACACACCATCACAGGGTGACAGATGCTGTGCAGGGGATTAAAATGTGCTGATGTGGTATCTGGGGGGGCTGCTTTAGTGTGGGCGATCAGGGACACATTTAAGCTAGAATCTGAACTCTGAGAAGCAGCCATCCATGCAAAGATCAGGCAGAAGGTGGCCACGGCTGAGGAAACAGCCAGTGCAGTCTCTAGGGTGGGAAAGAGCTTGGCGGGTTTTAGGAAAAGAAAGGTGAGAGTAGCTAGACCACAATGGATGTGGTATAAAATGACATTGGAGAAAATTCTAGATAGAACTCTTTCTTCAAAGAAGTGTTACTGTGTTCCAACATTAAATAGTATCCATAATTTCAAATAAGCTTCTGGTTCTACAATTACATTTTATTAAACATAACAAACTCAGGAAGGGACAGTCAAGAAAACAACTGTTTTTCCATCCCAGCTGTGGTCTGTAAACAGCAGATCGTATGGAGCAGATTTGAAAGCCCGAGGATGATGTTTTCTCCCCTCGATGATTGGAGGTGATATTTCAGGTGTGTTTGAAGTGTTGGCAAACCTCAGAACATCAGTTTAGTGTTCTAGTCAAAACCAGAGGCGCTTGAATCGCTCCGCCTTCCAGAATGGAGGGTTGCTGGCAACAGCAATAAAATAATCCATTATTACAGCAATAAAGTGCTGAACTCAGAATTTCTCACCGTGCAAACTCAGTTCTTTGGAGCAGTCTCTCTGCCTTTTCTGGCATGGGCTTAGGAGTCGTGTCGTCTGGGTTCAAGTTCTAGCTGCGTGGTTTTGGTCAAGACCCTCCCTCCAGTATCTTCATTGCTTCATTTGTGATTAGGATGTTACAAATACTCATCTCATGGCATTTAGGAGAGTCCCTTGCAAACAGTAGGCGCTCAACAGTGTTCGTTGCCTTTGTTGCTACTATTCTTATTTTTATACCTCCTTCCTCCAACAATCTTCTGGAAAATGTGTAAGACTCATAAAGTTATATGCAAGGTGGCAGCTGGTGGAAGTCTTCTGCCCCTTTGTGGTCACTAGGATGGAGGGGAAGCGCTGAGCTCTGTGGGCTGGAATGCAGTTTCGGATTCCACATCTCCATTCAGTTCAGCAAAACACGATGCCTCTCCCCATTGTTTCTTTAAAGGAAACATGTATTGAGCACCTGCTAACATTAAACTGTGTCCTCTGGGAGCTCTTGATCTGGCTCCACGAATTTCAGTCAGAGAGAACTGGCAAGGAAATACAGAACAACAAAAACACTTCTGTACTTTCGGAGCGTTTTATGTAGATGAGCCGATTTGGAATAGATTAATGAACATTTGTCCATGCACACCCTTCCCACATTGTGTGTAAATGCCCCTATGTTTGCCCTTTGGAAAGCGTGGAAAGATGCTTCATGTGACAACGATTTGTGAACCTGCAGGCTTTGAGTAGCCTGCAATGCTGGATACTGGGCGAACAGGAGTGAACAGGGAAGAAAATAAAATCCCATATCTCCTAAGATCACAGGCATAGCTTACTTGGCTTAGGGGTTCAAATTCCAGCTCTGCTCCTTTCTAGAGGTATGACTTTGGGTAAGTTACTTAATCTCTTTAGACCTCAGTTTCATCATCTGTAAAGTGGGGACGATAACCATGTAGGGTTGTGTGAAGGGTCAATGACTTGTAAACTACTAGTATTGTCATAATTCCTGTTCTGTGCTCGTTGAGTATATCCTGTATCTTTCATGCTCAATTCCCCACTATCAAACTTCTTTTCTTAAACTGTCAGCAAATCTCAGAATGTCATAGTAACATCTTTAAGGGGGAATGGAGGTCCTGGTGCCCTTACCCCTGTGTGGTTCCTGCTCCTCCCTCTCTACGTACAGAGTGGAGATCGTCTCTACTTTTCGGAACTGTGGAAACAGAGCAGGGTGCTGGTAGTCCTTCAGAGACAGCATTTCATATCTGACCCTCTGTTGCTCGCTTCTTTCTCTGCTGGCAGATGGCCTGATTCTTAACACCCTGCTGTGATCTTAATTGCCCGCTCTGTGTCTGTGACTGCAGCTGGCCCTTCTCTTGTCCCTCTTGTCGTCTATCCTTCCTTGCCTTTTACTACTTTTCCCAAGCTTCTTGCCCTAAGAGACTTGTGTTTCTAGATCTTCTCTGCCAGTCAGAGAGCACCCCCTCATCTTTTGCAGGACTGGTTAATCAATCATTTGTAGCACATTCTTCGGTGGGATCTTCTCTAGTTGAGCTCCTTTGACACAGTTCGTGTCAAATGGTAATTACACAGCAGGCAGCCAGCGCCTGGGGTTGGTTCCTCTGCCACACCCCCTCCCCCTCTGTCTTCCCATCTGCATTGTCCAGGAAGCCTTAATGCTGAGTAGTGCAGATTCCTGTATTTTGGGAACACTGCTTTTCAGGAGGATAGCAACAAAATTCTCCAACTTACATTAAAACTTAACTAATTTCCTGGTGCCTTCTGACTCCCTTTAAGACTTCTCAGTAACGATGAGAGTTGTGTGGACTGGGGAATATTTCGTACAAACTTTTTGTAAGAAATGATACCTCATTTCCTGGATGTACCAGAGCATTAGTGCTATCCTCAGCTGTAGTAACAGTAGGCAACCTTTGAGAGTGGTCCGAATAGTCCGCTAGGATAACTGTAAATACTTAAGTAGAGTATACTTTAAATTCCATTGGCAAAATAGCATATTTCTTGAAAACCCTTCAGATTTCTCCTCAATTATTTTTTTTCAAGGCAGTGTTGACACAAATAATCCATAACCAATCTGTAAGTCAAAATTGGGGTGAGTTTATAAGATTCCAGATCTGAGGACCATATAGCCCAGGAGAGTCCTTTCACAAAGGATGGAGCACTCCAAAGAAGTAGGGGTGCGTGGAGTGGTCATATACCGTCAAAGAGCACACATCACGTATGATTGGAATGTCCCTTTTGTAACAGTCATGAGATTGCCTAGCCAGCACAGCGATTCACACAACAATTGATGGACACAGCAGGGTAGCAGTTCTCTTGTCTTGAGCTGTGTGGTCACAGGTGAGCGCAGCAATCAGTTCCTAGCCTAGGGAGAGATGCTTATCCTTAAGGAAATGCCAATGTGGGGGGAGTTGCATCTTTGTCTTAAGGCCATTTGTTCTTGTCTTTGGGACATAGTAAATACTTAAAGCGGATATACAATGCATGCTCAATGGTCACAGCACACCCTTTTAGCAAAACACGGTCAGGCCGAATTAGGTTTACACGAAATGGCTTCCTCATTTACTCCAATGTATCCTATTGCTTTTCATTTATTTATCAACAGTAAAAATTATATGGTCCCAAATAGAAAATGAAAGACAATTATTTCAACTCCTAAAGACCAAAATAATGTTACTCACATTCCACACAGGGGATGGAGAGAAAGGAAACCATTTTAAAGGTTTCTGGAAATTGTATTTTTCTTTTAATGGTTATTTTCATTAGCAAAGAGAGTTTTGGAAATAGTTACGAGGTTTTCCTGAAACCAAATGACTAGAGACTGAGTGCATTTGAATTATATTTGGTTATATGCATTAAAGATAAAATCGGTTTCTCCTTTCTCATGTGAAGTTCACTTTGGTTACAGGGAGCTGAGACTGACTTTTCAGGGCCAGAAGAGAGACAGAGGAGCCACCAGCTGTAAAGTGCATTGGAATCACTAGAAAATATAGTCATAAAAGCAAAGTGAAATTTTGTATTTGTATGGTACCTTTAATTCTTTGTAGTATCTTCATGTCTATTTAATCCTTTTTGTAGGTTTTTCATTAAAATATATTTAACGATATATATAGAGTCTGTGAGTGTTGTGTGTGGCGTGAGCATTAGACTGAATCAGTCGTGGCCTTTCCAGAAAGAGATGGCCCAGTCAAATAAGGATAAGTCATAGACAGAAGAGAGACAATTTGTATAACTCTGAGTAAAGTGTAGGTGACCCCCAGGGGATATGGCAGTAAAACCAGGGCTTAGAGTAGTGGAGCTGTTGACAGTCTTATGTCCAAAGAGGAAAGGGACGGAATCAATTCCTAGAACCTGGAAGGAGTTAGTCTTGTACAGAAAGCCAAATATAAGTAGAGCAGTGATCTTTAATAGGGACGTAGCCAGCCTCAGGTCCCCTCAGGGAGGGAGCCTGGGGAATAAATACCCTAAGTCTCCCTCTCCTTCCCTCGAATTTTATTTTAGAGCACTTTGTTTGGAACCAACTAGAAGCCAGGAGCATAGGAACCCTTAGACAGACTTCATACAGGTCTCATGGAGCAGAGAACTGGGAAAAGAAGTATGGAAAGTGGATCTGGAAAGGGAAATGAAAGATATCTGGCCTATTCTACACTTTTTTTTCCCCTGTCAGCCTCCACTCTTGTCCTTCATCTGGGTGAAAAATGCATGTCCCCAAAACAGGGAATGCAGAGTCCCATCCACTACGATATCATCCCAGTGTGATCCGACGGTAATGATGCAAACTGAAACGGAAACGTTGGCCACTACCAGTATTCTTCATATAAAACACTGCGGAATGGGGAGAGGAGAAAAGATGCAATTGAGGAAGATAAATTTAACTTATAGCTGCTCCTCAGTTCTATGGCTGGTCATAAGGCCTAAGCTGGTAATGATAGCTGCCTCCTACTCTACATTCTGTATTTACCTCACTGTCTGGCGTCACCTTGACTGGCTAGGTCCTTTTCCAGTTGGAGTCGCCCAGACCTTCATTCCTGCAGGATCTGAGTCCTTGGTGGTCTTGTCTTCATTGCGTTGTGGCTGTTCTTCCTTGACTATGACTGATGGGAAGGGAGTGCTAAGAAGCGCCCCACTGAATTCCCTGAGTTCCAAGCATTGTTCTTGTCCTTCTTCTGTAACAGAAACTCAGGTCCTCCCGATCATTGAGTGCCATTATCCTAGCCAGTATGGTGACTTCCTGATTTACCTGTTGGTTTAGGGACATAAAGAACCCTAAATTTCCAGGAGTTAGTCTCTACTTCCAATGAATCAGAAAATAACCATGTTTCCTGGTAGAAAAATTACTCACTTGGATGTTAGGACCTTCAAACTCACCAAGTCTATGGTCCTGGGGACAGGAAGCAAGAATTCTTCAAGTGGGTTATTAGATGTACAGATGAAGTGGGCCACTCTCGCCTCCACCCCTTGGTACTGGATCTTTGCATCTTGCACAGTAGCGGCAGCCCCATGTGTTTGCCTGCTGGTGTAAAGCATATATCCACATCCTGTGGGCAGAACTCCAGCCTGTCAGGGTGTTATGTCCTGGTTTGCACCCTGGCTGAGCCTTCAGCAGGGCATTCCACAATTCTGTCAAGCTGGTTGCTTCTATGAGGAGGCAAGTGATATGATTTGTGAATTCTAAGTATTGAGCCCATTGTCCCACTTCCTTTGCTGAAAAATGGTTCAGAGGCAGTTTATATAGATTACCTTGGCTATATATCAGTTATACTATAAGTCCATGAATGGCGGTGCTAGCAGAAACAGTTGAAAGCAGGGAAGGCGTATTATAGGTCTATCTTTGTGAGTCAGAAGAGCACCTCCTTTTGTTGGGAGGGATCCAGTGTAATCATCCTGCTGCTACCTAGAGCCAGCTGGGATTTCTTGCCACATTGAGCAGTGATGCCATTTTGAAGGCTCAGCATTGACCTTGGCTTCTGACAGATTGTACTTTCTTCAGTGCTGGTAAGCCAGATCCTCCTTGGTAGAGGAAGAGAAGGTTGAATCTGTGAATAGTCTCCATTCCCACTACTCCAACTGCTTTGTATATGGGCCCATCAAGCAAACACTGGAATGGCCGAGGAGAGACACCAAGTGGCATTTATCGTCAGATTTTCTTGTTCACTTTATGATTGAAACTGTCCTCTGTGATAACCTCTTATGAGATTTAATGGAATAGAATTATCTTCATACTCTGTGCCTTTTACAAGAAGTCCATCTATATATTTCTTTCCAGATGTCTATGCTACCAATTTCCAATTTTGTTTTTTAAAAGTCTCTGACCACCTAGCCAACTTGTTAGCACCCACACATGAGTTAGTAAAGACCTATATCTCAGACCATTTCTTCTACATGAAGTTCAACACTGCAGTCAAAAGTTGCCCACTTGGAGGATTTCCCTTTATCAATATATTTTAAGTTCATTGTGAGTAATTGTACAGCTGACTGGTTCTGGCACGCTTACAGATCTATCCACAGTTAGCTGGCTGTGGGGAATTTCCCATGAAGCCTTATTGTTGTTGAGGAAAAAGAGATGAAGAGTTAGGTTAAGGAACTGTGGAAGTCTGAATGACTACTATCGCAATTCGTCTTCAAGATTGGTGTGGGCCTGTTCCTGTGTGTACAGTTTAATAATGGGATGCTTATGTGAATAGCTGTTTTTATTGGCTTACTGGATCAGATAACATCCAGTGCAGGCTGGGCATGATCTCACGGCCACTTCATGTCCCGTGCGCACAAGCTAAGTCTCCACAAGGACCCAGGTACAAGCAAGGAACTGCTTTTGAGTAAAAGAATAGTTAATGGCAAAAGAGCACATGGATTTCCCTAATGTCCTAGGGGTCTGCACTGTGATTCTCTGCCCAGGGCTTGCCAGCAGGCTCCTTCAGGCATCTCTGTCTGCCATAGACTCTTCTAATTCTGCTGGGTCTGCTGGGTCATATGAAATTCTTGAGAAGAGCTGTGGCAGGAAAGCATGCGTAGACTTTGCAGAGCACTTTCATGTTCTGGGCTTCCCTCTAAAATGCAGCCCACCTATGGGCCAATGTCCCATTTCTCCATACTTCGAATATATGAAAAACCCAATTAAATCTCATTTTTTTGGTGTGTTTGTTATGGCCACTTCCAGCATGAATGATTATATCATTTAGGATCCCAATAGGAACAGATGGAACACTCGCATTAGAATAATTTCAGGAAGATTTATTTATAAGGTGTGAATGGGGTATAAAAACCAGGCATCAGTAATGGCAGGGTTGTTACCATCCTTGAACCCAAAAGGCGGAGGAGAGGGAGCAGGTACTGGAACCTGGGAAAAGAGTAGTCTTGAGAAGAGCTGTGGCCTTCAGTTGAGGGTCATGGACAGCCTGAGATGACCACACAAAGGAGTATCAGAGAAATAAATACCCTGACTTCTGCCTCCTGTCTCCTCCTCAGCTCCCTCTAGGGTTCCCCAGTGGTCAATCTCAAATGGAAACTAGAGGGGAAGGAGCCATTCAGGAAGGCGCTTCAAGACAGAGAGCAGGGTGAGAGAGTGGAGAGTCATCCTGCAAGGGCAAACAGGAGCATTTATCACAGGCCTGAAGTTTGAATCCTGGGTGTTCCTTTCTGGACTATGAGTTACAATAAGAAGGAGAGTCTTTTATTTATATTTCTGTACTCAGTTCTTAGGACAGTTCTTTCTGCTATTAAATAAGCGCTCAGTAAATAATTAAGTAGCCTAATCCCAACACCTCCTGTGTGACTTTGAGCAAGCCATTTATATTCTTGGATTGTCATTTTCCTCATCTCTAAAGTTAGTATGCCAGTATCTGTTCTGTTTCACTCGTGAGGATGTTGTAAAGGTCAAAAGAAAAGACGGTAACATATGGAAGTGCTTTGTAAACTGTGAAGTGCTGGGAATGCAAAATATTAATTTTAAGATTCCTTTCCTCCTTACCCAGTCAACTCTGATTCATATAAACGTACTAACTCAGACTTCATCCTTTTCAGGTGGGTTTTACTTTCTGGCTAATTAGCTTCCTGACTCTTTCATACACCTTGAACTTCAAAAGTTGAAAGTTCAATAGCTTTCTTCAAGAGTACATTTATGCCCAAGCTCAAGCATCCTTGTTAAAATTTTTCCTTTTTCCATTTTAACAAGTCTTTTTACCCTCTCACTTTTCTAAAACTCTTTTTTTTGGTAGGTTTAATTTTTCTTCCTTTTTTCTCCAATAATCTTGATCAGTGTGTTCCTGAATGTATTCAAGGGTCACACATGAGAAATCTTTTGTCTTGCACACTTTTCTCTTAAGGTGGTATTGTTTCTCTTTCTTGTAATAATACTGTGTTCATCTGCACTTTGTTAGAGAAAATGATCTATGTGACATCATAATAATCATTCGTGGAGCACTTAGCAATTTATAAACATGTCATTTAATCATCACAACACTCCTGTGAAGTTGGTAGTATTATTTTCTCACTCTACAGGTAAGGAATCTCAAGTCAGATTCCAGTAACATATTTTTTTTAAGCACTTTATTTTTTTAAGACTAGTTTTTGGTTCACAGCAAAATTGGGAAGAAAGTACAGAGATTTCCCATATACCGCCTGCCCCCACACTTGCATAGCCTCCCCCATTATCAACATCCCCGACTGGCTCAGTACATTTGTTAGAATTGATGAACCTACATTGACACAACATAATCACTCACTGCAAGTTCATAGTTTATAGTTCTCTCACAGTGTTGTACATTCCATGGGTTTGGACAAGTGTGCAATGATATGTGTCTATCATTGTAGTATCATATAGAGTATCTTTGCTGCCCTAAAAATTCTCTGTGCCCCACCTATCCATCTCCCTTCTCCCCCAACCCCTGGCAACCACTGATATCTTTATTGTCTCCATAGTTTTACTTTTTCCAGAATGTCATATATTTGGAATCATACAGTATATATAGCCTTTTCAGATTGGTGTCTTTCACTTACCAATATGCATTTAAGATTCCTCCATGTCTTTTCAGCTCATTTTTTTGGGAGGGTTAATAATATTCCATTGTCTGGATGTACCACAGTTTATTTATGCATTCACCTACTGAAGGGCATCTTGCTTGCTTTCAAGTTTTGGCAATTAGAAATGCTGCTGTAAACATCTGTGTGCAGGTTTTTGTGTGAATATGTTTTCAGTTTCTCTAGGTAAATATCAAGGAGCCTGATTGCTGGATTGTATGATAAGAATACGTTTCGTTCTATAAGAAACTGCCAAACTGTCTTCCAAAGGGGCTGTACCATTTTGCATTCCCAGCAGCAATGAATCAGAGTTCCTATTGCTCCACATCCTTGCCAGTATTTGATATTGTCAGTGTTTCTGATTTTGGCCATTTGAGTGGGTGTATAGTGGTATCTCATTGTTTTAATTTGCATTTCCCTGATGACATATGATGTGGAGCATCTTTTCATGTGCTTATTTTCCATCTGTATATCGTCTTTAGTGAGGTGTCTATTAAGGTCTTTGACCTAGTTTTTAATTGGGTTGTTTCCTTATTTGTTAAGTTTTGAGAGTTTTTTGTGTATTTTGAATAACAGTCCTTTATCAGATGTTTCTTTTGCAAATATTTTCTCCCAGTTTGTGGCTTGTCTTCTCGTTCTATTGACATTGTCTTTTTCAAGGCAGAAGTTTTTAATTTTAATGAAGTCCAGGTTACTGATTATTTCTTTCATGGACTGTGCCTTTGGTGTTGTATCTGAAAAGGCAATAACATACCCAAGGTCATCTAGGTTTTCTCCTATGTTATCTTCTAAGAGTTTTGTTTTGCATTTACGTTTAGATCTGTGATCCATTTTTTGTGATGGATGTCAGGTCTGTGTCTAGATTCTTTTCTTTTTTTTTTTTTGCGCGTGGGTGTTCCCTTGTTCCAGCATCATTTGTGGAAAAGACCATCTTTTCTCCATTGTGTTGCCTTTGCTCCTTTGTCAAAGATGAGTAGATCATATTTACATGAGTCCATTTCTGGGGTCTCTCTTCTGTCCCCTCCATCTATTTGCCTGTTCTTTCACCATCGCCATACTGTTTTCATAACTGTAGCTCTACAGTAGGTCTTGAAGTTGGGTAGTGTCAGCCTTCCAACTTTGTTCCTTCCCTTCAATGTTGTGTTGGCTGGTCTGGGTTTTTTACCTTTCTGTGTAAACTGTAGAATCACAAAATAGCCACAAAATAACTTGCTGAGATTTTGATTGGGATTGCAGTGAATTTACAGATCAAATTGGGAAGAACTTGAGATCTTGACAGTATGGAGTCTTCCAATTTATAAATATAGAGTATCTCTCCATTTACTCAGTTCTTTGATTTCTTTCATCATAGTTTTGTGCTTTTCCTCATGTCGATCTTGTACATATTTTGTTAGATTTATACCTTAGTATTTCAGTTTTTTTTTGAGTGCTCATGTAAATGGTGTTAGAGTTAAATTTCAAATTTCACTTGTTTACTGCTGGGATATAGGAAAGCAATTGACGTTTCGTATGTTAACCTGTGTCCTGCAACTTTGCTATAATTGCTTACTAGTTCCAGGAGCCATTTTTGTCGATTCTTTTGGATTTTTTACATGGACAGTCATGTCATCTGCCAACAAAGACAGTTTTATTTCATCCTTCCCAATGTGTATATACCTTTTATTTCCTTTTATTGTCTTGTTGCATTAGCTATAATTAAGTAACTTTCCAAAGGACCCCCAACTATTAAGTAGCAGAACGTTACTCAAACTCACACCCATTTAATGCCAAGACGCATACCTTTAATCATTAAGCCAGCTTGCATTCAGTGTTCCTTTTATGGGCATAGATTTTATATATTCCTTTGCCTATAACTAATCTTTTGTTTGTTGTCATTTATATTTCCTTTTGTCATCATCATTGTGTCTTTTGGTGGGTTGCTCCTCAATTACCAATAAAACTTATTTCTTTTCATCAGTAAAATATATAGACAACCGTAAAAACATTTGCACCAATCATGGCTCATCTTGCCTCCTCCAGCGCAGAATGAGGTCCAATTGTGCTCGTGCTGGTCTTTGCAGCCGTTAACCCAACACAAAGTTTCACTTGGGTGGGACAATACCCCCTTTTTTCAATGCAGACCAAATCCAGCAGGTAGCCTGCTTCTCCAGCTTTGCCTTGTCTGCTGGTTACTCTTGAGTCATCACAGGTTCACTTTTCCCTCTTGCTGGTTCTCACCCCACGTCTTTAACATTTTGTTTTCCGAGTTAAGATAGCATAAAAGTGCACACACACACACAAAAATCCATAACACCCCATATAAGATAAAAAGAAAAAACCCAAAGATTAACCACAGTACTTTCCCACAGGGAGAACCATGATTAGCATTTTTGTACGTATCTTTCCAAATATGTTTGCACTTAGGCCATTATGGAATTATAATAATAATTATTTTCACGAAAATGTCTTCACTAGACATACTGTTTTATATTTTTTTTTACTTCAACACTAAGTTTTGGAAATCTTGACATGTAGAGAAATACAGATATTCATCCTCTCTACTGCTCTGCATAGGATTTCATTGCGGGTGTAACTCATGTTTATATGACCCATCTCCTTCTGAAGGGCACCAAGTCCTTTCCTTTTCTTTCCTCCTCCTCCTCCTTGCCCTCCTTCTCATTCTTCTCCACCTACTCCTTTCTGTTCTCCTTTCCTTCATCCTTCTGTTTCTCTTCCTCCTCCTCCCACTTCATGCCATGCCTCCTTCTCCATGTCCTCCTCCTCTTCCTCCCCCCTCCTGCCCTCCTCCTCTTTTTGATCTGCCTTGAACTGTTAAACTTCAACCATTCTGCAATAAGCCCACTTGCTTTCTTCATTTTGTCTTCATAGTCTTTTTTTCTTTTCCTTTTTGCTCCTTCCTCTCCATACTTACGTCGGGTTCTAGACGGTCTTCCCTCTACCCTCACCACTCTGGTCCATGATGTCCTTTCTCCCTCAGTCTGATTACTCTGCACTTTGCTTTGAGTTTCATTTCTCTTAATAACTAAGGTGAGAGATGTTAAGAGCTTTGCTGATGATTACACAGTGATTCTTTTCTGAGCCCAGCTCGAAGCCAGGTCTCTCAGATTTCAGCCCTCTGGTCTTTTCATTAGATTGTGTTTCCTCGTCATGGCTGAGGTTAGAATTAGCCTCACATTTGGTGTACAAGTGAACAAAGAAGCAAGCAGACAACAACAGCAGCAACAGAAATAGAAAAGAGAGGGACAGAAGAGAATACTCTCTACCTTAAGTAGAGGAACTTGAATTCTCTGCTCAGTGACTTAGTTCCAGGTAAACTGAAAAAGAACTCTTTGTGAATGTTTGCCTACCTTCGTTTGTTCCAAAACCATCAAAAATATATGACTGTTAGCTTACCAAACAGTCCCATTTGAGACCTAAGCTTATAGAGCTAAAAGCATGCATAATAAATAGAGTCAATAATATTTGTACTTAGAAGTAAGAGAATCATGGCTGATAGATTAAATTAATTTCTTTTTCAGAATTAAAGTAGTTTGTATATAGACTCTGTATGTAATATTAGGTGGTCAAGATTTGGTCTTATACTCTTTTCCCTAAATCACCATAAGTAAATAAGGAAATTATAGACATGTGATTAGGTAAACTGAGTTAGAGCATGAAAACAACTGGTCTTATTAAGTGTATCTTGGCGGTAAATTGTTGCAAAGCCAAGGTCACTTCCTCTAGGGCTTTTCCCAGGACCACCTTTGTTTCTTTTGTGGCAGTAATTTCTTCCTGCTTGGGGCATTTCTTACCCAAGCCACCCATTTGACATGTACTAAACCGTGCTTGTTTATTTTGTGTGCATTGAAGATATATCACTGGTTAAATTAATTAGACAAGGAGTTCATTAGACTGAGGTGGCTCTAATGCCATGGTGGCCTGTGTCAGCAAACCAAAATCGAAGCCTGTATGTGCCTCAGATTACAAAATTGAAACCTAAGGACAACCCATTACACCAGCCAACTGGGCTTTAAGCCAGAGCCAACCAGTGATTTCCGTGCTTTGCTTTCACCTTTTCAGTATGTGGCTCTCTCCTCAGCTCCTGTCAGTGGCGTGTCCTAACCACTTATGATTTGATTCTACCTGATTTGAATAGAGTTTTGCTCAAATAATCTCAACATTTTTAATTTGCCTGAGTTTGTCTTTTAACACTGTAAAGTAAAAAGACAACATTTTAGGACCAGGTGAAATTCTTTTTATGCTGATGAGATTTACCTTTTAAAATGAAAGGAAATGAAACACTTATTCCAGCGTTGCTTCCAGTGTTTAGAAGAGTTTTTTGAGAGGAGGGGCTGGTTCAAGGCCTGTCCATCTATTCAGGAATAGCTCCCTTCTCCCTGCCATAAGCCTTTTCTCTGCTGTACATGATTAGGGGTGCCTCTCCACTCTGAAAGACTTGTTTGTGAACCATTGTCTCTCTCAACACATAACACATGTCCTTTTTCTCTATATCTCTTAGACTCGACAAATATTAGTTATCCTGTTGACTGGCTGTCTATTATTTTACAGGATGGAAGAAAGGAGTCCAGTTCATGTACATGTTTGAAGGGGCCCAAGCTGTCGGAGATAGGGACAATTGCCTGGATGGTGACGCTCAGTGACGCCCTCCACAATTTCATCGATGGGCTGGCCATTGGGGCTTCCTGTACCTTGTCTCTTCTTCAGGGAGTCAGCACCTCGGTAGCGATCCTGTGTGAGGAGTTTCCCCATGAGCTAGGTAAAGGCTCTGCTCATGTTGCAAAGTCAGATACTTTTTGGTTTCAGGATAGTGACACATATCAGGTGACACACTCTTAAAAATCCTGCTGATGCATAAAAATGAAGGAGCCCTTGTTGGACATTGATGGATATCTTTTATCTCATCCCAAAACTGAAAAAATGATTCACTTGATATTTTCTTCTTCTTCTAGGGGACTTTGTGATCCTACTCAATGCAGGAATGAGCACTCGACAAGCCTTATTATTCAATTTCCTTTCCGCATGCTCCTGCTATGTTGGACTAGCTTTTGGCATTTTGGTGGGCAACAATTTTGCTCCAAATATCATATTTGCACTTGCTGGAGGCATGTTCCTCTATATTTCTCTGGCAGATATGGTAAGAAATTTTAATATTTCATCTTGTTTTAATTTAAAATTTAGAAACAAATGTCTGGGTTATGATTTGAATAAGTGCCAAAAAAAAGTCCTTACTGTTGTAATTTAGAACATTCTTGGTTCAACAGATAACTCTTTTTGAGTACTTTGTACTAATAGTAATTTGAAAGTGATTCTCATTGATTAAAATCTATGATCATATTGATAGAAGACAAAATTTTTTATTTTTGCTACAGCAGAGCTATTTCCCCAGGATTTTTGCCATGTTCTGGGTAAACTTTGTGTTCTATTATAGTGTATCCTCATAGGACATTTCCCCCTGTGGTGAGGATGTCACATCGGGAAGGGAATACCTTGTTAGAGTAAATAGCATTTTGTTATTTCAAAGTTCTAAACAGTGGGAGCCTTTTGGGTTGAACTAAAACTGATAAAATTGGATGATGTTTACTTGGGTCAGTATATGTTTGTATCTGTGTTCATGTCTGTGCTGTGTCTCTGTCCTTCTGTCTCTGTATGTGTAAGAGAGAGAATATCAATGGTCCTGTGTGTTTTCAAATGGATCATGGACAGCTTTCTGAAACATGAAAATGTGCTAAGTGTATGCCAATCGAGAAATATTTTGTTTGCATTTGGAACTAAACATATATTACATACGTAATTTAATAATTTAATTTCCTTCATCTGCATTCTGAGCTCCAGTGATAACCATCCAGCTCTGTTCTCTGTTCTGTACAGACCCTTATAAGAGCAGGGATTTCACCTCTTGGAACCATCATTCCAGTTTTGTTTTTCTTCACAGAATTAATGTCTCATGCAGTCTTGATACTAGGCCATCACTTTTTTCTCTGATATAAGAACAGAATCTATTAAAGTTGTTCAGTTTAAAGAAATAACACTAACAAATGACGCTCTATATACTCACGGCAGTTTTGCCGTTTTCAGAACGATTTTGCCGCTTTCTCACATCTTAGCCCCGTAGCCCTTTGCTTCAGTCAGGCATGTGGATTGACTGTGGGCTCTGGAGGCCTCTCGGATGCTTGGTGCAGTGCTCCCCTGCATAGAGAGCAAGTCATTTTGGAAAATGTTTTGAAAAGCTGCCATTTGCAGATATCCTCACGGAGCCATTTCAGGAAGTAGAAATTATCTGCTGAGAAAGGGTAGATTTTAAGTACAAAACTTGGGGTTTTAATTGCTTTGACTGTGATGAGATTGTTAATAGTCTTCAACCCCAGAAGAGTGCATAACTTATTTTAAAAGTTTATGATTTTGTGAGAAGTAGAGCAAGCAAAAGAAAGCAAATGGAAGAGAATGGGAATTACCTGTATAGTGATTTCTAAAACATTTATTTAATCATCTACTAGTGATTGATATTTCTGCACCAGACCTGGAAGTTGTAAGACAGTGGGGACACTGGAGTGAGCCAAAGAGGCACAGCCCCTGTGGCCTGGGCCTTCTGTCCACAAAGAGGGGAGCCTGGCACTCAAATGGAATCACACACATGACTGAAGGGCTGCAGATAGACAGGCTGTGAAGGAACAGGGAGAGCGATACGTGAGATGAGAGGTGATAATAGGGGACCTAACATAAGTTAGGAGGGTCCAAGGAAGACTTTCTAGGAAAGTAAGATTTAAGCTGAAACCTGAAGGATTTAGCTCATTGAAACTTGGAGGGAGAAGAGTGCAGATAGAGGTTTGGGTGGGTGTGAAGATTTTGAGGATGGAAAGAGTCTGGATGCATTTGAGGTCCTGAAAGAATGTTGTAGATGGAGCATAGAGTGCAAGGAAGAGAGAGAGAGAGGGAGAGAAGAGGGGGAGAGGAGGCATAAAATGAGATGAACCCCATCCTGTTGATTAACTCAGTTGGAGAAGACTATTTAGTGCTTTTATTTTTGTTGATGTCTGATAGGGCTAGAGATCCCTATTATGCTACCTATACTAAAAGCTTTAAACCTCTGAAATAAATGATCATCCTCGCACCCCCACGGAAGTCTGTAAATGACTGTTTTATGTTCTACCACAAGATGGCAACAGTTATCTAACAATATGTCTTTGTTTTAGTTTCCAGAGATGAACGATATGCTGAGAGAAAAGGTAACTGGAAGAAAAACCGATTTCACCTTCTTCATGATTCAGAATGCTGGAATGTTAACGGGATTCACAGCCATTCTGCTTATTACTTTGTACGCAGGAGAAATTGAATTGGAGTGATAGGAAATGAAAGATGGTGTTGTTAGTGAAGCCATTTAATAAATAAAAACATCTTCAAAGGGATTTTTAAACTGATCCTATTTAGTTAAAAGGTAATTTCATTTTCAACTGTAAGTCAAGAAAACTGATTATTGGTTTCAGATCTGTGAAATAGACCATTATTTGTTGTTAAAAATGCTTCAAAAGGTTTTCACTTCCAGCTGAAAAGCCTGGTATATGAGATCTTTGGCAAACACCCACTTTTCCATGTTTCATGCATATTAGGAATCATCACAAAGCAAGAAACATGCATTCTATAATCATTTAGCCACAGAGACCCAGAGAAAAATACAGGCTAGGCTGTATAAGCCTTTAAACCTCTCTGGGAGGATCAAAAGTTAAGTGGTTTCAGAGTGGTTTTCTTTTAATTAATTTGTTCTAGTGCTTTCATGAGCAAGTATGCTGAAATGTGGAAGAGAATCAAAACATATACGACACGGGCAGAAATGATTGCACGGCCTGAGCGAACCCAGGAAAGAAAGCTGGCCCACAGCTTTGCTTGGTTTCATATTTTAGGTAGGCACTTGTAGGTTTGTTTTGAAAACCATCCTAAAATAATATGAATTATGAAATCAATGAAGTTTTGTTATCCCTACTAAGTTCTGACTTTGATACTTTATCTCTAATGTAAACTCTAGTAGATTCCCTAAAAATCCAGAATTGCTTTTTTGTGACTTACGTCGTGGTTGCACCACAACAAACGGCAGAACAGCAGACGACAACTCACTCTCAGTGTGTGGTGTGTTTGCTTTGTGAAGGTGAAGAATATGTTGGTTTGTAGAAAGAAATTGAATGTAATTTTAAGCAATTTACTTTTAAAGATGAACACAATTATTTAGCAGGGATATTTTAAATAAATGCAAAATAACAGCTCAACTGCTGTGTCAAGGACTGATTAACTAGAAAACATATGTTCCTATGGGTGATTGAGACTCATTCAGAAAAGACTTCTTTTGTGTTCAGCTTGCATTTTTCCTATATAGTATGCCTTGGAAAAAGACTTCCACACACCATGGTTATTTTTCTACCTTTTATAAAAGATAGATCCTGTTTACTCATTTAGCAGATATAGAAAGTTGGTCTAAACCTGAACAACCTAACCCCAATTAACACTCCCAAGTCACTTAAAGGTGATTTGATGGTGAGGAAAATGATTGATGAAAGCCAACAGTGATCTCAGGAATTACGTTTCCCGTAGACCATAAAATGGTGTCACATAGCAATAATACAGATCTGATGAATATTTAACATGTATGTTAATGTACATTTCACTTTATGATTGACATTTAAAAAAATATCATTTGACCAAATAGTAAACACTTTTGAAACCAACTATTGTGTCATTCATTATTCATTTTAATATGTATCTTTTTGAGTGACTTCTAGGTACCTGGTATTATGTGGGAGAGACATAAATAGGAAATTGGTGATGTGTTTATTTCAAAAATATTCAGCAAATAAGTATTGTAAAGATTAATCATTGTGCATTAAAATCTGTAAACATAGAATCTATTTTTATCATTTCATCTGTTTACTTTCGATCTGAGGAAGTAATCTTTACCTTTTTAAAGCACAGATTGTATATCTGGGTTAAGAAGGTATTTACAACATGATATTAAAACAAGATAGTTTAATAAGCTCTCATTTGGTGTAGATCATTGTGTATGTGGACTGTCTGGGTGCTTCATATTACTCTCTCCATCTGTTGATCTTTTGTCCATTTTCTTCAACTAGGAGGAGAATGGAGGCAATAGGGCACAAAGACCCAAAAAGCAAAAAGAAAATTGCTACTTATTAGAAGCTGTGATTGCAGGTAGAAGGCAGGATATGGAAAGCCGTGAGTAAATTGAAATTATCCTAGATAACTACTCAAAGAAGAGCAAACCTATCAGTCAGCATATCTTGTACTGAGGCATTCATTAGAACAGTTGAATATTCTATAATTTTTAGACTTTAAAGATGCTATTATGACAAACCAAAAATTAGTTCAATGCATTATGTACTGGGTTATATACTTTTATTTTTGCATTATTGTACTTTAAAAAATGCCTACTAAAAGCTGGCATTTTTTGAGTACTGAATCAGATCGCATCTTAGCCCCTTCAGGCTGCTGTAACAAAACACCACGGACTGGGCGGCTTATAAACAACGGAAATTTCCTTCTCACCGTTCTGGAGGCTGGAAGTCCAAGACCACGGCGCTGGCACGTTCGGCGTGTGGGTCACAGCTGGCGCCTTCTCGCTGTGTCCTCGCCTGGTGGAAGAGCAAGGGATTTCTCTGGAGGCTCTTTGATAAGAGCACGAATCCCGTTCAGGAGGGCTCCATCCTAAGGACCTCAGCACCTCGCAAAGCCCCACCTCCTAATACTGGCATCTTTGGGGGTTAGAATGTCAACATATGAATTTGGGGGGACACAAGCACTCAGACCATAGCAGACCCCTCCGAGGCTAATGTGGAGTGAAATCCTATCCACAGAGCCCGAGGCTCATAACAGCAGGCTCCTTTCGTGCTCACAGGGCTGCTGACTGAGGTCCGGCTGAGCTCACCTGGGCTCTGCTGAGCAGCTCTGCTTCAGGCTGGGGGTCGCCTACGTTGGGCCCCTGGGGGAAGAGGGGCTGCAGAGTCACATGGCAAAGGGCGTAGACGTGCAATTCTAATACAAGCGTGCGTGACGAAGTACAGATGGATTTAATCGACTCTGAGTAGTCTCTGGAGACCATCCATTATTTCATTTTACCTAGTAGAAAATAGCTAATATCAATAGCAATTCAACCAGAGCTTCCAGAACCACTTCCTGGTTTGAACTCTAATATTTGTCCTGATTCCTTTTTATGAGAATATTATTTTCTTTCCTTTACCAGTATAAGCTGTTCTGTCTAGATGTGTGGCTACAACACTGGTTTACCCTAAGTCAGGCTAATCTGTGTTTTCTTCAGTTTGTAAATGTAACCCTGCCATGTTTGTTTCTAGAGCAGTTGCTCAGTGTGGCTCACGTGAGAGTCCAGTTGTATGGTGGTCCCACTTGTATGTTTGTAAATAGATGAAGCCCCCTCACCTGATCCTAGTTGGAGTAGGCCATTTGTTTCCCTATGACTGTGATTGCTCAGCAGTAAATGACTTATCCTGGAAGAGGAGGTGACTGTGTATGAATTTGGGAGGGAGAGTAAGACACTAAAGTGGGCAAATGGGAGTGGAGTTGGTATGATTTGAAAGCAAGCTGAAAATGTGTAGGGACTAAAGATGATTAGAAGGTATGCATTAAATATTCGTAGGTTAACAGGATGGAGTTGGGTTAGATTAATTCGTGTATGTAGCTATTCAAACAGAAGAATGTCTAGGATGTTTTGAGAGACTAGCTCTGAAGTGGACTTATCATACTTCTGGCAGATAAGTATCTTTGAATAGATAAAAAATTCCAACTATCTGTGTGGCAACATTTCCTTAAACATCACTTCTTTTAAAATAAGGACATAGATTTCTAGGTGGGGAGGAGTGAATATATTTCTGTGAATACTTACTGCATAAACAGCTTGTGCCTTATGAGAGCTTTCCCCATGTGGACATATCCTATTCCTCCCCTTCAATGTACGATGCATTATTATGAGGCGAGTCTGCGTGAGGAAACCAAGGGACTGCAGCTCATGGCTGTCCAGCCAACAGGTTCCTCGCCTTCGCGGCCGACGCTGTAACTGGACAGAGCTCTCCTTTGGGAGTCATCGTATTTGTTAGCCTTGATGTTGTTATTCTCGTAATTAAATGAGAGGTTGTTAACGCACTTGGAAACACTGATTTTAGAAATCTTAGAAACTGTTGGGGAGGTATCTCATCAGTGTCTTTCTCCACCTCTGCTTTTTGTCTTCCAATAAAAAAGTCTTCCTTTAACTTACAAACACTAAACCTCAGAAATTTTTGTAAACGTTTTATAGAAAGATGTCTGTGAGAAAAAGCAACCACACTGTCATAGCGATCCTTTGGTATTTTAAGGTGAAAAAAGTTCAAAAGATTTTAGAATAGTGACTATTAGAGACAACATTGTATAAGACAGGAGTCGTGTCACCCTAAAACTGCAGTGACAAAACGGATGAGAGTGATACTAAAGTCACTGCCAACATGGTTGGAGTAATAGGCTTCTGCTGATTTTTCCTGCACATCTGCCTATCTTCACTTTTCTTTTTTGGTGAGGAAGATTGGCCCTGAGCTAACATCTGTGCCAATTTTCCTCTATTTTGTATGTGAGTCGCTACCACAGCGTGGCTTGTTGAGCAGTGTGTAGGTCTGTGCCTGGGGTCCAAACTTGCAAACCTGGGCCACTGAAGTGGAGGGCATGGAACTTAACCCTCTATGCCACTAGGCCAGTCCCTGCCTACCTTCTCATAACAGCTTCACTCTTCCTCTTAGAAACTGGTGCTCCCATCTGAAGTGGTCCTGGAGGGTCTGTCAACCACTGCAACCACCCCACCTGCACCATGAGCTAGACTAGGCGTGGGGCCTGGGCCGGTCCCCGTCTCTCCACAGGGCTTCCCACGGTGGGGGATGGCCAGGGCTCTTGCCTTTCAGACATGACTCCAGAGCTGCTGGTGGTCACATTTTTGGCACCAGGAGAAACCTGAGGAAATGAGGCTGATGCCCAAAGAGAAGTAGATGATATGGTGGAGACTGTGTGCAGAGAGAGTTATTACTCAGCGTCCGTAGGTGTCTTCTCTGACATCCTCAGTATGTTTCCGTTTTTTATACAATTCCTGCAATTTCAATTTTAATATCCAAGTTATTTTAATGTCTCAATAAGTCTTTTTTTCTTTTAGCTTTAGATAATTTTATTTGAGTTTCTCCTACTTGCAATAAAGACTTCTAACTAATGCAGCGGTTAAATATTGAGATACTTGATTCAAACACAATTTCTAGCTCTTGAATTTGGCACAATCCCCGAGTGCTTTTTGGACCTCCCATTGTCAGGGTTTAGGCTCAACTTACAATTTTGGGCAGAGTATAGCAAAATCTCCATTATGTTTCACTAGTGGCGAACAAAAGTCTTCCAAAACTTGCAAATAATATCCCATTCATTTTTATTTCACTTTGGAGTACAGAAACATTGTAGATGTTTTAATTTGTGTGTTTAGCACTGGTAGTGTACCAGAGTGCTGGTCGTTCCTCATGGTCACCGTCAATGCTGCTGAAATGCTTTGGGGCTAAAGGGGGCCTCAGTCTGTACTCTAAACAACCTGGGGTTCAGAATGGACAATGGTGTTGCAATAATGTTCTATGCATAGAATTTTTAATAGCAGGAGCAGGGTGGCAGAAGGAGGAACTTATATACCTTGACAAGCCATGCAAAATCAGACTTTTTAGATAACTCCAAGGATGATGTTTAATGTAGGCTATGAATCTAGGCCGTACTTCATACAGCATGTGTTCACAGAAAAATGCAGTTTCTTAGCAACCATCACCTGGTTGTCAAGTTGTTGCTTGATTTTTATAGACACCTGGCTTTTTTAGGGACATGCCTCACTAATACTTAAGCATAATATCCAAGTTAGTGCTGGAATAATTCCATTTCACTTTCTTCCAAATGATAGTTTGAAAATTAACCATTCAAACTTTAACTCTTTTTTTTAAAAATAAGATAAACCATTACAGGGAATCATTGCAGAAAATGATTAAAAAAATTCTGAGCTTCTTCTCCTGTAAATGAACAAATTCATTTATTTGTTCAATAAAACATATATTCGAGGTCTACTGATGACAGTCCCAGAGGATACAAAGATGAATCAGAGCTCATTTATGCTTTCAGGGGGATCATGGAGGAATAATCAGGTCAAAAACCAATGATACCACAACTCATAGATGTTCCAATAGAGGACACAGGCGGGCAGACAGACAGACAGACACACAGACAAAAGTAATAGAGCACGAGTACGATAATTCTCCTTCAGCTAGAGTGGGAATCAGTCAGGCAATACTTCACAGAGGAGATAGTGTTTGGTTTTAGTGAATAATGTCTAATTCCTTTCTGGCTAGACCTCTTCTCCCTTCCCGGAACTGGAACCAAGAACTTCACTCTGTGGCTTAACTTGAGACGGAATGCTTCTGCAATTCATGATACCAAAAGAGAACTGTAGAGTGTAACGATATTGGAGATGACGTGTTCCAGATAATAGGATTACTACTAATACTACACTGAGAAGAGAAATGTAAACACTTACATTAACATTAACTAAAAAGCAGGCTACCCAGCAGTATGCGTGCTATAATACCAAGTTTTGTTTGTACATGCAGGTATGTATGATATAGACAGATTGGAAGGATATTTTCTAATACATCAGTAGAGGATATCTCTGGGATTATGAGTTGTTTTAAATTGGTTCTTTGTAAAATATTAAAATTTTCTTCAATAAACATGTATACAGTGCTTTAGAAGAAGAAATCTTGGTGAGATTTGAATCATTCAAAATTTGTTGTTTTTAATACTTTCTCAATTTTCCTCAGTGAAGATTTATTCTTCAAAAGCTAATAAATGCAATTAGGAAAAAAAGGAGGAAATCTCACAGCTTAGAGGACTGAAAAATTTAGGGGAGCGTAATATCTGACATGCTCACTACCTTGCTGCGTTCCTTCCCCGTGTCTCAGTCAAGGTGGTAACTGCATTGCCTAGAGCAGTTCCCCTCCAAGTGTCTGCTATTCCAACCCCTTCACCAGTGCTTGGCCACGGATGGGCATGTGACACAGTTCTGACCCCTGAGACGACAGTCCGTGTGCTAAGAAGCTTCTTAAAAGGGGTGAGGAAGAGATGGATACCCTGGACTTCCTGGGGACATTATATCTGATGTGATGTCCCGTACTACTCTTTTGCTACACAGATGGGTTGAGTTGTGTCCCTCCCAAAAGGTAGGTTGGAGTCCTAATCGCCAGTCCAGCAGAAGGCGACCTTATTTGGAAATAGGGTCATTGCAGATATAATTCGTTAAAATGAGGTTATACTGGAGTGGGTGGGTTCCTAATCCAGTATGATTGGTGTTCCTACGAAAAGGAGAAAGTTGGGCATGGATACCCACAGGAAGAATGCCACGGAAAAATGAAGGCAGAGATGGAGGCGATGCTTCTGCAAGCGGAGGATTACCACAGATTGCCAGCAAACCAGCAGAAGCTAGGACAGAGGCATGGAACTGACTTTCCCTAACAGCCCTCAGAAGGAAGTAACCCTATGCACATCCTGATCGTGGACTTCTAGCCTTGAGAACCGTGAGACGATAAATTTCTATAGTTTAAGCCACCTGGTCTGTGGTACTTTATTATGGCAGCCCAAGCAAACACATACAGTTAGCTTGAGAGGAAATGGCCTGAAGACAAAGGGGATGTGTGGAGGATGCAAAGCGGAAAGTGAAAACATAGTCTGGGGTGACATCCTTAGCAGCTAAACTAACAAGCATCCTCCTTGAAGCCCCTCTTGCTGGGACTTCATATGTCTAATAGTCACTTTGCCTAGTTGTGCAAACCCTTTTGAGTTGCTTTCCATTACTAGCAATTAAAGTGAGCTAACTGATTCAGCCCTCCCCAGTGTTCCCTTTTGTAATCCAAATTCTGGGGTCCAACCCTGCCCCCTGACCAACCTCCTCTACTGGTTCCCCAGGTGTTTCTTTATACGTCTAAACTCAAGAGGAGTCATCCAATATTTGTCTTTCTATGACTGGATTATTTCACTTAGCATAATGTCCTCCTGGTTCCTCCATGTTCTCGTATATTGCAGAATTGCCTTGATTTTTTAAGGCTGCATAATATTTCATCATATGTATGTAGCACATTTTCTTTATCCATTCCCCCATCAGTGGACACTTAGGTTGTTTCCATATCTTGGCTATTGGGAATAATGCTGCTATGAACATTGGAGTGCTAATATCTCTTCAAGATCCTGATTTCAATTCTTTTGGATAAATACCCAGAAGTGAGATTGCTGGATCATATAGTAGTTCTATTTTTAAGTTTTTGAGGAAACTTCATACTGTTTTCCATAGTGGCTGCCAACCATTTTGCATTCCCACCAGCAGTGCACAAGTGTCCCAATTTCTCCACATTCTTGTCAGCACTTGTTGTCTTCTGTTTCGGCATAATTCCATTCATCTAAAGGTGTCTTATCTAGAAGTATCTAAAATAGTCAAAATCATAGAATCAGAGTAGAATGGCACTTGCCAGGGCAGGGGAGAGGGGGAAATAGGGAGTTGCTAATCAATGGGCATGAAGTTTCACGTAAGCAAGAGGAGTACGTTTTAGAGCTCTGCTGTGCAACACTGTACCTACAGTTAACAACACTCTACTGGACACTTAAAAATGTGTTAAGAGGGTAGATCTCATGTTCACTATTCTTACAACAATTAAAAAACCCAAGAAGAAAAGAGGGCTAAATCATCTTTTCGCCCAAGAGATTCCCAGCTTTAACTCTCCTCGTCAGGAGGAGTCAACCCGAGCCTTGCCCACTGTTAGGGCATTTAGAGAGCCGCATTTTATGAGAGAAGCCTATACATGCAGACCTGTTGGTTGGTTCTGTCACCGTGATGCATTCTCTACCTACTGGTGCTTTAGGAGAAAGAAAAGAAGCAGTCCCAGGCCTGTGCTCCAGCTCCTCACTTTGCGGAGTTGGCTTTTGGGCCTGGGATCTCTAGAACTGAGGTACCCCTTTCTTTATTCTGCTTTGGTGGAGAGAAGGTTCGGTGAGGTTGGGAGGTTGGATGTAATTGCCAAGAGAAAGAGAGAAAAGAAAGATGCTTAAGGCCACTAGGCCTGAGAAATCAAAGAAGGTGATTCCCCTGGCTTTGAAGTGAGCATTGTGCCTGAAGCCTGGCCTCTGGAACTCCCTGTGCTGCACGGCCCAGTTACTGAGGCTAGCTGTCTCTGCACAGGCAGTACCTGTGGGGCTGGGACACTAAACAGCTTCTGCCTTTTGCTGATGTAACAGTTAAGACTCCTGTGGCTTTCTTATCTTCATGTGGCTTCCCCTGTGTCTTATAAGCTGCTAAAGTAGTTCGCACTTCCCCAGGGGACCATGATATGAACTTGGGGAAGAGGCTAATTGCTCACCTAAGCTATCCAGACCCTGATTTCCAGGTGGAATTCTGAATTGGCTGTCCTGCTTCCATCTGTGATATGGGTCACGGGCTCGAACAACTTCCTGATGTTCACCGTGTGATGGTGGTGTGGGCTCCCATCTTCTTTACTCATTCATGGGAGACACGGCGGAGGGTCGATTTTCAGGGAAGGACGTTTTTGAAGGTGGTGTTTTTCTGCCAGTGAATAAAGAATGGGAAGAGTCTTCCTCGAACGCTTTGTTTATCACAGCTGAAATGAGTGACTTGTGAGGTATCCTCACAGAGCCTGTGAAGCTAAAGAACTTTCTTACAAAGGACTCAGAGGGTGCAAAGAAACTAGACCATCCTTCCACCTGGTTTTAAAATATAGAACTGACCATTCCTATTTTAAAATCAGTATAAAAATAGGTAATATTGAGTAGAGCTCGTTTTATTAAATATAACATTTGTGTTTTTTAGTGCTGGTCTATTGTCGATCAATCAATAAGTATTAGCCATTAAGTGCTTCTGTTTTCAGTTATAAGTTATCTATTTCATTCGCCACTTACATTGCCACTTACTAAATGGTACTTCTGTTCTTTTGAAATTTCTCCTAAGTATATAATTATAAAATAAGTTTCTGGGATAACTATAGAAATATTTTTTTATTAAAAATTTACTGTATGGGATGGCCTGGTGGCATAGTGGTTAAGTTCATGTGCTCTACTTCAATGACCCGGGATTCGCAGTTTCAGATCCCAGGAGTAGATATACACACCACTCATCGGCCATGCTGTGGTGGCATCCCACATAGAGAATAGAGGAAGATTGGCACAGATGTTAGCTCAGCAACAATCTTCCTCAAGCAAAAAGAGGAAGATTGGCAACAAATGTTAGTTGAGGGCCAATCTTCCTCACACACACACACACACACACACACACACAAATTTTACTATAAGCTTATTTTCAGGCACTTACGCTTTTAGATTTGATCTTATACTTTCCAAAACATTTGTTTTTCGTTTATTAATTTTTTTATTATTTAGTTTTTTAAAGAGCTGTACAAACAGCAGATGTGTTGAAGGAGAAAGGATTTTGGAATCAGAGACCAACTCTCAGTCCTGCCTCGGAGATCTCCTTGCTGTGTGAACTTGGTCCTGCCTCTCTGCACCTTGGTTTCTTACCTTATCTGGTAAGTGACAGACACACGACTCATATTATAAGCCCCTTTATTCTCTGAAGAGCACTTAGGGTATGAATGGTTTCTACCCCATGGTGACAAGGCCAAGGAGCTATTATCATTTACAAAAACTTTTAACTGAAGGTATTTTTAAGGTTCCACCGTTATGCTAGATTTGCTTTCTTTGATAGTATATACGTATAGCAGGAATATTACTAACATTACTTCAAAGGTCAGTACGTACGTGCCATTTTCACTTAAAATGTTGGTATTTTGCGACAGGTACTTAAGATCACTGGGATTCCTGCCTGGATTCAGATAGATTCATCAAATGACAATTATCATTTTGATCTTGCCTGAGAACTTTACTTTGATTTTAGTTCATTGCTGATTTCCCATTTTGTTGTAGTTTTTGGTGGTTTTCAGACACACGTTACTCAAATGCCACAGATTCTTTTTCCTTTCCTGCATTGTCTGTGATGGAAGAAATATGATTTACTGTTAGAACAATATTAATAGTATAGCACTTACGCTCATCAAAGCTTCTCTTTATTATATTATTTCATAGTCGTGTTAATTCTGCACAGTTCATAGGTTAAAGAATATTCAGACAAGGAAACTAAACCCCAAAGAAACTGTGATTTATGTGAACCTATAAGCAGGGTCTGCAATTGAGTGTTAATATTACCTTTGAAAGATTATTTTTACTGTATAAAGTATAGTTGGTTCTTAAACTTTTTTGGATCCTGGACTTGTTTGAATGTCTGATGAAGGTGCTTGTGCCTCTCTCCATATGACAGCAGAAATAAATGTGTGCACACACGTTGTCTGTGGTTCCTCTCCCCTCCCCGACTCAGCTGGTTATGGGAAACTCTAGCTCCAGTAGTCCTGCTCATGCATCCCATGGCAAGGCACCTGATGAGGCAGCCTGATTTTGCTGAATTTTCATTCAATTGTACATGTGAGTGTGTGTGGACACACAGCACAAATCCTTCCGCCAGCAGTGTGCTGTGACACTTTCCACAGAGAAAGAATAAAGGTTGATTAATTCAGTCACTGTATTCTGTGGAAAATAGGTTACCGACAAAATGTTAACATCTTTTTCTAAGAAAAAAGAATGCTGTGTTCAAAAAAGTTTAGGAAATGCTGCCTATATTGTCGTCGTATGGAGATTCACTTTAGGACATCAAAGACTCTAGAAGTCCTCCAGTAAAGGCTTGTGACCTCTTTCTGACCCTGCTTCTCCCTACGTTATCAAACCTCATAGCCTTTTTTCGTATTTGTATAATTCTCATCAACATCACCTGGAATACGCTTTTGGAAATGGTGAATGCTTTCATTCAGTTTCTGTGATTCTTACAGCATCTGCCACTTATCCTGGGAGCTATGACAGTGGCATGGCTGCCTCAGCATTTGGGAGTCTGGACTTGCTGGGCCCCGAGCCTTTGCCCTGCTCTGGTTATCCCTGTCGCCTCACTGAATTGGAGGACTGCGGCCCTTTCTGTCTAAGGGCCCAAAGTATTGACATTGACATAGGGCTCCTTTGTCTGATTTTTATTCTAATACCTTTTGAAGATGCTACACAGGGATCCAGTGCACCCTTTGTAGCAGTTACCTCCCTCCACATTCTTGGCAGATTCTATTTCGCTCTCTTTTTTAACCATTTTAGTCACTATTCCAGTTATGGTTGACACTAGAGCTTATCCTACTACAACATTCTCACCTTCCACTATCAGGCAGGTTTGAGAGGCAGAAGCAGACCACGGATGATACCATCAGGGATGGCTCTGGGACCAACAGGCCTTGCTCAAATTCCAGGTCCACTGTGTACTGACTCTGTGAACAGGATGACCTGCTACACCACGTCTGTACAATGGTGATAATAGTGAGCCCACCTCATTGGTGCCATTGCCTCAGAGCAGTTAATACACACAATGGAAATAGGACAGGGCCTGGCTGTGATCAGCGAGTGCTTGTTATTGCTATCCGAAGTCAGTTGACTCTGGTTCTCGTGACCTGCTCACGGCCTGCTAAATAGTCAGCACCCAGATAACATCTGTTATCACCATTAACACTGTTACTCCTTTGATAATTCTATTGATTATATTCTAATTGTCTTGAACTGACTCCAGAATAAAGGTATTGATATGAACTGATTATAGAAATTTTAATTCTAGTGCCCAGATTTCCTGTTATGGAATTAATATGTTACTTTGTTGTTGATTTTTAATAGCATACATTCAGTAAAGAACAGACTATTTTCTTTCTTGCTGATTTGAAAGAATTTCTCTGCCAAACTGAACCCAACGGTAGAAGAGCCATGCATGTGGGAATATGTCAGGATATGTCTAAATGAGCTTCAGGAAGGGAGAGGAAGCGATGTGTTAAACCTCCTTGGGATGCATGATCATCAGGAACGTCTCTGCTGATGGAGAAACAACCCAGTCCTTATTCCTGTGTTTATTTTTTGCTCCTAACCATGTCATTACATTTTGCCACAGAGTGAGGGAATAGCTTCAGTGTAAGTTTACTCTCACAACCTAAATAAATGGCTCTGAAAAATGACAGAGAGTTAGGTCTCCACTTTCTGTTCTATGCTCATTTGTTCCTTTGAGCCTCTGTGTTGCCTCCCTTACTGTGGGGATAGTTGGTTAACAGTTTTGTATGTTTGTATGAATCAAGGTTAGTTTCCTCCTGAAAGGAGAAAAAATTACCAATACCAATTTAGATTTACTTGCATCGGTCATTAGCCATTTTTCATCAGTCAGAATTATAACCCTTTAAAAGATGTGATACAGAACACAAACACAGATTTGTTTACCTGCCAAACAGGAGGGCCCCAAACTGGAGATGCCAAGCTTGTGGCAAGGGAAGAGCTTTATTACTGAAAGGCAGCCAGACGAGGAGATGGGAGCTAGAATATAGATCTACCTCCCCGAAGGGCCTATGGTGGGGGTTTTGTGCAGGGTTTTAGGTAGGGGAGGGGAGCATATGGCTTTGCTGGCTAGCACCTTCCCACCAGCCTGTGTGTGGCCTTGAAGACTGAATTTCTTTTCCCTTGACTTTCTGGACTTTTCTGTTAGTTTTCATCTTCAGCCTGTGTTTGGCCTTGTGAGGCTGTGTCTTGATGTCTGGACCTTGACTTCCTGGGAAAGAAGCTCGCTCATGTACTAAGGAGGGACGGAAGGAGCTGGTTAGTTTTAAACACAGTTGATTATGCTGAATATGCACAGCTGCACTTAGCAAAGCTCATCTCAAAGTTTTTGCTCTAGGAAAGATTTTTTAACTTTGTTCTTGATTTCAAGGGGAGTCATCTGATTTGAAAGCAGGTGGAATGGGGCCTACTGGAAGCTGTTTCCTGTCCACAGTCCCTGGGAGAAGATGTGCAAAAGAAGCCTGCAGCTTCTCAGAAAGGCCTGCTCTGTGGGAGGAAGCAATTTTCAGACACTTTTTTTTAAAATAGTGAGACTAACTACACGAGATCTTACTTGGAACCTAGATGTGAAAGAAGAGGCAATAAAAATGGTTGAAGTGTGAGGACTTGCTGACCTCTTGCCCTCCTTTTTCTCCCAAAATCATCTCTGGGAAACCTGAGAAATTCCAGGTTTGAAGATCACTGATATGTGAAAAAAATCAATATTCTTGTTAAATTTGTCACTCTAATATATTAGACGAAATACTTAAAAAATATTTAAACTTATATTTTTAATGGACACAGTAGAAGAGGGGTTGGCAATTTTTTCCTATAAGCATCCAGATAGTAAATACTGTGCGCTGTGTGGGCCAAGATGCACAAATTGAGAGTATTATATAGATACTTATATAACAGGAGAGAAAACAAATTTCCACAAAATTATTTGAAAAATTTCAAAATATAATAATAACGATTGTTGAATACTAATTTTTTTAGTATAGGTTGGCTAATGAGGAGAATTTTTTTTAAATAACATTTTTCTTAATGGGAGTTCGAGTTGGCGTTTCCTGTTATCAAATTGATTGCAAATGTTCATCTGTAAGAACAATTCTTATCCTGTGGCGTGTACAAAATAGATAGTCGTTGAGATTTGGTCTGTGGGTATAGTTGGTTGATTCCACCTCTAGAATAAACTTCAACTGAAAAATAGCAATTAAGAGATTTCAGTTAGCCTGAAGGTGCTTTTATTTGACAGTGGCAAGAGTGGAGCACCTCCTCAGTGCTATTGTATTGGTGAGGCTTTTTCTCTTTGAAGGCGGGGTTACAATGCCTCGTGTTGTGGATAGCTTCAGAAAAAGAGAATCTCACAAGTTCTCAGTGGGGAGTATTTTTTGGAAAGGAATTTGTCAAAATTTGTGAAAAAATCTAAAAAGTGCACAGACACTTCATTTCACCCAGTGGTTTGACTTCTAGGAATTTAACCCAAGTCTTTATGGGTTAGGTTATTCATCGCGGCATTGTTTATCAAAGTGAAAATTTGGGTGCATCCTGAACGCTCAGCAGTAAGGGGAGCAGTGACATAAATTATTGTAGAGGTATAAAAGAGATTGTTATGCAGCCAGTGGAAATTATATTGTGGAACTTTATTGACTTAGAAAGATTTTTTTAAAAAAGCAAGCTACAGACATTGTGCATAGTATGATCCCATTATTGAATAAAAAATATGTGAAACATACACACAGGAAATAAAATGAAAGACTCCCTGCTAGAACGTTAACAGTGCTAATTTGTGAGATAGGAGTATAGATCGTTAGCAGCAGCAGCACAGTAGTAAGTACTATTTCTTGAGTCCTTAGCAACTGCTGGCACTCTAGGAAATGCTTTACATACATAGTGTCATGTAATCTTTAAATCAATGATGTGAAATAGGAATGCTTATTCCTCTAATATAGTGGAAATGAGAGGCTTGGAGAAATTAAGTAGCTTCCTCAGCTGACGCAGCTAGAAATGGGGGGCCCGGGTTTTGTACTCAGATGTATCTGATTCCAGAATTTGCACTACTGGGTCACATGCCATACTGACTCTCTTCCTTTCTTCATGCTGATTTATGCTTCTAATCTTGCTCTAAAGTATCAGTGGGTGTTTTTAAGAAAGTTGAAGATGAGATCATTGGGTGTAATTACGTTAAAAACACTGATTGCCATGAGAAGATTTACCCATTCTTGTTCCATTGCTGCTGAGTCTAGGGACTACCATCCGCCTGTCCTTTCTCCTGGCCCGAGCGGCCTCCCTGCAGATTTGGAAGGGCAGAAGTGATTCCTCTAGGCTACTGCATAGAATGGGTATCCCCATTGCCTCTAAGTCCATAACCCAGCCAAGAAATATTTGTTTTTCTCCAAGATGAAGAATAATCTTCCATATTTTAAAGGTAAATTCCTTTGTTCCAAGAGAAAATCTGACTCTAAGAGCTTTTTAGAATCACTGCCAGAAGTGGGAGTAGTTGTCAAGTGGTGACCAAGAAACTTCCCCCCATTCCCCTCTTCCTTACACATTCCCTCGAAAGTGAATAGGGATAGTATTCATCCAGGAGGAGTGTTACGTATTCAAATCAAAATCGTAAATGCTTTCTTAATAACGTGTCTACCAGAAAGAAGCTATCACCTGAATTTCAACTTCATGATTGTTTTTTCTGTATGCGGGGCTACAGACACTATAAAAATGGTGCCTACTGAACTCCGACACTTTTCACGGTGAGCTGCTGTTTCTTGCTAAATTGCTCTTTAAGATAACGAGTCCTGCCACCAAACGTCTATGATCATCTTGCCACTTGGGTTTGTGTGATTACTGGCTTACAGAGCACAGTTAACATGATCAATTTTTTCTTTGACCTGTTTTGTCCCATCTTTTGTGTCCAGCTCCTTGAAAACAGAATGATGGGTAAATTCGTGTTTCTCGGGAGTTGGGAAGAACCATAGTTTTATTTATTGAATGCAGTTAATATGGCCAGTGTGAAATGATGCTAGATCACGGGTGGGCAAGTAGGGTCATGTAAAGCGATTACAGGAGACACATGAAAAATCTTGCCACACTGTTAAATTAAAAGTGATTATAAGTATAAATCTAGGCATTGCATTGGGAGTTTAATGGTCAGTATTGACTCTGAATCATTTGGAATAGGCAATAATCAGGTTGTGCAGTGAAGGATAATAGACAGTTAAGTGTGGTAATTGGGGGTGGGGTGGGAGTAGAGGGAGTTGGTATATAAGGGTAGCTCTGATTTCTTTTAGTTCCCCTTCATTCATCCATTCACTTAACAAATATTTATTGAGCTTTCTAGGCAATGAGGACACAGAGCTGAGCAGGACAGACCCAATCTCTGTTCTCATAGAACCTAGAGTCTCCCAGATGGATGCTGAGCATCCTGCAGTGCATGTGACTTGGGACCCTCCATAAATCATGAGGATGGATAACTCTCACCTACATAGACACGTAAACATGGTGACCTTGAACATGAAAGCGAGAGGGCAGTGGAAAGAGTTGACCTTCCTAGCTGCTTAAAATTTAGATTAATTCATATTTTTAAAATACCCCAATTCTACTGGTCCAGACCAAAGGGAAAATTCTAGTCTGATAATTAATATCTTTTCATAATATTTTTAAACTGGAGTTTTAATTCTCACAGTGTGTCACCCAATGATTGCAGGGTGCTGTTGACAGCAGCAGGGCTGTCCTTTCTGCTGGTTTCCAGAGGTGCTAGATAGTGGCTTATTGTTTGTGTCCTCTTTGTGTAAGCAGAAAATTTTTCCAATTCAGTGTATTTATCTTATTATAAAAACAACATTAAATGAAAGAATAATTTTCAAAAATAATGCTTTTAAAAGGAATTAGAAGAACTTGTTACCTTTCCCTCTAACACGAACATTTCCTTTATCGACTCTTCGAGAATCCTGGTGCGTAATTATAAAGTTTCACCAGCGATTCGTTCTTGACCTTCATGTAGCTGAGCGTCAAAGTCATCCAGGCTGTTTGTCTTTTAGCACTTCTTCCAACTTAGTTTTTGTATTAGGAACAATTAGTCTCTAATATCAGAGACTTTGTTCTCCTATTTTGTGCACAATCTAAAGATGGGGGAAAAAATGAATTTATTCTGGAGGGCAAGATGGCTGCAGAAGCTCCAAGAATCACATCCTCATTAACAGTATTTGAAAGAAAGTGCCCCTTGCCCATATTCCTTTTCCCAGAGCTCTTTGCAGACTCCCCTTCGTGCTCACTGGCCTACACCCGGGAAGGTCACTGCAAAGGGGAGTGGAGTTACTGTGTTTGGGTTTTAGACCCGATTCATCCCCAGGGTCTGGAGAGTTCATCTTCCCTGTGGCTCATGGCTTCTTGAAGAAGGATGGACACAATTTGGTTTGTGTTGGCACAGCGTGACAGTGAGGTAGGCAAGATATGGTGTTTGCCAAAGTTGTTTTTGGTGAGTTAATGTCATGAATTCTGGTAAAAAATTTTTCCTCTAATATTTGTTAAAACTTCTTCTCACCTCACAGTATTCTCAATCTTCTTCATGTTATTAATTTGCATATCAAACTCACTGTTCATAGGTAAGTGAAATATTTTTTCAAAAATAAGTGATTCGAATATATAAAGTTTTATTGTAATGACATTTTATAAAAGTGGATGTATTTTTAGAATAACTACCTAAGATCTCAGGACCTGCAAAATAAAGCAGGGGAAGAGAAGGAAAGGTTCCCAGTTTATTGCAGGGAGAAGGAAGTTATTATACAGAAATATCTTTATGTCTTTGGGCTATGGTAACTGGAGCCTTGACAGCCCTGGTTCTTTAGGGGCGCCTTTTAAGGTAGTTGGGTTATCCTAGATGAAAAAGGGTGAGAAAGCTGAAGGATAGTGTTATGGGCTGAATTGTACACCCCAAATGTATGTACTGAAACCGTAATCCCTAGTACCTCAGAATGTGGTTGTATTTGGAGTGAGGTGATCAAGTTAAAATGAGGCCGTGAGGTTGGACCCCTAATCCAGTCTGACTGGTGTCCTTATAAGAAGAGATCGGGACACAAATAAAGACACCAGGAATGTGTGTTCACAGAGGGAAGACCGTGTGAGGACACAGTGGGAAGACGGCCACCTGCAAGCCAAGGAGAGAGGCCTCAGAAGGAAGCGGCCATGCAGACACCTTCATCTTGGAAGTCCAGTCTCCAGACCTGTGAGAAAAACAGCTTCTGTTGTGTAAGCCCCCAGTCTGTGGTATTTTGACATGGCGGCCTAGCAGACTGATATAGATAGCGTTTAGTGCCGCCTGTTAAGGAATACCTACTGAGTGTCAGGGACTGAACGAACCCCTATTTGAGGTAGGAATTATCCTATTTTAACAACTGAGAAACTGAGTGTTGGAGAGATTAAATAACTTGTAAGTGGAAGGATCGAGAAGCAACCCACTGTAAATACTTCCCATATGCCACGCAGCCTGGATACAGCACATGTAACACGCCATAAACTTAGTAAAGACTGGCCTTGTTGATTTCTTCCTATTTGTCGGGCATTCTGTGCTAAGCATGTTGCATGAATTAGTGTGTTTAATCGTCATCATGACATTTTGACATATGTACCATTATTATTCCTCAGTACAGATAAGGCTCACAGACTGTAAGTCAGTTTACCGCGGTCACACGGGTACGCAGTGCTGGGGTCAGGACTGAGCTTGGCTATCTGACTCTGGAGCATCCTCTGCTCCCCATCGTCTAAACTACTTTCTGTTTGAATGTATCATCAGGAGGAAAGGTTTATGAAGGTAAAGGTTACATCAAAATGACAGAAAGCACCGAGGGTAGAGGATAAATGTAAATTCAATGATATGGTAATTGGTGAGTAGATCTTGAGGAGATATTTAAAAGGCAAATATGAAATAATATTTCTTATGAAACCAGTATATGCCTGGAAATATTTATTGACCATTGTAGCTCACAGACCAGTCTTTTAATTAATCAGTCATTCAAAGGATTGACAAAAGGGCCACAGGCAGTCCCTGAAATGACATCATATTAGCAGAGTGGTGAGGTGTACTCTCTGTTCCAAACGACCATGCTGTAATTAGGGCTCTAACAACAAATACTCATCATCAAACACCTCACACATGTGACTGAAATATGCCACAAACAGGCATTCACTTGAATATAAACTTGACAGACATCTTAAAATAAAAAATATACATCCAACTCCTATAAAGTGGGCATTGATAAAATGTCCCTCCCTTGTCTTAGCAACTTTAAGGTTCTCTGAAGTTTCAAAAAAGTGCTAACAGGCATCTAATACACAACTATGGAAATGATGAGGGAGAATCAGCCGTTCCTGGTGACAGCAAGTGGCATCTCTGGAATCACAGTGTAGCTATAAGTGTCCGCCTTCTTTGTCCTAAATGCCAGCTATGCCTCTCTCACACTGCTTACTTGACTCTCTGCCCAGAAACTACTGGACAAACGGGAAACACAGCAAGATGAGGAGCAGAGCGTTAATTAGTGACCACAAATGAACACTCAGGATTGTGAAAAACTCAGAAGCAGGACCGACTGGAATCCTGTGATTCATATAAAATATCCAGATTTTTTGAGCTATAAGATCTTTTTTTGGTTAATTTAACTATTATCTCTCTTGCCATTAGTAAATTATATGCAATTTGCTATATGTTTTTGAACTAAACTTATTCCTGCTTTGAGAAATTTTGTATCATTCTTTGGTATATTTATCTGAGCCCTCAAAAGCTCAAGATTGAGAATGATTCCTTTGAGTAGCATTTAGTATAGTATTGGTAGGAATAAACTTAGAAAGCATGTCAGCCTAAATCATGCCATAGAGATTTTTTTTTTTCCTGCTGAGGAAGATTAGCCTTGAACTAACATCTGTTGTCAATCTTCCTCTTTTTGCTTGAGGAAGATTAGCCCCGAGCTAACATCTGTGCCAATCCTCCTCCACTTTGTATGTGGGATGCCTCCACAGCATGGCTGACGAGTGGTGTAAGTCTGTGCCTGGGATCCGGACCTGCGAACCTGGGCCACCAAAGCAGAGTGTGCCGAACTTAACCATTATGCCACAGGGCTGGTCCCCACAGAGATTTTTATGCCATAGAGTAAAGGATGAGGGTTGGAATGAGTAAGATATTTAAAAAATATACTTCACTTTCTTGTAAAGTGAAAAGCCAATGTATTCAGCAGCTAGTTCTCCAAAATTCACATTTAGCAGGCAGGGGTAATAATCATGACTTGGCACTTCTAAGGGAGAATGAAAAATACTCAGACTGATATTGGACAAGATTAAAAAGAGAAATTTCTTACGTGAATTGGAAAGCTTGTTATGATGGTTATGATTTTTTTATTTGACTCTTAAACCCATATCTTTTCTAGACACTTGGACCACAGCGCTGGCGAGCCTCGCCTTACGTTCATCAAGCTGGCGGCTCATGTGGCTGGCCATCACATCACCTTTCCCACGTCTGTTCCCTTCCCGGTCTCCCAGACCACGACCCTGTTCTCACCCTTCTCTCTCCTCAAATCTCCAAAACTCTTTCACTTCCCCCTTCTTATAGATGAGCTTGTTTCCCGTTTCACTGAGAACAAAAGCAAACAGCAGAGGACTTCCACAAGCTACCATGACCACTTCTACACAGCTGTATGCATCTGCTTTCTCTCCTGATATTATAGGTGAACATTTGCTACTAGAGAAAAAAATTCTAATCTCTCTTCTTCCCTGCTATCACTCATCCTTTCTCATCTATTAAGGACATTGCTCAGCAATTTTTCCTTCCAGCTTTTGTCATCAAATTGGCCCTTTCTACTTGAATATTCTCTTAGACTACAAATATTCTTTAAATTCTCATATTGTGTAAAAAAAGAAAAGAAGGGGGAAAAAAGCAAGAGAGAAACAAAAAGAAAAAAATCACTTCTCTTGACCTTATATTTCTCTCCATTATCAACCTGTTTCTCACCTCCTCTTTTTTCTCACCTCCTCTTTAGCGCTAAGGTCTTGAAATGAATTTTTTTATACCGGTTCTCTACAATTGTTCTTCTCCTATTCTCTCTTGAATTGAATGAAATGAGGCTTTTGATCCCACAAGGACGGCTAACTGCTCTTGTCAAGATCATCATCCCCTCCATGTTGCTACGTCTAATGGTCAAGCCCCAGTCCTCGTGCTCCAAGCATTCAACGTCCTTGATGACTCCCACCTCTTTGAAATGTGTTAGTCATTTGGCTTCTAGGACACTCTACTCTTTTGTCTTTTCCTCCTATCTCATTGGCGCTCCTTCCCAGGACCTTTGATGGTCCCTACTCATCTCTCTGATCTTTAAATGTTGAAGCACCCCAGTATTCAGACATTGAACTTCTTTTTTTTTTTTTTTTTACTAGGACATGTCATCTAGGCTGGTGATTCACACATTTATACCTCCCACCCAGATATCTCTCCTGAACTTCAGACCCATGGATCCTGCTGTCTCCTTGACATTGCTACCTGGAGGTCTAACGATGATTTAATCTTGACTTTCCCCAAACCTGCTTCTCCCAGTTTTCCATATCCAGTAAAATGCAGCTCCATTTTTCCAGTTGCTCAGGTTAAAAAACCATGACTCCTCTCTTTCTTGATCCCACATCTGATTCTTCCATAAATGCTTTTGGCTCTGCCTTTAAATTTTTTCCAGAGTCTTCTCATTTCTCACTATCACCACAACTGCTTGTCAAGTCTTATCCAACATCTTTTGCCCCCTGAAGTATTCGAGCGCCTTCTACCTGGTCTCCCTTTCTCTGTCCTTGTCTCTCCTGTGGTCTATTCTCAATTCAGATGCCAGATGATCCTTTTAAATGTAAGTCAGTTCGTGTAATTACTCTCTTCAAACTATTCCTATGGCTTCTTCTGGTCTTATTTGAAATAAAAGTCAAAGGTCAAGTACATGCTTCTGGCGTTAGCATCATTATGTCTCACCTCATCTTCTACCACCGTCTCCCTCATCACCCGCTTCCAGCTGCACTGGCCTCAGGGATATTCCTCCGACAGGCTGAGGATGCTTCCGCCTCAGGGCTTTTGCACTGGATGCTTCCTCTGCCTTGAACACTTTTTCATCCAATATTTCTAAGACTTGCTCCCTCATCAAATTCAGGTTTTTACTCAAATGTCATCTTCTTTTTAAGGTCTTCTCATACCAATTATTAAAAACTGCAACCACACCCTTCCTTGCTTTATATTTCTCTGTCGCACTTTTCACCATCTGACCGGGTAGCTCTTCGATTTACTTGTTTATTGTCTGTCTTCCCTCCTAGGAGGTGAACTCTGTGATGCCAGGGGTTTTGGCTTCATAACTGCAGCACACAGAGCACTGCCTTACAACTAATAGGTACTTAGTAAACATCTGAATATGTGACTATATAGATAAGATTTGACGGGCAGCTAAATGTAACTCCTATGTTTTTTCTGGAGGTATGAAATAAATCAGTGATTTACAGCATTAGGTTCTGTCTTTTAACATAATACTTCTATCTTATAAGAAATAAAGGGTATTTTTTACACTAATTAGATGGACTGTATTATAACTGGTGTGGCAATATAGATAATTAAATAAAATTAGTCAAACCAAATGTTACACTTTTTTTTTTTAAAGATTTTATTTTTTCCTTTTTCTCCCCAAAGCCCCCCGTACATAGTTGTATATTCTTCGTTGTGGGTCCTTCTAGTTGTGGCATGTGGGACGCTGCCTCAGCGTGGTCTGATGAGCAGTGCCATGTCCGCGCCCAGGATTCGAACCAACGAAACACTGGGCCGCCTGCAGCGGAGCGCGCGAACTTCACCACTCGGCCACGGGGCCAGCCCCCAAATGTTACACTTTTTATTGTTAATTTACAGCTATTTTTCCAAAAAAGATTTTTGTTCCCTTTTACTTCAGTGGTTTTGAATGCTTCCCTATGTTTTTTGTTTCAAAAATGGATTATCTCTGTAGGTCGCCTGTAGAAAAGTGGAATCTGTCACGTTTACAAATGATCTTTTGGATGCCGAGGCAAATAGCAGAGCGGAGGAAAGTTAGCTACAGTTAGATCTTTGAGTAACTTCCCGGCTCTAAATGAGTGGCTTCACATTCCAGGATGCCAGTGACCCCCTGGAGCTGCTTGTTCCATACAGCAGCCCTGGCTGCACCCCAGGTCGGCTCTGCTGGAATCTGTCATGGGCCCTGGGAATCTGAGCTTTAACAATGCCCCCAGGGAATCTGCTGCTGGAGCGCCCTGGGCCTGGCTTTGAGATGTGCTGCTCTGATCATTCAAAAGATGTTCAATGTCTTTCCTAGAAATCAAGCAAAGGCTTATGGTAAGAAGAAAGGTAGCATAAATTTCACTCCTGTGGGGACGGATGATCTTGCTACTAATTGTGGCTTGGCTGCAAACTGTCCCCCGTCCTCGGGGTGCCATCTTGCATATGTGCTGTGGCTTACAAGGGGGGATGAGTGATTTCAGCTAAGCTCCGCTCGATCGGTATTAACCTATCCCCCTTACTGAAGAAATAATTCTACGGAAATGTCACATAACTGGAGGTGGTTGGAATCACTTCCTGATCACGTTTGCTGACTTATCACCATCTACGCCACAAACGCCTACATGGTTTTGTCTTAGGGTTTTTGTTTCCTTGCTCCTTTCTTTATCCTGAGGGAATCGGGTGATCAAAAGGGTCGGAATATGACACACTATTACCATGGAGACAAGAGCTCTCCAGCTCCCGTGCGGGTTGTTTTCTCCTCTCAAACCAGCTGTTACTCCATTGGAGTGAAGGATTTTTACCAAGTGGAAATATGAGCCTTGAAAATCTTTCGCTTTAGCTTTAGTTTGTGTGAGAGGAATGCCATGAAGTACTTTGCATTATTCTGAGACAAAGTGCCAAGAAAATGTTGGGTTTGGGGTGGTGACATTTTCTGTCACCGTGGTGTTTGGTTTCTGGGCTTGTACCTATTTTGTTTTAAGATTTTGATTAGCACATTATAATCATGAGTGGGAAAACATGGAGTCCTGTTAATGCACCCACCTCCTGCTACAGGAGAAGGAAATTGATATGTTGGTACTTGCAAATTATTTGATGAAATTCTATCCACCTCTTTGAGTATTTACTATATCCAATCTCTCTTCTAAGTGCTTTCCATGTATTATTTCATTTAGCCCCGCATCAAACTATGAGGTAGATTCTATGATGTTCATTTTACAGGTGAGGAAACTGAAACTGAGTGTAAGTGACTCGTGCATGCACACTGTAGTGATGGAACTAGGAGTAGAGCTGGGCCGTCCAGCCCTGGAGCCCATGCTTGGACTGTGAGCACAGCTCCAGGGGGACTGCTGCTGAGTCTGTTGTGCGGATTGTGACAGGGCTGCTCTACTACTATACTTAAGGTCACGTTCATGTCAGACGTGAGTGTGCAAGTCACAAGGCTCAGCCAATAGTTATTTTGGCAAGTTGTAACATATCCTAGAATTACGGTGCAGCTGTCAGCCCTGGCGCCTGCACCGAGACCTCTAGGTCCAGCTCTGGTTTCAGCGGCAGCCGTGGTGGGCAGTTCTCTGACAGCCCAGTCTCAACTCAGCACAACCACCCTCACCTGGAGCCCACTTATGAGTCTTTCTGTGCTTTACCCAGGGTCTTCTCTGATGCTCCAGGAGCCCCTTATGCTGTGCATAAGAGCAGCCAGGAAAAGAGGGGGAGTTACTGTGCCAGGGACAGTGTCCAGCCAATGGAGCTGGGGGTGGGGGACTAATGTATAAGTGCTCCAGCCTCCCACAGTCAGTTGGATAATTCTAGAAGGCATCCTATATGCTTCTCAGAGGTCCTGGTAGAATCGAGAATCCACCCTAGGGGAATCCATTCATTGATGGAAATGACACCACATGGCAGTCTGACCTTTCTCCTGTCTCCATTTATTTGCTCCTGCTTCCTGGGATCAGTACCCAAACAAACTGCCTGCACCCAAGTCTTTGTCTCGGGTTCTGATTTCTAGGGGAACCCAAACTAAGAACCAGACTCGTTTATCAACATTCACAATTGTGATGATTATGCTGTACTGGGAGTATAACCACCAAGGTTGTGGTCAAGTCCATGTGGTCAAGACATACTTGTGTGTGGCTGGATCCTAGTTCTGTCACGCCTATACCTCACAACACTGTCAGCTAATCAAATATTCTGAGTCTCAGTGGAAAAGTACCTCACAGGATTGTTATGAGCCTGCTCAGAGCCGTGACATAGCAGTCTTGCTGTGGCTGTGATCCTTGCCCTCCTCTGGACTCCCCCTACAATCAGGTGTTGAGTGATGCTAAGTTGGAAAGAAGGAGGAGTGAACTAAATGTTGCTTAGAGATCTTTGCTCATAAGTTTGGCAGATGATTTGTGAGGCAACGTTTTCCCAATATTCTTTATAAGGAATTTTATTTAACAATGTCTGCTTTCCTTTATTCCCCTTCTAGGAAAGAACTATGAGCCTATGGCAAGATATAAAGAAATCTGGGGACTCCAAAATGCCAAAGCTTCTGTTTAAATTATACCTCTGTCTATTAAAACGTTTCTACTTTATTAAACTTTTGGTCTCTTGCTGTTAAAGAGATGTTACAGTGAATGGGAACAGAAAGTGGGTGAGTGTGCACTGGATCTAGGGTTGCCATGGAAACAGGAGGCACAACCAATCAGTGAAGAGGTATGTGTTCTTCCAGGAAGTCTTCAAATTGTCCCCAAAAGCCATCTGTCTGTATAAGTGAACTGAATAACCATATCTGGTGCTCAGTGCCCACTGTGCAACCCAAAATCTAGGTAAGGGTCAAAGAAGTCTTATCTTGCACACACAGCTGTAAGACTGAAGAGAGTAGGAGTCGTCTGTGCTGCAGTTCCCTCCTCTGCTTTTGCAAATAGCAGGAGAGACAGCGGGAATGGCAATAATAATGACTGAAGTGTGTCTAACTCTCCCAACATTTCCAAGGGATTCTATGTTCATTGATCACTTGATTCTGTAAGACAGCAGCCTCCGCCTTACTATCCCAGTATCACAGAGGGGAACACTGAGGCGCAGGGGGATTTGCTCAAGGTCACACAAATAATAAATAATTAAAATGGGACCAGATTCCTGAACTCTTATTTGTGCAACTTTTCCCTTCTGCTAAGGCATAGCCCAGAGGTATACTGGGAGAGAATAAAGGACTTAGGGGTCAGTTTCTCTGGATCTGGAAGAAATCCTGATGGTGCTGTTGGGAACCCAGGCTAAGTGTTATACACTGGTCCACCTTGTCTCTATCCTGTCCTCCATTTCTGCCCTTATCAAAACCTCAAGTTCTTATTCTGCAGCACAGTTTTTCCTCCATGAAAACTTCCTGAAGTTAACGTATATATACACCCACATATATATCTTTCTTGAATTCTCAACCATTTGCTCTCTGAGTAACCCACATGGTACTGTGATATTGTGATTTATAAGAAGTGTATATTTAATCATTCAGATGACCAAAATGTATTTCTCATATATATTTGGTCTTCATCCACAGTTCCTGGCTCACGGCTAACCAAAACCCTTGGAATTTCCTGAGCAATAAGAGCAATGGGAGCATCTTTTGTCATAATATTTGGTCTCTTGTCCTAGTTCCTAAAAACTCTTCAGAGTCATAAAGATCAAATGGGTGTCTTGCTGTTCATAACAATCACCTTTTCTCCACAACTGGGTTTATGTTGATGAGGTGACTTTTGGAAAGCACCTGTGGATGAGGGCTGGTTGCCAGGGGAACCAACCATGAATTGAGAGGGTGGAAACTTCACTCCTATCCCCTGATTTCTGGGAAGGGGGAGGGGCTAGAGGTTGAACCAATCACCAGTGGTCAATGATTTAATTAATCATGCCTATGTAATGAAACCTCCATAAAAACCCAAGAGGAGAGGGTCCTTCCGGGTTGGTGAGCACTTGGAGATTTGGGGAGAATGGTGCGCCTCCAGAGGGTATAGAAGCTCGTTGTCCTTTCTCCACACCTTGCCTTGGGCATCTCTTCCATACACTGTTCCTGAGTTATATCCTTTTATAATAGACTGGTGATCCTCTAAGTGAAATGTTTCTCTGAGTTCCATGAGCGGCTCTAGCAAATTAATCCAACCCAAGGAGGGGCTCTTTGGAACCTCTGATCTATAGCCCTGTCAGTCAGTAGCGCAGGTGACAACCTGGATTTGCGACAGGCATCTGAAGTGTGTGCGTGGGATCTGATACTTGGGTACTTAACCACTTTTTCTACTATTTCATGTGTGAGAATCTTGCCTCTTCAACTAAATTATAACTTCTGTAAAGGCAAAAGTTGTGAACTCATGTCATGAGCCCTTTGTTTCTCCCTAATTTCTGGCAATGTTGGACACAAATTAGGTGTTGAGATACGTCACTTGGTATTGTGGTGACTTGCAGCACCTGCTACTCTAGAGCTGTGGTTTTTGTTATTGTTTGCTTGCTTTTGGTGTGTCCAGAAATGTAGTATTAAATTTTATGAGATCATATCCCTTTTGTAACCCATCTAGAGCCTTAATAGAAGCAAGCAAAAAGGTGTTAACAGTACCAGAACTGCTTCTCAATTGCTGTGGCCTCACTGAGTTTCTGTGCTAACTTAGTAAATTAAGAAACAAGTTTGACTGCTAGAATCTTAGGACATCTTATTGACCTTAGAATGTCTTCTTACATTATGAGAATGAGTTATGTGTTACTAAGCCTAATGCAAAGGAGTTAAAAAAACAAAACAAGACCAGAAACCCCTTATCCTGGTGAAGGTCATGCACATTACAATACACTTCCCTGTTCTTTCCTAGTTTAGTCCTTCTCTGTGCTCAGGTTGAGCTAACTGCTGTAACGAACGCACTCCCAGATGAATCATGGCTTAAGCACAGGAAGAGAATGTTTCTGACTCATGTAACAGACCTTAGAGTGTCAACAGGTCAGAGATGCTGCCCTCTACTCATCCTCAGTCTTGAGGCTGCTGGAGGCCCTGGCTTCTTCCAGGAGTGGCTTTCAAGTTCACCCTAGGATAGTTCTATTTTGATGAGCCACAAGAGAAGAGAGGAGGAAGGCTTGGTTGCTTTCTACAGGCCAAGCTGGATCACATGCATTCACATTCAGTGGCCTCACCTGCCTGGAAGGTGGTGGGAAGTCTGGCCTGTGTGCCCAGGAAGAAGAGGAGACAATGGATTTTGGAGAGTAGCTAACAACCTATGACAACTCCCCCCTTCCGCCCAATAATCTGCATCCCATAATGAACACTCAGACTCAGAGTTTACCGGGAGATACCAAGAAGAGCAAAGAAAAGCAAACTTATGAATGCTTCCTTTGTTCCCAAATAAAGGTTTATCTTTGGAGGTATCACTCACTGGTCTTGTTGACTCTCAACCCCTTTCAGCTAAGATTGAAGGAATTGCAAAATGTCCTTGGGGACCAAATCAACTGTCACAAAGGCTCTGCCTAAAGGCAAACAAAAAGTGAGAGAGATACTGGATGACAAAGGACGGTTTTTAACATTCAAAGTTCTCAGACAAGGGTGCCCAGCACATCTTATCTCCATTTGGTTCATTCCCCCAATAAAGTCTTAAATACACAACTGTCCCCATTGTTGGGAGGATGGCCCTGGTGCCTGGTTGGAAAGAGAAGACCTGAGGAGTTGATGATTAAGGAGAGGGGAACTGGGGCTATTGTAGGGGAGTGGGAAAGGAGACAGGCTCAGGCCAGGCTATGAGTGGGCGTTTCATAAGTCACCCTCCAGGGCGCAACCATGAAATCACTGATGCCAGGTAGCCCCAAAAATTCCCTGCACCTCCTTGTTAGGTGAAATGGCTCCACTGCCTTCTTTGCCCACTGTGTAGGGTTTGGATTTGATTTTTACTTCTGTAGCACAAATGAACTCCTTCTAAAAGCAGCTCTTGATTGGTTCCCCCTTTTCATGACCTGTTCCCCAGGAATGCCCTCTGCAACCTTCTGCAGAGTGTCATGTGTATAATTTCCTTATATTAAGAAACCAAAAGCTGGAATGTAAATAGTGGATGATGCGGGGTCGGTGAGCCGAGGAGTCAAAAGAAAGATTTCTTAGACTCTCAAGATTTGGCAGTAGTGCTCTTTTATTTAGAGAATAGTGTGGAACAGCATGGGGACAGGACCCATGGGCAGTCAGAGCTTCTGCTGCCGCCACTTCTGCTGCCCCCGCTGGCATGGGGACAGGGCCCATGGGCAGGCAGAGCAGCTGCTGCTGCCCTCGCTGGCATGGGGACAGGACCCATGGGCAGGCAGAGCTGGTGCGTGGGGACAGGACCCACGGGCGGTCAGAGCTCCTGCTGCTGCTGCATGGGGACAGGACCCATGGGCAGTCAGAGCTCCTGCTGCTGCCCTGAGTTGAGGGTTAGGGCTAATTTTATAAGGCATAGGTACGTGACTTATTTTTACTGGAGAAAAGAAAAGATGATGTAAAAAGTCATTAAATGATTTCAGTGCAGATGGGGTCTGGTTATTGTGCGGTCATATAACTTTAGATACGAATCTGGCCATATAGATCGGCATGTAGGTGAGGATGCCCTGGGCTTCTCTCCCTGGGGCGGTCCTAATTCATACCATAAAAAAGACCACCGGGTCGTATAGTTTGGCATGTAGGCCAGGTCACCTTGGGCTTCTCTAGCTGGGGCAGCCTTAATCCACATCAGTGGATATTATCAGTATAAGAACAGAAGCACAGGTAACTCGGTAAAAACTTTAATCAAATATATGTGTTTGGAGAAATGTAACAAATCCTTAATTGTAAAGTAGGTGAGAATAATGCACGTATTATTCCTTTTATACTTACAACAAGGCTATGAAGCAGATATTATCTGTTTGTTTTTTTTGTAGAAGGGAAAATTGGGACATAAAAAGTGTTCAGTTATCTTTCTAAGGTCAAATAGCTGGGTGTTATGGATAGAATTTTAACTCAGTTTTAACTCCAAACCCCATGGATTTACTCATTATACCAGATTCCTTCATCCTTAGGAGTCAGGCTTTAAGATACCTTCCATTTCCTCCTACCTTCCACTTGAAAGCATAAAGTAGGCAGTGAAGTTATTTGATCAAAATGACTAGAAATGATTATCATCAAAGTAACTTCTTAAGTTCATGTTTGTGTATAGCACAGGGGAGAAAGACAATTCCTCTACCCTCTGGGTCCTTCTGGCTGGCCTAAGAATTGAATCCACAGGAGTCAGAGTAACAGGAGAAAATCAAACAAAGCTTTATAACATGTATGATGAGGATTATTTTAGGCTGGTTACTGTTAAAAACTGCAGATGAGAAGGAGGCTCTGAGGAGTAGAATTTACTTGCCCTTTGATGAGAGATATTTGCTATTGTGAAGGAAGTCTCCATCTGTGGGGGTATCTCCCTCTCTGCACCAGGAGGAAGGGGGGATGACTTTATCTCTAGAAACTCTTAATGGGGAAGGCAAGGACTTAAGTTGTTTACTGTCTGGTAACCTCATGTAGCTGACCCCCCATCCCAACATCCTCCTTTGTCTTTAGCTGAAGATAATATTTAAGGTGGTGGCTTCTGCTATTTACTTAATCCAGTTTGATTCTTATCTAAAAGTTATAGGACCACCCAATAACCAGACCCTACCGGCACTGATACCATTTTAACAACTCTTTTTACATATTCTTTCCTTTGTCTTGTAAAGAGATAACTCACATACTTATGCCTTAAATGTAGCCCTTATCTCAACCCATGTTTGCAGCAGCAGCTCTGACTGCCCGTGGATCCTGTCCCCATGCTATTCCACACTACTCTCTAAATAAAAGAGCACTACTGCCAGAGCTTGAGAGTCCAAGAAATCTTTCTTTCGACTCTTCGGCTCGCCGACCCCGCATCAATATACACGTGGGAGAAACCCAGAAAAACTGAGCAACTCACTGGAATTGCCAAAGGTGTCACCTTAAATACCATCGTCAGTTACAGACAAAGGAGGGATGTTGGGGGAAGTGGTTTGGGACTTCAGAGGGAAGAAGGCAATTCACATGGAGATGGAAAAGCAAAGGTTTGGTGCAGAACTTTGATAAGAGTGGGCTTAGTGAGGACCCTCACAGTCTACCCATACTCAGAGTTATTGTTGGTGATGGCCTGTCCTGGGGACAGGCCTTTTATCTTAAATTCTTTTAAGCAGTTAGGGGGGAAGGTCAAAGTTTCTTTCAGAGTCTTTTGTTCTTAAAAATAATGAAGCCTAAAAGACAGATTTTGAGGTGGCCAATTCTGATCCTCTGCAATAGCAATGGACTAGCTGTTAGGAAGAAATCCTGCCTCTAGAAGCTTACGCTTAGAAACACTGGCATGTCTTAGGCTTAGTATTTTTGATAACCTGTGTGTGTCTCAGAACTGTGTTTTATTTGAATGTCAGGGTTCACATTTGATTGCTGAAATCTGGCTTATCCTTTAAGATTCACCTTGAATACCACCACTTCTAAGAATCTTTTCTACAACTCCTCAAAAGAAAATTTCTTCCTTTCTTTTTAAAAATTAATTAATTAATTAATTTTTGGATGTACATCATATTTTGAATTCTGTGTAGATTACATCATGTTCGCCACCTGAAAACTAATTATAGTCCATTCCCTCGCATGTGAGCCTAATCACCACTTTTGCCCTCCTCCCTTCCCCCTTCCTTTATGGTAACCACCAATCCAATCTCCAATGCTATGTGTTTTTTTGTCGTTGTTTTTATCTTCTACTTATGATTGAGATCATACGGTATTTGACTTTCTCCCTCTGACTTATTTCACTCAGCATAATACCCTCAAGGTCCATCCATGTTGTCACAAATGGCTGGATTTCATCATTTCTTATGGCTGAGTAGTAGTCCATCATGTATAAATACCACATCTTCTTTTCCATTCGTCCCTTGATGGGCACTTAGGTTCCTTCCATGTCTTGGCTATTGTGTATAATGCTGCAATGAACATAGGGGTGCAAGTATCTTTATGCCTTTGTGTTTTCAAGTTCTTTGCATAAATACCCAGCAGTGGGATAGCTGGATCATATGGTAGATCTATCCTTAATTTTCTGAGAATACTCCATACTGATTTCCATAGTGGTTGCACCAGTTTGCACTCCCACCAGCAGTGAACAAGGGTTCTCGTCTCTCCACACCCTCTCCAACATTTGTTGTTTCCTGTCTTGTAAATTATAGCCATTCTGACCGGAGTGAGGTGATACTTCATTGTAGTTTTGATTTGCATTTCCCTGATAGCTAATGATGTTGAGCATCTTTTCATATGCCTGTTGGCCATCCATATATCTTCTTTGGAGAAATCTCTGTTCAAATCTTTTGCCCATGTTTTAATAGGATTGTTGGTGTTTTTTGTTGTTGAGCTGTATGAGTTCTTTGTATATTTTGGATATTAAGCCCTTATCTGACATATGGTTTGCAAATATCTTCTCCTAATTGTTAGGTTGTCTTTTCGTTTTGTTGATGGTTTCCTTTGCTGTGCAGAAGCTTTTTAGTTTGATGTAGCCCCATTTCTTCATTTTTTCTTTTGTTTCCCTTTCCGGGTCAGACATGGGACTTGAAAATATGCTACTCAGACTGATGTCAAAGAGCGTACTGCCTATGTTTTCTCCTAGAAGTTTCAGGGTTTCGGGTCTTACATTCAAGTCTTTAACCTATTTTGAGTTGATTTTTGTGCATGGTGTAAGGGAATGGTCTACTTTCATTGTTTTGCATGTGGCTATCCAGTTTTCCCAGCCCTATTTATTGAAGAGACTCTCCTTTCTCCATCGTATGCTCTTGGCTCCTTTGTCGAAACTTAGCTGTCCATAAACGTGTGGGTTTATTTCTGGGCTCTCAATTCTGTTCCATGGATCTGTGTGTCTGTTTTTGTGCCAGTACCATGCTGTTTTGGTTACTATGGCTTTGTAGTATATTTTGAAACCAGGGAGTGTGATACCTCCAACTTTGTTCTTTTTTCTCAGGAATCCTTTAGCTATTCGGGGTCTTTTGTTGTTCCATATAAATTTTAGGATTCTTTGTTCTGTTCCTGTAAAAAATGTTGTTGTAACTTTGATAAGGATTGCATTGAATCTATGGATTGCTTTAGGAACATAGCGTACATAGTGTTAGCCTTTTGGATGCCCGCCTGGAGTCTTACACGTGGTAAGTGTACTGCAGACGTTTGCTGAAATGAGATTAAATACCTTCCCGTAGCTTGAACACCACTCTTTTTTAGCTCAGCCTTTGAATAGAGAAAAATCTATTCTGAATTTAGACTTTTGCTTCAACCTCTCTGTCTCCAAGGGATCCTACAAAAGAAACACTTGGGAATGAAAGTGAGACACAGAAAAGAACTAGACTGCTTAGATAGTTTAATCCTCCCAGATTTTCCAAGCTTGCTCTAAAATTTGTTATCAACTTTTTTTTTTGGCTTTAATAGTAGATTGGACCAGATATTTATTAAAATCCTAGCTTCCAGGGTTTCTGTTTTACTCATGTAGGAGACACACACTGCTGTGCAGGCGTTGCACCTGGTGTTCCCAGAACAGGGTAAAAGCTGAACTGTATTTTGTGAAGAATAAATCGACTCCCAGGCGCAGAAGACATTGTGTGAATTCACTGGGTTCATTTATTTTCTTCTTTAAAGCCATTTTAGAAAAAAGATAATCTTACTCCATTTCAAAGAGCTTGAGAACAGAAGATCCTGCATGGTGTAAACAGTGACAAAAATGGTGGTCTCCATAATACTAGTGTGCTAAAAGTTAGGAAAAATTTCTTCCCCTTGCACTAGAATTGGGATGAATGTTTCTTTGTTCATTCACTCATTAAAATGTTTTTCTTTATTCATTCCCTGCCTTTTTGCTTCAAGGCAGCTTTGAATTTCTATAGTAGCTTCTCTTCCAGATTGGCCAGAATCAATTCAATGCTCTAAGAAACAGTTCGTCTCTATTATATGGATCTTTTGGTTGATAATTTTCCTGAAGTCTTTGTTTTGAAGGGGAAAGTGGAATGACATTCCTTCTAGTCAAAGAAATCATCCTCATTGGTGTAGAGTTACACTGTGGAGTAACTGCAATGGTTTAGCGCTATCCATAACCACACTGCTGACCCTAGTTATCATAGGTTGCAGGTAGAATGACTGTAAACTTGGAAATTTATAATAATGCTGTTATTTATTACTTTGTAGTTAAAATTGATAATAATGTGGCATGTTTTCTAAGAAAAAGTGCTTATGCACATCTTATACTACTCTTGAATCCTCCAAGTTTCTCCCTTTCTAAGGTGCTTCCTACATTTCAGACAAAAGGCTCTATTTTGTTGACTCATCAGTTGATTGTCCTCATTACTGAGTGTGCTGGCAGCAGAAGAGGTGTCCTGCACTGTCACGACCACCACGTTGTTTGCTGCCTTCTGACAAGCACCTCGAAAGAAGGAAGCATAAAGCAGATCCAAGTAACTGACAGAAGCCTCTAGTAAGACCAATGGGGATGAGACATTATCTCAATTTTCTGGGGAAGTATGTATAACTTCCAGTGATTTATTGAGAATTACATACCTATATCTAAGTTCTTATTGTTATCGAACCAGGTTCATTTTTGCCCACTACACAGAAAGCCAAACACCAAGAGCACGAGACTATGGCACAGAGAGGGTTTAATCACAAGACAGCCAGGTCAGGAAATGGGAGAATGAGTCTCAAACCGGCCTCCCTGAAAATAGGGACTCAGGGATATTTGTGGGGTAGAGGGCAAGGTGGTCTGAAGTGTGGAGATGGATAATTGGAGGTGAGGTGATTGGTGATGTGTGCAAGTGTAGTCAGAATCCGTGCTTTGTCACAGGACACATGCTCACAAAATGGCGGCATTAGCATGATCTGACAGTGGAGTTTTTGGCCTTGATGTCAAAAGGTCACCTATCGGACAGCTGCACGGGCCCATTTGATGAGTTGGTGGTCTCAGCTGGCCTGAAGTGGACAAGGAGTTCTAATTCCTGAAAAACAGCTCACACGCCCACTACCATGGTGATCCAGGCTCCAGGGGGATGTTCTTTACAGGAACCTAGTGGGAGTCAGAGAGCATATTGCCCAAAGAGCACAGTTAACTAAGGGTGGGTTAAACAGCTGAAAGCTATAATCAGTAATTGCAGAAAGGAAAAAAAATTTGGTTCCTAGCTATTTAATCATCAAACTCTCTGCTGGTTTCATCTTGAGAGAGTGAGTGGACAGGTTTTTAACAGCAGGTCAAGGAAAGAAAGAAAGGATTTGAAGGATTTGAAGCAGAGTTACTGCAGATAATTCTATAAGCAACTTGCTGTTTTTCTGTTTACCTTGAGGGCTGACTCGGGTCTCGAGGATTTGTGAATTTGTTTTGCAGAAGAAAGAGAAGGCCTTTGGGGAGGTTGTGATCACCAGATGGCTGGCCCCCAGCAGCCCTGGAAACCCAGAATTCAGATTGCCGAGGGGTTTATCAGGAGTGACCCCTTTGTTTTTCCCGAGCTCTTCCTGCCAAGCCCCTTAGCTCTATGAACCTCCTTGCTCTGGTCGAGGCAGAACTGAGTGAACCCAAGCTCCCGCCTTCTCATCTTAGCCAACTCGAATGGGGCCTTTCTCCACCTCCAAGCACTGACGTCTCGGTGTTTGGCTTGCTGTGCATTGGGCGCACAAACTTGAGATTAAGAGGTTCCGTGACAGGTTCCCTGGGAGAGCTAAGTGAACAGGAATAAGAAATCATTGAATAGCATTCAATCTGCGCTTATACTGAAGCCTGAAAACATTGTTCCATCTTAGAATAAAATGTGTCCCCTTCTGCTTTCCAGAAGTTTGAAAAGGTAAAGCATTGGCTATTTAGAGAATTTGTTGATTGACTTCCTGTGGACTTCCCCTCCCTCCTCTCCCCTGCCCACCTCTCTACCCTGGGTGGCCCTTTCTTCAGGGCAATGGGAGAGTCTGGGAAGAGAGAGCAAGCCTGGCAGTGAACTTCCTGATTGATCCTGACCGCTGCTCCCAGCCCGTCTGGGCTTCCTGAGCAGCTGGGAATTTCTTCCAAGCAGTTTGGAGGAGACCAGACACGACATTGAGGATGGGTGATGACGTGATTTACACTGATTCTGGTGACAGTCCTTGAGAGAAGCTACAAGGCCACAAAGCTCCCTCTCTGGGCGACAGGCTTGAGTTGCCACATGTAAGTAGAGTGACTGCATATTTGGCCCATACGATTTATTGTCCAAACTGCCACATATTTTAGACAGAAAGGAGGAACTATTAATCATTAATCCAGGACAAGAAGCTTAAACCATCCCAGGCAAACAAGGACACAAGATCACCTTACGTAAAAATCACGTTCTTTCTCTCTATAATGTCATCCTATGCCTGGGGCACAGATCGCTTCACTTCCTTCCCACTAATGGATTTTCCACTAAGGGAGAGCTAACTAGACCATATAACACTTAGTATCTACTTACGGCTGCTACATGTGCTCATGGCTTTTCTCATTACAATGCCATTGTAAGAAGTTGGGGGTTTCCTATTGTTAAGTGACTAGAACTGGAGTCTGTACGACAGTCTTGACTGAGACCTTTAACTGTCCTGAGTCAGATTCTTTCTGTGTTCTTGCTTTTTCTTACTCTGCGTGTTGAAAGAATAGAAGAATACAAACCATTTTACAGTCCCGCAGGTGTTCTCTTCATAGTGTTTCTCTCCCACTCCAAATTACAGCTGTGTAGCACAGTTCACCTGAATTTATAATTTATCTTATTCTGTTCCTTCTAGTTAAAGTTGATGGCTTTCCTCTTCCCTATAATGAGATTTCCCTTTCTGATTAAACAACCACTCTTATTTTAAAAAAAATTCTTGGCCCGGTCCCAGGCAGAGTGGCTAAAACTCCACGTGCTCTGCTTTGGCAGCCTTGGTTTGTGGGTTTGCATCCCAGGTGCAGATCTACTCTACTCACCACCCACACTGTGGTTGTGTCTCACATACAAAAATAGAGGAAGGTTGGCACAGATGTTAGCTCAGGGCAAATCTTCCTCAGCAAAAAAAATAAATAAAATAAAATTGCATATTAGTTCTTTGCTTTGTTCTTGGTTTTTCTGTTTCATGTATTAAAAATGCAAATTCACCTGATTTTGCTGTATTTTAATCTGCTCACTTTTAAGTGTATAAAGTATTTTAACACTTTAATAAAACTTGTACTCAGAAAAGTATAATAAATGCTAATAAAATATCCCCTTTTTGGCTGCAGAATAATAATAACATTTTGAAAAACTTCATACTTTTTGAGATGAAAGTAAAGAGTTTTTAAAAAATGCATTTCATGTATATTCTATATGTATTTAGAATCTAACATGAAATTTGTTTTTGCCTCAAAGGTGTAATAATTTTGAACAAAATATGAATAATTCTGAAATCACTCGTATACTAGTAAAACAAGAATGAAAGATTCTAAGAACACAAAATTAAAGAGAGCTGCCACATGCTGGGTTGTGTGTGCGTTTGTCTAGTTTTCCTTGTTTTCTTTCCTTTTATGCCTACTCTTGAATATAGGTAAATTATTTTATTTTGTCTTACTATTTTCAAATCATGAAGGTAGTAATATTTGACATGAAGAAAAATAGGTTGTAATATATTATTTCTTCATCTGTAACATCTAAATTTATTTTTATACATGTTACCACACAAAGTTGGGGTTCTCTGTCCAATGCGCATAAACAAGCCAATTAATTATGGCATCAGCCTTTGGGGGAGAAATCAGCTTTTATTCTGCAGCATTGATCTGCAGAGAGACAGGGGACATGTGCCCTCAGGTCTGTCTCCCCAGTTCAGGATTTGGGGTGAAATTTAAGAGGTTGGGGAGAACAGACTGGCACCTGGAAACTCTGGCAGGCCAGGTTTTGATTGGTGGGCTTCAAGCATTTATGGTGAGGTTTTAAACATGTATGACAGGGTTCTAAACATTTATCATGAGGATCTAAAGATTTATGATGAGGTTCTAAACATTTATGATGAGGTTCTAAACATTTATGATGGGGTTCTAGACATTTATGACAGGGTTCTAAAGATTTATCATGAGGTTCTAAACGTTTATGATGGGGTTCTAAACATTTATGATGAAGTAGAGAAGGAATTTTAACACCGGATCTTCCTGAACTAGGGACCCTTCGCTTCTGATAAGAGTCCAACTTTCAAATTTTGGTCCTGTCTGCTCCTTGGGTTCTGTGGGAAAGAGGATTTTTAGTTCCGAGGTCATGTCAGGTCACGATTTCTTCTTTTATGCATGCTTTGGTCACATGACTTTGCAATTTTCCTGAAAGACCATCCCTAATCATTTTGTTGATAATAGATAGGGTCTGTTCAACCTGGCTCTGATGGGCCTCTGGTTACATATAGAGAGATTCTGAAAATGAAGCACTGAGTGAGAAGTGCTTCCGGGAAGATGGAGACAGGACCTCCAAAAACCCAGTCCTTCTAAAAGCAACAACAACACAGGCAGGAATGATCAAAATCAACTCTTTCCGGCCTTTGAAAATTAACTAATGATTTGTAACAATTTGAAGAGCATTTGTTCAAGCAGTTGTTCCACTGAAACTTGCTAAGAACAGTGAGCGTTGTGGATTTTTAATCTACCTTATCCCATCTCTTTCTCCCCACTTGTGAGGCTGCTGGTTTTCAGCAGTTGCAGAGAACTGTCACTATGTGAGCTGTCTTCAGCTTCTTACCAGCTGCCCAGCTAGCATTAGCAGTGGGTAGTTGGATAACACCAGTCTGGCTGGGGTGGAGAGGAACAGCAGGTGCAGACACCCTTCGCGCATTCCTCCCGACCTGCTCCTTCCTGAGGTGATGGGATGGTAACTGCGGGAGACTGCTATTGCACAGGAGCAGCGCCAGGACAGAAGTACAGTTCTTAACACCAGCGGTCCATCTTGAGGGTTGTCTTCCTTCTCTCTGTTAATAAAGGCCTGGGCTCCCACTCCTCCTCTGAGGACTCCATCACCTGCTGAGCTCTCTAACACTCTTTCCTTCCAGGGGGGAAATAGGTAATTTTAAATTTGAAAACATTTAAAAACACCACAAAGTTAAAAAACTGTAACAGACGAACAAACACATGGACCCAACAGAGAATTTAAAATAAGCAAACAAAATCTCAGAGAAATGAGGATTGTGGCAGATACTGCAGGTTGGTTCACTCCATATTTTCCAGCCAGTTTTTGCCCTGCCTTAATCTACTATAAGAGTCCAGGAAGCCAACAACCTACTATCAAGATGGCCTTGTGGCTTGAGTTGGATATGCAGATGCTGAGATATAACAAAAAGTCTGCTGAGAATCTCTGGGAAAGGTTTGTTGGCCTGATAAAGGTACTGCTTCTTCTCTCCTTCCTTCTTCTCGCCCTCCCTTCTTCTTGGGACCTGCTACAGGATGACTGGAGGGCATTCATCATCTAGCCACCACAAGGGAAAAATCATGGGAAGAAGAGCCCTTGACCTTAACACTCGGAACTGCCAGCAATGACTTACTTCCAAACCGCTTGCTATTTTTGAAAAGTAAACAACTTAATGTGTTTAAACTCCTACTTAATCAGATTTTCTGTTACTCACAGGTATAAGTAATTTTAATTTCCAACTGATGCAGGTAGAAATAGGACATATGAAGCAGAAGACAATCACTTATCAACTCAACCGGAAATAGTTAATTTGAAAAATATAATAGCTTAAATAAAGAACTCAATAGAGGGGTTAAGTAGCTGAATGGACACAATGGAAGATAAATTAGAAAGCTGGAAGATGAGGTCCAGGAACTTTCTCCAAAGGAATCAGATAGGGATAAAGAGAAGAACCATGTAACAAACAATTAAGAATTGTGGCCAACAGCATTAGCATCAATATCTGAATAAGAAGTGTTTCAGATGGCAAGACAAACAATAAAGAGAGAGAAGGAAATAACTGAAAAAATAATGAGTAAGATCTCCTTAAACTAAGACAAGATATTCATGCAATGAATTGACAGATTTCATGCAGCGTGAAACAGAATAGATAAATGATAACTCACACCCATGCATGTTATAATGAAATGTAAGAAAATCTAAGTCTAAGAGAAAAATTCCAATAGCTCTCAGAAATTAAAAGCATACCCCCTCAATCTAACAAGAATTTCATTGCTATAAGATTGTGCAATAGCAATGTTGGATACTGCAATACTAATTCTTTTTTTTTGAGGAAGATTAACCCTGAGTAACATCTGCTGCCAATACTCCTCTTTTTGCTGAGGAAGACTGGCCCTGAGCTAACATCCATGCCCATCTTCCTCTACTTTATATATGGGATGCCTACTACAGCGTGGCTTGCCAGTGGTGCCATGCCCGCACCAGGGATCGGAACCGGCGAACCCCGGGCCTCCGAAGTGGAACATGTGCATACTTAACTGCTGCGCCACTGGGTGGCCCCTGGAATACTAGTTTTAGATTGTTAAATAAAAAGATATTTAAATCTAGAATTTTTCCCAGCTGAAGTATCATTTGAATGCTTGAAAAAAATCCTCACATGTAAAATGCTTCAGAAGAGCTATCACACGGTGATCCTTTTTGAAAATACTCTAGAACAAGAGTCAGAAAACTCTGGGCCGGGGGCAAAATTTGTCTACCACGTGTTTATGTAAATAACATTCTGTTGGAGTGCAGTTCTGCTCATTTGTTTGTGTGTTATCTATGGCTTCTTTCCTGCTATGAAGGCAGAACGCAGTAGTCATGAGAGAGGCTATACGCCACAAGCCTAAAATGTTTACTATCTGGTCCTTTACAGAAAACATTTGCCAACTCCTGTTCTAGGACAAAGTCCTCAGGCAAGAAGACAAATAGGCCTAGGGTACTTTGAGATAAGGAAGCTGGTGTGAGTCACTGACTTGGTAAGGCTTACTGTTTAAACCATAAAGGACCAAACCCAGCCATGACCCAGACAATCCAGAACTAAAGTATTTTATGTGATGACCACATGAGTCATGGAAAGGCCAGAGGAGGTATGTTTATGCCAAACTATTTGGTTGTTCAGTTGGCATTGTGGCATAGGACTCTTCCTGAATAGGGCGTCCCATCTGAGGAGGCATCCTTCATGATACTGACTCATCTTAGAGAGACAATTAGGGCCTGAGTTCCGGCCCTCACAGTGCTGTCTTACTTGCTAGTGGTGGCATGGGGGTGAGGCTTGCAGCTGTCTGTGCCGCGACGTGATGCCTGAGCTGCTGAGAGGGGAGCGTGTCTGGGCCTACAGCCAGATGGGGCTGCTGCCTGCCAGGGCTCTAGAAAAACCCCACACTCATTTACAATGATTTTTTTCTTTTTGAAGAAGTGTCGATTTTCTCTAATTCCCACAAATTTGCCTTCTGACCTAGTAGCTGACTTTTTAAAAGGGGATGATTTAGCCATGGATAGGCTTAAAAATGATAGGGGAAAGTTAATAGATGCGTGCTATCAATGTATTAGTGGTATCCACCAGGAGTGTAGAAATAGACCAACAGCAGAGTTTACCCATCCAACGGGAGACAGGAAAGGAGAGGGGGAAAATAAGAAGATTTGGTAAATAGAAACATAAAATAGTCTGCTAGAAGTCAGTCCAAATATAACAGTAATTACAATAAATATAAATGCATAAAACTGATTGATCCAAAAACATAGCTGCTCAGATTAGATCTTAAAATAGTGATCATTAGGGAAGAGAATCAAATGACTCCATCTCCATGGAAACAGAGACATCGTGTGATAGTTGGCAAGTGATAGTTATTACTGTGCTTTTCTCTGAATCGAGTTAATTATTCAGAATCAAAGCAACATTCAATCTCCTGTTGTCAGAGGTGGACATGCTAAGGTTTTATCTTTCAGTTAACGCTCTGTCCCAGCAGAGGCTCTGCTTTGTGAATTCTTAACACGACTTAGCGTTATGAGAGAAAACTCTTAGGATAATTTTCAAGAGAGTCTTTTATGTGAAAAAATTTCTGCTTTACTGAAAATAAAACAATGAAACAATACTAAATATCATGGTTTTGGAAATGGAATTTTGATTAACTTGTTTAAAACCAAATTTGTCAGAAAAGAGCTATCATCTCTGATGCAAAGATGATTAAGATGTATGTAGAGTCACAGAGAAATTCAGCCTAACATTTTGCATAAAAGTTGACTAGTTCGTTATGAAAAACAGAGAAACTGTAATTCAACAAGTCCTTTACTACAGGACTGCTTGTTTAAAGTATTGGTAGATTTCTTCTATAAACTTGATTCTATTTTACCTAACTTTTTGTCATTAGATTGCAAACTACTGAGTATGATGTAACTTTCTTCCAGATAGCGTGAACTGAAAACTTCCCCTGTTTCTATGATTAAAAACCTCATTTTAAAAAAAGAGTGAGAGCATACAATGGGCAATAAGTGATTGGAGAGTAATTATTAATTTCCAGTGACAATAAGCACCTACTTTCAAAAATGTATCTCGGTGCTAAAATGTAAAGTCATACAGAGGCCACATTCTGTTTTTTGGAGCTGGTGAAATGAAAGCCATTCTAAACAGTACTTACTGAGATTGATCACCACTTTGGTCTTTCACAATGTTGTCTAATATCTAAGAGTGTTTACACTGCAGAATTGCAAAATTTCAACGGCTGGGCTGCACCTGTACTGGTGAGGGAAGAGAAAGGTAACATTCATGGAAGAGTCACATTATAATAGTAACCATTTCAGTATCCTTTTCATCTGCAAATAGTTTCTGCAATCAAATTATTAAACCTCCAAATACCCCAATGTCATGAAAATTTATAGCTAGGGAAAAGGGGAAAACTAGTTTTGTGACTTTCCAGAGGGCGTTTAACTAGAAGCCAGATCAAGCTATTCCTATTGGTTAACACAATAAAAGTGGTAAAAGAAAAGACGCATTATTGGCGACTACTTAGAAGAATTTGGAAGCCAAATCTGTTAAGGGTCGGCTATATAGTCAACATATTGTATCCAAAAATGGGTTAGATTAAGCTCAGGGAAATGGTGGGACTGGGGAGAAGAAACAGAAAGCCTGGTCAGTAGAACTGAGCATCTGGTGAGTTGAACCCTAAGAAGAATGAAGAGAGGAGAAACGATGAGGCGCTCTCTGCTATGTGACTAGCACGTTAGCACTGTTTTTTAAATATTGGATTTTATTTTTTTCCTTTTTCTCCCCAAAGCCCACGGGTACATAGTTGTATATTCTTAGTTGTGAGTCCTTCTAGCTGTGGCATGTGGGACGCCACCTCAGCGTGGCTTGATGAGCGGTGCCATGTCTGTGCCCAGGATTCGAACCGATGAAACAGTGGGCCGCTTGCGGCGGAGCGCGCACACTTAACCACTCGGCCACGGCACCGGCCCCCAGCACTGTTTTTTGAGGTGACAGCAGGAAATCTTGTGATTATTGGTTAATATTGCTGAGGCTCATTTGAAAGAAGTAACTTTAAATGCTGCACACTTACATTAGGCTGAGGATAAATGGCTACAAAATTTTTAACTTAGGTCTGGTTTCTGGGGCTAAGTTTTGGTTACCTCATTCTAGTAAACAGTACCAGCATTCAGTCAGAGATGGAAACAATTAGAGTGAATTCTGTACTTTCTTTCTTAAACATACATGTCGTATATTTTTTACTTGTCATTTGAAAGATACTCATTAAAAACCAGTATATGCCAGGCATTTTGCTTGATGTAACAATTAACTTGCTGTTTAGGATAAAGTTCCTTCACTCAAGAATCTAGCATTTTAGTGTGGAGACAGGAAAACAATATGACAGGAGACAGGAGAACAGGCAATTACAATATGATGGGTGATTATAGAATGTTTTGGGAGCCTGTAGGAGTGTCACTCTACTCAAGTTTGGAGATCAAAGAAGCCTGCCTGGAAAAAGAGCTATTGTTAGCTGAGATCTGAAGCAGGCATGAGATTAGTCAGGTGAAGCTCATGGGGTTAGGTGGAGGGTGGAGGAGTGTATTCCAGGCAGAGAAAACTGTCTGTGCAAGGCTCAGTGGCTAGAAACACTGTAGCGTCTCCAAGCAACAAAATGGAATTCATTATAATTCAGGGATAAGGTAGTGGGTTGGAGGTGGGAGAGAAATGACACTATTAAGAACTACTGTATAATCCGTTGTAAGGAGTTTGAACTTCATGACGAAGGCTCCAGAAGCCAGTGAGGATTTAACCGGGGATAGAGTTGTGTTTCCGGAACATCGCTTTGGAAGAAGTTTGAAGGATGACCTGGAAAGGAGAAGACTAGGGGGCGGGAGAGAGGTCAGGAAGCTTTGGAGGAAACCAGGCGGGAGAAGAAGTTGGTGCAATGCAGGCAATTCGCTGAGGGAGCGCGGCATTATGAGGAGGCGGAGGGATAGGAGCTGATGATTCATCAGAGGTAAAGGAAGAAGGAAAAGTTAGAGCTGGTGCCTGAGTCTATGATTTGGGCAAATTACATGCTTGCCATTGTGCCTGAATGGTCTTCTGTTTCCAGGATTCTCACTGTTCCTCCTTCACATTCTCGTTTCGTTCTCATTTCAAGCCTTCTGCCTTTATTTGCCTATTTTCCCTCTCTCTTTGTGATGTGTTTAGTTTTTATTCCATTGAAGTATATTGCTGGTCAAGGCATTTTTTGTTGTTACTCCTAACTCTATAAGTTTTCAAATGCCCCAAGAACATGAGAAAACTCAGATCTCTACTTTGAACTCACATTTGTGATCCGTTTAGGACTTTGAGATGTCTAGCAATAATTGTCTTCATACTGGGCTTCTTATTGTTACTATGCATCAGTTGCTTGGAAGTTTGTAACTTGCTTTTAATTGATTGTGAAAGATTGGCATCAGCCACACTGAACCACAAATACCTTTTCAGTTTAACTGTGGTAGCTATGAGGGCTTGAAGTCTGAAAACTGAGGGAAAGAGATGATAAAATTAACAGCTCTACTATTGTATTAGTTGTATATTGCTACAGTAACAAATTACCACAAATTTAGCAGCTTAAAACAACATGAATTTATTATTTTACAGCTCTGGAGGTCAGAAGTCTGACTAGAGTCTCAGCTGGGCTAGAATCAAGGTGTTGGCAGGGCTGTGTCCTTTTCTCAAGGCTCTAAAAGGGAATCCATTTTTTTGCCCTTTCCAGCTGCTGGAGGCCGCCCACATTTCTTGGCTCATGACCTCCTTCTTCCCTCTTCAAAGCTCTCAATGGTGGGTTGAGTCCACTGCATCACTCTGAACTCCTCTTCTGCCTCCATTTCACACTTTTCAGGACCTTGTGATAACATTGGGCTCATCTGGATGGTCCATGATAACCTCCCTATTTAAAGTCAGCTGATTAGTCACCTTAATCCCATTCGCCATGTCACATAACACATTCACAGATTCTGGGGACTAGGACGCGGACATCTTGAGCCCAGGTCATTCTTCTGCTACTGCACTTAAGGAAGACAATTAAAACAGCATTTTAACTGTTAACGTTTTTCTTCTGTTTTTCGAATGTAATCTTGTCAAGGTCATCAATAACTTCCACAATGCCAAGTACAATGGAGAGTTCTCAGTTCCCATCTTAACTTGACCTAAGAGCAGCTTTGATTCAGGAATGATTTACTTTTCTTCAATGCTCGTTCTTCATCTGGCTTCTAGAACATTACCCCTCGTGACTTTCCCTCTGTCTCATGGGCTAATGCTTCTCAGTCTGCGTTTCTGGGTGTTTCCATTTTTCCAGAGCTGGTAATGTTAGAGGGCCCCAAAGATTCTTTTTCCTCATCTGTTCAGCATGTATGCTCACTTGCTTGGCAACCCCATTGACTCTTAAGGCTTTAAATGTCACTCATATGGGACAATTTTCATACTTTTATCTCCATGCCTAGACCTCTCAAGTTCCAAACTTGCGTCTTCACCTGCCACCTCTACATCTTCACTTGGAAGTTGAACAAACATTTCAAAGTCAACATATTCATAACTGAACTCCTGCTCTTCCCATCCAAACCTGTGCCATTTGTGCTTTTCCCTATCTCAGTTGATGTCAACTCATCATTCCAGGTTCTTAGGACAAAATCTTAAGCTGCCTTTGAATTCTTTCTTTTCTTCACATCCATATCCCTTCTGGCAGGAAAACCTGTGGCTCTGCCTTTAAACTGTATCCAGAATTCATCACTTCTGAACTCCTTACCTGTTATTACCTTGGCCTGCAAACTATTTTCAGGACCTCATGATCCAGACAAAATTGATGAATGCTGTTATGGAATAAGGAACACCATACGCAGAAGCATGATGTACAAAAATTGAAGAATTTGTTATGTTTCATGCAGGCAAAATCTCAATTCTTTTATCATATCCTTTGTGCACCTTACAGACTCCTGAATAAATGCACCATCAAGTGCAATATACCTCCCAAATATCTGGATAATTCCTGACCAGAGTAACAGCATTAGGCTAAATTTGATACACTGAAATAATTTTTAATTATAGAGAAGACTGCCTTTTAAAAAAAATTTTATTGAGTTTGTGATAGTTTACACGCTTGTGAAATTTCAGTTGTACATTATTGTTTGTCAGTCGTGTTGTAGGTGCACCCCTTCACCCTTTGTGCCCACCTCCTACCTCCCCTTTGCCTTGGTAGCCACTAATCTGTTTAGAGAAGACTGCTTTTGATTTCATTATCAATTTGCTCTCCCATGACGATGAAGGAGAAAAGCAAAATTTGCAGCCCACGTAGAGATTATGTCAAACTTCTTGCTTCAATTGATGTGATGATTTTACATTAAACTGTAAGTTGAGTGTTTCTTTACAACCGAAAAGCTTTGTGTTTCTCGTTGCCGGTTCTGATTAAGTTCTTCCTCTCTACCGCACCCTCCTGGGGATGTCTGTTTGAGATAAATATTCCAGAAAAATTTTCTTTGTTATTCTTTAGCTGTCTTTCACAAAGCTTTCTTGATGGTTTTTCTTTTTAAACAGAAATATTTAAAAATAATTGCTATGGCAGCTTGCACACTGGAATGTCCCACACCAAGCCTAAATGTTGCTCAGAATATTGATGAGAGTGCATTGTTTGTTGCCAATGATGGTGCTAGACTATTTTTTGTCTCTTCTTTAAAAAGATCCATCTAAGGAGGGAAAGAAGATGTCTTGGACACTCTGAAAGAAAACACCACTAAGAAAACTTTTAAGAATAGAAACAAAAATAAATAACAATGAAGTACAGAAGGTCCTAATATTTAGGAAAATGGATTTAAAAGAACAATTAGAAGGGAGAGAGAAAAACAGCTCTTCTTGGGTACATCAATTACTATTCCTCCTGTTAGTACACTTTCTATATATTGAGCAATATAGGGCTGGGGGAGCCGTGGAAAAGGCGGGGATTAGGATCTCTGCTCCTACATTTGTATGGCCCAGTGCCTAACTGGCTTGCTCAACACAGGCTGCAAAATTCCCTTTTCATTTGGGATCTGATTCTCCGACTCAAGAGCATCTTCGAAGGCCTACTCAGAATCCAAGACAGAGCAACTGCTGAGCCAGATTGAGCATCTCCATAAAATAGGTGACAGCTATTTCCTAGATATATGAGTAAAGTAGAAGGTAGCATTTCTAAAAGAGACTTTCCATAGATACTTTCAACCCATCTTTTAAAATACCAAAGGTGAAGGCCCAAACTGACCTCTGGCATGTAGTAGTCACATAGTTGATGCTGGGGTGGGCATGTGGGAAGGCACCATTATAGAGATAAGGTGGTCTCCCTGGAGCTTAACTCTGTGCGTTTAGCATGAGGCTCACCAGCTACTGGTCGTGTAAACTTGGAACGTTAGATAACTTCTCTGCTTCCCCATTTCCTTATTTATACTATGGGAATGATGTTAGTAATAATACCTGCCTCATAAAGATTGTTGAGAGGATTAAATCAGTACCCTCAAATAAATGTCAGCCAATATCATTGAGATGAGTGGTTCAAATTTCAGCAATGAAAATTTTAAATAAAGGGTTAAGCCAGATTATCTACTCCAAAATAAGAATGAGACATTTTGAGGGAAGCAGTATATTTTAATCCCCAGGATTCTGAAGAATACTGGGACTGAAAAGTTCACCAACATTGAAATAAACCATGTTGTGACGAGGGACCCTGATGATCAGAAAGAGGTGCCTGAGACTTTGGTAGGCTGATCACAGTATTTTTATCTGGAAGAGTAAGTTCTGAAACCCAAAACCAACAGCAAAATTAGTTTTGTATGAGTCTCTCATGTAATGTTGATGTCTAAGAGCTTGGAGTTTCTAACTGCCAAGAACAATTTAAAAAAAGCAGATACTGTTATCTTGAATTTATGCTCCTATTACTAGTAGGTAACTGAGATAGGCTTGTGTGTTTGTTACAAAATAGAATGTTATTGACAACCATAAAATCAATAAACAGTGGCACAGTTACCTACCTTTTCGATTGTTCACGGCAATGAAAAACTCCAAGCCCTTGGTTGGATTCCCATGAATTTCCCTGGAATCTCAGTTTCTAGGTGGCACTCACGTCACTGCCCAGGGATCATGTGCTAGAGTGAAGGGAACCATAACTCGGTTGCCAAGTTAGTGCCTAAGACTAGGAAGAAGTACCAAGGAAAGCCAAATAGAGAGGCAAATACATTCATTACCATGTATTTGTTCAAAGCTGACTACACGCAAGAAACTTAGTTTATCTAGTGCACCACAGGAAAATATGACATGCTGGATGCTAGAACAATGTTCTGTACCTGACGGGCAATGGTGCTAGTGAATCTGAGGTATTCTGTTAAGTTGTTTTTTAAGTGCCATCACATAGAGACTGATTTACTATCCCTGGTCCTCTCCTCCAGCTCAAGGAGGATCTTTTCCTCCTCTGCAATCCCAAAGAACTTTATCTTTTCCTCACTTACACTCATCAAGGCCTACGATTTGTTTTGCTGTTTGAGGAAGATTAGGCCTGACCTAACATCCACCACCAATACTCCTCTTTTTCTGAGGAAGGCTGGCCCTGAGCTAACGTCTGTGCCCATCTTCCTCTACTTTATATGTGGGACGCCTGCCACAGCATGGCTTGACAAGTGGTGCGTAGGTCCGCACCCAGGATCTGAACTGGTGAACCCTGGGCCACCGAAGCAGAGCATGTGAACTTAACCACGATGCCACCAGGCCAGCCCCAAGGCCTGTAATTTTTGTAGTTACTTAATTTACAAGGTGGAATAACTATTATTGTGTCAGCATTTGAAATCAGAATTCTTAGGTAAAATTCTTGCTGTGTAAGCTTGAGCAGGTCATTTTGTATGCCGGTTTCCTTGTATTTAAAATGGAGACTAATGGCCGTACTGATCTCATGGAGTTATGAGGCTTGAAGGTGTTAATAACACGTAAATATACTTCAGAAAGTGCCCTTATGAATGTCATTCATTCTATTGGGTTGAATTAGAATTGAAAAGTTGTTTTGTTATCCTTTCTTACATCGTAGTGAAAACTAAAAACAATCACGCATTTAACTAGCACAAACCAACATAAAGCACTTCACCAAATAATGTACACAATATTATCTCGAAAAGCCGGAAATGAAAGGATATTGGAGAAGATTACAAGGAATATTCTTATAATTTGTTATCACTATGTGTATGATCATTGATTACGTTTTCAACTTTATTTTAATCTGTAGCTTGAAAACCTGCTTACAACAAAATAATTAGAAATTATGGTTAAAACATAACAAACATCCTTTTGAATGCATAGCTGGATTTATAGGAAATTTAGTAACACCCACATGGCCAAAACAAAGAGTGAACTAATGCAGAGCTAATATCATGGTGCCAAGGGGGCTGGAAGACTTGGCTCTAATAGCCTCAAGAGGCAGGGAATTAGAGCTTTGAACTTAACAACCCAGAGAGTTGGAACTGAGACCTCTTCAAAAGCTGCATTCCTAGTGGAAGTATGAACACGAAAAAAATCTGCCTACAAAGATGGGAGATAATGAGGAAGCTTACATATTTCTACTTAGTTCTTTGCGTGGGAAACAACTCTCTTACTAATTTGTAATCACGTTTCTGCCACATGTGTGGGAGGTTTGAATTTATACTAACCGCATGGTATAGAAGTCACCAAGCAGAGAAGTCTAACATAAAAAAGATGCTCAGCTAGTCTGAAAGTGGCTGGCAAAAACATGTACAAATCCTTTGGATGGCCCCCCCTCAACTTAGGCTGCAGGAGATTGTCTCAGATAAAGCCCCTCACAATTCAAAATTCAAAAGACACAATGGAAGGTATACTTATGGTTAGTGTAAATAGACAAACAAGCAGTAGGATTAGGTGCCTAAGGACTTTAGATTTAAGAATTATTAGCAGATAGTATGAAATATGTATGTTTACAGTGAAATATATATGTTTAAGAAGATATAAAAATGAATCAAAATCACGACAGAAATCATTATGAATAAAAACTGTTGAAAAGGAACAAAATGGAACTTCCAGAAATGAAAAGAAAAAAAAATCTATTAAAAATACAACAGAGAGGTTAAACAGACATAGCAGAAGAGTAAATTAGTAAACAGGAAAATAGATCTGAGGAAATTAGCCAGAGGCAAAACAAACAATTAAAGAGACAGAAAATATGAAATATGAAAATACGAAAGAGAAATATGAGCAATAAGGCAGATACTACAAGAAGACCAAACATACTTCTAACAGGAGCTCCAAACAGAGAAAACTGAGAGAATGAGAGAGGAATTCAACAAATATTGAGAACCTCCTTTGTATAAGTGTCATCCTTTTTTTTTCCCAAAGATTGTCACCTGGGCTAACACCTGTTGCCAATCTTTTTTTTTTCTGCTTTATCTCCCCAACCCCCCTCCTGTACACAGTTGTATATCTTAGTTGCATGTCCTTCTTGTTGTGGGATGTGGGACGCTGCCTCAACGTGGCCATGTCCATGCCCAGGATCCGAACCTTGGGCTGCCGCAGCGGAGCACGTGAACTTAACCACTCGGCCACGGAGCCGGCCCCTACAAGGGTCATTCTAGGTGCTTGGGTTACATCAGCGAACAAAGCAAATAAAGGTACTTACCCTCATGTTGCTCACATTCTGGAACAGAAAGCAGAAAATTTAAAAATATATATAATATATAAATGAATTATAGAGGATATTAAATAGCAAATGCACTACAGAAGAAATAAAGAATAAAACAGGATAGGGAATATGGGAGTGTGTGTATGCGCATGTGGGAAAATTAGGTTGAAATTTACAGTAGTGTGGAAAAGGCAGGCTTTATTGGGAAAGTGATATTTGAGCCAAGAGTTGAAGGAGATGAAGAATTAGTCATTCAGATACCTGGGGAGATTTTTCCATAAAGATAGTGCAGGAGTCTGAGATGAGATGACCCCTGGGCTGGTAAAGGACTTTGTTTTGTTTATTGTTGTGGCTGCAGCACATTGAATGTCATTGGCATATGATAGCTGATCAATAAATATTTGTTGAATCAAGGAATATCTATCCTTATTTCTGTTGTAGAGAGTGTCTTTTCCTTTACTTGATTGCCTTGTTTTCTTCCTGAACTATTCCTCAATAATCTGTGTAGACTTGTCTTGAAGATTATTATGATTTTGATGCTGTATTATCAGTGTAATGTATTTAGACAAGGTACAGGTATAGGTGGATTTTGTGGTGGAAGCTTGTGGAAGTTCTTTTTCTGATGGTTTCTAATTTTTCAATAAAATGAGAAGCAAAACTGTTACCTGAGAGTGAAGGAAATGGAAGTGGTGTTAGAAGTTTGAAGAGAATAGAAAGTATAAAAGAGCTATCTAGGAGACTACAAGAGTGAGTTAGGAAGAGAAATAAGACTGGATTCCTAGAAAGGTCTAAGGGTTCCTCTGTGGTTAGCAGACAAGGATTTGAAACGAGACCGGTCATCACAGTTGTGTTTTGTCTAACACATCAGACATGGGGCATGTGGGGGCCTGGACTCATCAGCATTGGGTTCTGTCGGGCATAAACACGCAAATGTGAGAGGGACAAGAGAGTTATGGCTTATACAGAAGAGTGATTATAATCATGGGCCATGAAATTCAAGGTGGGAATGGAGGAAAGTGAGGATGTGAGGAGGAAGTTTCAGGTCAATGGAGTGAAGGTCAGTGTGGGCTCAGAGAAGATTTGAAAAAGGAATAGCAGAGGGAGTGGCATGCCTAAAATGGATGTTATGAAGGACTAAAGATGTTGATAAGTTCTCCTGTATAACCGTGGGAGTGGTGGCTGAAGTGAGGTGGAGGACGTCCCTTCTGAAGGTGGGCACAATAGGAACGAGGAGGCCAGCGTGGAGAGGATTGTCTACCCTAGGGATTCTCAATCTTGGGTGCACATTAAAATCACCTGGAGAGTTCTTAAAAAATATGAAAGTCTAGGCTCCATCTCAGACCAATTAAACCAGAATTTCTGGGAGTGGGACCTGTACATTAGTGCCTTTTATAAGTTCCTCATGAGATTTGTTTTACAGCTAAAATTGAGAACCACAATAGACGTGGATAAAAAGTAATGACAGAGAAAGAGAAAATGAGCCAGGAGGTAAAACATTTAAAGAATGGGGTAAGCGAGGTGCTGACCAGGATGTCTGTAAATTAAACTGCTCCAAGCATTTGTAAAATAGTAGTAGTACATAGATGTGAAGTGTCTTGATCCAATCCACAACAACGCTGAAGGAGGGCTTGGATTCCCAGGCCCTGTGAAATGGCCCAGTTGTTGACGTGATGAAAGAGCCCCCTGCCTTGGTTTTGTCTTGGAGGATCTTTCTGGTATTTCGATGCTGCTTTAGCAACTGTAGTTGTGCTTATTTTGCAACTGTGGTGAGTAGAATACAACTGGCTTCCAACAGCAACATTTTCTACAAAATGCAGAATGAAAGAAAGAACAGTGAAAATGGAATGAAGCGTATATTTCTAATGCACGGTATAAATGTTCTGGAAGGCCCCTGCTTCCAAGACAAACTAGATTAATTTACATTAAAAAACAAATCTAGTAGTTAATGCTCACCTTGAATACCCTGCTTTAATTATTCAGAAAGCTTTGCTGGGGTTAGGTCTGCTGAGGCAGATTGTCCCTCAAGTTTTGTGTTAAAAGATGTCAAATCAGCACTTACATTTTATTTTGCTCTTGCAATCTCTCTTGATTCAATTTTGCCATTCTTAGCCAAAGCTAGTGTAGCTGCCAGACCTTTTCACAAGGTTTTGTCAGGGGTATTTTCCGAGGAATGGCTCCGTCTTCCATTATGTGTTGAAAAGGTAGAGCTTAAACCTGTCTCTGCCCTATTCATGGTTGTGCATTGTTGTTACTATATGTACATGTTTAAAGTTGTTGATCTAAATCATGCATCTTTTTAAAAAGGTCATGGAAGCAGATTTTTTGATGTACGTGTAAAACTGTGGTTGGCGGGCATTACAGCATTTGAAAAAGTAGAGAAGATAATAATCCTATTTTACCCTCACGCTCTGAGAAAATTGGGTACCGGACATGCTGTTTTGTTCTACTAGTCCCCCAGGAACAATCGCAAGAGTCAGCTTTATCAGTAGATGGAAAGGCAGAGCTCCACGCTAGTTATTTCAGGGCTGTGCAATGCCTTTCTCGCATTGTCTGAGAGCTACATCTGGAGATCTAATAATTTTGGGTTTGAATTTTATTATTCTTTAAAATCTCTAAATTCAAATGTCAGTAAATCCAAGAATCTGTATCATATAACTTTGGAGTGCTGAGAACTTCCTTTAGCTAAGCACAGAGATGTACAGAAAGAAGATAGAGGGGCATTCTGGTAGGAAGTCGGAACGGGTGGGTGAGGCAGGAGGAGAAGTGGGAGAAAATGAGGTAGAGGCACAGAAGTGGAGTGTGCACGCTCTATCATCATATTAGAGGTTTGCCTTTTGCCGGACTTATCCCTCTGGCTGTGTGCTGAGAGTGGAGGGCCGGGGGACCAGAGTTATTGACTAAGTGTTTGGGTGTGGGTGGCGGTATGGGGCAATGAGTTCATATGATAAACAAACTTCTGCAAAGGGATGTTTGATCTGAGGAACTCAGTGAATCATTGAGAAGCAAAACTGGTTTCTTTTTAATAAAATGTCAAATACTGGTGAAATTACCAAAGTTGGAAAGTTGTAAGAATATGAAACCTTTTTAAAAATCAATCTTTAGTAAAATAGCATCTAGATAATGAATAAGGATTTAACATTAGAAGCTCTTTAACAAAGAGACATCAGGAAGGCTGAGAATCAAACTTCCCTGGCAGTCATCCTCTTGGAATTCAACTTCATAGAATTAAACGGTGATGAGGAAAAAGGAAGAAAATACAATATGAGGTCTCTTGTCTTGGTTCTGATTTAATTGATTCATAATGGCAGAAATGTATCCTAGTGTTTACATTATTGAAACAGAACTACCACTTGTTATTTTTATGTTTATTCAGTATTCTGGTATTAGTTTATTCATTTCTTCAAAGGAAAATTTTTATTACAAAAATATAATATGACATTTCAAAATAAAAAGCAAAGTCCTGATTTTACGCATACACACGTGTGCTCATACCTGCTATACACACACACACACTCATCCTATACGTGTGTATCTATGCATACACACACATATACACATAAAAACCTACATGCACACACGTGTGCATGTGTCCTATATGTATGTATTTATGCACATATAATATACATATATAGCTATACACACAAACACATTCTAGTGTGATCTGACTGAGCTCAAGGCTTAAGGGGAGATTAGATATGTAAGAACCTGTAAAATACCCTCCTCACCCTCAAGATAATTCTATGACTGACTTGAATGCATAGGGACTTTTGTTTATTTGACTGAAGGAGGAGAAAGGATACTGATGTGAGGGCAACTGGGACAAAGAAAAGAGAGAAGAAAAGAATGCTGGGGAATAACACAGTGGCTTTGTATTATGTCAGAGTAGCTAGGCTGGAACTACGTTTCCCAGAATTCCCTTCAGGTATAGTTCAGAGTTAGGGTCGGCCACAAGAGGAATTTGGGAGACACATGGGAGCTGGTAGTAACGCAGTGGCTATTACTTTCTAAAGGTTGATGTAGGACAACAAGTGCCATTGTTGTTCGTATGTCTTGTGGCTTATCTGCTGGCTCATTTTGGGTCATCTGTAGGGTCTGTGGCTCCCCCTGCTCTTGAGGTGCTCCTCCTTCAGCTCCTCCAAGTCCTGGGCCAAATGCCTGTACTTCTCAAGGACGAAGGATAGCAACTTCTGCAGATCACCAGGGCCATCAAGGTTAGAGATGGTGCTACACAGAATCCTGCTTGTCCTTTCATGTTTGTGTGGGTTCCAGTTTGTCATTACTCTTCCCCACTTCATGTCTAGCTTTTCTGCCCATAGCAGTGTTGCTGAGTTTTCTGAAAATCAAGCCCAAAGTCTAAACGTAGGGGGGCTGTATTATAATGCAGGTTGAGTTCCTAACCTTGAAGATTCTCTGATGTGCAAGTTAGGGTATTGTTTGGGAAGGAGTAGAATCCTGAAAATTGGGATGGAGACATACGGACAGATTCTGCTGAATGTGGAGACCTTAAACCGATATATGTGTTCATTCCCTCAAGTCTGCTTTGTCAGTAGCAGTAACCCTCCCTCCCCTGTCTGAGGAGTTGGTCTCCTCTTTCCTGAGGGACCTGTAACAACCTCCCCTGAGGCAGCCTTGTAGGAGATTGCAGATACTCCTCAAGACCTACTCATAACATCTGTTATTACTTCTTCTTTTTTTTTGAGGAAGATTAGCCCTGAGCTAACTACTGCCAGTCCTCCTCTTTTTGCTGAGGAAGCCTGGCCCTGAGCTAACAACATGCCCATCTTCCTCTACTTTATACGTGGGACGCCCACCGCAGCATGGCGTGCCAAGCGGTGCCATGTCCGCACCTGGGATCCGAACCAGTGAACCCCGGGCCGCAGAGAAGCGGAACGAGCGAACTTAACCGCTGTGCCACCGGGCCGGCCCCCAACATCTGTTATTACTTCTAAAACTATAACCAGGCTTAAGTTCAAGAAGATCATAGAGAGCGTGGTACAGGGTGTGAACCATGATGAGTTATAATACACACCAAAATAATTGCACAATTTTGACAATTTATGATAGAAAGTTGGAGAACTATGTCAGAATAGATCCTCAGGAATCAGATCAGATGGAACTCATCGATATGGATGCATTGAGCAGCGATTCTGGATTCAGCATGTTAACATGAGCAGCTGAGAGTAGCTCTAATAGTTTTTTAAATTAGTTGACTGAAACCTGGACCCAAGATACCCTACATTAAATTGAAGTTAATATGTAAGAAATTCCACGGAATACTGAAGAGAAAGGTATCCAAAGGCAGAGGATGGTTAGATGTTAGAGCGGATTTATCACATAAGACACACTTACCCACCCCCTATTTATGTCTCCTAAGACAATCTAGACCAAGGTCCTGAGAAATGGGTTCGTGAGGCAGACCTCGGCATCCTCACAGAAGAGCTCTATGGTGTCTATTCTCTGTAGTCCCTGGCATTTGATTGGCAGAGGCAATGTGGGTATGGTTACTCTAAAGGACAAAGGAACCAAAACAGATATCATAGTAGTCTGATTTACCGATATCTTTGGCATTGACTAGTTGGTCATGGTGTTCTATTCTCCTTCGCTTTCCCATAAGCCACTGTGGTCCTTTGCCCTTTCATTGACTCTCTGAGAGCTTAGTGCAGTTACTAACTCCGTGAGACCTGGAAAGTGAGCAGGAGAGAACAGCGCCAGACTCTGCTCACCTAGAACATTGTCAGCCGGGAGATCTTGAGGAGCCTGTCTCAGTCACTTGGGGGCAGTAGACTCCTCAGATCACGTCAGACTTTTACCGTTAGAGCTAATACAGGGTCTCTGACTGTGATATCTTCTGTCTTTGAAGTTGAGAGTGTGCTCCCTTATTGAGTATTTTTGTGCCCTACAAGAATTTCTCTCCCTCCTCTTTGTAACAATCATCTGAAAGGCTCAAATGCAAGGACAGAAGGCACTCAGTGAGACAGGAAAATAGATGCTGTACAAGTAAACAAAAATCTTCCTTCAGTTATTTCCATCAGTTGATTCTAATTCTGACTTTTGGAGAAACAGAGAATAAATCTAGGGTCTCTCTCACAGGTTCTCTCTCAAAGAATTTTTTCTGAGATAACGGCCCTGTTTTCTCAGCAGCTCCCTTATGGCCTGATCAAGAGCCCTGTCCCCTGTCTGGCTGCATTACAGTGAACTTCCTTTGAGGGTGTGTTATGGGTTGAATTGTGTTCCCTTCCCATATTTATATGTTGTAGTCCTAACCTCCAGTACCTCAGAACACAACCTTATTTGGAAGGAGGATGTTTACAGAGGTAATCAAGTTAAAATGAGGTCCTTAGGTGGGCCCTAATCTAATTTGACTGGTGTCCTTATAAAAGGGGAAATTTGGATACAGAGACACATATAGAGGGAAGATGATGTGAAAAGACACAAGGAGAAGATGGCCGTGTATAAGCCCAGGATTGAGACCTGGGACAGAACCTCAGAAGGAACCAACCCTACTGAAACCTTGATCTTGGACTTCCAACCTTCAGAACTGTGAGACAATAAGATTCTGTTGATTACGCCATAACTTTGTTACAGCAGCCCTAGATAACTATTATGAGTGAGGTCGGCCTCTGTTTGGGACCCCACATTACATGAAGTGGTATGTGGGAAGAGCACTGAAATTGGATCAAGAAAACTTATGTGCTTGGTTTCGCCACTTTCCATTTATATGACTTTAGTAAATCATCTAACCTTGCAGATCGAGTATGTTCTCATTTTCATAATCCTTTATTCTCGGGAATTGGTCTTAAACCAAAAGATTGTTTTAATTAGCTCTAATCAAAATAATCGCAGATGACACTATTGGCCTCCCACCCGTTGGGTGACCATAAGTCCCAGGGTGAATGAGAGTTCCGGTTTAGATCTGTTGTCTTGGTGGAATTCTTGAGTGTGCCCTTTCATTCTCAGTAATGTTCTGGTTGGATGATAAATTATACGGTCTCTTTATCCTTTGCCCTCTTCTTAATGCCAGTTTTGCCCAGGTATTCATCCTATCCCCAGCTTCAGGGGAGAATTCTCATTAGCTAACTCCAATTATGCTAATCTCACTTCCTGCTTGTGACTGGTTCAGGAACACCTGCTTAAGTTAATTAGAGAATAGCATTCCTGAGCTGATATTGATTGAGTGACAGTTTTTTTCTCAGTGAATGAGATGGCATATTGTCCCATTGTTGCTGGAAGCCACCTTGTGAGCTCTATATAATCAGGCTCAAGAATAAAACTTCACACAGAGCGTGCATAACACAGAGGAATGGGAAGAACCTAGAGCCTTGATTTTACCACACCTAAAACCTGGCTAACTCTAGATTTCCTGATATGTGAAACGATATATTTTCTTATTGTTTCATCCATTTGAGCCTGAGATTTTAATTGCGTATAGCTAAATGCATCCTAAATGAGGTAATGTGTATTCATGTACTATGGTTGCTGTGACAACTTAACATAGCTTGATGGTTTAAAACAACAAAGTTGTACTCTCTTATAGCTCTGGAGGCCAGAGTCTGAAACTAGTTTCACTGGGCTAGGTGAAAAAGTCAAGGTGTAGGCAAGGCTGGTTCCTTTTGGAGGCTCTAGAGGGAAATCCATTTCCTTGCATTTTTTAGATTCTGGAGGCCTCTGCAGTTTTGGGCTCCTGACCCCTTCTTTGCATCACTCCAACTTCTTGCTTCTACCAGCGCATCTCCTGCTTCTGAAGTCAAATCTCCCACTGCCTCCCTTTTGTAAGGACATTTGTGATTACATTCACGGCTTACCCAGATAATGCAGGATAATTTCTCCATCTCAAGATCCTCAACTTAATCACATCTGCAAAATTCCTTTTGTCTTTTAAGGCAACATATTCACAGGTTCTAGGGTTAGGATATGGATACCTTTGGGGGCTATTATTCAGCCTACTGCACAATACTTTTGACTTTAAGGCTGAATGACATTCTGCAATAGATGACACAGGTTGTTGGCTAGGACTTTTTCTGTTGTCTTAGAATTTCAAGTGACGCCATAAACCTGAGTAAGGTAAGTACACTCACATTTTAAAGAGAGATGCTAACAGCACCCATTACTAAAAATTACTAAAAGGTAGCAGAACCTTTCTAGGGACTATCAATCCAGCTGTTAATTCCTATCTTGTATAAGAGAAGAATAGGAAATTTAACGAGCAGTTGGAGAGAGAGTAGTTAAAATAGGTGTGTCACTGAATTAAGAGTGCTGTGGCATTTCTCTCCCCTCCCAAGGAAGTGGGGAATGGGATTCTGGCACTTTCTTCAAGACAATTGATGAGTCTCTGGGAGACTAAGTCTTAGAAACGGGAGACGCCAGAAAGTAGGAGAGGTTGGAATCTTATTTCTTGGTTAGGTGCTCAAGTAGCTGCGCAAACCTTTAAGCTTACCTAATGTTTCCACCAGACTGGAGTCTGGCAGGAAAATTCTTTCGAAACCTTGACAGGTCCCATAGAGCAGAGACATACATAAACAAAGAAACTGGTGATTGCTTCCTACCTGCTTCTAGACTGGAGAATTCTTGTCATGAAGCTGGCCGGAACAACTTGCAACAGCAGGACAAGCAGAGAGGCTTAGCAAATGGTATTCTACGCTAAGAATGCATGAATCTCCTGTGGTCCAAGTGGCTGCCGTGGAAGAGTTCAAGATGTCTCTCTGAGACCTTGTCGAAGAGAGAAGTCTTCTGGAGAGAGGTGGCCTTAGCATAAGAGGCCAAGAGGTACACCAAAGAGGGCAGGAGCTGTGGGCAGTTGCAACAAGTCAACCGGATATGCATCACTCATATCAGGGAAATTTACAGGCTGCATGTCCCCTGAGTGGGGCCACCAAAGAGTACACAAATGTGCCCCATGAGGGCATCTACTATGGTGAATTATAATATACCTGTGATATAAGACATTCCTATTTTTCCAGTTGCCCCATCCATGACCTTTACCCTGGGAGAACCTGCAGCAAAAGATAGTGTAGAAGGAGGTAGGAAGGGGAGAAACAGACTAAGATTGTCATTGCAGCTACCTTATCCAAGGACCAGGTTTGAACTATGGGAGGGATGGAGCTTTGGAATGAAAGTCAGATTAAAGTTCTAATCTAGACTGCATGGGATTTTTCAGTACCTGAAAGTGAATCACATTTACTTAAATGAAATTGTTCTTGATGCTGGAAGAGACTGGAAAGGCACGGAAGATGCCTGGGATATTATCTTGGAGCAGTGAAGGGACCTTGAAACAGAGGGTACTGTTTAAAAATGGCTGGAGGAAAAAGTAGAGAAGTTCCCTCCTTTTGATAAACTGTTCTATAGGTAAGAATGTGTCAAGGAGTAGAGGAGAATCCAAGTGTGGCTGTGACAGCAAGAGCGAGTAGTAGATCCACTGCTAAGTATATTTTGAAGTTAAGAGAATACCCAACATTAGTACAGCTCTCTGTCTCTTAAAAACAAAGCAAAACAATAAACCAAACTAAACCACAACCAATTTGACCAAATGCTATCTTTCACTGAAAATTCAAATAACCTGGCTAGTTATTTACTGATAATCTATAGCTTAAAGCTTTTCCAAAATTGTGTTTGCAATTTTTAAAAATTTTGGGTTTTTTTGCAATTAGTCATCAAGTATAAGATGGCATTTCTAATTAAGTGAAAAATCATATACTACACTTTTTTTCCTACCCCAATACATGACTCAATTGAAGAGGAGGCACTCATAGAAACAAGAGCAGGAATACCAAAAGAATACTGTATGTGGCATTTTTCTGTTCATTTTATCTAATAGAAATGTTAAAATAAGTCTTCCATGTGACAGATTAGGGATCAACAAGCTAGATCTTTCTCACAGCTTGCTTTTACTCTGCCATTTCCCTTCGTTTCCTATAAATGTGTTTGGCCCACAGACCTCCTATTAGTTTTAAAGGGATTCAGTGTCTAAATATACACTAGAACATGAAAATGTGTCCTAGGAAGGAAAAAGCCCTATTGCCTCTTGCAATACTGCTTTGGGGGAATCCTTCTGAAAGATCAGCCGTTAGTCCCACTTCCTGTCCCCATCAATGATGAGACAAAGAAATAACATGGCTTTAAAATGAATCAACTACACAGAGGGCTTTCATTAAACCACCAACTCTAGAAAATAATATAAATTTTTTTCTTCTTAAATCTAAGTATAAAGGATCAAAGTGCAGGAGGAGGCTTTGTTGAAATGCCAATGTAAAGCGGAGGCAATCTTTTAAGTGATGAAGACTGTGTATCTATTCAAAAGGTGAATGTGTACATTAATTCATTCAATTAATAATCTTTTGGCCCCAACTATGGCTAGGCATTGTTGTAGATGCTGGGAATAAGAACAAAATGTACAAAAAATTCTGTATTCATGTAATTTACATTTTAGAGTGCAGAGATAGATAATATATATAACAAATTTTATGTATATGTATTGTATGTGTATAAGTATACACACACAAACACACGTGCACACACATACACATATAGTGATATGTTCCTTGGGGCACATATAACCAAGGAAGTGGGGAGAAGGAAAAAGAAAGGATTTTTAAACCTTAAGGGTAGTCCTGGAATTCCTCATCAATTAGGTAACAGCAAAAATCTGAAAGAAGTGAAGGAGCTGAACATGGCAATATCTGGTGGAAGAGGTTTCCAGGAAGACGGAGAAGCAAGTGTGTGTTTGCTTGGTAGATATTAAAGAGGCCAGAATGGCTGGAGGGAAGAAAGATGGAAAGTGGTGATAGAAGGGACAGGGAGATTGCAGGGGTGTAGATTTCAGAGTAGCTGATAGGCCATTGTAAGGATAAGGCTTTTACTCTGAGTAGAATGAAACCCATTGGAAGATTTTGAGTAGCTGCATATATGAGTTTGACTATAGTTTTGAAAGGATCATTCCAGTTTCTGGGTTGACAACAGACTGCCACAGGGGTGCCACAGTTAAGAGGCTAGGGCAAGAATCCAGATAAAAGATGATGATGGCTCTGAGCAGAGTGGTAGTGGTTGGGGTAATGAGATGTGGATATATTTTGAAGATAGATCCAATAAGATATGCTAATGCATTGGACATGGAATCAGAAAAAGAGAGGACTTAAAGATGATTCCAAGGTATTGGTGTGACTAACTGGAAGGATGAAAGTACTCTTTACTGAAATAGGGCAGGCGGTGGGAAGGGCAGGTTAAAGGAAGTTCTGCCTTGGATCTAACTTTAAGAAGATGTTAACGTGGATCTGTCTAGTTGGCAGTTGATGTAAGCATCTGGAGTTCTGGAGAGAGATTTTGGCTGTTAATACAAATTTGGAAACCAGAAACGTATGTATAATCTAGGAAGTGAGCGTGAATAAAGATTGAATCCTAAGGGACTCCAGTGTTTAGATTTGAGGAGTGTGCATGAATCAGAAAAGATAAGAAGTGGCCCGTGAAGCTGGTGGAAAATTAAGAGACTGTGTTATTCCAGAAACCAAAGGATGAAAGTTTTCCAAGGGAGCATGGCTAACTGGTCAAGGAGTTGACCGGTGATTTGGTCAAAGAGGAGTTCGTTGGTGTCTCTGATAAGAGAAGTTTTGAGTGGAGTGATGGTAGAGGGGTAAAAGCCTTATATTACAGTGGGTTCAGGAAAAAAATGGGAGTAAATTGGAGAAAGCAGGTATAGGAAAATTTTAAAGGAGCTTTGTAATAATATAGAAGCAGATACATGGGGAAGAGCTGGAGGAGATGTGAGGTCAAGGAGAAATTTTTTTCACAGTTTTTAGTTGGTAGAAATTACAACAGTTTTTGTTTGTACCATGGTGGGAACGTCACAGTGGAAAGTAGAAAATTGATGATGGAATAAAGAGAGAAGGAGGAATTGCCGAACTGATGAGTTTGTGTAGGCGAGAGGCAATGGGACCTGGTGCACAAGAGTGATTGCCTTTAGACAGGATCGGGGTAAGCCATCTGAAATAATGGGTGGGAAGGCAGACTATGTGGGTGTGGATGCTGGCACAGGAATAAATGTGGTGTGGGCACCTCTGGAAACTCTTTTCTGATTAGTTTTCTCAGCGAAATAGGAAGCAACTTCTTCAGCTGAAAGTTGAGGATGGGGGAAGAAGTTTTGGAGGTTTGAGAGAGGGGAGAAGGTGGGATATGGTTTTCTAGGAGGCTGCAAGAGTGAATGGACTAGAGAAGTACAGGAGGGTAATGGGTCTGCGCAAAGGGCTGACAGCTTGCTTGTGTTGCATAATCTCTCACATGGAAGACCCGTTTTACCTTTTCTATTGAATAATTTAAAGTGAAGCAAGTCAGCATTGATTTATATGTGTCCCCAGCTTACGTTAAGTACATGGGGACAGGCACAGCATGGGTGGAAACACGGCTGTTGTCAGGTTTTGGGTTTTGCCAGATGAGTGTGATGAAGTGAGAGAAAAGCATATACAAGCAAGGAAGGGCTCTGCTGATGGGCTATGGAATTTAAGAAGGGCAAGTAGGGAAGTGGGACATGAGGAGAGGAGCAGTATTAAATGTGAGGGATTCATGACTTCTAGATCTGAGTGAAGTCAGGAAGTGTTGGAGAGAGGTGTGACGGTCCGAGAGTGGGATGCCTAGTACCAGCCATGACAAGGTTTAGATTCTCAGGCATGACAGTGGGAGAGAATGGCCAGGCTACGAAGAGGTGGTCATTGGAGGAGAGGAAGATGGAGGAACCGAGAGGCAAGGCAGTATCAGTATGCACTGATACTGGAATGTCCAAAAATTATGCCTGAGTTGTGCTGGAGAGAGAAACTATAAGTCATAAGTTAAAAATTTCAAGGACTCAGTGAGAGTGGTAGAATGATTCAGTAAGAAAAATAAAACAAACAAAAACCCCAATGATATGAATATATATCCAAGAGCATTCCATGAAGTCTTGCCTGGAAGAGCAAAAAAATCAGAACCAATGTAAATATCCTCGAGTAAATGAATGATTAAATAAATTGTGGCATATCCACACAATGGAAGGCTATGCAGCCTTAAAAAATAAGGCTAATAACATACACTGACCAGGAAATATGTTTATGATATAATAATATATGACAATCTCCTCACATATTATATCATAAACATTATATATTATATCATATTATACTATATCATAAATATGTGATGAGATTGTCACATATTAATATGAATAGTAAAATTTGTTTATAAAGTTAAAAGCTATGCTGTACACAAAGATATGCATCTGGTATATGCACAGGGAAAGAAGTATCCAATGGAAGTTCCCAGTGGTTGGAGCGGGCAAGGCTGTTAGGTAAGGAGGAACTTTCATTTCTTCAGGTAAGAAGAAATTTTCATTTCTTTTCATAGCCATGTAAGTTCCTTTGAACTTTTTCTTGTAAAATATAACATAGATAAATAAAAGTGAACAACCTTGAAGTAGAGATCAATTAAATCCCAAACCAGCACTGGTGAGACCACCACTTAGGTCAAGAAATAGAAAATGGCCAGTACACCAGAATCCCCGCTGGGCTCCCTCCTGCTGACTACCCGTCTCTGTTCCAAAGTTAAAAACTCTCCTGGCTTTACAGTCACCACATTCTTGCTTTTCTTTATAGTTTACCACCTAAGCACGCATTTTTACACACAGGGGTATAGTCCCGTCTGTTTGTGAACTTCATATAAACCAGATAATCCAATTTGAATTCTGTTGTGCTGACTTGTTTTGTTCAATACTATGGATATAAAATCCATTCACATTGCAGAGTGTAGCAGTTTTTTTTATTTATCTTTTTTTTTGCTGATGGGAACATTTAAGTTCTACTCTGTTAGCAAATTTTAATTACTATGTAATACGGTATTATCAGCTATAGTCACCATGATATATACGTTAGATCCTCGCACCTTATTCATCTTAGAACTGAAAGGTAGCAGTTTACTCTTATATAGCATTCTGTATATGAATATGCCACAATTCATTTGTCCATTTTAGTATTAATGGGCATTTGGTTTATTTCCAGCTGTGGGCTGTCATGAATAGTACTGCTACGAGCATTCTTGTACGCAGTTGTTGATACCATGTATATGCATTTCTGTTGAGTATATTTCTAGGAATGGAATTGTGAGTAATAGGGTCTGTGTAGTGTCAAGTCAAGCAAACGATGACAGACTCTTGCTCTCACCAGCAGAATCTCTTTTGCTCCAGGGCCTTTCCAACACTTGGTATCGCCATTTTAAATTTTCTTCACATATATATTAATGGGAACGTAGGGGTATCACTTTGTGATTTTAATTTGCATTTCAATCATTATCAGTGAGGTTGTTTATCGGCTATTTGGACAGCCTTTGGTGAATTGATTCTCCAGTCTCAAGGGTACTTTTCCTACTGGATTTATTTGACTTTCTCTTTTGATTTTCAAAAGTTTTTTAAAAAATAGAAATTCAAGATATGAGCCTTCTTTTGGTTCCATGTGTTGCAAGTTCTTTTTCCCATTCTGTGGATTGCCTTCTTACTCTGTTAGTGGTGACATTTGACAGAGAACTTCCATATAGTCAGATTTATCAATATTTTCTGTGTGGTTCAAGCTTTTTATGTTCTATTTAAGAAGTCTTTTCCTACATTAAGTGTATAAAGATATTCTCTCATTAATTTTTAGAAATGTTACTGTCCTTTTTCTTTCACAGTTAGCTGTATAATCTACCTGCAATTGGTTTTTGTGTTTGGCATGAGGTAAGGGTCTACTTTCATTTTTGTCCCTCTAGATATCCATATAGCTATCTAATTGTTCCAGCACCATTTTTGGAAAAGAGTGTTTTTTCTCCCCTGCTCTGCTGTGCCATATTTGCAGTAAATCACATACTCATCTGTGCATGAATTTATTTCTAGGATTTCTATTACTTTTTTGAGTTAGTATTTCTATTTGTATGCCAGTACCTTACTGTCCTAATTACTGTACCTTTATAACAACACCTAATATTCAATGGAGCAAAATCTCCCACTTGTTTTCTTCTTCTTTAAGAATGTCTTTGCTAAGCTTAGCCCTTTACATTTTTACATTTCCATATGTTTTTAGTACTGGCTTGTCAAGGTTCCACACACACACATACACAACATTGGACATTTTATTACAATTGTATTAAATCTAGAGATCAAATTTGGGAGATTTGACATCTTTACCATATTGAGCCTTTAATTCACATCCATGGTGTATATATATGTATGTATATATATATATATATTTTTTTTGGTAAGGAAGATTGGCCCTAAGCTAACATCTGTGCCAATCTTCCTCTATTTTGCATGCAGGACACCTGCCACATCATGACTTGATGAGTGGTGTGTAGGTTCCGGGATCTAAACCTGCGAACCCCGAGCTGCTGAAGCTGAGTGTGTGACCTTAACCATTATGCCACCGGGCTGGCCCCTATATCCATGGTATATTTTTCCATTTATTGAGATCTTTGATTTCTTTCAATAACGTTTCATAGTTTTCTGCATGGAGAGCTTCCACACATTTTGTTAGATTTATGATGTTAAGGCACATGCCATCTGCGTCGGGTGCCATGGTATGCCACCTGGCTCTCTCTCTGGAACTGGAGTACTTCTTCCTTAGCTTCAGGGGAGTGATAGAGTTTGATGGCACTCAGGCAAATCTCCCTGGAACTTGCCCTCAGCTGAAGAGAGCCACCTGGCCTAAGGTCACTCTCTCTTCCAGGGGCAACCTACATTCATGATTGTCTGATACAAGAGATTAAAAGCCTGGTAGGCTCCAAAATAAAATGGCAGATGTTTCTCTTTGTATTAGTCATCTATTGCTGAGTAACAAGTAAGACCAAAACATGGTGATTTAAGACAACACCATTTGTTAGCTCACAATCTCTGTGGATCAAGCAAGGTTGGAGGGGGGCCTCTGGCTCTCAGACTCTCCCCAGCCTGCTGTTATCTCAAGCTCTGACAGGGAGAGATCCACCTCAGGCTCACGTGCAAGGTTGTTGGCAAGATTGAGCTTCTTGCTGGTTATTGGATTAAGGCCTCAGTGTTTCATAGCTGTTGTTGCTGGTTACGTGAGCCTCTCCACAGGGCAGCTCACAAGACAGCTGGCTTCATCAGAGGGAGTGAGGAGAGAGAGGGAGGCAGCAAGAGAAAGCCTGCTGGCAAGACAAACTCACAGCCTTCGGGAACCTAACCTCAGGAGTGATAGCCCTCCATCATACTATATTTTGTTCATAGAAGCAAGTCACTTGGTCCAGTCCACACTCAGGGGGAAGGGATCACACAAGGTGAGGATACTGGGGGCAGGGGTTGTTGAGAGCCATTTCAGAAGCCTCCTAACACACCATCCTTTTCTATTCTCTGGAAAATTTTATGTAAGATTTAGGTTATTTCTTCCTATGTATTTTACATTATCTGGTACAAGAGAATTTAATTTTAATTTTTTTTAAATTGTGGGAAGATTTGGATTTCACTTCTTTAATAGTTAAAGGAATATTACATTTCTTCTTTTGCCAGTGTCAGTAAGTCTCATTTTTCAAGAAATTTGACCTTTCTATCTACACATTTAAATTTATTAGCCTAAAGCTGTTTACAGTATCCTCTTCTGATATTGATTGCAGGATCTGTAGCAATGTCTACTTTGTCATTTCTGACACTTATTTGTGCCTTCTTTCATTTGTCCTTCATCAGTCTCATGAGAAGTTTATGAGTTTTATCACTCTTTTCCAAGAATCAATTACTGGCTACACTGACCTTTATTTTCTCTTTCTATTTTGTTTTTTAATTTTCGCTCTTTTCAGTGATTGTATAATATATCTTTTTACTTTTCAAGCTCTTATAGGATTACGTTTTAGATAGGTCTTTCATAACATCATGTAACTGACATTTTTACACAAATTTGGAATTAAATCTACAGTTTATCAATTTCTTTCCATATCACATATTTCTTTTACTTGCTTTTGGTATGAAATTTTTTAAAAAATCAGGTTTATAGAGACATAAGATACATGACAAAACCGTACAATTTTAAATGTAGAGTTCGGTGCATTTTGACGATTGAGTACATTCATATAACCACCACAATTAAGATATAGTAGATTTCCATTATGTCTAAAAGATATCTTGTGCTCCATTGTAGTCAATTCTTCTCCGGTGCCCCAGACCATAGTAACTACTTACCTGATTTCTGTCCCTATGACTTTGTATTTTTCTGGATGTCATATACACAAAATCACAGAGTATGTAGCTTTCTTTCTCTGGCTTCCTTCATTCACCATGATGCTTTCAAGATTCATCGTGTTGTTGCCAGAGTTAAGATCTTTTTTATTGTTGAGTAGTGTTGCATTGTATGGAGGCACCACAATGTTTTTTTATTTTTATTTTTTTATTTAAGATTGGCACCTAGGCTAACAACTGTTGCCAATCTTCCTTTTTTTAAAAAATTTTTTTTTAAAGATTGGCACCTAGGCTAACAACTGTTGCCAATCTTCCTTTTTCTTTTTTTTTTTTTTTTAAGGATTGGCACCTGGGCTAACAACTGTTGCCAATCTTTTCTTTTTTTTTTTTCTGCTTTATTTCCCAACCCCCGCCCCCGGCACATAGTTGTATATCTTAGTTGCAGGTCCTTCTAGTTGTGGGATGTGGGACGCCGCCTTAACGTGGCCTGATGAGCGGTGCCATGTCCGCGCCCAGGATCCGAACCCTGGGCCGCCGCAGCAGAGCGTGCGAACTTAACCACTCGGCCACGGAGCCGGCCCCGCCACCACAGTGTTTTTATCCCACTTGATGGGCATGTGGGTACTTTTCAGTTCTGGGTCATTATGACTAAAGCTGCTGTAAACGTTAGCACACGGGTCATTTGTTGACATGTATTTTAAGTAATCTTAGGTTAATACACATAAACAAAATTTGCTCATCATACAGTAGGAATAAATCTAGTTCTACAAGAAAATATCAAACCGTTTTCTGAAAGCAATACTGTTGTACTCCCACCAGCAATGTTTGGGAATTCCAGTTGCTCTGCACTTGGTATCACTTGGTATTGTTAACTTTTTAAAAAAGGTTTTTTTTACCAGTGTAGTAGGTGTGAAGTGCTGTCTCATCGTGGTTTGATTGGCGTTTCCCTAGTGACTAAGAGCCCTGTAAGCTAACTCCCCTGAAGGGGCAGCAGCACCTGGTCGGCGCCACTGCTCCTGGTCACTTCACCGCCCAGCTGTGCCCTGAGGCAGATTGCCACAGACCCCCGGCATGGTCAAATAGGACCTCATATGTCGAGCAGGGTGCTGGGGAGAGCTCCCCGAGCTGGGACAGTGGGGGCATGGACAACATCGTTCTAGCTGCATTATTTCATTTAATTCTCCAATGAGATGGGTATTTCCATTTTACAGATGAGGAAGCTGAGGCTCACCAAGTTTATCTAATTTGCCCAAACCCATAGAGCTGGTAAACAGAGATGCCAGAATTTAAGTTGTGTTTTCGTGGTCTCAAAGCTGATGCTCAAAATTACTCTGAAATTTATAGCTGGTAAATATCCCCTCAGTGTCCTTTTCTCCAGACCAAATAACATCTTTTTTCGAATAGTCATTGTCCAAATCTTTCATCAAATTCAAGGTTTTACTGGATTTTTTTTTCTCCTCAAACTCCCTGTGTCACTCCTTGTTTCTACACTACGGTGTTGAATAAATAAATCCAAATTTGCCCCTCAGTGATAATTACCATCACCATTATGTCAAGCTATTCTGATTGGGCCTATTGACTCTGAGTAAATGGAACACGGGACTGGTGGCAGGGGTTGGCACAGGCTGTTATGATGTAGCTTAATGCACCCTGAGGGCTCATGGGTGGAGAAGCTGCGCTGAAGTAGGGCAACTACACTTTACGTCCTGTCTTTTCCAAAGAGATGCTGAATGTGCTGTTTCAGCAATTCATATTCTGTAACAATTTAACATTTAGCACTTACAAATTGCTGTTCAACCTTCAGCATCCTAAACAAGCATGATTCAGTTGAGAGGGCTGTTGTTACAGTTGGTCAATCTATACCGCAAATTGGTAGCGGTGGTCAGTATTTGGTTATGTTCACTGCCCATTATAATTTACCCCTGAGTTTTGAGTTATTTTAAGGATTTGGGGATGTTTTTTACTGTTTTCTATTTTATACCACATGTAATTAGCCTCACCACTTTTAGAAAAAGTTAAATAGTCATGGTATCTGTTGAGATCTTTTGCTATTCTTTGATTATTTGTCCAGAATAGATCACTTTTTATGAACCTTATTTAATATACAAAGACAATATCTGAGGGAGAAAAGCAAGACAGTTTAAAACATATGCATATTTTGGTATGTATTATTGGCAACAGATGAAGTTGCCTTTATTGAATTTTAAACTGGAGGGTGCGTTATACAAATGCTAAACTAGGTAGGACAGAAAAATCCTAACAATTCTGATTATTTGTCAGCTCTAAGGTATAGATGACAAGGCTGGGAACATAAATGAAAGGGAGTGAAATCTAAAATTTCTAATGTGCTCTTCTTTTTGCCTTTCTAAGACTTCTGACCTAATTTGTCTGGGCATCTAACTACCTGGAGGATGGGAGTGGGTAGGTGGGCAGAGATTGTAACTTGTTAGGGAAGGAATATGAAGAAGAGACCAAGGAAATGTTCAGCCTCCATTCTTCCCTCATATGACCGGGCGGCAGGATCCCGGGGCCAGCCTTCTGCCTCAGGAGAGACTTTTCCCATGTCCTTGATCTCCTCCTTCAGCCGACCCACAACCCAGTGCGCAGCACTCAGGTTATGGAGCTCTCCCGTGGTGTAGAGATTAACAGCCTGCAGTTAAGGATTGGCTGGACTCCGGTACAGGATGTCACTAGAGAAAGAAAGAAAAATTGTCCTCTTTTTCTATGCCAGGAAATTTGTTAGAATGAAAAGAAAAGCGTTAACTTACTGAATACTTTCTATGCATTTGGTTCTGTTCCAAGTACTTATATGTCTACAAATATGCATCTGCTCATTCAGTCTTCACAATGACACCACGAGGTCAATGATTATTTTACTCCCATTTTACGTTTACGGACACGGGCACTTAGAGCCAGTCAGAAACTCCTCGGAGAGCATCATCTTCTGAGGAGCAGCGCGGCACTGGTGGTCTGGGTCCTCGGGCTTCACAGCAGACGGCTGTCGAGGCTAATGTGCAAGGCAGCGAGGGCAGGCAGCTCTGCTCCCAGCATCCAGGACTAGGTTATCACCTCCGAGCCTCATCTTGCACCAACCTCAGGTGTGGCCGTAGCAATGTCGCTACACAGTGTGCTCAGAAGAGCGAGAACTTATGGTAGTATGGCCTTCCTGGCTGCCCTCAGGGGACTTTGGTGAGAAGCTAAATTGAGAGCCAGCAGGCCCACCAGGTGATTCTGCGCGCTGCGTGGGGGTTGGTGGACCACCAGGCCCCTGGATAAGAAGGAGTTGTGGCTGTCATGCAGAGATCTGTGGCCGGTAGGCATGGGGGTGGGACAGGGTTAACTAGGATATACTACTAGTCGCTGACAAAGCCGCGAGAGACAGAATCCTGAGTCCCCTGACACAGAGTGAAGCTATGCAGCCTAGCAGCAGGGCAAGCAGCATCCAGGAGCCAGGGGTGTTGCCATGGAGACCTGAGGAAGCAGAGTACATTGAACTGAAGACTCTGACTATTTATTTTTCCAAGAGGACTCAAAAGCCTAATTCTCTACCCCCACCACCAGGCACCATATGTCAGCATAGCGAGAAGTGCAGGGCGGCTAGTCAGGAACTATACGATTTTTTGGAAAGACTGAATGTTTTCATACGGGCAGTCAGCACTATTGGATGAGAAGAAGTTTTGAGTTAATTTAAATTTTTCCCAGTTAACCAGTGGAGAGAGGGCTAAAACAGAGGGGCACATCCAATAGAGAACTATAAAGAACTTTCATTTTCTCTTCACATCTGAGCTATAGAGGGAGTTAGATTTTACAAACCTGCTACAAAATATGGCTAATTAGAAAAAAATAAAGAAAACAATATGTTGTTAACTGCGTAAGCAACAGAAAAGGCAGACATAAAATATTCAGGAAAATTAAGAGGAGGAGATAGAACTACAAAGAACAACAGGGTGATAACTGTATCGATGGAGCCAGTTATATTAGAACCTCATGGAACAAAAAAGAATTTGAAAGGCATTTAATGTCAGTGCTTCATTGCTATCAGACACATGCATATGGTTATAAAAAAACAAAAGCAAATGGCTAAATATTGTGAGTAGGATGGGAAAACATATAAATTATAGGGAGAGAACAACAATTTCAGCGTCTCAATACGTTGTTCCGGGGCCACCCACACCTTGATTGGCCGGATTGTACTCTTCTCCTCCGCCCTGCGCTTCTAGGTCAGGCCCGGGGGTGGTGGGCGGAGCGGCAGGTGCCTGTGCCCCTCCCCCACAGCGCTCAGCGCCCGGCTCCTCCCACCCTCGCCTGTCAGCGCCCACCGCCCGCTTTGTTTACTGCCCTCATTTGCTCTGACTTGAGCTGTCGGGAAGACTTCGTAATTGATTTTAGCTCCTACAATCTCCCCTTTCTCTAATCTGTCCTATGAAACTTTTGCCAGATTCATCTTACTGAAGCATCATTTTCACTGAGTCACTCTCCTGCACAAAATCTACCGAAATCCCTTCAAATAGCTCTCATTTGCTGACTGAATTGGATAAATACTCCTCTCTCCAGCATGCAAGGTGCTTCACAGGATCCTAGCAGCTCTGCTACCACAGGTCCCAGTGCTCCTTTTCTTGGAAGCGTTACAGTTCCTATGGGGCTTGATCCTTTGCTCCCAGAGGATCTATAGTTTTGATCATTCAATAAATTATGGAAGTGTAGATCACCAAATAAACAGGTGGAGGAAGAAAAAAATTGAGGAATGTAACCATGTGATCAGATTAGGTGCAAGCAAGTGGGACCTCAGAAGAAAAATCATATTATTAGAGAGGAGGTCTTCTGGGGTTCCTAGAAGAGGCCCAATCCAGAACTCTGGCTCATCTGGAAGACCACAGAAACACTCAAGGGGCTAGTGAAATGGGGGATGTCCTGTTCAGTCTCCACTCTGGTAATTCAAATATTGGGTTGTGAGTAGAGAACTGCACACTAACAAACACCTCCCACACCTCTGATATCCTTGACCACCATTTTTTTGGCCATACCAGAGATCTATGGATCGCTCTATCTGACTAGCTATCATCTATGTATCTATGTGTCTATCTGTCTATCATCTTTCTGTATTTCTCTGTTTCTTGTCAGTTTTATTGAAGTATAATTTATACACAAGAAAATTTATCAATATTAGGTGTACAGTCCAATGAGTTTTAATAAATGAACTCAACCAGGTAATTACCAGTACAATCATGACAGAGCATTTCTGTCACCTCAAAAACTACTCTCCTGCCTCTTTGCAGATAACCCCCTCTCTGATCCCCTCCACAACCACTGATCTGTGTTCTGTCTCTCTAGTTTTACTTTTTCTAGAATTTTATATACATAGAATCATATTGCATACATTTTTTATGGTGGGCTTCTTTAACTTAACGTAACACATTTGAGCCCGAGAACCTATTTTGGCATAAATCAGTAGCAGCTGGGACTGAAGTTGTGAAGGAACAGAGCTCTGGACTCGGAAAGCAATGAATTCGATTCCTAGATTTGACACTTACTGTTTGTGTGGCTGTGGGCAAGTTACCTAACTTCTTTGAACATTGATCTCTTATCCATTAAAATGGGAGCAAAAATATTGACTTCCTAGTGTTGTTGTAAGGATTAATGTTATAAATATTTAATAAATTAATGAATAAAAGGCCAAGTGACTACTACATGGCTGACACATCTTTGGCCGTCACAAATGGCAGCCAGTACTATCAACAGTAGCAGACACTGCTCGCTGTGCCCCAGTATCTGATCTCCTTAGGGCAACCGCACGTCCCAGTCTGCATGTGTTGTCCTGGTATAGTTATCAATGGTGCCCTCTTGCAACTCAATAGAGTTTCAGTCTCCCCTTCTCTCTCAGAAATGAAATTCCCAAATTTTCACCAGGCATACGGCCGACCAGAAGAAAGACTGTTTTTATAGCTTCCTCTGTTGCCCAATGGTCATTTGACTAAATTTTGGCCAATGAGATATAAGTGGAGCTGTTGGGAAACTTTTGGGAAATGTTTTTTTTGAAAGTCATGAAGTATTTTCTTTTATTTATTTATCTACTTTCAGTTCTTTTTTTGATATAATTTTGTACTTTAAGAAAAATTGCAAGAATAGTACAAAGAATTCCTGTATATGCTTCACCCAGAATGCCACTCAAATGTTAACATTATACCACATTCTCTCTCTCTAACACTGGTTGTTGTCCATTATTCTGCTTATAGCCATCATGGTGGGTGTGAAGTGGGATCTCTTGATGGTTTGGATTGCAGTTCCACGAGGGCTAATGACGTTGCTCATCTTTTCTTGTGTTGTTGACAAGATATTGTTAGTAGAATCAAAAGATTTGGATTCAAATCCTTTGCCCAATTTTAAATTGTATTTGTCTCTTTATTGTAGAGTTGTAAGAATTATTTATATATTCTGTACCCTAGATCGTTATCAGATATCTGATGTGAAAATATTTTCTCCCATTCTGTGGGTTGTGTTTTTACTTTTCTGAAGGTTCACTTTGAAGCACAAAAGCTTTTAATTTTGATGCAGTCAAATTTACCTATTTTTTCTTTTGTTTCTTTTTAAAAATTTAGATATAATTGACATACAATATTATATTAGTTTTGGGTGTGCAACATAATGGTTTGATATTTGTGTATATTGCGAAATGATTATCACAATAAATCAAGTTAACATCCATCACCATACATAGATACAAATTTTTTTCTTGCGATGCAAAGTTCTAAGATCTTATGAAAACTTTTAAGTGTTCTTATGGGTGAGGATATACCTTTCTTCTTATTTTTTCTTACCCCTGTTTCCTGGAGTGGGTACATGGTGGCTGGAGCTGGAGTAGCCATCTTGGACCATGAATTTGACAATGGAAATCATGTTAAGTGGGCCACAAAATGGAAGGATCTTATTGCATTTTACCTGAGAGAGAAATAAACTTCTACTTGGTTTTCTATCTATTTGTTTTTACAGCTAATATTACTTTGCATTTTTTTGTCATTCACACACAAAGCTATTTCTAATTAATACATTAATCCCTTCTCACATGCCACCTTCAAGTCCTGAAACCCTAACACACCTAGGGCAAAGTGCCCCAAAAGAAGTGCTCCTGGAAGATAATCCCCCTCTGCTGTGAAATACAGTGAAGCATAAGGGTCCTTATCATGTGTCTGTTCTTCGAGTAACCTATTTGCCAGTTTGAGGCAATTTTATTTATGTTGGTGGTACCAACTTAGTTGAACTAATGTGTATGTAGACTCCACTTGCCCTTCTATTTTACTTACCATGGTTTGGAGCATCACCCAGAGAAATCATCTAATGGGGAGATTGAGGTTGAAGAGCGAGGGGCTGCCGCACAGGAAGGCTGAGGGCCTGTGGGTTCGTCTTCCTTCATTTGCACCTTTGCTGTCTCTTATCTCTCCGCTGACCAGAGCTTCAGGTTTGTGGTCAGTTACTATCTCTCAAACATAAAGTTATTTCCCCTCTTTACTGGCTCTTTATGCTGGTTACCAAGGGCTGTACCAAGGGAATCTATATGTTTATTTAGATATCCCTGGGCCTTAGACTTTTAGAGCCCGAAGGTGGGTTGGCAATCATCTGGTTCAGACTTCCTGCGTGTATGTCTTAATTGTTTTCCTTCTTTTACTGTGTTACAACCAAGACTCTTCCATCTCTGTAATAACCAGTCAGTTTGGCACAAGTTGACTGCATACATTTTTTTTTTAAGTTGTCAAAGTATAATTCACAAGAAGTAAATAGTAAGCAGAAAAAAATAATTAAGAGCACTATGAAAGTAAAATCTTAATTAAAAAGACATTTTATCAACATGCTCATGTAAAGTTAGTGATGAGTTAAGTATGGGCTGATAATTGAGGAGGTACAGTGATTGAATGCTTGGTTTGTACTTAATTATAGAGATAACATTAATCTCCATCAAAATAACTATTTAAGCTTCATAAAAATGCAGAGAGAGAAACTCTTTCCCAATGGCCCATGACTATTACCTTAAGTATGGATGCCTTCATTCTTGTATGCAGGCCAGTTCTCACTGTTTATAAAATGTAAGCAGTATAATTAAAGGACTGGAATTGTAGAACAGAGACACAATGGCCTCTTCCGCATTTATGTGCTCAGAGAAGTATGGTTATATTCATTCACTCAAATAATTTTCCTAAGGATATTTAATTTACTGTCATTTCTCAGACCAAATAAAGATCCTCTCCCCTTTTTCTCAACTGAGATTGAAGTTGAGAATGAATCATGGATGAAATTTTAAATCAATTGGAATTTCAGAGTCAAAGAGCACATTTTTGTATAGTTTAGAAAGAGTCTATTAAGTAATGGGTCTCTTTATTAGTTTCAACTTGTTCAGGGGGTTGATAAATTAGAGAAGAGGATGAAGGAAAAGAATAGACACTTTTACACATATTAACATGAAGTACTGATTTTGTCATGTGAATGTGTCTTTCCAAATTAAAAGGCCTTTAGAAAAACATTTTTATCACCCTCATGGATTTATTTATTCTGAGTCACAGAATTAATGTTTGTCTTTAGGAGGTGTGTGTGATATCGAACCTGAAGTGAGTTCTCTCACCCGTTGCGCAGCAAGCCAATCTCTGACAGTGGGTGTAGTGGAAGAAAGTAGGAATTTTATTTTTGCACAGCACTGGGCAAGGAGAGAAGGCAGCTAACGCTGAAATCCCAAACTCCCTGAAAAGCTAAAAGGAAGGGTTTTTATTTGGGGCTTTAGGTAGGGGAGAGGGAGCATATGGCCTTACTGGTCAGAGCTTTCTCACCAACCTGTCTTTGGCCTTGAGACACTTGCAGAGAGGAGGGGGCCCATGATGTTGCTGGTCAGAGCTTTCCCACCAGCCTGTATCTCTTTGTGGGGAGGAGATAAAGAATCCAGGTGCTTGTCCTTGGTGGTGTCTGTCTCCATGGAGGATAGTGGATTCTGGAGCCAGGAAGCCAGAGAGTAAGCAGGGAAAGAGTGTTTTGGTTTTAACCCCATATATGCTGGGTTTAATGTAGGGAAACTCATATCAGTATTGGTATTGTGTGTGTGTGTGTGTGTGTACTTGTGCATATTTTAAGTTCAGAATTTCTTGATGAACAATCAAGAGAATAAGCAGTCTTTATAACTTTTCTCTGCTGGAAGTCTAGAAGGAAAATAGATTTAGAAGAACTACATCCACCTTGCACAACTATTTTGCAGGATTTGTAATGTGAAAGGGTAAAATTCTCCATTCTGTCTATGCAACCTACCCTACTCCCTTGGTATTCATCTAAGTCTGTGGCTCTTCAACTTGGGTGCACATCAGCATCACCTAGAAATCTGTTATGATATAGATTTCTGGGCCCCACCCCAGAAAAGTTCCCAGGTAATGCTGATACTGCTTGTCTGGGGATCACACTTTGAGAACCACTGATCTAGACTAAATAATTTAAACATGACGAAATGACTTTCTGGAGAGAGAAGGTTGGATCCTAGGGAAAAATAATCTCTCTTGGTAGGGAAAAAGACTTTCTGAAAGATAGCTGGTGTTTGATAAATGTTATATCATTGAAGCAACAGTTCTACTCTACTGTTGAGGTTTCAGAAAGATGGCATGACTTTCTAGGATATCCTAAATAAACATGCAAAAGAAGTTCTTCCCTCTTAAAGGACAGATCTTGGAAAAAAAAAAGGCTTTTACATGATTCTAGATTTTTACACTTGCACATAATGACAGAGGTCATGCAGTATAGATTGTTGCTCTGCTGTTGGAGACCCAAACACTGATTTGACCAGCACTATCAGATATGTCCTGGTGAGATGTTTTTTCTAGTAGAGACCCCTAGGTTTTATTCCCAGTTAGCCTTAGTATGTTTGGAATGGGGCCAAGAGTATCCATTTGTTTTAAAGGATTCCCAGATGGTTCTGACGGACAGCACTGTAAAGTACTGAATTAGCGTGACCCCTCTCTCAGGGTAGCCCGGCTCACCTGGATATCTGCATGGGGAGAAAATGCCTTCTCTCCAGGACCACCAACTTTATTGTTGGAAAAGCTGTGAGGCTTAAAAGTTCGTAGTAATGTTGAGTCAAATTTTAACCTTCCTAAACGCGTTACTCTCATAATCTACTTTTGGTTCTATTTCTGCTGTCTGTATAGTAAGGTAAAACAAATCCACATATTCTTCTTCATGGCAATTTTTGGCAGTTTTTCCTACACATTTTTCTGAAGGTTACCTATCTGTAATTTGGTCAAATGTTCATTTAAAACATGATTTACAGACATTCTATATCTACGTCATACTCCCATTTGTCAAGTTCTATTTTAATATCTGGAATTCAGAATCAAAAATGGCGGTCCATTCCAGTTTAGAAATCTGGCCATTGGAGATTTCTTAGTGCAACTTGAGATTGTATTGGCTTTCCGTTTTTTTTTTTCTTTAGAACATATCTCACTGTCAGATCCTACAAAACTTTTGTTTATTTATTTATTTGTTGCCGTAACAGTGGCTTAGAACATTATCTGAATTTCAAATGTACATCATTATATTTCGATTCACATGTAGATTACCTCATGTTCACCACCCAAAGACTAGTTACAATCCATCACCACGCACGTGTGCCTCATCATCCCTTTTGCCCTCCTCCCTCCCCGCTTCCCCTCTGGTAACCACTAATCCAATCTCTCTCTCTGTCTGATTGTTGTTGTTTTTATCTTCTACTTATGAGTGCAAACATATGGTATTTGACTTTCTCCGTCTTCGCTTAGCATAATACCCTCAAGGTCCATCCACATTGTCAAAAATGGCTGGATTTCATTGTTTCTTATGGCTGAGTAGTATTCCATTGCATACAAAACTTTTAATTCAGCTAGTTTTCCAAAATCAGTTTTTTTGTGTGTGTATGTATGTATGTGTGCACACGGTTTTAAAACAGTCTTACAACTGCAAGGCAGGAATCATAACTTCACATCTACTTGGGGCTTCCAGGTGAAAAACAAATTTGTGAAATAGGTCAGTTGTAAATAATTGGGAGTGTGAGTCTAGCCAACTGGAGAGGTCATTTCCCATCTAAGGGCTTTAAAATTTAATAAATTTCGAAAACACCGCCCTACTAAAATTGAACACAATCTATACCAAATCAGAACCTTACCAGTGGGCCAAATTTGATCAAAATTAAGTCATTTTCAGCTCCCGCTTTTGGGTTAAAAAGTTGAGGGTCTTGGAATGTGTTTCCACAGGGTCTTACATTGTTGTTGTTATTGTTGATATTTTTTAAAGAGAGCTTTAGGAATAAGATAAGATAGTGCTGTTTTACTGTATGTCCCCTGAGATCTCCAATTTTTGAGGAGAAGCTAATAATTTTAGTTTGCTGTCCATAATCAGAATATGTTACACAGCACATTACTCTGACATTCATTTTTCCTTCAATGATAAAACAATGTGGCTACATAAAACTAAGAGTAAGAAAGATGGTTTCTACTATAGAGGATTTCTCCAGTGGGAGGATGTAATTGAAAATAGATTTACATGTTTCAAACACTTGTGTATTGATACTCATTTTTATATGTATTCTTCCCTTATTTCCCAACCTGTAAATGGAAATTTATCTTAAACAAGTGACTTTTTTATTACTTTGTAACTATCCCATAATATATCACATGGTGTTGTATTCCTGTGGCCACTTTATGTTTTCTGCTTACTGAATTCTAAATGGCTTTGTGACATCTATGATGCCGGTGTTTATAGCCTCACCTTTACAGTAGAGTATGGGTATTCCAACTCTAGAATTTTGCTTCAGCCTCGTACCTGTTTGGCTCTGCTCCTTCCTCCACAGTTTGTACAGGTCACAAGTGGGATGGATTGCAGAAAGTTGAAAGACTTCTTCCAGGCTGCTTGCTTCTGCCTTCCTACCTGCACCTGTCTTCCTGCTTAATGTCGTTGTTTCTCACTTTACTCGCTTCTATTTTCAGCGTCGAGTTTGGTCTTAAAAAGATTTCTGAGTAAATTGTTATTAAGGCCCTCACCATGATTAACATTTAAACTCTTTTAACCTTAACTTTTAACTGTAGGGTCAAAAGGTAATTTTTGAGGTTATTAAACTGTTAAATCCTTTACTAGAAAGTAAATTTTGTTGGGCTAGCTGTTAGAGCAACGAGAGTTGTCTAAATTGTTTTTCATTTGCGAGGCCATGGTCTTTGGTCAAAGCTGCTTCTGAAAGATCCTCATCTACATTTCTGACTTATTAATTACAGTTCCATATTGTTGCCTGAAATTTCCTCAACTTCTCTTATTTGGTTAGGGTTTTTAGTTGATGAATCTACACTATTATGTATGTGACAACTGCAGCAGCTCCAAGTCTTTTGCAGAGAAACCTGTAACAGCCTTAATTCAGGATAAACAAGACAGCGGTGTCACTAGCCAGAGGAAGCACAGAGTTTCTATTATCAGAGCTGTGGATGCCGCCGTCTTATCTCACTTGCGTCAATAATTACAGCCAGGCAGCTGTTGATTTAAGGCAAAGCCGTAATTCAAACCTTTCCCTTCCTTAGCTGTGGGTATCTGCAGGAGTTTATTTCTTTATGTTGGTACCTGCTACAGAGATTTGGGGTTACATAGAGCTTGATGAAATCTGGTTTTGAAACCTTAGACAAGCAAGGTAAAGGCAACCTGATGATCCTTTGTATGAGCAGCCCAAAGAACAGCTCCACGCTGAGCTTTTTCACTCCACTAATCAGTGTAGTAATGGGAGTAATGGGAGTAAAGTAGCTTTCAAACTTCTCTACTCCCTAAACCCTCTTTGTACACTTTAAAAAAGGGCACAGTTGCCTCAATTACTTGTTTTTGCTCCAGTCAAGAACAAATTGGAGTAATTTAAATCTTTCGGGGAGCATCTTTCATCCTGGAATATTAGATCATGGTGTGAAAACTAAAGAGAGGCGTGTGGAGCAATTGCCTCCCAGACATCTACAATTTATTTTGATTAAAATTGGAAAAGCGTACTAGAAAATTCACTCTTCATTATACCATTTAATCTATATGAACATCTGTGATTAACATTTCTTGAGAAAACTGTCACAATGTTTAATGTAAAGGATTTTAAAGAGACCCCCCCCCCGCCCCAAAGGTGGGAATTTCTCTAGCAGGTTGACTTAAGCTGTTTGAGTTAGCCGGTTTCCCTAGTCTGGGAGTGTATTGTAAAAGACCGGTCTGAGTTGGAGGCAGTTGTGAGAAGGAGAGAAGGAGAGGCGACTAGTGGAAATCTAATCCCAGTTTTATCAGCTATGTGATTTTGAGCAAATCAATGATTTCTATGCGTCTCATGGTTTGGAACTACAAAATAATGAGTGTAGAGTTAGATCATACCTAGTCTAAGTTCCTTCACAGAGGTGGTGCTGGATGAGGAAGCTGTCTAATGCAGATGCCTTCCTGGAAAGACTGGAGGGATTGAAGAGTACTTCAGAAAACCCAGAAGGACCACTGAGTCCTTACACTCAGTCCTTACACTAATCAAGAGATGATTCTCTGCACTTGACTGGAAGAAAAAACTGGTTATAGTATGAGAACGATGCCCGTTGTGAGTCGAGGGTTGCTTGGAAAGGATGACATTCCACCAATATTCTTCCAGCTACTAACAACCGTAGTTAGAGAGGTCTGCTTTAAACACCAAATTCATCAAATAAAACGAAAGCTGTGATTTCTCAGGCAGCGTTTGAAATTGATTGAATTGTGACTGGAAGGATCAGACTGTAGAGATGTCATGAACTGGAGAGACCACACTACATTTATTCAACCCCAGTGTTTAATTATTGACTGATTTCTTACTGAGTCTAAATCAACCTACTATGGATTCATTCAACAACAAGCTTTACTGAGCACCTGCTATGAGCCAAGCACTTACGTTATTTTGTTTTTGAACCAAAGGGCATGTCTTTACTTCACATCTTCTCTCAACTGCTTATATACATCACATCTTCATTGGTGAATGTGCTCCATCTTTTCCAAGCCTTCATGTCAGTTGTAAAATGTTCAATCCCCTTTCCTCACTGAGTGGTGAGTTCTTTATCGGCATGTTGGGCAGATTTTATCATTGTTTAGTTATTTTGGGTTATTAAAGCTCTGTTCAATTCCATAAAACATATCTTGATTCAAACTTGTGTACTTCTGCTTCCTCCAGGCTTCCTCGACTATGCTGGAGGGGAGAGAAGGGAGAGGCCACTGGGCAAGCATCTCATTATTCAACCTGCCCCGGTCTCCAGATCTCTCCTCGTTGGTTGTCAATGGTCCCATGATTAACACTACTTGAGCACTAGGGCCCCTGCTGGGGCAAGGATTCAAAGGCTGGCTCCCTCATGGGGGACAGGTGTGGGCTGCCAGGAGATCCTGCAGGCTTTTCTCTGTGCACAGTTCCCAGCATGGGGATGGAGTTCTGGCCAACCTCTTCCACCGCCTCTCAGCTCCTGCCGTAAATGGTCCACCCCACAGCCTCTTGCTGCTGAGATCACCTCGCTGCACAGCTGGGCCTCTTGGGTGAAACCCCAGCAAGCCTTCCAAAGCCCAGCTATCCTCCCAGGGCTCCAGTGGAGGTGCAGGCTGCTCTGGCTGCCTGTCCTTCCGACTCGCCTTCCTTTGGCCTGGGTGGGGTCAGGGGCAGAGCAGTGAGTCCTACTGCCTGAGCAGCCAGCCAGCAGAGGCATGAGAGGAATGAGAGTGGTTCTGATGGACTCACTTGGAGTCTTCACCGTTTTGGCTTTAGGGAGGAGAAGCAAGCTCACAGGGAAGGAAGGGAATTGTTTCTCACCAGGCAACAGAACTTGCGGGCCCCCGAGGACCCTGAGGCCCTTCCTCCCTTTCCTGGCCCTCTAATTTTACAGACTTGACTTTGAGGGTTTGGTTGTTGGGTGAGCATCCTCAGCAGTTCTGCTTTCTCTTAGAAAATCCTGAGGTCAGCTCCCTGGCCCCCACTGTGGGTGGTTCTCTTTAGAAAAGATGGTTACAGAGCCCTATTTTCAGTTCTAGGACTTAGCTGCAATTCAAGGACAAAATGGAAAGTTCCAGTCAACATACTGCTACAAGTTTTGTATTAAAACAATCTGGCAGGGCTGACCTGGTGGCGCAGGGGTTACATTCGCACGTTCCGCTTTGGTGGCCCGGGCTTCACTGGTTCGGATCCCAGGTGCGGACATGGCACTGCTTGGCACGCCATGCTGTGGTAGGCGTCCCACATATAAAGTAGAGGAAGATGGGCATGGAGACTAGCTCAGAGCCAGTCTTCCTCAGCAAAAAGAGGAGGATTGGCAGCAGTTAGCTCAGGGCTAATCTTCCTCAAAAAAAAAAAAAAAAAAACCCACAACAAAACAATCTGGCTACATTTAGAGTGACTTTCTTTAGATTTTTGCAGTCATAAAGAGAGAAACTCAGATTACAGTCCTAGTTATCAAAGGCAAGAACTGTTTAGTACTCAGTGGTGAAAGTCCTTGAGCAGATAAAAGTTAACCAGAAGTCCGAAAATTCTTCAAAAGATTGAGACCAATTGGTTCATGCCTTGTAAACTGACACTTTATGTGGCTTCAACAGATTAACTCCTAGTAAAATCGAGGGATAAACTGAGTAGAAAAAACCTAAGTTTTCAGTCGTCTCAGAGTTCCTCAGCGTTGTGGAGCACGTGACTTTCTGCTTCCAGTATATCACCTTAGAGTTATTATGCATCTTTGAGCTCTGGTACTTCAAAGTTTCCCACAGCATATGTCACGGAGAGAAAGAATTCGTGGTCAGTTTGTCAGAGGATTTTTTTAAAATGAATATTGTGCTATAAATTTACATAATTAGTGAATGTTTAGGAGAAACATACTGCTGCTTAAAATCACCCTCATACTCCACAGTCCTTTCCTCTTTTATTTTTTCTCTTAAAAGTTAAAATAGTCATACATTATACCTTTTGCTCACTTATCTTGTTATTATCACCTTCCCCCATTAGAATGTGAATTTCTTGAAGCCAGGGAATTTGTCCACTGCTGTACCTTACACCGGGCACAGTGTCTGGCGTTTAGAAGGATTAAATAAATATTCATGAATGAAGAGTTGAATGAGTGAATATCACATTTTTTAATAACCCACATTTCTGAGTGTCCATAAAACATACATATATTCTTTCTGTCAAATCTAAGAATCACACTAGAACATTTTAACCAAGTTGACACAGTCTGCATTGGATTACCGTTAACATAGAATATTTTGGTAACAGAAAAAAAAATCTTTAAATGTGGGAATTTGTCAGTGTTTTCCTATGATCATAATCTCAGCCTTCAACTTCTCCCTGAGTTTCACGGAAGCCAAAGTGGGAATAGAATATCTTATTTTTCAGTTCTTAATGATGTCAGCAGTGAAGAAAGAAAGGATGAAATTATTCTACTAAAAAGAGGTTATATCCGGGACCGCCTGGTGGTGCAGAGGTGAAGTTCGCACGTTCTGCTTTGGTGGTCCGGGGTTTGCTGGTTTGGGTCCTGGGTGTGGACATGGCACCACTTGGCAAGCCATGCTGTGGCAGGTGTCCCACATATAAAGGAGAGGGAGATGGGCACGGATGTTGGCTCAGGGCCAGTCTTCCTCAGCAAAAAGAGGAGGATTGGCAGCAGTTAGCTCAGGGCTAATCTTCCTCAAAAAAAAAAAGAGTCTATATGTCTATATCCGTGGCATTTTCAGAGGCAGGACATAGACCCAGCATCAGGGTTGGGGATGGTGGTGTCCAATCCATTATTTTCTGTCACTCAGGAATCTGAGCTACAAGACTTGGAGACATGGAGAGACTCAGAGTTAGTGGGGTGCTGAAGCAGAAAGGCCAGTGCCATCATGATGAGGCATGCAGGTCGAGATGACCCAGGAGTCAACCCACTGAGTGGCTGAAGAAGCTAGCTGCCAGCAAGAGACCAGGGCAGAAGTGTGACCCGAAAATACCCCCCAGTGCTGTACCCGGCTGAGAGTCGACACATCAGACCCAACACAGCTCCATTGTAAAGTGCCAGGAAAGAAGGATCGGTGATGGTCAGTGATATTGATTGGGAGAAAGTCTTTTTTTTTAGTAATTGTTTGAGCATGGTCATTTCTGAATCCTAATAGACAGTGAAAATGCTTGTAGCTATTACACACATTTCTTTCCCAGATGGCACTGGCATTTCTGCTCTTATGAATAGTTCTTGAGTCCTGAAACATGACAGGCTTAGCTTAGAAAGGGACAGTATTGAAATACTTAATTTTGCTTTCTACACTCTCAACATAGGATTAGCAAATCTGGAGTTGCAACGTTTGGCAATTCAGGGTTGACTGCTAATTTATTGTTAGTTTATTAGTCTTAGTTTATTGATCGTTCATGAAAATGAGTTTTGGAAGAATTAGAGATTATAGGGCCAAGAAGCAATTGCTTAGGGGTGCTAAAGCGTCCTTACACGAGGGTTCTTGACAGCACAGGTGCAAGGGGAAAGGGCTGAACTTGATGCAGACTCAGCTTCACCCTCCTTTACATCGCAGCTACCGCGAAAACACTTCCGAATAAGAAAATTATACATCAGGATACCATCATGTGAATGGGAACACATTCAATTGACGGAAATAATCCTGCCATCTCCAATTCTGTTCTTTTTTGTTTGCTTACTTCTAGTTTGTTTTGTTTGTTGCTTTCGCTCATTTTCAAGCTCTCGTAGGTGTTTACTTGTGTTTGAAAGACTGCATTGAGAATATCCTTAATCATTTCTGCTCCTTGTATGGAAGGTGAAGTCACAGAACCATGAAGGTCTTCACCAGTCTCTTTTCCTCTCCCCTCATCCTTGGCTCAGCTTGCTCTCCCCTTCTTTTTTAAGAAAACAATTGCATTTATTTATTTTTTTCTTGAAATTGTTTTTTCTTTTTTTAAGTTATTGTTTTATTGATTGATTTTTGAGGAAGATTAGCCCTGAGCTAACATCTGCTGCCAATCCTCCTCTTTTTGCTGAGGAAGACTGGCCCTGAGCTAACATCCACGCCCATCTTCCTCTACTTTATATGTGGGACGCCTGCCACAGCATGGCTTGACAAGTGGTGCCACGTCCACACCCGGGATCCGAACCGGCGGACCCCAGGCTGCTGAGAAGCGGAACATGCGAACTTAACCACTGCGCCAATGTGCCAGCCCCTAAATTTTATTTTATTGTTGTAAGCACACTTAATTGATTCAAGTAATAGAGAAGGCCCCATTAGATTTTGGCCTCCAGCTGATAAAAGCTTATTATTGTGTGAATTATAAGAGTTTCCTCTACTTATTTTATGTCTGGTTAGTTGTAGAATTAAGCTTAATAAGAAAAAAAATCTAATATAAGGAATAGATATTTTCATCTTCTTTTAAGTATAATATAATTTAAACACTTAAACATTTTTTTTTCTGTGGCTGGCCGTGTGGAGCGGTACGTTGAACAGGAATGCGGGAGCTCCCAGACCTGATGAAATTCTGAGTGCTTCCTAACCAGCTGTCTAGGTTACTTCACTGCTCTCAGCCTCAGTGTCCCCATCTGTAAAATAAGCTCTCTGGGCCACTTACAAGTGTGGGCTGTGACCTCAGATCCCTACATTCAGCCCAGCTTCATCACTTAGCCAAACAATCTTGTGCGAGTTATTTAGCTCTTCCGGGACTCAGTTTTATCAGGGGTAAAATGGGACAGTAATAGAGCTGTTGCATAGAGTTGTGAAAACTAAATAACTATTAAATGACTTACTGACGATCAAGTACCTAAAAGAGCCACCTGGCGCACAGTAAGCTCTCAGAAAGTGTTAGCTATTATTACTCATAGGGCTGATGCAAGGGTTCAATGAGATACTTAGCATGAAATTCCTGAAGGTATGCAACAATCATCAGTTCCTTCTCTCCAATTCTTTCATCTGTACCTAATTATTTCTTGTATTGAATTCCTTTTTCTTTTTCTTTTTTTAGTGCAGATCCTTGCTAACCTTGCTTCTTTGTCATAAGCTGTTGGCCTCCACACTGCAGGCTGTACCCTCCTTGTAATAACTGTTTTATCAGGGTAACATTCTTACTATGGTTTTCCAGAGTTGGGTGGCTGATTTTTGGTGGAAAGCAAAATTTTCTTTTAGGGCCCACTAAATGGCATATATTGCACCAAAATCTAAAAAGTCCTAAGCAGCTGTGCCCCGTGGAGTTTCCACTTTATTTGGAGAGTGACCTGATTGAACAATGCCGACTTAGCGTTTGATGAGCAGCAACACTCAGGAAGAGAAAGAAATGAGAGAATGAATCAACTGGAAGGCAAGCAGCAAGGGGAAACTTTCGCTTAGGGACTGCCGGCTCAGGGCTCCCTTAGGGACAGCGAGTGTGTGCCCGGGGCCCAGCCCCTGCCCATGGCAGTTATTGCTGGGCCCAGATGCAGCTTTATAATTCTTTTCAACCCACTTCTCCGTGTGGCTTGAAACCTACACCCATCACTTTGGCAGTCCAGGTGGTCAGCCCTGTGACAGTGGAGAGAAAATGGTTTGGCCAGTTTTGCTTATCTGGATTGGACCAATGTCACCTTTTGGAGCGATAATTTGCTTTTTAAGTATCCCCAGTCCTTTATGAAGAGACAAACAACCTTACACTTTTATTTTCAAATTCCAGAGATGGTCTTTTTGAACTAGAAGTTTATTTTCCCCAGGAAAACTTTAAAGATTTTGTGCGTGTGCAGAAGGATGACTTAGGCAAATGACATGAAAATGTCAGTTGATTAACTCATTGTACCGGTATGTTCCTTTGACATAAAAACCTGTCAAACTATCTTATTTTTGTGAGACATAACGAATCTCACATTTTATGCTGAAACTAGTTTTTAAGTAGTTATATTGGGTCCAATCTTTATGTCTTCATCCAGTGGAGTCCTTAATAAAGGTCGTACATGGTGGGGCCCATAATATTTGTACAAATTATCTAGAAATAAATTATTTTGCCACTGTTTTAAAATAATTTTATGTTTTAGAAACTTGGATCAGATAGTACTGGTGGCTACCTGAAGGAACTAATTTCAGCTTTATAATGCATCTCACTATTTTTACTAAAACTTGGCAGGACAAAAGTCACATGCAATAACTAAACTGTATTTAAAAATTTGTATTTTATTCTACCCTTTGTCTAAGAAATATTTCTAGAAATATTGACTGTTGTGTCAATGTTCCATATGCAATCTGAAAAAAAAAGGACGGCCGTTCTTCTCCATCAAGCACACAGAAATCTTGTTTTTCTAGTCCGAGTGTCTCTATTTTAATTTGTGAGTTTATTTCACTTACATTATTTTAATTTTTACAGTAGTTTCTATTTCTGATACCTTATTTGATAGGTGTATATTTATCATAATTTTGTGTTATTCCCTACATTTCTTTGACTAGGTGAATTTATCTTACACTGGTAGAAAGTTGTATATTCTTTATTTATTCTTTGAGTTGTTTTCCCTAAGGTATTAAAGACAATACACATTTTTATTTTTTTCCCTAAAGAAGGCAATTTCTTTGGCATATGCTTAGCTTTTGTTCTGTTCCATCCTTAGGCATGCTTCTTTGATGTTGGTATCGTTTAGATTTTCTTTTTTTTGGTCTATGTTTTGGTCTTCTGCTTTTGTTTAGCAATTGATTATAAATATCACACTCCAAAAATATATTAATTTTTTTCTTATACTTACTTCTTATGTCTTATAAAGTATTTTTAGATTGATTTCCTTTTTTTTTCCAGGAGTGCTTTCTTCAAGAATGTTTTAAAAGTGAGTTCTTGTATGGTAAATTTTCTGAGGTCTTCTGTGTCTGAACATATCTTTATTTCACTCTCATTTAAAAATTAATATTTTAGCAGAGTATATTCTAAGTTCAAATATCTAGTCCTTGCACAGTATGAAAATATTACCTCACTGTCTTATTGCTTCAGTGTCCTTGATGTGTGATATCAGTTTATTACTGTTCTTTTTAGGTTGTCTGCTCTTTTTCTCTAAGAGATGGCTTATATAGTTTTCACTTTGTTTTTGATGTTCTTGTAATTTATGATAACATGTTTAGAGGTGGATTTGTTTTATTATCGATTCTGTTTGGCCCTCTTTATTTTAGATACTAAAAAAGTAAAACAAGATGTGGTTTGCCTGCATAAGCATAATGCCGAATATATTAACCTCTTTGAATAATTTTTCGCATTTGCCTATTTACCATGCTGGAAACAATAGTTCATATATTTAACAAGAATATTTGTCTGTTTATTGTTTCTTATTATGTCAGGCTGTATGCAAAGAGTTTTACCTGCATTATTTTTTAACCATTACAACAGCTTTATGAAATAGATACTACTGTTATTTCTGTTCTTAGGAAATGAAGGCATTGAAGTTTAAAACACTTGTATAACTTACCCAGGATTACTTAGCTGAGAAATGCTGAAGCTAAGGTGGGATCTAATTCCAGGTGGCTTAACTCAAGATCTTTCTCATATCACTTTGTTACTCTCTATCTCTAGTTATCTGTATATCATGACAATTTTTTTACTTAATTGATCTATGTTCTAAACATGTATGCTTAGTTTAGTAATTTTTTGAAGGAGGAATTTTATTTACCTACATTTACAAAATTACTTGTGTTTGTATGTGTGTATGGAGAGAGAAAGAGAGAGAGAGTTTTCATGCAAATTGCTTTGAGAATAATTTAATAATTTGATAGAAATGTGATGATAATGACACAGGGAGAGTGGGTGTGCAAATAGAATGGTTTAGAGGCACGATTTGCTCATTACTCTTTCCCTTGCAAACTGCCATCTCCTGGATACTGCTGAAATAATCTATTAGTAAAACAAATGTAAGATCCACATTTGAAAGAAGAAAGATTGCTAACTAAGTGCTGTAGGCAGGGTTACCCACCTCTCTATCTGTCAATAGGAGTATGCGTTTGTCATCCATATGTCCTTTTAAGTTTTCCAATGTTGCTCCTGAATGTCTGGGGTGGTAATGAGCTAGAATGGCAGCCTGTAGTATCAGAATCGAATGGATGAAAATGAGTGGGAATGCTGGGAGGTGGTGGGAAGAGTTTAAATGTTGATTGCAGAATCACTCTCTTGCTAGATAATTTCCCTGAGATCAAATTTTAAGCTCCAAAGAATACATATGATTTGGGTTTCGATAAAAACAAGAGCTGGTTCAGTTCTTTGATCAGCTAGTCACTCTTACTATTTCTCTCTTTAATTTCTTACTAACTCTGTATTGAACTTGAGAGAGTATTAATGCAGGGGAAAGGAATTTTGACCATCATGGGTAAAACTTGTGGACGAGGGAGATATTTCTTCTGTATCCTTTTAACTGGTACATCTGTGAATCTCCTGTTGGCTTGAGAAAAGACCTTTTTTTTTTTTTTTATAGGTGTTGACTTGTCACAAAGAGGTTCTTGTGTCCTAAACTTAAAAGTGGCGGATGGGATTCAGTCGACACTGGCTGCTGTCACTGTAACGCGCATAGTTGTCCCTGTGATATTATTAACTACTGTTTATTGAGATGAACCAGGAATTTGGAACACGTTGTTTATAGTCCTCTCAACGATCTGTGCGGTAGGTATTATTATTCTCACTTTACAGACGAGCAAACTAAAGGAAATTTCCCAAGGGCACTCAGCTATAGATGTCAGATTCAAATTAATCCCTACCTTAGTGCCCGTACCCCCTCACATCACTGCCTCTTCATCGCCTGCAGTATAAGGCATCTTCACCTACCTTTCTCATGCCGATCCATTGCTGTTATCAAAGTCCCTTTGTTTTTTTCCCTTTGGTACCATGTCAGTCAGTGCCTTGGTTATGAGTAGTTTAAACGTTGAAATCCTGGGCCAAAGACTGCGTTTCTATTTTCAGAGCACATTTAACATTCAACAGTTCTCTAAAGAAAACATTTCTCTGCTTGATCACTTTGAGTGAATTCAGACTTGTGTCAATTTACTATTGGATTGGAGGTGGGAGTGCAGGAATCATGTGCAAACATAGAGAAAGACTGTGCATTTACTTTTGTATGTTCTAGGTTCTTTTTCCCTGACAAAGCTGTATCTAGTAAGAGAATTAGGCCTTTGATACTATATAACCCACTGATGGATTGCTACCAGAAGACATCTAGAGATTGCATTCAGATGGGAGACTGCCTTCCATCCAGCTGAATCGTCTGATGCATTTTTCTGCCCTGGTGTTGCACAGTGCCCGCAGTGATCAGTCCCCCGGGAGTCCTACTGCAAAGGCTAATTGATAGCTGAATCAGCTCATCTGGTTCACAGCACCAAGGATGCCTGCCTGTTCATGTGCTGTGCAACACGGTAGTCGCTTGCGCAGGATGCTATTTAAATTAAAATTTAAATCAGTTAAAATGAAATAAAATTAAAAATGAATTCCCTTGTCACACTAACCACATTTCAAGCACTTAACAGCCACACGTGGCCGGTGGTTACTGTATCGGACAGTGAAGCTCTAGAACATTTGCATCACTGCAGAAATTTCTTTGGACAGTGCTGAAGTATAAAAAAGAGAGCAATGAAGTTAAGAATAATTGTTTCACAGAGTGTGCGGGTCAGAGTTGTGGCATGAAATGGGTCGTGCTGCAGTGTAGTTCTCTCTGTATTTGTCTGTCTCCCTAGACAGCTGTTGGGAGGAAGGCGTTCTGTCTTGTGCACGTGGGATCCTCGTTGTACAGCACAGTGGCTGAGTCCAGGGACCCCATGATTGTTTGTTCAATGTTGCATGAATCAGAGGCAAGAAAGAAGATGAACACAGAAGAATTCTTGCAGATTATAGAATAGAGTGAGTATTTGGGCAGTATAAATAAAATAGCATTTTCTTTCCAACCTGAATTATGTCAGCCTTCAAAATGGAATAGTTGATCAAAGAATGTTTCGATGTAGAAGAGATGACAGTTGTGTACACTTCAAGGATTAAAGCCGTCTGTCACCAGAAAAGGAAAGAGAAGCCAGAGCTTAATAGCATTGTCCAGTTCAGTTGACTCTGATTTGGAGAGGGTGGCTACCAAATCTTGGTGCAACATTTCGCTTCTTCTGGTTGAATGACGCTTTGAAAAGGAAAATAATCCTTTTATTCAAAGTATTCTAATTCACTTCCTCTTCTGGAGCTAAGTCAGGAATAAGATTGGCGAAGTGATTAGAAATCATTTACAGAAGCTTTTATCTTTCGGGTTATGAGAAAGCCATGATAAGGGAATCATTTATATCTTTGAAAAATAAAGCAGTGTTTTAGATTACAGCAAAACATGTTGCAATGTCTTTATTTTCATATCTCACGTGTTCAGTAAGCATATTATATGTCAATAAAAGTGAGTTGCAATTGTGATTGCAAAAGCAGAATAAACGATTTCTTTTTCTATGTGGGCGGCACAGCTGGTGAGGTCTGGGGTGTGGAATGATAAGGCTCCTTTTGGCACTGTAGAGAGAGTTGAACTTGGGATTTAGTTGACATTTCTCTTGCCTATGATTTACCAGGTATTTTGTGGCAGGCAATCTTACACATGGTCTCTTAGAAAAACAAAAGCTAAACCCTTGTGTAATTAACCTCACAATATAAGTAGTTTTTTGCTCTATGGATTGTCTTCTTCTCAGTGGCTAAGTCATTCCATGGTTGTCACAGCACACTTTCCGCTTTTCCCAGAGCTCCATCTGCTGACCCATGTCTATGGGACTGCTCTCGACTTGTTTTTTCACTGAGAGTGGAGGATTTTGTGCATCCATTCATATCCCCTCATTTGGTCCATTCATATCCTCTCATTTTGCCCAGACAAGCATTTTTGAGTTAGCAACCTAGAGCTATAGCACAAAATGGGGACAATGATCCCAACATGGATTAGACATGCCTTCTAATCTTCACCTCATTGACTGGATGTTCTCAACAACTGGACATCAGGGGAATAGGCAGTCAAGTCACATCCTCAGGCTTTGAAGGTATAATCCTTGCATGTGAGTGTGGCTTGGAGGGTTGCCCTGAGATGAGGACATAGTGGTATTGTTTTGGTGTGGTCTCCAGCAATCCCAGAGTTAGACAGAGAGACCGAGAAGGCATTGGCTCTAGGTTTCCTTAAATGCAATTCCCCAAAATACAGCACTGCAGAAGACAGAGACGGAATATTGAGGGAAATTAACTCGAGAAAATCGATCAGCTGATTGCTCTTTTAAAAAAGAGTTTATGATTGTAGTTTTTACTTATCTAAGTAGTTTATCTCTTTCTCTAGATACTGTAGTTTCATGGCATTTTGAGGAAAAGTAAACCTTTTTATACCGTGGGAATGCTGTTGAACGTCACGCTGATGGGAAGGAAGGAGCTGGCTACTCGCATGATTAGATACGTTAGAACAGTGATAAAGCGTTTACTGTGCAAGTTTGTTCTCCCTTATTGTTCGTATACTTTTTCTCTTCTGTTGCTACAACAAATGAGATTTCTTCTTGCAACCTTGCCCTACCTGCCAGTTATATAAAAAAGAGACTCCAAACCAAATTCAGCTCCATAGGCGTTAGGAATAATAAAGAACTGGAATACTGCTTGTCCTGCCATCCGATGCATGGTAGGAAATAGTCTGCAATAGCATTCTTGGGAACTCCCACAAAAGCAAAAGATGTATTTTCCCTTTGTTTTAATAGAAAGCAGATTTTTTTTTTTAAAGATTTTATTTTTCCTTTTTCTCCCAAAGCCCCCCGGTACATAGTTGTGTATTTTTAGTTGTGGGTCCTTCTAGTTGTGGCATGTGGGATGCTGCCTCAGCGTGGCCTGAAGTGCGGTGTCACGTCTGCGCCCAGGATTCAAACCGGCGAAATCCTGGGCCTTCGAAGCAGAGCACACGAACTTAACCACTCGGTCAGAGGCTGGCCCCTAGAAAACAGATATTAGTCTATGAGTTGGAAGGAATATGTCAAGCTGCTGAGCTATAAAAAAATCTAAGGAATAACACTAGATTATTGAAGCTGGTTTCAGCAAGCTTTGGCTGCTTGCCTGACTAGGTATGTCAGAGACAGGCAAGAGAACAGTTTCTTCCCTTAACTTGCTGGCAGAACACAATACGTTCCTTTCCTGGGAAGGCTGCATTATCGAGAGGTCCAAGTGTGTCCTGAGGATGTTAGCTGAGATTGACTCTGGCAGGTAGCCCCAGGAAGCTTCGCCAGAAAGCTCTTCTTTAGAATGGACCTTAAAGTGTTTGTGATGTGGCTGGGATATGTTAGACTCCACCATAGACATGAAGGTCTGGGCAGCGAGTGCTGCACAGTCACCCTCAGAGATGCCTGTCTGGAGCAGGTAATTCACTGCTTCCGACAGGTGTGAAGGGGTTCTTGTCACTCTCAGAGTGGCACTAACATCCTGTTTTAAACCAGGGAGCCATTTCTGCACTCTTTTTAATTTGGTTTGTGGTTAGTTTTCTCTACTATGTTTAAATCTATACATTCTGGTAGCAAAAGAGTTCAGGGTACACGTAAAAAGAGGCCTGCGTGTAACAGGTCAATGACACGAGCTCTGAGATACAAAGTCAGCTGCTGTCAGAGAGCACAGGTCTCTCAACTTGAAGTCTATCCCACGGTCACTGCAGGACACTGTAAGCCTCTTTTGGTAGAGTGAATCACCTCTTCAATTGCCAAAAGGATTTTTCAGGTGCCTTGCTAAGTTTGGTGTTCTCCATAGGATGGTAAAAATATTTTGAAAAAAACGCAAATAGAAAAAAAAGAAAAAGATTTGTCCCTTGGTGAAATACTCCAGAGCTGTGTCAATAGCTGAGAAGTTCCCCTAGTGCAGTCTGAGCAATTTTCCTAAGTATGTTTGGGGATCCATTCACTTGGAGTCCCTGCAGGCACAGGTATGTTAAAAATTGTGGTAACTTAGGGTCTGATTTCCCAGCCGTGTAAATGACTTCCGCCCTCCCCACCACTCCTGCCCTGAAAGAAGCTGCATTGCCAGCTGTGAAGCATCTGCATATTTAGATTCCAGCTGGACTGGCTGCTGAGCTGATCCTTCACTCTGATGATCTTGCTACCCAGTTATCCTCATTCGGGGATGACTTTATGCAAGTGGATATTTGGCAACGTCCAGAAACATTTTTGGTTATCAGAAGTAAGGGGTGCTACTGACATCTAGTAGGCAGAGGCCAGCCAGAGAGGCTGCTAGACATCCTGAAATGCCCAGGAGACCCCCACCACAAGGACTTACCTGGCACAAAATGTCAGCGCTACCTGAAGCTGAGGAATTATGCTGTATGATGATAACAGACTATTTGGTCAATTCCTCTTCCTGGGGGACCCATTCACATGGAAGCCAGCAGCACAAAGGCAGAAAGTGGCTACAGGAGCTGAGCCACCAGGGGAAGTGAGCACTTGAAAAATCAGCTACCCTGTGAAGACTTTCTCTGTGAGCCCTGCCTCATGGTCTAGAATGTTCCAACCTCGGGAGAGTATGCTCAAGAAGAGCTGTACTCTCTCCCCCTGCGAACTATGGATAAAGACATGAGTGGCTCTCCCGTATGCCTTCCTTTACTTCAAGAATCATTTACTATGTACTTTCTATCTTGTGTTAGCTACAAATTACTGATTACTTAATTTGTGTCAGACGTGTTAAGTGCTTTACAGAGGCTAATTTATTTCACTCTTACAGAATGTATTGATGTTGTCCTTATGAGCTCCATTTGTGTATATGAGGAAACTGAGACTTAGAAACAGGTCGCATTGTAAATATTGAGCTAGGATGTGAAGTTGGGTCTATTTTGACATCAAAACATATACTCTTAACCAGACTGCTAAATTACTGAGTACCCAACTAGGTATCATGAAGAATATTAACTAAGATTAACACATCTGCTTGATGCTATTTTGCCATGCTTGAATCATTGATATTAAGGCATAAACACCATGAAAATAAGGACCAGGCTTTTATATAGTCATCTGGATCCAACATCAGGAAAAGAGCTGCTGCGCTAGAATTCTAGAACATAAGCTCCATGAAAGCAAGTAATTGTTCTGCCTAGTTTTCCTCTATACTTCAGTACACAGAATAGTGCTTAGTACACAGTCATTGCAAGATTTTCATGTTGAATCAATGAGTGATACTTCTAGAGTCAGACAAAGATTCCCATGGCTTTTCCATAGTGGCAATATCTATCAAAGCTTTGTTGCTTCAAATCACAATTCCTTTCAGAATAACTTAAATCAACAAATTAAAGTAAGAATACTCTAGCAGTGTATGGAATACAAGGAAATATTGAAGTATAAGGCCACAGGAAGAATTCAGGGTAGTTCTAGGAGGCTCTTGGACTTTCATTCCAGTGCTGGGCCCACCTCCCAACTCTGCCTGTGTCTCAGTTCAGAGATTCCAATTGGCTTCTGTTGAGTCAAGAAGTTGTCTCCCCTGGAGCAGGTGATAAGTTGGTCCCATAAATTGTGACCAGGGATGGGGCAGGGTCATGCAGTGCAGATTTTGGCAGCTTAAGCAACTGCTGTCTGTGGGAGAGCAACATTCGGAGGAGAATGTGTGGCCAGGATGGGCACCACTTAAGACGGGTGGAATGCTGACGTTGCTGCCTTGAGAATGTGCCTAGTGCCCACTCAGCCTGATCTGAAGACCTGCTGGCTTAGCATACCCACCATATTTAGAGGAGCTTTCATTAGCTCTTGCAATCCTTTGTGCATTTGGAACTTAGTTTAGGGAGAACGTTGTTCAAAGAAAGCACATTATTAAAGTGATTAGGTATGTTAAAAATTGTGGTACCTTAGGGTCTGTGATTGGATATTTATATTTGACAATTGGCGAACACCTATTGTTGGTAGATGAAAGCTGTTTTCAACTGATATGCTGGCTTTCTGAATCAGATGTGCAAATTGGTGGCCTTAGGCTTCTCTTTCCATTTCAAAGTAAAGAGTGGATCATGTACAGAACAAATTGTTATTTTCCATAAGCAAATGCCCATACTTTAAGCATTTTGCAAAGGAGCTTCTCAGATATTGCTGAAGTGTGTTATTGTTGTTTCTGTTCATTTAATGTTGTCACTGAAGCTCTTCACAGCAGCTAAATGAAAACAAATATTGGGTGATCTGAATTGAAGAGGGTTGGTCACCTGCAGAAAAAAATGACCAGATCCTGAGAAGTGTTGCAGGGTAGGGAAGCATGCTTTCTTCTCCCTTGTTCAAAGACTGGATTCTAAATCATCATCCTAATTCATCATGTAAGAATGAGATTTCAACGCACTTTCTGCACTAATCAGTGGTGTAGTTCCTGGCACCATTCTGAGGTGTTTGTCTATACTGTATAGAAATTGGATATCAAACAGGAACACAGAGCTGATGATTTCAAACTGTGCTGACTGGATTGTAAAACTCTGTTAAGGGAGAGGACCAGGTTTCTGGCTTAGTCAAAAAAGCCTTAGAGGACCTGAACTCAGTAAGACCAGTAATAACTCTAGCATGTAGAGAAAATTTGTGTATGAACAATTTTCCTAATAATGAGGTGCATTACTTTTCACAGCAGTGAGGAGAGTGTATTTTACCATGAATCCAAGCGTGGACCCTCTCCTGACTTTTCCTTCTACTTCTGTCTTTCTTGCTGTCGGACATTGCAAAATGATATTAGGAGTCAAACGTCAACTCTTGAAGTGCGAGGGCCATTGATCGCTAAAGCAGCTAAAGTTTCTCATGAAATTCGCTTTGCATGGCCTTCTTCTAAAACATATAGCTTTAATTATTATCCTGTTCCTTACATCATGCTTTTAAGGCCCTAGGTGATTGCTCTTCGGATGTTTCTCTGACATTTCTACACTCTCCCTCTCACTCACCCTCTTCAAGCACACTTGATGTTCATCAAACATCTCAAGCGTACTCCCCACTCTAGACCTTTGGAGTTGCAATTTCCCAGACCTGGAAAGTTCTTCCCTGTATCGGTGGAGGGCTTGATCCTTCATTCTGTTCAGTTTTGATCATCTTTTCTCCCCTGACCACGGTATATAAAATGGTAGCTCTGTTATTTTTATTTCCTTCCTCTGGTTTGTGTTTTTTCACAGCTCTTCTTTCCACCTGGCATGGAGTTATTATATGTTTATTTACTTACTTATTTACTTATTTTGTGAGGAAGATTATCGCTGAGCTAACATCTGTGCCAATCTTCCTCTAATTTGTATGTGGGATGCCACCACAGCATGGCTTGATGAGTGGTATGTAGGTTCGTGTGTGGGATCCGAAGCTGTGAACCCTAGGCTGCTGAAATGGAGTATGTGAACTTAACCACTATGCCATTGGGCCAGTCCCTATATATTTATTTTTTTTTGTCTATATCTCCCTGAGAGAGTGTAGAGATCTATAAGGGCAAGAAATTTGTCAATTTGGTCCACTACTGTATGCTCAGTCCTAGAACAGTAGCTTCCCAATAAATACATATTTAAAACATGAATAAATAGGCAAAATAAAATTATAAATATAGTTTATGTTTACATCAGGAAACGCATTACATTTGCACTAGGTAGTAGGAAACATTACCTGAGTAACACATTTTATTCACAGATGTAGGATAGTAGATTAGTAGTGAATTTCAGTTGAATTAATGAGTAGAATAAGTTAAAGTTGGCTTCCGGTAGGTATCTATTTAATAAATCTGCCAATATTATTTTCTATCATTTACCACTTGTTTTATAGCAAGGGTTCTAAACTCAATATATCAACTAGACCTATCAATGTGTCACAATTTCTATTTAATTTTCAGGTCACCAACTATGAAAACATAGGAGGAACAGGAAAAAAGACATTCTATTCTCACAAGCAAATTTTCAACTCCATTTGAAATCAAGGATAAAGACTTTTTACATTTCAAACTAGAGTCTCCTTAAAACAAAAGGTAGAGAACACTAAGTGGTTCTGGATCAGCAGAACTCAGAAAGATATACTCGAAGCACTTGACTTTGGAGCACGTGACGAGCGTGGAAGATTAGCTATAGAGCAAGCGTTAGGTGGAACTGTGAAGTGCATACGGTTGTCTTTAAGATCCTCCCCATATGGAGGTTTCTTCCATACAGCAGATGCTCCATTTCTGTGGCTGGTTTCTCAAAGTTTATGGCTTCTATATTGCTCTCATCCCTACCTCTCTTGACACTTCTCTGTTGGAACTTCTTTTCTTTTAGAATCTAGAGAATTTATGATGATAAATTACAAGTACTACTAATATTAATGATGTTTTCAAAATATTCAAATAATTATTAATTTATAATTGTTCAGATAATTCAGACGATTAATAATTACTTTGATAAGTCAATGTTTTGCTACTGGGCTAAGGTACTAATGAGAAGGGGTCCGAGACCTGTAATCTAGTTAACATACATGTGTTCTCCCAGCCTTCTGATGGGGGGCTGTCTATTTGGCATTCCTGGTACTCAAAACTATTTATTGGATTCTTGATAGTGAATCTTGTGGTACCAGCAGTTCAGATCTTATTAAGGTTGTAGTCATAAACTTACATAGAAGGAGAATTTGGCCAGGTCATAGGTAGTAAGAGGAGTTAAGACTTATGGAGCAGGTGGGAAGATACCAAAGAATACCTCTAATTCTCCCAATTGGAAAGTGATTGTTCACCGTCTTACTATGCATTATTTTTCCAAAAAGCAATTCATTTTATTGTTGTCTAATATAGCATCAAGTTTGGTGAAGAGGATAGTTTCAGTTCTAATATGTCAAAATTTAGGAAAAACAACTGAATAATGACAACGATAATTTCTCTAGAGCTGTTAGCTTTGCATCTGTGTACTGTACTATCTTAGGTTGCAGAGATCTTAGCTGGGGACCAACTGGATCCACTGCTGATGTCCAGACAGAGCACATGAATAGGAGGGAAAGCTGCCAGAAGTCAATTTGCATGAGGGACTGAGGTGATGCATAGGGCAAGATGGCTCTACTAGCGGAGTAGCTCATGACAGTCAGTAACGTTTCTCTCTGTTCGGTCACTCTATGGCTGTGTCTGAGTCCAACAAGAGGTAGTTCTGAGTCCTGGCTGCAGATCTGCTGTTGACTCAGAATAAGGGCTTGGACACTGACTTTATTTCTGGACCTTTTTTTTTCTCAATATGAAGAGAATCTCTTTCTGGTATAGGTTTCAGCGATCTTCTGAAGAAATAAAAACTAGATAACAAAGATCATAATGAGGGAAGGAAGTTTTAAATTTAAAGTCACAGACAAATCTGTTAGAGATTGTTAGATAGAATGGTGAAATCATTTTACAAATAATGCAGTTACTGAACATGGTTTAAATGTGTTTTGTGTCATTTTAGGAGTAGAAAACACGTATGGATTTTACTTACACTGGTTTCCCATTCCTTTCACTCTTCTTTTTTTCTCCCCACCCTGCATCTCTTCTACTAATTTCCTCCAGGCCCTTCGTGCTTTGGAGTCAGGAAAAGTGGAGTTTCTCATATCAACTCCAAAAAGCATCTTGTCTTTTCTCCTTTCTTAAAGCATAGAGAAGGTGACTTGCCTCCTCCTATCTAGTTTAAGGTGTTGGTTTACAAAGAAATTCTAAAGCAGCAATTTCTGTTTCTTATGGTTTGTCGCATATCTATTTTCGTTAGTTTGTAAATGAGGTAGGTCTCTGACAGATTGGGAATTAGAGATTCTGGGGGCTTTAACAAAGAAAAATTTTCTCATTTTTGCTAGAGGAGTTAGTAGCTGATTTTAAAACTTAAAATGAGCCTCCTCTGTCTGTTCCGTTGGGGCTTCTTCCGCACCTTCTGATGACCAATATGTGCAGTCTGAAAGCCAGCTCCGTGTTTTCTCAGCTCTGGTGTTGCCTTCCCACAGCTGTCAGTGGTGCGGTGTGTGGGCGTATCTGTGGGCAGAGAGCTCTCTGGGCGGGCACTGTCTGTGCCCTCCACAGCAGATGGCACTCAGGGGATGGAGCAGGCACTTCCTTTTTCTCCATCCTCCCACTCTATCCTCTTATAAAAATTCATCCTCAGTGTCTACGGCAGCATGGCAAGGTTGATTAGCCTTCTGGTTCCATTATCTCTGTTTACAAAGAAAATAAGAGTTTATATGAAAGTGACGTAAACGGATAATTTAGAGCCACGAATTATGCAGGAAAGGGAGGTTGACGACGTAGATGAACCTAGAGTGAACTGAAGCTTAAAAAATAATGGATAAAGGAGTATGGAACTGCCTCCAAAAGGCCTTTCTGAGAGCAAACTTACAGTTCTGGGTAAGTCCCAATGCAAAGTTTCTTTGAGAGCTGTGATCAAATGAATTATAAGCTTTGGGGCATTACCTACCTCTGAAGCCAAGTTTATTAGGTTACGTTAACGTCTAAATTTGCACTTACCTCTCTCTCCAGGTACTGAAAACACAAAGCATGGCAGTTTAGAATTACACGTATCTAGTGTGAATAGTTATTCTTGAGTAATACCTACTCGTAGATAATGCGTCAGTGTCTTAGAAGAACCCTGTTTGTTCTCCATCCGTATAGCCTCTGCATCAGTATCCACAGAATGTGTTTTACATTGAGCTAGCGAGAGATAGGGAGTAATGGATACAGTGGGAAGGCCACGAAAAGGGAAGCTTCTGTTGGAAGTGGTTACCGGGACGCAACAATTTAAAACAGAGATTAAACTGTGGAAATGGCAAATGCTTATTCTCTCCATGGTTAACATTCATTTAAAGTTTTCAACTATTGTTTTGTCTCCCCGCAAGACCAGCCAGAACTACATTGATTTACATATTTGTTGGCATCAGTTTGGGACAGCATGATGGACTTAGAAGTGCAGGAGATTTGTTGGGGGAAAGCCTGTGAAAGGCAGAGGGGCGGGGATGGGGTGGGCAAGGAGAGGCTTCAGCCTGCACCATGTGCCTGATACCCGTGGGGAAAGCAGAGGCCAGGAAGGATGAGTAGGTTGGAAGAGCAAAAGACTGCAGTGCCCTCCCGGAAAGCCTCTGCGAGGCGGATGGGCTGCCTGAAGCCAAGGCTATCCCTTAGAGGAGTCTGGAATCTGGCAGAAGTGGCCAGACCCTAGTTGCCCCACTATGCTCACGTGTTGGCTGGGGGCAGCCGGGCAGGGTGTGGCAGTAGCGTGAGTGCTGAAGCGGATCCTGAAGAAAGCGGATCTGGAGCTGACAGCTCCCCGGGGTCCTCTCTCTCGAAGGGCCACCTGAGCAGTGCACCTCTGTGACCACTACACTATTATGACGTTTGACAACTACTGAAATTCCAGCGATTTTATGTCCTTACTCATGTGTTTTTGCTAGTTGTAGCCTTTAAGTTCCAATATTGAGGCCTGAGAGTTTTAGCAAATATTTCACTAAATCTTGTGTGTTTGTTGCTCTGTAATTGGCATCTATACCCAAATCTCTCTGCTCACTTGGGCTGTCTATTTCCATGAGATGTGTGGCTTAAAGTGTGTCTGAGAGTCGTGACTGATCTCCGTCTTATAGCTGAGGTTATGCAAAATTTGTGCTATTTCTGATCTATGTTTTGCTAACGTTTTTCTTAAACTTTTCGTCAAAATATGTCCCACACTGTGTATCAAGTCCATCCTCATCTCTAAGATGAAGGCTGTTCTTAGGAAGTGGACCCCATTTCAAGCCTATCTGGGAGGACATGGTGGTGGGGCAGGGAGGGAATGCCAGCTATGGATGGGAAGAAATCAATGGCTTTTCTGCCTGCAAGTCCAGTTTTCCTTCCCAACATGGTGGTGGCAACATTCCAATTCTAATATAATCCCATCAGGAGGAAGCATCTGGGACTCAGCTCTCAGCCCAAGCGCAGCACTTGGCCAGCATGTTTGGGAGGGATGCTCAGCTGCAGACACCTGCAGCATTTCATCTGCTTCTAGAAGTGGTGACTCGGTCAACCTGGACGACTAGACAGACAGAAGCTGCCCTGAAGTGCCTCCCGGGCTTTGCTCCCTTCTTCCTCTCAGGGCTCACCAGGATGGGATATTTTCACTCTGAGAGGAAAGAACTGTGAAGAGGCATCAGGAAGGCAGCTTTTGACATTGAAATGACACCTTTCTAGATGGAAAACAAAAAGATGCACATTATGGGTGCTTTAAAGAAAAGAGATTTCGAAACTGGCTTTGGGATGGCTTTTTTGAACCAGTCTCCCAGTCCAATGCAGTTCCTTTCGAATTTAATCTCGTGTCCACTGAAGCCAGGCCTTCTGTCCTCTACCCCAGGATCAAGTCTGGACATGCTTATTTGTGTAGCCACTTTGCTAAGGGTTTCCTCCAAATAAGTTGGCCACTCCCTTCTGCAGAGGTAAGGATGCTTTCCAAAAGATGAAGATAAAGTTGGAATAAATTACTGTGAACCTTAAGAGGATTAGTGTCCTTATCATTGGTATTAGAAAGAGTACTGTTAATAAAAAATATTTTGAGACTCAGTTCCAAAAAGCAGTCAGTAATTCTGTTTAGGGATGCAGAATCAGAAAATGAGTTGCTGCTACTACTAGTTTTCATCCATTTCACTCCTGAATTAGGCTGCCACTAAGCCTTTTGAAGGAGAATCAGAGCTGTTTGTTCTTCTCACTGAGTGAGTGAAACTGCTTCTCAAAGAACTGTGTCAGGGTGGGGCCCAGGGCAAAGGTTTACTGTTACAATTCTGGCAAAGGCAAGTTTGAGGCCCAAAAGCACGTTCACTGAAAAATTGCGCGTGGACGTCTCAGTACTGGGCTGCGAGTGTGCATCTGTGTGCCGAGGTTTACTCAGACCTGCAGCTAGAGGAAGAAAGCTGATTTAGTGCCATTTCCACACGCAGGAGCACCTGAGAGCCCTGTTCCCATTACGGCGTCAGGCAGGCACTTGGAGCGCTTCTCATCCACCCAGCCGGCCTTAAAAATACACCATTTCTATTATGAAACAAGGAAGATTCTCTGCCGGAAAAGTTTGAGTATTTCTGGAACTCAGTAGATTTAATACCAGTTGTATTACCGTTGATTTAATCGTTCAATACATTTAGGTGAAACTAAGTTTTTTATTTGAAATTATATTCCTTAATAGAGTTAATGAAATGATAATACTGAGAAGTAAGTTGTTTATTTAGAGCAGCACATACAGATTTGATTTCCTTCCCAGATCTCTAAATTGAGCCGTATTTCCCCCACTTAGAGCCCTTCTCCTTTCGGCACTTTGGTGGAATGGTGCATATTTAAAGACTGGTATTTTGGAATTCCGCAAACCACATAAGTGTTTTTGCTGGGAGAGCTTATTTCTGTTAGTTGCCTTCTTTACTTACAAGTTGACTATAAAACATCATAAAGTTTATGTCCTATATAAATTGCTTTAATTATGTTGGGTTTATGTAACTTTTTCTTGTTTGTATACGCTAAATGTACGCATGCGATTTTCTCTAAAAATTCGAGAACCTTGTTGAATGTCATGGTAAATAAATACAACCACGTTTAAGTGAAAGTATTTATTCTTACTAGTCTTATTTAAGTCTAGATTGCTAAGATCATTGTCTTTGCACGATGATACTTCATTTTGGTAATTAAGTGGAAAGAACAGGACAGTATTCTCATCAAAGCAATCCCAGATGGCAAGTATAATTTTTAGACTTGCAGTTTACCAACATAAGAATCCTTCCTACCCTCTCCTCTGTCCTACAGAAACAAACACAGCCCAGATGCCATGATAAATGTGTGGGATTCATCCTATATCCTTGCAGGAACATTTGTCATGGCCAACTCTAATTTAAGACCGAGAAATGCTTTCAGCTGTTTCTATCTACTTGCTAAATCAAATGACGGTATCAGAAAGAAATTCGAGGAATTTTGATATGACTGAGGAGCTAATATATAATGAAAATCCCAGCAAAAAAATAAAAATGCCTGCATAAAACTTACAAGACACATTTTTGCTTGTCCAGTATTCTGCAGTCAGATTTGACTTTGTCAAATAAAATATAGCAAAATGTCAAGGAAGTTAAAAGATCTAAGCCTTGCAAACTTTAATTACACTGTTGCTGTCTGGTCAACTGATACGACAGTTGCACATAGCATTTAAGCCCCTCTGGACATTTTCATTTTATTGAGTATCTCTATGTCCTTTCTGTTTTAATACCCTTCCATTCTAACTGTCTTAACCATGCACAGACCATTGAGTATGAAAAGAACTGAAGAAATGTTCCACCTGCCTTCCTCATTTATGTGCATTTCAGGATTGGTGATAGTGTTATGGTAAACACTAAGATATCCTAAAACTCTTGTGTTACCATGTAGTATCCTGCTCTTGATTTGTCAAGGACTTGATTTAATTTATTTTGGCAAATATTTATAGAGTGTTCAGAAAGTGGCCTGGTTGATGATATGAGGGGCATTTTATTCATGAGTAGATAACAAGATGGGTAAAGTGTTGGAGACAAGAGAATAAAAGAGAAAACACTAACTTAGGATAATCCTGCTCTGCTCTGTGCTTTCTGTTCTCTTGCATGCTTGTATGTACTAACTGGGCTCTTGTTTATATGCCCACTGTATGCAAAACTTTGGGTTGGGCAAGTGAAAAACATCATATGACCAGTTATGTAGGAAAGGATTTCTGTGTTACAGATATATAATGAATTTCTTGAGCAAATAATAAGACTAATGGCTCATAATTGTCATTAGTAATAATTTAAATTATATATTTCCTAGGGCTGCTGTAACAAAGTATCCCAAACTGGGTGCTTAAAACCACAGAAATGTATGTCTCACAGTTCTGATGAATATCATATTAGATTGATTCGAAAGATGGACTTATGCCAGGGGGAGTAAGGTCTTATTTTATGAATCAGGCAACCCAGGAGATGACCTGATAACATTTACTCATTTAACAAACATCAAGTAAGCACCTAAAATGAGAATTGATCAACAGGGTAAACAGACCGGAAATTTCAGTTAAGAAAAATGTTTGACAAAATTCTAGTTACTGAAAAGCCGGGTTAAATTAGGCTCTTGATGCGACTCAGCGTACCAGTCAGAATTCCATTTAGAAAACAGGAAACACTCTAGATATTTCAATCAAAAAGGAATTTAATATAGGGATCTAAGAGCTTATAAAATCTTTCAAAGAGCTAGAGAAGTTGTTTCAGGTGAAGGCTGCTGTAGCCAAGATCCAGAGGTCAGGAAGCAGCTGTGCCTGCCACCACCCCAGATGCCACTGCTACTGCCTCAGACTTGTGAGGCTGATGACCAGGCCCTCAAATGTGCATCCCATTGACCAGAGACACCAACACGAGTCGGGTCTTCGCGCCAGCCTCCACAGCAGCGGGGTAGCTTCTGCAGGTTTTTAGGGAGATGAACAAAAATGTCAGGACGCCTTCCTCATACTATTCTAGCTTCACAGGCAACTTCACAGGTAGCTGAAACCTAACTTCGTCAGAACGGGATACGGATCCCCATGGATTAAAGGACTGTAAACGTACAATCCCGAGATTTATTTTTAAATAAAATTTCAGTTTCTGTATTTAGTACAAAGAGAAATATCACCACCTCGTTTATAGTGTCCCTGATGACACTGAATCCAGCTTTACCTAACTGTTGTATTTCAAGATGAAAGCTGCCTAACGATGATGATGATGATGATGATGATGACGATGATGATGATAATTCAATGTTTACTGAGCACTTTCCAAGTTTTAGGTGTTTCATATTACTTATTTAATCTTCACAACTACCCAATGAAATTGCACTACTCATAGGTCCATTTTGCCCATGTGGAAACCGAGAGATTAATTGTCTTGACCAATGCCATACAACCCACCGAGCCTTATCCTCCTGTCTTCTCCATCTTGATAAATACCATCATCCACCAAATCGCTCACATCAAAAAATTCAAGCATTACTCATTCTTTTTTCTTATCCCCACGTTAAACTCATCAACAAGTGCTGTTGACTCTACAACCAAAATATGTCTAAAATCTGCCTCTTCTCTCTGTCACCTCAGTTATCACCCCCGTCCAAACTTGCTATTATCTTGTGAAAACCACACCACACCCTGACTGGTCATCTTGCCTCTACTCTTGACTCTACAATCCATTCTCTGTTCTGCAATGAGAATACATTTTTTTTGATTAAAACATTCCAATGGCTTTTCACTGTACCTGGAATAAAATCCAAACTTCTTCCATGACGTTGCTCCTAGGTACCACCATGAACTCATCTGAGTCTCTCATCCTGGGAGAGGCTGGAAACTGGAGATGAAGGTGCCAGCAGCATCGGTTGCTTCTGAGGACTGTGAGGAAAATATCTGCTCCAAGCCTCTCTCCTGGGCTTATCGAAGGTGTTTTCTCTTTGTGTGTTCATGTCATCTTCCATCTGTACATGTCTGTGTCCAAATTCCCTCTTCTTATAAGAATGCCAGTCATGTTGCTTTAGGACTCACTCCAATGACCTCATTTTAACTTAAACGCTTCTGTAAAGACCCATCTCTGAATACGTTCGGAGGGGTGGGGCTCAGGGCTTCACCAGGAATTTTCGCGGGACACATTTCATTCCATAAAACTGATCTTTCCATTTTCAGAAAATGCCCAGTTCACTCGTTCTTGCCCCGGGGCCTTTACACTGGGTTGGTCCTCTATCTTGAGCGCTGTCCTCGCTTCTCTTCGCATGCTACACCCGCCAATTGTTGTGTTCGTAGCTCAGACATCTTTCCTTAAAGACATCTTCCCTGATCACCTAAACTGAGGAAGCCACTGAGTCGATTTCTGTCTCACCACTCTAGTTTAGTTTTCTGGCATAGCACTTATCATTTTCTGATATTTTCTATTTGTTATTTTGTTTCTTCGCTTATTGTCTGTTTTCCCCAAACCTTACTAAAATGTAAGCTCTGTGAGGGTAGAGATCCTGACTGTCTCGTTCAATGTTTTATCACAGCACCTAAAACAGTGTCTGGCCTGGCACACGGGAGGAAAAGGAAAGAAAGAGAGAAAGAAAGAGAGACAAAGAGAGAGAGATGGGGGCAGGGAGAGAAGGAAAGGAAGGAAGCAAGGCTGGGAGGAGAGAAGCGAGGACTCAAGTCCGGGTGTATGTCACTCCTAGATTTTCACCACGGGGCTGCTCTAGGAAGAATGTTCTCCAATATTAAAGAGAATTTAAAGGACCACTTTGATTGCCAGGGAAAGAATGAGTGATTTAAGTTAGAAGATGAAATTTCAGTTTTTTGGAATTTTTGGTTGTTTTGTGGGTGTCATTGTTAGCCGTGTTGAATCCCATGACAAGTCTGCGTAATTCTGGGAAGAATCCTAAATTAGCAAATGTAATGAAACTTGCTAAGTTCAAAAAAGGCATACAGACAGCTTATTATTCACACCGCTCATTGCTGGCTCCCATTTCTTTGTTTCCAGGGCCAAATGAGCATCTATCCTGAGGCAGCTGTGACACTGGAGCGAACTAGGTAAACATGAATGTAAGAGGATATGTGGGTGGAAACAGGACCAGAAGAGCCTAGAGGAGATATTACAATTTACTGAAATATAGCAAAGGCATACAAGGGATTCATTTCTTGGTAGGTTACTAGAAGAAATGGCATAAATTGTTTGCTAGTATGGAGAAGGATCATGGATAGGTCAAGGAAGAGAACCTTCTCTTAGCAATGTCCTTGTTAACATGTAAGGATAAGATCTGTGTGGGAAGGTCCCACTGGTTCCTGGAGCTTGTTTTCAACGGTTTGTAATATAAAATTTCAGTGATTGGTGGTACGGCAGGTAAAATCCTAAGGTGGCACCCATGATCCCACCTGCTCGTGTCCACATCCTGGGTGGGGCCTTTGACTTGCTTCTAGAGGACAGAACATGGCAAAGTGAAGGGGTTTTTCGGATGTAATTAAGGTCCCAAATCAGTGGACTGTGAGATAAGACAAAGGCCTATTATCTTGAATGAGCCTGATCTCATCAGAAGAAAGCCTGGAAATGAGGGACTGGGCCCCCCTGAGGTGAGAGACCGTCCTGTGGGCTCAATGGAGTAAACAGTCATGTTGATGATGTCCATGTGGCAAGTAATTGCATGAGGCCTCTAGGACCAAGGGTGACCTCCACCCAGAGAAATGGGACGCTCTCAGTCGTACGGACACAAGGAAATGAGTTCTGCTGACAACTTGAATGAGGCTGGAAGCACCTCAGTCTCTAGTTGAGCATCCAGATGAAAATCTAGCCTGCTTGACACTTGACTGTGGGCCTGTGAGACCCTGTGCAGAAGACCCAGCCTAGCCGTGTCCACATTTGCGACCCAGGGAAAGTCTGAGATAGTAAATGTGTTATTTTAAGTTGTTAGGTTTGTGACAATTCATTATGTAGCACAGAATACACGTAGCTTCAAAATTAAGAACAAAGATGAGGGCTTAGACTTGGACAATTGATTCCTATCTCATTTGCTACATTCTTTCCAGTTTGTTGTCCCTAGTGTAGCTGAAGTGTTCATTTCAAAATGCAAATATGACATCTTCTTTACTAAAAATTCATTTATGATTTCCATTTTTTTTCTGGAAAAAACAGAATCCTTAATATTGCCCTGCATGGTCCAGTCTTATCATACTCTATGTTCCCCTTTGCTCTCTGTGCTCTAGGTGTACTGACTGCATTTAGGTTCTCAGATGCTCTTTGTTTCCTTCTGCCACAGGGCCTTTGCACTTGCTATTCCCTCTGGTCTTAAACTATTGCCATTTTTTCATGATTTTAAACAATCTTTTCTTCAAATAAATTTTCCGTCATAATCTAAAGAATATTGCTATTTCTGAAATGGGAATGCCATTTCAGAGGCTGAAACGTGAGCAGAACGTTCATGGATATTTGCTTTTCTGGTTGAATAACTGGCTTATTCTTCAGGAAAGCATAATGCCTGCTTTTCTGTCATTTTTTTTCAAGACAGTGAAGAAGCATATAGTTTTCACAGTCATAGATGGGTTGTTTTGCTAAACCCTGAAAGATCATTTGTGACCAAAATCCAATTGGAAATATATATAAATATCTCAGTTAAAATAAGTTCTATAGATCTGCTGTACAGCATTGTACCTATATTCAATAATAATGTCCTGTACACTCAAGAATTTAAGAGGGTATATTTTATGTTGTATTCTTACCAAAATAAAATAAGATAAAATAAAATGAAAACATCTCAGTCACAGTATGACAGTAGGTGGAAGCCAGGGTGAGGAGAACACGTGGTCATCTCAAGTAAGGTTCTTACGCGCTCCAGTGTCACTGTCAATGACAGGTCATCTGCTGGGATTCCCAAGTCTGCTGATGCAGAAGATCTGCGAGGTACTGGGCGTGACTTGCCATGTCCAAGTTACCTTATCCTGCAACATTACAACACATGCCAAGGTCTTGCAAGGATGCTTAAGACTCCTCAGTGTGATTGTAGGTGCTTTCATGGAACGTCAGGCATGAATGCCAAAACAGCACCAGTTCACACTTCCCCACACTCCTCATCTTTCTTTTGCTCAAGTGAAGAAAAGAGAAAGTTCTGGAGGCTAAATTGCAGCACCTTTTTATCATAGTTGATCTAACATGTCCATGCTCAGCTTGAGAGACGAAAGAGACAGTCCATCAGAAATTGTTGGCTAATTTGCCAAGGGCTAATTTCTCTCTAAGGGTCACCTGTTGCAAAAGAAGGCAGAAGGCAATCCGAGCAGAACTACCCCACTGGTCTCCACGGATGCAGAAATCGCTTCAGTGTTTGACACGTTTCAATGCACAGTACCTCTGAATGTCTCACCAATTCTGAGTGGAACCAAGCTTGACATTGACTTGAAGACATACTAAGAATCATCCAACAGAAATTACAGTTTTGTTTTTTTGAGGAAGATTAGCCCTGAGCTAACATCTGCTGCCAATCCTCCTCTTTTTTTTTTTGCTGAGGAAGACTGGCCCTGAGCTAACATCTGTGCCCATCTTCCTCTACTTTGTATGTGGGACGCCTGCCACAGCATGGCTTGACAAGCAGTGCGTAGGTCTGCACCTGGGATCTGAACCAGTGAACCCTGGGCTGCTGAAGCGGAACATGTGAACTTAACCATTACGCCACCCAGCCGGCCCCAGAAATTACAGTATTTTACTCACAAATATGTTAACTAAATCATTTGTTTGAAGACAAGTGATCTTTATTCTGACTGAAGCTAACTTTTACTGTTTGCAAAATTCAGAACTTAATCTTTCACTTTATGCTAACCAAGTGCAAATCCTGAATGCCAAGTAAGTATCACGCATGCCGCCACTGCCTTCCCCTCCCTACACATTATCCACGGCAAACATCATTAACTGATCTTAACACAGTTTCCCACGGAACCCGGGTTTCAGGCTCCTTCTCAAAGCACTGCTGCAAGCATCCGTCCGTCAGTGTTTCTTTTTCCACTAAGAGGAAAACGAGGCTAGCTTCCATATACAAAAAATGTAAGGCAGTATTTCTTTCTTGCAGAGTTAGTCTTTAATACTTGGATGTCTACTATGCTATTCTAGAAGGAACTAAAATACATAGCACTTTCCGAACTCACTTGATCGCAGACCCCTTTCTTAATGCAGTACCCGTGGGTTCTCTGTAACACAGTGTGGACGGCACTGCTGTAGCACCTTACCGTTGATGGCTTTTTCCACTTGAGGCTTCTGACGTGCATGGGTGATTCCCATAGTCGTTCAACGTTTTGCAATCATTGGTTTTTCTAATAATGATGTGGATTTGACATACACTGTAAGGCTGTGCCGAAGAGCCAGTCAGATAACATGCCAACCTAGTGTATCACACAGTATTCACATTACAAAGAGGATTATTTTTTGCAAACTATCTTCATTGACCATTTACTCCAAGCCAAAGTGTTCTAAGTACTTAGGTCTCATGTAAGTAGAGTGACCGTATATCCCACCTTATGCCTGAGGTAGTCCCAGCCGATGCCTGCTTCTCCATTGTACTTATTAATGCTACTCCCCTTATACCATCAACCTGTCCTCTTTGGATGATTAATTAATTAAACGATCTCCTTACATTTACTTCTCAAACAACCTATGCTAACGTTGGTATTATTACCCCCATCTTACCGATGATTAAATAGGGCTCAGGGAGACTGAAAAACTGGCTTAGTTTACACAGCTAGGACAGAGCTGAGCCAATATTCAAACTAGGTCAGTCTTACCTCAAAGCTTACACTTTTGAATGCAGTACTGCACTGTTCATTTAAATGCACAATGCCATTTAATATCTATAAAATTATGTAAGAAGCAATATTATCTGCATTTTGAAGATGAGAATATTGAGAAAATCATACACTGTAATTTATAAATTTGAAGTCTAGTGTATTGAGAATCTCGCTTTTTGCTGTCTTCTGTGTGATAGTCCCTGCCTTTAAAGGTCAGTCTCACAAAATAAGGCAGGCCAACGAATGTGGCCGGCAGGTACAGCTACAGAAAAGGCTGAAAATAGGGCCTCATACCAGCTCTGCACTATTCTGCTGGGACCCGCTAGGCCAGGCTCATGATGCAGCTCTCTCTCCTAATATTTACCCGTTTAGAAAGCAATTCGCAGTAAAATTCAGGTAAGTCCAAGTTATTAAAATCAGACCCCTTGAGCATTATAGGAAACAAGAAGGAATTCAGATGAGCAGATAGTGTACAAATAGGATAGAATAATGATTCAAGTTACAAGGTCATTCTCATTAGAAAAATCCTGAGAAGAGTCTCATTGTCTAAGAATTGCAGTCTCCATTGGTAGAGAAATCTAATGGTTAATTTATGAAAATGTATTAGAGTTACCCATTCTTTGGAGTTTTCAATGATCCCTTTAAACTTAAGCCACATGCACTTCAAAATAAAGATGCTCATCTACGCTATCAAAGGGGTTTCCACTTTCAGAAAATTCTGTATAAAGTTAACTTTTTATTTTAACAACATTCCTTAAGGATTAATCCCATTTTACTTTATAGTCTAGATAAGGGTTTTTTAACCTTGGCACATTTGATGTTTTGGACTGGAGAATTCTTTGTCCTGTGTATTATGGGGTGTTTATTCGCACCCCTTCTCTCTACACATGAGATGCCAGGAATACCTTCTCCATAGTCAGGACAATCAAAAATGTCTCCAAATTCAGATATTGCCAAATGTCCAGGGCAAGGAGAGCAGCATTGCCTCATTTGAGAACCGTTTGTCTCGATGTTTCTTCTTTATTATCTTATAGAATTGAGTAGGTAGAAAAGAAGGGAATTAATATTAAACATAAAACTCCTTTGATAATATTCAGTACCAGTTCAAATTTATCTAGAAGTCAGAATCCTGGTAAATTTAAGAACCTGAGGGAGGAGCTGACTCTTGCCTAAAGTTAGGAGGAATGGCGTAGGAACAAATCTTATCTGAGGAAGGGATGATGGGAAAGATAAGGCATATTAGCTGTTCAGGCTTCTAGATTCAGCAGAGATCTTCATAAGATCTCCCAGGTAGGCCCTTTCTTTCTGGCAGTGACTATGGTTCCTTGAGAAATGCCTCAAACCTCTAAGGAAAGTTCACATCTTTCTAGTTTACTTCCCTGTCCCTTTGCCCCTGTCCTCTGATCTCTTCCATCACTAAGGCAAAGTTTCGGTTATGTGGCTTAAATTTGAGGGACAGTATTTTTACATGTTAGGGATGAAGCCTGGAGATTAAAAAATATTGCTTCCCTATGGAGCATTTTTATTTGGGATCATTCCTAAATTGGGATGACCCTTCCTCTGCCTTTGCACTTCTCTACTTTTCATCTCTTCTTTCCATTCAACAGCTATGATATGGACTCCTCCTGACCCCCAACTCTGACCTTCTCTAACCATGGTCCTCCCTCTGGCAAAGCCCAGTCAGTCACTGATGGAGAGGAGCCGCGGGAAAGGAATTAGAGGAGGCCCTCGGTTGTTTTTAGGTTTCTTTGTCCATGTTTCTTTGTGATGACAAAGTAGTAAGATTTCAAGAGCCAGAGTGGCTAGGGAAAGAGGCTGTTAAGGGCACTTTTTGCCAGGGTTTGATTCTAGTTAGCCCGGTTCATAAGGCGAGGATTTGGAGGCCCTGATTTGAGATTTCTGTCTATGGTAAAGACTTGAATCCCTGCTCCCACCCTTAACTGGGTCTCAGGTAAGAAGCTATCTAATTGCTTTATAATGAGGGAAGTTGAGATTTTACCTGTCACTGGATGGCGCTTTTTTTTATTTATTTATTTTTTTCCTTTTTCTCCCAAAGCCCCCCAGTACACAGTTGTATATTCTTCCTTGTGGGTCCTTCTAGTTGTGGCATGTGGGACGCTGCCTCAGCGTGGTTTGATGAGCAGTGCCATGTCCGCGCCCAGGATTCGAACCAACGAAACACTGGGCCGCCTGCAGCAGAGCGCGCGAACTTAACCACTCGGCCACAGGGCCAGCCCCATGGATGGCGCATTTTTAATAAGAAAGCCAATGGTGGAACTGTAGGCATCAGTCCTAGGTCAATATGGGAGTTCTTACTTTAGAGATGGATACATATATTTCAATTTTATAGATGGAGAAAATGATGGAAAGCAGTCAGTTTTCCTATTGCTTTTCCTAACTCTTTGGGTGGGACAGTCCACAAAGGCGGGCCCTCACTGTGTGGAAGGGCATGCGGTTTCTTGAAAGCTTGGGTGTGAAACTATGGACTGAATTTACAAATGTGATAATCAATAGCACCTTCTCTTAGGGATTAATCCAACTAATGTATTATTTTGTAAAACTTGAGCTTATTTGAGAATGTTCACAGTCTTGAGAAACCTATGATCAATGTTTGGCAGACCCACTTTAAATAGACATTGCCAGAAAAAATTGTTTGTGTTTACCTTATGGGCTCTACATGGTGAAATTAATCACGTTTATTTTATTTTTTTAAATTTTGGTAGACTTCTCTCTGCAAACTGGTAGGCAGGCGAATTTAGTGGTTAATTCTTACGTATTGATTTTGAAAAGTCAGATATAGCTTTAAACATTCATTTTATTTGCAGAAATTGTGCATGGAAATCACAGAATGGTAAAACTGCATTCTATTCTGGGCTAGTAAATTGTTTCCAAAAAACAAGTTGAGGAAATTGGAAGCCTTTTAATAAGGAATAGGGGTTATAGAAATGTATATTAAAATGAGTAATGAAAGATAGAATGTTCTCAGGGTTATATGCAAATAAGCACTAAATAAGGGGAGGTTTCTGCACACATGATGTGACAATAATAATTAGAGCTTTGAATGCGAGAAATTCAGAAAATGGACCAACCGTTTAAAAGGCAAATATGTCCTAAACAAATTTGTATTATCATGGTTTATTCTAAGGATGGGAGGAGTACACTCTCAAGGTTAGTGCCTCAAACAGGCCAAATAACTTTGCTCCAGAGCATTTACTCCTCTGCTCTCGTTTTCCTTTAATTTTCAAAATGGGACATAGCTGCCTCAGTGGCAAAGTGCACTGTAAAATGCAAGAATTTTCAAAGAATGCAATTGCTCTATGGCATTCAATTTTAATCTCTATATACCCATCCAAGGCAGGTACAATGCCAATAAATTGTGGCCACAACAAATGCGGAAAGCCAGAGGACTGCTTTTGCCTGCAGAGTACAGATTTGCCCTGAAGACAGCAGGCAGTCCAAATGCAAGCTTGCTTCACCCAGGGAGCACAGTGTCTGCAGATTCTTGCATTTCATTCATATAATAACCTGAAAATGAGATCACAGGAAATGTATTAGGGAATAATGGATCATCAATCGAAATTGATTAGCTAGCATAAAATCACCCCTGTACATAAATCTTCCTAAGGAACAATCACCTTTAGCTTGAAAAATACATATGTTTACCCTTTCAGAAGAAGATAATGAAATATTTAAAGTATTCTGTTTTCTAGACAAATGATTCCTTCAAGTCCCCAGTACGCCCGCTCTAGGTTCTAAAAAATACAGCTGATATTTACCTTCCTCAGTGATTCTTCCTGCAACAGAAGCCAAATTCCTTTTCAACTTGGAGTCGAGCAGGAAGCTAAGGAAAAAAATCAAAAAGATAAAGAGCTAGCATTTCTCCATATTAAGGCTGAACAAAGAAACTTGACGAAGTCATAGCAGCCTTTCACAGTCACGGCAAAACACCGTGGTGGAGGCAACGGGCAAGACGATCCTCCATCTTAAAAGGAAAGAACCACTACAGAACTCAACCGCAACGCAGTCCTGGAGTTCAAATTTGATTCCCATTTCGAGGGAGAATAGCGCGAGCAGTGGAATTTGCATGGTTTTCCTCTTATCCAAAATCTTGCTCTCAAACAAAAATGCCGGGCTTGTGGCGCTCCAGATGCCGTGGAAGGGTCTGTGTCTGGCAAAGATATTTTCATAAACTCCTGGGCCTAGGCAGCACCCAACAATTCTGCTACAGTCCAGTGAGTCTAATGAGTCTATATACTGCAGGCTCATTAGTCTATAGCTCCTGGGTGGGTCATAGAATGATCCAGAATGCAAATACTTCAATCATTTCTTAAGGGTGAATGACTTCTACGATTACTTATGATTTACTTGAAACATAAGAGAACCTAAAGGGTTACTAAAATTTGGTAAACTAAAATGGGTTCACTATGAAAACTTACCCAGGGCTCTAATTCTGGATTTTAGCAAGAAATACGGCTGCCACATGCCCCTGGCTAAAAGTGCAAATTTCGTACATCACATATGTAGATGGTTGGAATAATATGATTTTTATGAAGAAAAGTTTGTGCTCAGGACATTATCAGTGTCGTCTTGAACTGGTCTTGGTTTTCAATTGCTGCTGTCTTTGCTTAATGTTATTTTTGGCTTCTTGTTAGCAATTTATTTTCAGTTAACTTTATAATGTAAAGTAATGCATATTTACATGAACGATATTTGGGCACGATATTTTTTCCTATAACTAGGCTCCAGGGGCTATATACATTGTGGTTCAAATAGACACACTGTATTGCTATCGCTAAAGGAGATGTACTCATAACTGTTCTGAGATTTATTGGGTCTGACCATGGTGAATTCAGACACACTTTCATCTTGGTGCCTTTTTCCTTTGAGTTCCTTCTTTGCTTTACTTCTTTCAATTAGTGCTCATGGATTTTGCACACAAATGCCTATGTAACCTATTTTGTTCATATTTGATCGAATGCTTCAAAGCATAATCAGGATAGAAGGCTCTTACGTTCTTTTTCAAAAAAAAGGAAGTTCTTCTTTTTGCATTTTATAAAAATTAAGATAAACACAACCTACCTTATTGCCGAAGGGCATGCTATGTGACATATTTTCATTGTGGACACTTTCATTACCTAGAAATACAAACTCTGTTACTATCTCTTCAGTCATTCAGACATTTAATGATTCATTTATTCAGCACTTACAAAATATATATGTGCAAAGAGTAGCACATGAGTAAAGAGAAAAATTACTAAAGAGATAAAAAGGGCATATTGAAAAGGCATCCTTGGCAAGTATGCATTGAATTTCTCCTACCCATACAGATTGACTTGGTTAGGACACTGAGGAGTTGGTTCAGCTCAGAAACAATCCAACACCTTTGAGTAATAATCTCCTTTTTCTTTTCCCCGCTTACCAGGATCAGCCAATCGCAGAGCACATTTGTATGAGACCTGGCTCCTCCTATCCCCATTGGCCCATGCTACCTGCCCCTCCTGCCTGTACCATAGGCTTTCCGTTTTTCATTCCAGCCCCGCATGGGGTTGAAGTGCTTCGCATTCCCACAGTCAGTGCTGAGGCTCAGGCCTGACAGCTGCTTCTGGCTTATCCAGCAGCTCCCTAGCTGGCCTCCAGTTCCTCTGTGCCCTCGCAACGTGCTGCACACATTCCTCCCCATCGCACTAAAGGGAACCACTTTCTCAAGCGTTGCTGTGCTTTCATTTGCTCCATCAGTAACTCCCACTTATCAATAGCTCTATCATCAGCTGCCATTTCCATATACCATCATCAGTCTTAGAACAATTCCCCACAGCAGAATTCTTATCTACATTTTAACATACGAGGAAACTGAGGCCTAAAGAACTTAAGTGACTTGCCAAGGGTCACAACTAGTGAGCCGTGAAGAGCCAGGTCGATCAGAATTGGAAGCACATCCTCCGTTCCCACATCACAGTACCTCTAGCATTGCTGCTCTGGATTCACTGCATGTCTATGTTGGATGCCAAGTGGTTTTGCACGTAAATATAAAATCTATGTGAGTTTTACACTGACCTGCCCAATCATATTAGGTTTACATTAATATTTAAATTGGTGTACTAACTGCTTTGTTTTAATCCAAAATTCTTCAGTAAATACTAAAAACTTACCATTTGGATGGTGCACAATGGTGAGCTTATCTAGAAGACAAAAAAAAAAAAAAAGCACATTCTACTGAGTTTTGCCCAATATTTCTCCTAAGCTCTCTTCTGTTTATTGGTTGACTACTTCTGGTCTTTGAGGCGACTATGAAGTTTCACAGTCTGATTTAAAGAATACTAACCTCTGGCCACTGAGTGTGAACCCATGTCTTTTATTACTTTAGTCTTTTTTCCTCCCAACACTTGTCCCAAGGTATTTTGATTTTAGATACATTTGACACAGTAAAAGCTTGCTGCTCTGCTTTGATATTCTTTTAGCCTGAGCTACTCCATTCTCTTTTGGAATTAACATTATTCAGGAATAGCTACATACAGTAAAATTCAGACATTTGTAAGAGTACAGGTTGATGAGTTTTGACAAATCTATACAGCCACGTGCCTATCACCCCAGTCAGGATAGAGGACATTCCCTCGTGCCCTCTTACGTCAGTCCTCACATCATTACCACCCTTGGTGACCCCTGATCTGAGTCTGTCTCTAGAGATTAGCTCTACCCGGAATTGCAGACAAAGGGAATCTTACAGTACGTACTCCTCTTGTCCGCCATCTTTCACTCAGTGTCATATCTGTGAGATCACTCATGTTGTGGTGTATAACAATAGATATTCTCTTTTATTGCTAAGTAGTATTCCATCGTATGAGTATACCACAATGTAATTATGCATTCTTCTATAGAACATTTGGCTTGTTCCCAGTTTTGCTATTATAAATGAAACTGCTATGAACTTTTGTAAGCAAGTCTTTGGATGCACATATGCTTTCATTTTTTTTGGACAAAATGCCTAGGAGTGGGTTGTCTAGGCTGGATAGTAAGTCCACACTTCACTTTTCCAAAGTCATCACACCAGTTTATGCTCCCATCAGCAGCGCATGCAATGCACGTCCAGTGGTTCCATGTCTTAATCATTTAATTTTGACAATATTTTAAAATTTTAGCCATTATACCCGTGTATTGGTATCTCGTTGTAGTTTAATTTGCATTTTCCCGATGATGAATGGTGTTGAGCATATTTTCACAAGCCTATTGGCCCTTTGTTTTTGTAAACTAAGATCTAGGTGCTGGAAGTGCCCATCGGTGCTGGGCTGTCATTGTTTCTAGGTCCCTTCAGCAGACAGAGCCAAGGAAATGTACAGTTTACACTTACAACTATATTTCTGTATCTACCTGTAATACATGTTAATAGCCATGAGTTGTTATACTTTAACCTCTGATTCCAGGCCAACACCACAAGATTCATTCCAACCTTCTTTCTTTCTCAGTTGTAATTCCTTTCTCTGACAAAAGGAGATCTGGCTTTCATTATCCATACACATTTATTTGTTTACTCAGCCCTAGAACACACATAAAGTTGTTTTGAAATTGCTAAACTATATCCCGGTAGAGAAATAAGCTCTACTAACTGAAGTATAGAATACCATTTTTATATATACTGTTTTTTCCTTTATTTTTATCCTTAGAATATACTGTTTTCTAAATTTATGTGTTAGTTTTTTTTTTCTATCTCCCTTCAGTGTGAATATGTTATTTATTCATAATACCACTAGCTTCAAATTCTCCTGCTTATATTCCATTTTGCCCCCTTCCCAGCCCCATCTTTGTTTGTTGAATATATGAAATATTAACAAAGTTCTAAAAGTTAGAACTATACAAAGAAGTACACTCAGATAGTGTAGGGTTTTGTTGAGTCAGTTTTGTCTTTTAATTAATTTGCCCTTTTTGTCTAAGTTGTTAAATATATTGGCCAAAAATTAATTATATTTTCTTAGTATCTTTTTAAAGTCTGTAGGATCTGTTGTGATAGCCTCACTTTATTTTCCTGATATAGGTAACTCTTGTTTTCTCTTTTATCCGTGATCATTTTGCCATTGGCTTATCAATTTTAGTTGTTTTCAAATCACTAATTTTTTATTTTCACTATTGTTCATCTCTTTCATTTTTCATTGATGTTTGATCTGATGTTTATTATTTTTTCCCTCATACCTCTTTCTGGATTTAGTTTGCTGTTCATTTTCTGGTTCCCAAAGCGAAATTTAGATCATTGATCTTAAGCTTTTCATCTTTTCTGCTATAATATTTATAGCCATAAATTTACCTCTAACTACTATTTTAGCTGCATGCCACAAATTTTGATATGTTCTATTTTCATTATCATTCATGTTGAAATATTTTCCTGTGATTTCTTATTTGACCCATGGGATATTTTGAAATGCTGTATTTAATTCTTATCTATTTTGAGAGATTTTTCCTAATTTCTTAAATTCTAATTTATTTCCATTTTGGTAAGAGAATGTAAGATTGAGAAGACTGAATCTTTCAGAAAACATACTCTGAAGATTTGAATCTTTTGAAATTTGTTGAAACTTTTTTGCTAGCTGAACATGTGTTCTGTCTTGGTGAACCTTCCGTGTACACCTTAAACAAACATGTATTCTGAATTTTTTGATGTCTTCTTCTGTAAGTGTCAATTAGGGGTCCAGTTAGTTGATAAGTGTTGTCTAGATCTTCTGTGTTGTTACTGACTTTTGTCCATTTATTCTGTCAGCTACTCAGAAAGAGGTGAAAACATCTCTGAGTACTGTCCAATTTTGCTACATGAGTTTTTAAAAAATGCATAAATACATATGCAAGATAAAGTATATTTAGGATTTTTATTTCTTCCTAGTGAATTGCCCTTTTATCATTTTGCAACAGCTTCTTCTATCTCTTATAATACTCTTTGTATTGAAATTTATCTTGTCTTATATCCATATAGCCATGCCAGCTTTCCTATGCTTACCGTTCGCATGGAAAATTCTGTGTCTTCTATTTAAAATGCATAGCTTTTAGGCAGCATAAATTTGGGTATTGCTTTTTTACCCTAACTGAAAATGTCTACCTTCTAGATGAAATATCTAATCCATTTACATTTAACATAATTATTGATGTGTCTCAGTTTCATGCTACCATCTTGTTCTTGATTTTTTACTTATCCATTTTGTTTGCTCCTCTTTTTCTACTATCCTGCTTTATTTTTGGTGATTCAAACAGCTTTTTAGTGCTCCATTTTATTTTATTTCCTCTATTAGTTTCTTCTTTACTTTTTAGTGATGGCTTTATAACTAAAATATGCATCCTTAACTTAGCAGGAGTGGACCTCTTTACCTCATCCTTCCCGCCTTATCCTTTCCTCTTCTTTATACCTTTCTTTACATTCCAGACTTTGAGCTTCACCGTATAAACATTTTGTGACCACAGAAGTCCACTTATCTGCACCCTCTGTCTTTGTGTGGTTGTTTTCATACCTCTTCCTTCTTCATATGTTTTAATCCCCAACTTAAGTGCTATTATTTCGCTTTAAACACTTGTCTTTGAAATAATGTGTGAGAAGAAAGAAAACATAATGTTTTATATCTACATGCTTTGTGTAATTTTCAGTGATCTTTATTCCTTGGTGTGGATCTGAATTTCTGTTAATTAATATCTCCTTTATCCTATATGACATTCTCTAGTATTTATTTTATTGTTTCTGATAAGAAATTAGAGAATATTCTTATTCTTTTTCCTCTATATGTAACGTGTCTTTTTTTTCTCTGGTTACTTTCAAGAATTTCACTTTACCTTGGCTTGAAGCAGTTGGACTAGGAGTTATCTAGATGTAGTTCTCTTAACAGCTATGCTAATTGGGGACTTTTGAAGTTCTTGGAACTGTATGCTGGTGGTTTACATTAAATTTATCACGTTTTGGGCCATCATTTCTTTTAAAATGTTTTGTCCCAAACTCACTTTTTTCTCCTCTGGCACTGTAATTACAAGTATGTTAGACTGTGTTTTATTGTCCTGTGTGTCCCTGATGCTCTGTTCATTTTTAGTTTTTTTGTCTCCCTGTTCACCATATTGGATAATTTCTCTTGATCTGTCTTCAAGTTCATTAACTCTTAGTTTTGCTTTATCCAATCTGATGATAAGCTCATCTGATAAATTTTTCACTTCTTTTATTGTAATTTTAATTTCTACAGTTTCCTTTGGTTCTTTTATATAGTTTCAGTTTTTCTTCTGAGATTCCCTATTTATTCACTTAAAACCATATTTTTCATTAATTTAATTATGTTTATACTGGCTGCTTTAAGATCAATAATGGGACCATCTCAGTTTCAGTTTTTATTGATGGCTTTCTTTTTCTTGTCTATGAATTATATTTTCCTATATCTTTGTATATTTTCTTTTTTTCTTTTAATTGATACTTGACATCACAGAAAATATGTTATATATTCTGGATTCTGTTATATTCCTCTGATAAGTATAGACTCTAATTTTAGCAAGCAGTTTGATTACTGGCATGAACTTCTGTAGTCTTGACTTCATGCTTTTTTCAGTGTTGACCTATAGAAAGCCCAAGGGGTTTTCTAAGGCCCTCAGTGGGTCTGAGCCCACAAATTGTCTTCCATGTGGATCTTGTCGGGGCTTGGTTTTAGGCTTTATTAGGGCAGCTCTAGAGTAGGTTTTACTCTAAATCATGGTCCTTACTCATTAAATCTCTTGGATGTCATAGCGGGATGCCAGGTGATTTGATAAAGTATAAGGAGATCTTTCCGTCTCGGCAGGGCAGGAACTCAAACATTCCCAGAACAGCTTTTTCCTGGCTCTGCTCAAACTCTAGTGTCCCTGTTCTGCTTTCAATGCCCAGAAGCTGCTGTCTTGTATGTCTTGAGTGATTTTTGCCCTGCACCTGTACAGCTCACTTCTCAGCCACCGGCTTGTGGAGTCCCTCACTCCCTCCGGGGCTACCTCTCTGCACAGTTACCTCCTTTTCAATGACCCATCACATACATTCCAGCAGTTTTGGCTGCCCTGACCTTTGATCTTTGCCTTTTCAGTTCGACAAGACTGCCTTGCTTTGCACAGATTGTAGGCAGGAAATCCATCTCCTGGGCAATCGTGAGAGCCTCCTCATAAACTTCATCTCTGGGATTATAGTCCTAGGCTGCCCATTATCCACTCTCTGAAATCAGTTGCCTCATATTTTTGCCAAGTATTAGTGTTCTGTCCAGTGGGAGTATTTGTTGGTACTACTCATTCCATTTTGATTGGAAGGGGAACTAGTTGATTCCTAATGGAATGGTTAAGAGCATTGACTTTGGCTTCAAATAGAAATAGGCTGTAGTTTCTAATCTGTGTGCCTTTGGGCTTCTTAGTTTCGCAGAGTCTCAGTTTCCTTATTTATAAGTTGGGACTAATGCCTACCTCAAAGGGTTATTGTAAGAACAAATAAGATAATATTAAGCATATAGTAGATAGTCAATAAAAATTAGCTACTACTAGTTAAGGTTCCTAAGCAAAATTATTAACATATTTTCTATTTTTATACTTTGTTAAAATCTGAATCTTATTTCACATTAGAATACATAACTGTAGAAGTCAGTTATCTGTAAATTAGTCCTGTGTTTATGATCTTAGTTATTTTAGAAAGTATATTTCAGCTATAGAAAACATCTAAGAGATCTTAAAGAACTCTCTATGGAAAAGCAGATAACTACCCAATATTTGAAAAGAAAATGAATTTTAACAGGGTGCATTTCAACATGAAGCACCAACTGAAAGCTTTGCAATATTATTGAAAACGGAAGGGATGGAAACTTTCAAGTTTTGCAGTTTTGCTAGTGGTTGTTCGTTTTTAATGATCTATGCAGGGATAGGGATGGGGGAAAGAATGGTCAGATAATGGCAACATAATTTATTCTCAATTTTGGAATGTGTTGTTTATCTTTGGAGAAGATTTACCATCTTAATAATGTTTGGTTTATGTTAACATTAAAATGAGTCTTTTCTCCCCCTGAGAGCAATTGTTAATTATTAGCAAGGGGAATCTCATCACCAACAGGCACACTAGCTGCAGGAGAAAGCAACCTGAGATTTACAATTTAAAATGATCCACATGTGGACAATTGTGCTAACTGATTATATTGAGAATATTCTACTTTATTAAAAAAGTATGACTCCTTAATAATTCAATACTTTATATAATGACTGATATAAAAAAACTGGAACAGAATTATCTTATTTGCAACTTACAGGGAAATCAAAGGAAAGAAAGTAACTAGTGTTTATTGAAAGTCCATTATGGGTCAGAGAAGGTGAAAAGTATTTTATACGTTAACTCACATAACCGCTTACAGATATGTGTATAACTATTCTGTTTTGCAGACAAGGAACCTGAACACCAGGGATTAAGACACTCTACAGGTCACACAGCTGGGAAGTGATGAAGTGTAGATCTGAATTCAGGCCTGTTTGACTGCACAGTCCTTGCATTTTCCACTTCATTACTAACATTTTTGAATACTAGGCAAATTTTACTTACCAAAGACATTTTCTTCCTCTGGCCTGTTCCCAATAATGCAATCTCGTAGTTGGCGTAGTTTTTCCTTAATGAGGAAACAACCAGGATACAGAAGTCAAGATTTACAAATTTGTCATGGATCAAGATGAAAACATCAACTACTATAACCAGCACCACCTGACTACTTACTACCCATTTGGTACTCACAATGTCCCAATCATCATCCTTGCTACATTACATGTATTATCTTACTTAATCCTCACAACTTCATGAAGTGGATAGAAACTGTCTTCTTCTCATTTTACATACATGGAAACTGAGATACAGACAGGCTAAGTAGCTTTCCCAAATCACAGTTATAAGTGGTAGAGTCAGGATTGGAACCCAGAGCCCAGTTCATTTGGGAGCTGTTTTCCCAATCTAACACCTGAGAAGTCTACACTGGCTGTTTGGTGCCCAAAAGCAGGAGGGTGACACAATGGGGATTTGCTGGTGTCTGAGTCCAACTCCAGCCTCAGTAGGGCACCATCCTTCCTAGGAATTCCTCCTAAGAACTAAGAAATCCTTCCAGTCAACTAGGGATTGGGGAGTAAGTGGTACCTAAGGGGATTCCCCTTAGCTCATTTCTGATCTTTCTTTGCTTTCCAAATATTCTACATTTAACACGTTATCAGTTTAACCAAAACGTAAAACAAGCTCACATTCAAAAATCCCCTTTTAGAAGAGAACCTAGTAGTAGCAATTTCTCCTAAGTGTTTCTGCTGAAACCTAGACACCACATTTCCTAACTAGAGAGTTGTTTTCATTGCCTTAGAGATCCTCTCCTACGAGTGGAGCAAACGTTCTTCTTTAGGCGCTCAGCGATTATTGAAGGGCCATTGTGGGTCAGAGAAGGTGAAAGGTATTTTATACGTCAACTCACACAGCCACTTCCAGATATGTGTATAATTATTCCTGTTTTGCAGACAAGGAACCTGAACACCAGGGATTAAGATACTCTACAGGTCACACAGCTGGAAAATGATGAAGTGTAGATCTGAATTCAGGCCTGTTTGACTCCACAGTCCTTACATTTTCCACTTCATCACCACCATTTTTTAGCAGCAGTGACAAAAGTGAAAGATAAAGTTTTCATCTCTCTATCATCTCACCTTCAGCGATTCCACATGGGTCCTCATTATTCTAGAAAACTTCTATTACTAACTCTATGTTTGTGTTAAATTTTTTGTGGTATTTTCCTAGGATGATACCTCTGCCAATAATAACATAATTTCACAGTTATCTCTTTGATAGATTCATCCTTAGCATACAAATGAATATTTTTGTAAACTACAAGAGTAATATTGAAAAGTGTATGGGAATGAGTATGTGTGTGCATATGTTGGGAAAACAGGGAGAACATTCATTTTTTTGTTGTTCTGACTGTTGTCCAGGCCCTCATGTTAAGGACTTACTAAGGAAACATAGGGAAAAAGCTTCTTGATGTTGGTGTTGGCAACGATGTTTTGGATATGACATCCAGAAGCACAAGCAACAAAAGCAAAAATAAACAAGTAGGACGACATCAATCTCAAAGCACATCAGAAGAGGCAATCAATGAACTGAAAAAGCAGCCTTCAGAATGAGAGAAAATATTTGTAAATCATATATCTGATAAGGAGTTAATACTCAAAATATACAAAGACTTCATTTACCCCAATAGCAAAAACCAAATAATCAGGTTAGAAAATGAGCAGAGGAACTGAATAGAAATTTTTCCAAAAAAGACAAACAAATGGCCAATAGGATATAAAAAGGTCCTCAACAGCACTAATCATCAGGGAAATGCAAATCAAAGCCGCAACGAGATATCACCTCACACCTGCTAGAACGGTGATCATCAAAGGACAAGAAATGAGTGCTGGCAGGATGTGGACAAAAGAGAACCTTTGTGCACTGTTGGTGGGAATGGAAATTTGTGCAGCCACTATGGAAAACAGCATGTAGGTTCCCTAAAAAACTAAAAATAGAACTACCATATGATCCAGCAAGCCCACTTCTGGGTATACACCCAAAAGAAATGAAAACAGGATATTGTGCACTGCAGCATTATTTACAATAGCGAAGATATGAAGACAACCTAAGTCTGTCAATGGATGAATGGATAAAGAAGATGTGATAGGATAGGAAGATGATTGGAATATTGTTAAGCCATGAGAAAGAAGGAAATTGTGCCATTTGCATGAACATGAACGAAGCTTGAGGGTAGTATGCTAAGTGAAAAAAGTCAGAGAGAGAAAGACATACTGTGTGATGTCACTTATACATGGAATCTAAAACAGCTAAACTCTTGGAGACAGAGAGTAGAATGGTGGTTACCAGGGATGGGGGAGTGGGGGAAAAGGGGAGGTGTTGGTTAAAGAGTACAAACTTCCAAGTATAAGATAAATAAGTTCTGTGGACCTAACAGACAGCATGGTGATTATAGAAACTGCAGTACTGTATTATATACTTGAAAGTTGCTAAAGGAGTAGATATTGTGTCCTCACCCCAAAAAAGAAATGGTAATATATGACATGATGGAGCTGTTAGCTGATGCTATGGCGGTATAAGCATTTTGCAATATATAAGTGTGTCAAATCTACACTTTGTACACCTTAAATTTACACAATGTTGTATGTCAATTATATCTCAATAAAGCTGGGAAAAAAGGGAAAAAGACTGATTCCTTGAACAGGATTCAGTCAGAATCACTGACCTGTGGCTCTTCTGGGAGGTAGCCTTTGTACCTGTTCTTGCACTTATGTTAATTTCTTTGTTTTGTTTTGCATAAACACTAACCATATCCATTATCCTATTGTCCCTGTATGTTAGATACATCAGATCAGTCTCGAAGGACAGTAGTCCCCCTCTTATGCATGGTTTCGCTGTTCGCAGTTTCAGTTACCCTGCAGTCAATCACGGTCCAAAAATATTAAGTGGAAAATTCCAGAAATACACAACTCATAAGTTTTAAATTGTGCACTGGCGAGATCTCATCGCGATGGCGGTGTAAGCAGACTCTGAAGTCATCTCCTCCCATGAACACAACCAGGTTACAACTATTTTTGGAAAAATTATCCCGGATTGAAAACTGAAAACTGGATAAAAAGAACTCCCACAACAAGGAACACTCCTGACTAAGGCAGAAGAGGCAGAAATTCCTGCTGGAGAGGAAAAAGCCACCTTTGGGAGCAGCAGAACTTCTCAGCTGGCCAGGCGGGAGCCACCCTAAGGTATGCAGCCCACCCTGGAGGAGTGAGGTCTGGATTGGGGCCGATACTGCTATATGCATCCTTCAGACACAGTCTAGCTGAGATGGGGGTCTTACTGTCTGACTTTGCTGGCTATTAACTGCAGGGAGGATACCCCCAGGAAAGCTATCAGCCAAAAGCCGAAAAGATCTGGTCTTAAAGGGCCCACGCACAAACTCACTCATTGCAGCAAACTAACATCACCAGAGAGAAAGCTGACAGTCCTTTGGTGAAATGAGACTCACCTGCTGGGCTCTGGGGGCATCTCGGTGAGAGGAGGGACCTCTCTGGAGACTGAGACATTCGTGGGGGCCATTGTTCTGACTTGGTCGAGGCGTACTGACACAGACCCCGGTGGGTGCCGTTGAGGTTCTTCCCTTGGCCTGTTCGCCCAGAGGTCTGCCACACCCACTAGAGCACAGATTTAATCCAGTTCAGCCATGGCAGGCAACCTGCCCTAGGGACTGGCCCCACCTAACAGCAAGCCCTCAGGCTACTTTTCAGCCTGCATTGGCTGGGTGTTGATTCTCTACAGGCAAGGGAGTGTGTCTGCCTCTGTGGGGCAGGGCCTGTGTGAGGACCAGGTGAACTGTGGCGGACATTGGTGGAGAGGTGGGGGCCTCTGCAGTGAGGCATCAGGGTACGCTCCAGGGGGTTGAGAAGTGTGCATGGATCAGGACTGTGTTGATGGTGTGTGTGGTCCTGTGGGGGGTGAGGCTTATCAGTGGCAGAAGACCTGTGCTTCACAAATAGCCATAAAAAAGACCAGCCCCACCTTCCAAAGCCTGAAACAATTGACTGCTCCTGAGCCTAGGGCTAGCCCCATTCAGCAGCACTCCTAAGAGAACTGACAACAGCCTTGTAGGCCTGAGGCCTATCACAACTGTAAGCCCCTGAGCCTAGCAACCAGCTACACTGGGTACCAACCCAATTAAGAGGAAAACTGCAACAGGAGTCTGTGGATAGACTTTGTAGCCAGCAGTGCTGAGGCTCCCCAAACCAGATTTACAAACAGCTGGCCAGGGAAGGAAAGACTAGACTCCCTGGGTACCTGCAGTGGGAGCAACCCTGCCACAGCAGAAGGACACAGGTAGCCCACAAAGGAGTCACTCCTGGATCTTCTGGACTGGTGAAGAGAGGGAAGCACGCTGCTGGGCCTCATAAAGCATCTCATACATAAGGCCACTTCTCCAAGATCAGGAGACATAGCCGACTCACCTAATACATAGAAATAAGCACAGAGAAAGAGGCATAATGAGGAGACAAAGGAATACTTTCCAACCAAGGGGACAGGACAGAACCCCAGAAAAAGGACTAAATGAAACAGAAACAAGTGACCTACTTGACAAAGAGTTCAAAAAAAATATCAGAAGGGTGCTCACAGATATTGGGAGAAGACTGGGTGAACACAGTGAGCCCACCAGCAAAGAACTGGAAGATATAAAAAAAGAACCAATCAGAAATAGAGAATACAATACTGGAAGTGAAAAATTCACTAGAGGGACTCAATAGCAGAGTAGAGGATGTGGAAGAATGGATCAGTGAGCTAGTTGAAAGACTGGAGGAAATCACCCCAGCTGAACAGACAAGAGAAAAAAGAATTAGACAGAATGAGAACAGTCTAAGGGAACTCTCGGACAATATCAAGCATGCTAACATTCAGCTTATAGGTGTCCCAGAAGGAGAAGAGAGACACAAAGGGGCAGAAAATTTATTTGAAGAAATAATAGATGAAAATTTTCCTAAACTAGGGAAGAAAACAGACATCCAAGTACAGGAAGCACAGAGAGCTCCAAACAAGATAGGTCCAAAGAGGCCCACACCAAGACACATTATAATTAACATGTCCAAAATTAAAGATAAAGAGAGAATCCTAAAAGCAGCAAGAGAAAGGCCACAAGTGACATATAAAGGAAAACCCATAAGGCTATCAGCTGATTTCTTAACCAAGACCCTACAGGCAAGAAGAGAACGGCACAATGTATTTAAAGTGCTAAAAGGAAAAAACCTACAGCCAAGAATACTTTATCCATCAAGGTTGTCATTCATAATGGAACGAGAGATAAAGAACTTCCTAGACAGGCAAAAATTAAAGGAGTTTATCACCAAGAAACCAGTTCTGCAAGAAATGCTGAAGGGACTTATTTAAGTTGGAAAGCAATGACTACAAATAGAGATTAAAAAAAATTATCAAAAAAACAAACAAAAAACCAGGCAATAAAATCACTTGTAAAGGTAAAAATATAGTATAGGTAGCAGATCAACTACCTGTGATGATAATATGAATGTTAAAAGACAAATGTACTAAAATCACCTATTTCAATGATAAGAGGGTAATGGATAGACACACACTAAACAAGAGACTATATATAATTTCAAAAACATAATGTGGGAGGAGGGGATGAAAAAATAGAGCTTTTAGAAAGAGGTCAAGCTAAAGAGTCTATCAACTCAATATAGACTATTATATACATAGAATATTAAATAGGATCCTCATGGTAATCACAAATCAGAAACCTATAATAAGTAAGCAAAAAAGTAAGACAAAAGAAATCAAACATATTAGTAAAGAAAGCCATCAAACCACAAGGACAGAGAGCAAGAGAAAAAGACAGGAACAGAGAAGAACTACTAAAACACCCAGAAAAAAAAGTAACAAAATATCAATAAATACATATTTATCAATAGCTACTTTAAATGTCAATGTACTAAACGCTCCAATAAAATGCCATAGGGTGGCCAATTGGATAAAAAACAAGACCCATGTATATGCTGCATACAAGAGACACACTTCAGACCTAAAGACACTCACAAACTGAAAGTGAAAGGATGGAAAAAGATATTCCATGCAAATGTCAAAGAAAAGAAAGCACAGGTAGCAATACCTATATCAGATAAAATAGACTTTAGAACAAAAACTATAACAAGAGACAAAGAAGGGCACTACATAATGATAAAGGGAACAATCCAACAAGAAAATATAACACTTGTAAATATCTATGCACCCAACAAAGGAGCACCTAAATATATAAAGCAATTATCAACAGACATAAAAGGAGAAATAGACAGTAACACAATAATAGTAGGGGACCTTAACACTCCACTTACACCAATGGATAGATCATCCAAACAGAAGATCAATATGGAAACACTGGCATTAAAGGACACATTAGACCAGATGTACTTAGTAGATGCATATAGAACATTCCATCCAAAAACCACAGAATACACATTCTTTTCAAATGCACATGGAATATTCTCCAGGATTGATCACATATTAGGCCACAAAACAAGTCTCAATAAATTTAAGAAGATTGAAATAATACCATGCATCTTTTCTGACCACAAAAGTATGAAACTAGAAATCAATAACAGGAAGAAAACCAGAAAAGACACAAAAATGTGGAGATTAAACAAAATGCTACTGAACAATGATTGGGTCAATGAAGAAATCAAAGGAGAAATCAAAAAATTCCTGGAGACGAATGAAAATGAAAACACGACATGCCAAAATCTGTGGGATACAGCAAAAGTGGTTCTACGAGGGAAGTTTATAGCAATTCAGGCCTACCTCAACAAAAAAGAAACATCCCAAATAGACAATCTAAAAGTGCATCTAAAGGTACTGGAAAAAGAACAACAAACAGAGCCCCACATCAGCAGAAGGAAGGAAATGATAGAAATCAGAGCAGAAATAAATGAAATAGAGACTAAAAAAACAATAGAAAAAATTAATGAAACCAAGAGCTGGTTCTTTGAAAAGATAAAGAAAATTGACAAACCCTTAGCTAGACTCACCAAGAAAAAAAGAGAAAAGGCTCAAATAAATAAAATCAGAAATGAAAGAGGAGAGATTACAATGGACACCTCAGAAATACAAAAGATAACAAGAGATTACTATGAAGAACTATACACCAACAAATTGGATAATCTAGAAGAAATGGATAAATTCTTAGAAACATACAACCTTCCAAAACTGGACCAAGAAGTAGAGAATCTGAATAGACCGAACACCAGTAAGGACATTGAAACAGCAATCAAAAACCTCCCAAAAATAAAAGTCCAGGACCAGATGGCTTCCCTGGTGAATTCTACCAAACATTCAAAGAAGACTTAATACCTATCCTTCTCAAACTCTTCCAAAAAATTGAAGAGGAGGGAAGCTTCCTAAGTCATTCTATGAAGCTGACATTATCCTGATACCAAAACCAGACAAGGACAACACAAAAAAAGAAAATTACAGGCCAATATCACTGATGAACATCAATGCAAAAATCCTCAACAAAATACTAGCAAATCGAATACAACAAGACTTTAAAAAGATCATACATCATGATCAAGAGGGTTTCATTCCAGGGATGCAGGGATGGTTCAACATCCACAAATCTATCAACGTAATACACCACATTAATAAAATGAAGAATAAAAATCACATGATCATCTCAATAGATGCAGAGAAAGCACTTGACAATATACAGCATCCATTTATGATAAACACTTTAAATAAAATGGGTATAGAAGGAAAATACCTCAACATAATAAAGGCTATATATGACAAAGCCACAGCAAATTTCATTCTCAACAGAGAAAAACTGAAAGCTATCCCTCTAAGAACAGGAACCAGGCAAGGATGCCCACTGTCACCACTCTTATTTAACATATTATTGGAAGTCCTAGACACAGCAATCAGGCAAGAAGAAGAAATAAAAGGGATCCTCATCGGACAAGAAGAAATGAAACTGTCACTCTTTGCAGACAACATGATTTTATGTCTAGAAAACCCTAAAGAATCCACTAAAAAACTTTTAGAAACAATAAAGGAATACAGTCAAGTCGCGGGATACAATATCACTGTACAAAAATCGGTTGCATTTCTATACACTAACAACGAAGTAGCAGAAAGAGAAATTAAGAATACAATCCCATTTACAACTGCAACAAAAAGAATAAAATACCTAGGAATAAACTTAACCAAAGAGGTGAAAGATCTGTACACCGAAAACTATAAAACATTGTTGAAAGAAATTGAAGACACAAAGAAAATGAAAGATATTCCGTGCTCTTGGGTTGGAAGAATTAACATAGTTAAAATGTCCATACTTCCTAAAGCAATCTATAGATTCAATGCAATCCCTATCAAAGTTCCAACAACATATTTCACAGAAATAGAACAAAGAATCCTAAAATTTATATGGAACAACAAAAGACCCTGAATAGCCAAAGGATTCCTGAGAAAAAAGAACATAGCTAGAAGTATCACACTCCCTGATTTCAAAATATACTACACAGCCATAGTGACCAAACAGCATGGTACTGGCACAAAAACAGACACACAGATCCATGGAACAGAATCGAGAGCCCAGAAATAAACCCACACATTTACGGACAGCTAATATTTGACAAGGGAGCCAAGAGCATATGATGGAGAAAGGAGAGTCTCTTCAATAAATGGTGTTGGGAAAACTGGACAGCCACATGCAAAAGAATGAAAGTAGACCATGCCCTTACTCCATGCACAAAAGTCAACTCAAAATGGATTAAAGATTTGAACGTAAGACCCGAAACCATGAAACTTCTAGAAGAAAACATAAGCAGTATGCTCTTCGACATCGGTCTTAGCAGCATATTTTCAAGTCCCATGTCTGACTGGGCAAGGGAAACAAAAGAAAAAATGAACAAATGGGACTACATCAAAGCAAAAAGCTTCTGCACAGCAAAGGAAAGCAGTAACAAAATGAAAAGACAACCTAACAATTAGGAGAAGATATTTGCAAACCATATATCAGATAAGGGCTTAACAGCCACAATGTACAAAGAACTCATACAGCTCAACAACAAAAAAACCAACAACCCGATTAAAAAATGGGCAAAAGATTTGAACAGAGATTTCTCCAAAGAAGATATACGGATGTCCAACAGGCAAGTGAAAAGATGCTCAACATCATTAGCTATCAGGGAAATGCAAATCAAAACTACAATGAGGTATCACCTCACTCTGGTCAGAATGGCTATAATTAACAAGACAGGAAACAACAAATGTTGGTGAGGATATGGAGAGAAGGGAACTCTCATACACTGCTGGTGGGAGTGCAAACTGGTGCAGCCACTATGGAAAGCAGTGTGGAGTATCCTCAGAAATTAAGAATAGATCTACCATATGATCCAGTTACCCCACTGCTGGGTGTTTATCCAAAGAACTTGAAAACACAAAGGCATAAAGATACTTGCACCCCTATGTTCATTGCAGCATCATTCACAATAGCCAAGATTTGGAAGCAACCTAGGTGCCCATCAAGGGACAAATGGATAAAGAAGATGTGGTATTTACACACGATGGACTACTACTCAGCCATAAGAAATGACGGAATCTGGCCATTTCTGACAACATGGATGGTCTTTGAGGGTATTATGCTGAGTGAAATTAGTCAGAGGGAGAAAGTTAAATACCATATGATCTCACTCATAAGTAGAAGATAAAAACAACAACAAACAAACACATAGCGTTGGAGATTGGATTGGTGGTTACCATAGGCTAAATGGGGAGGGCAAAAGGGGTGATTAGGCTCACATGTGAGGGGATGGACTATGATTAGTTTTTGGGTGGTGAACATGATGTAATCTACACAGAATTCGAAATATATTATGATGTACATCCGAAAGTTATATAATGTTATAATCCAATGTTACTGCAATTAAAAAAAAAAAGTGCACTGCTCTGAGTAGAGTGATGAAATCTGGCACCATACTGCCTGGGACGTGAATCATCTCTTTGTCCAGGGGATCCACACTGTACACACCACCCGCCCCAGCCACTAGCAGCATCTTGGTTATCAGATCCACTGTGGGGCATCAAAGTGCTTGTGTACAAGTAGCCCTCATTCTACTTAATAATGGCCCCAAAGCGCAAGAGTAGTGATGCTGGCAATTTGTACACGCCAAAAAGAAGCCACTGAGTGCTTCCTTTAAAGGAAATGTTGAAAGTTCTGGCCTTGGTAAGAAAAGAAAAAAAATCATATGCGGAGGTGCTAAGATCTACAGTAATTTCATTATAGTCTATTGCTGGAATTGTTCTATTTTATTATTATTATTGTTATTAATCTCTTACTGTGCCTAATTTATAAATTAAACTTTATCATAGATATGTGTGCATAGGAAAAAAACACAGCATATATGGGGTTCCTACTATCTGAGGTTTCAGGCCTCCCCTGGGGTCTTGGAATATATCCCCCCGAGGATAAGGGGGCACTGCTGTAGTGAGCATGGTCCACCTTAATTTCTTTCTAAAACAATATTGAATATAAATATACAAACAAAATAGAAACAACCAAGAATTTAATAAAACAAGTAGCGAAATCATTTCCAAGAAGACATTTTGTTTGGCTTTCTCTAACTTGTAAGCTTTATTAGTGAAGGGTCTAAGGAGGATGAAGGACAATAGATTTATTTCAACAAAGCTTATCTAATCCAGCGGTCCTAGCAAAGGGGTTTGCAGGTCTGCGCTTGAGCACGTGTTGCCTGTTTGGGGGTAGGAGGGAGGTCTCATGGAGATGCCTCGGCACACGGTGAGGAGCAGCGCTGTAATTCCGGCCAGGAGCGACCAGCGGGCGCAGGGCTCCACGGTCGGCACGGTGCGCGTTTGTTTGGCAAAATGGCCGTCCTGGCTGCACAAGGCCCGATCCGAGCAGGTGCCGCCGTCGGCCCACAGCCAGAGCTGCCCTGGAGATGGGCCCTTTCTGACCGGAGGGACCTTAGATGTGCTGGGGGCGCCCCTGGCCTCAACTGTCTCCTGCCTATATGCCACATTCTTTGAAATTTCACCACTGGGACTAATTTTTCTGTCATTGAAAAATGATTTCCTAAGCATTGTTTTTAAATAAAAATGATCTCTTGGGAATGGTGGCACATTAAGCTATTAATGATTATTTATACTTTGGTCTAAACTAGCTAATTAAATGTGTTTAATCAAACAGCTGCCCGAGAACTGGTTTCTAAGGCACTGGGGCTTTCCATGATGATAAGAAAAACACTGCAGGCGCATCTGGGGAGAGGGAAGGCCTGTGGGACGAATAGAGGACGGTCCTGACCCGTCACTCAGGAATGTCGCGGGGTGTTTATGGTTTATTTTGTTTTCAGTCTCATCTCAGAACCACCTCCTCTAATTCGCTCTCAGGATGTAGATTGTATTTATAGAAGACAAGCTCATCTGAAGTTAATACTCTCGGCATCATTTCTCTGCAAATCCTGACTGACACATATATAGGGTTTTTTCCCCCCCAAAAGTTGAGGAGAAGAGGAGATAAAATTCATTACATTTCGTTTAGGACTGTTGCCTGATATGATTTCATCCGTTTTCTCGTCCCTTTAAGTCTGGTCCACATAGGACACTCTTCAGGAGGCTGGGCACAGCTTAAGTGTAAAGAAGCGTCACCCTCATTTCAGCAGGAAGACGCACACAACGTTCCCTGTTCTGAGGACAGCCATGCAGCTGCCTGGGTGTTAGCGCTGATACCCGCGTCCCAGCATCGGTCCACCAAACGTTTGTAAACATAAAGTCTGGATAGTTTCAAACTTCTAATTGGTAGTTTGAAAACATCTTTTTTTTTCCCCCATTCCTGTGGGTAGTGAAAAACAAAAGAACAATAATCTGTATTTCTTGTGAAGACTAAACATTTACAAGGAGGCTAGGATCGCTGCAGGTGAGGGAATGTTCCAGAAGGGATGGGGTCAGTATTACCTGCTGAATCATCTCCAGGCCAGTCTTTCCCACCTGCCACTGTTTAAATTTCTCCAGGGCTTCGTCCACAGACAGTGTCCCGTTCTTGACCTGCTCCTGCAGGAGGATGAGCTCTTCCTGCCCGGCAGGCAGGCAGCCTCTTGCTGTGGACAAGGCTTGACTCTCCACCCGGGCTCTGTCTACAACACCAGGGAAGGGTGTTTTAACAAGTCAATAGACAACAACTGGCAAAAAAAGCACTCTAAAAAATAAGCAGTTTGCGTTTCTTGATCTAATCAGTCTATGCACTCTTGCAGAATAAATCAGTATAAATTTTTTTTTTTTTGAGGAAGATTAGCCCTGAGCTAGCATCTGCTGCCAATCCTCCTCTTTTTGCTGAGGAAGACTGGCCCTGAGCTAAGATCCATGCCCATCTTCCTCTACTTTATATGTGGGATGCCACCAAAGCATGGCTTGACAAGTGGTGCCGTGTGCGCACCTGGGATCCCAACTGGTGAACCCCGGGCTGCCAAAGTAGAACGTGTGAATTTAACCACTGCACCATCGGGCTAGCCCCCAGTACAAATTTTTTTTTTACCAGGTTTCTTTCTAAGGATTGTAGTGCCTGGCACCTAGTGTTACAGGTAAAGAGAATGTGTGTCATCACTGACAAACACACAGGGACAAGGAGAGAAAGAACAATAGCAAAGATTCTGCCCTGCACTCCTTGTGGGAAGTGCCAATTTCATGATCTTGTTGTGAGGATTACTTTTAATCATGTGAACAAAATACTTAGCATAGTGCCTGACACATAGAAAGGTAAATAAATATTAACATTATTATTAATAATAAATATTTTTGTGGAATAAACATAATCTCTCTAGTTTTGGGAAGAGATCTGAACCAACATCCAACTGTCACAGAAGTTTAGGATCATTTAAAAATTTATTCCTGAAAGATTTAAAACAAATAATTCCTGGTCATTTTGTAGTGAACTGCTTCCTTTTCAAAAAAGTTGATTTTGGAGCATGCCGAGTATAAGTTGGTCCACACAATAAGAACGTTAGATGGTCCGGCTTCCCACGTGAGGCTGCTAATGCCACACCAGAGACTGGCCTGAGGCACGATGGCAGCAAATTGCAGACCGAGGTGAATTCAGCATTTTATTTGTCCCATGTGGTGTTTAAGGACATAAGTGAACCTGCATGGCTTCAGGGATGCCATGTGCTCTCCAGGCTACCCCAATCCCTGTCACTCCCTACAGTCATTGGATGACATTACACTTGTGCTACTTGCCTGGAGGCAGAACTCATTGGAGTTTGTACTTTCTCATTTATATATTTCCATTAAGTCCAACACACTGAATGAATTATCTCAGGAGGGATCGGGTCACTCAGCGGCAGCGCATGTCTTATGCACCATCAAATCTACGTATGCCTATAGATGGGCCAGCCCGGTGGCTAAGTGGTTAAGTTTGTGCACTCTGCTTTGGCAGCCCGGTGTTCGGGTTCAGATCCTGGGTGTGAACCTACACACGGCTCATGAAGCCATGCTGTGGTGGTGTCCCAAATACAGACTAGAGGAGGGTTGGCACAGATGTTAGCTCAGGGACAATCTTCCTCACCAAAAAACTCCCCCAAAACAAAACCCACAAATATGCTCCTAATGTCTAGAAGGAGAGAATTGTGGTTGGGCCCCACTGTGTACTAGTGAGCTGTCCGTGAGCCTGGAGAAATCGCTCACTACAGGGAGCCCTTCTTCCAGAAAGAAGCAGATCAACTAGTCTGTATCTAGACCAGACTGACAAGGAGTTGGGAACAGGGAGGGCATTCAAAGTCTAGAATAACAAGGATTTGTTGATGGTGATAGGATTGGTTTGTCTGGAAAAGCGAAGTGTCAAGCACTTGCTAGCAGGTTTGATGTGTCTGAAGGGGACTTGAGCCCCGGGCTGTCTCGGCGTGATCTCTCCTGTCCCTCTCAGTGTTGAGAGGGACGCCAGCAGTGAACCTTGGAACAGGGACACAGAAGGGGTCCTTTCTGACAAGTGCATGAAGCTGCCCCATGGCCAATCGTCCTGATTCCCACTGGACTCTCTTGGCTTGCCTTTTCTCTTCAGAAGTCCTGCTCTTCCAGAACTAACAAGATGCCAACAGATTCTATATCTCAATCTTTTCCTTCAGGGATGACGGAGCATGAGATCCCAGGGGAATCGGAGAAGACAAGGCAGCCAAAGGTGTCCTGGGTCAGCAGCCCACAGCACAGGTCACAAATGAGATCTTGCTTCCTGCACCACCTGCTTCTCATCGGACTCCACACTCCGACTCAGCTCCCGGGGTGCATCTGCAGCAGGGTTCCCTGCGCCCTTCCTGCAGCTGGGAGGTGCAGCGTCTCCCCTGGAACGCGCGGTCATTACGTGCGCCCCCTGCTGTCCTCCCCTGGCCTAGGTGTGACTCCATTTTTATCTCAAGTGACCCATGCAGCTGGATTTTCTGCTTTTGTGGAAGTTATGTCAAGGAAAGTCTGCCCAGAGAACTGTACCAGCTTCCATTTTGCTCTATGTACAGGTTCAGCTGAATTAAAAAAATACTGAACTTTTCAATAATATTCATTTCAGTTACCCCTTCATATTTCAAATACTAGCTACTAAAACAGAATTAAGCTGACTCTGCTGGGGAGGGTGGCGTTCGGTCCTGCGTGCTTGTGCAGAGACAAGAAGAGCAAGCGGAGCGGCAGCATCTCCGGCAGATCGAGTCCTGGAACTGAGTCGTCCACAGCCAGACTGATTTTACAGAGAACAGTTTGCATCATTCAAGAGAAAAAGCACAAAAACTCTAATAATTTATCATCTAAACCTTTCTTTCACTGCTCGTGATTCCCATGTGACTGTAATGTGAAGTCCTATAGCTTTAAACGCTGCACAAAGTAACAGACTTTAATAACACATACGGCAAGCGGTGCTGTCTTCATCCTTTTATTTTCCTAAATAATTGCCTGATTTCAGCTCTTTTTTATTTATTTATCTTCTTTATGAATTTAGATGCATTCTTCCAGACTGTCGTCTCTCTCTCCAAAGGAAAAAAACATACTTTCAGATTGATTTTCTTAAATCTATAAATTATTTTAGGAAGAACTTAGACTATTTAGTCTACCCATGCAGGAAAATGGTGTGCCTCTCTTCTCTGATGGGAACTTTTGGTGTTTTCAATGTACGTGAATAAGTTCTTTCTTTTATATGATGTCTCCAAACTAGTATTGTTGGCACATAAAAAAGCAAATCATTTCCAAATTATATTCAACTGTTTTAAATAATTTTTGACTCTTATAATTGATTCTCTCAGGCTTTCTAGGCAAGTATATATATTATCTAAAAATAGTGAAAAAGAATCGTCTTCTCAATAGTTATCCTTTTTATTTTAGATTCATATGGTATTCCAGGTGCTAGAATTTTCCAGAATAATGGTAAGTACCAATGTTGATAAGAAGCATCCTTATCTTGTTCCTAGACCGAAGGAGAATAGCTCTGATCTTGAACTAGTAAGATATTCTTGATAATGTTGAGAAATTACCCTCTTTCTTATTTTGTTAGATTTTAAAAAATAATGAATAGTTGAATAATAATGGTTTATGTCTTTTTCCTCATTAATTGAGATTATCATGTATTTTTTCTTAATGAATTAACTAGCTCATTACATTAATATTTCTACTCCATGGGATGGTTTATATAATATAAAAAAATCTTTTATGTGAGTTTGAAATACCTCAGCAGTGAAACTTGTCCCTGGTTATCTTTTGAGTTAAAATTTATGCAAATATTTCTTAGTTATTAGTCTAGTACAATTTTTAAGTTCCTTTTATCATCTAAGTTTTTTTATAAGTTGAGTTTAGTTTTTTAATAGACTTCATTTTTTAGATGTTTTAGGTTCGTAGTAAAAATGAGCAGATGGTACAGACATTTCCCATAAACCCCTTCCCCCACACGAGTAGCCTCCTCCATTGTCAGCATCCCCCACCAGAGTGGTACATTTGCTCCAACTGATGAACTTACACTGACACGTCATTATACCTGGACAGAATTTTGTTAATTAGTATTTCTATTTAGAAAGTCATATATTTTTATATACAAGAAAAGGAAACAATTCCTCTGATTCTGTATACTGCTATCTTCTCATGACTGATTTTCTTATTGGTGTTCTGTCCAGATTTGCCACTTTACTCTTTTTAAAAATAAAATTAGATTTAGTCAACATTCCTTGTGTTTTCACATCTTTGAATTCTTTAAATTCTACATTTAATTTTCACCTTTTCTTAGATCTATTTCCCTGGCTCTTGTTCCATTTTTCTACTCGAGTGTCTAGTTCCTTTGTTTTCCTTGTCTTGTTTCATAACTGAAGCTGTAAGGTTCTGATGTTGCGTCTGTTTATAGAGACGGTTTCTAGGGCTGTTTTCTAAGCAGTCAATTGTGTTTTAATATTCTCTTTGCCTTCAGAGTTTTTCAGAATTTTCTTTGTTGTTCTAATTGTTACAATTTCTGTTAATTCTTTAAATATTGTATTGAGATCAGAAAGTGGGTTGAATAGGTGATATTTTATTGAGATTTGTTTTAGTAGGCTAGCATGCTATTATATTACCACTTATGGAATCTTGAAAAGTATATACTCTATCAAGTACAAACTTACATTATCCTCATTTTTCTATATACTCCTTTTAATTTTTTGTATTTTTACTACTTTATAAGTCAAAAATTCAAAGTATTTATAACCTATCACTACTATTGTGCTTTTGTCAGATTCTTTTATTTTATCACATTAAATATTTGAGTGCTCTAATATTTGCCACATAAAAGTACAGAAACGATGTGCTTTTATTTGGATTTTAGAATTTAAAGAAATAAAATGATTTTCTTTGTCTAATACTTTTGCCTTGAATTCTATTTTTTCTAAAATTAAGGTTGAAACACCTTCTTTATTTCTGTTTCTCTAAGCAATCACTATTCACATTATTCACTATTTTCAACTTTTCTTTAGTATTTTTTTGCAATATATCTTTTTAAAGCAAAATATAGTTTGATTCTGTCTTTTATCTAAATTTGAGCCTGTGTCATTTGTAAAAGAGAATGTATAACATGGCATTTGAAACCAGGCAGGCATGGGGACAAATCTCAGTTCTGTCCTCCTCCCACCTTTGTAAACTTCAGTTTCTTTGGCTAGAAAATGAAGATAAATATTGCCTTTCTTAGAGGGTTGTTGCAAGGATTAAAGGAGCTAAGGTGTGTAATATGCTCTGTTGTGTCCAGGCTTGTGCAAAAGCCCACAAAGTCGTAGAGACCTGTTGCTGTGAGGACGGCCTGGAAGGACAGAAGAAGGAGATTATAAACATGGGCTTCAAAGTAAAACAGAACTGAATTCGAATTTCACTTCTACCGCTTGTTAGTTCTGTGACCTTGGTGGCAGGTAACCAATCCACCTTAAAAAGGATAATACTATCTACCTCATAATGTAGCTGTGAGGACTTCATGAGCTAGCGTATGTAAATGCTCAACACAGTGCCATTCGTCCTCAATGATGGTTACTACTTTGTGGATGTGTAACTGACACATGTATTGTCATAAGTGCTGTCCTTATACAAAATCTTTTTTGCTATACTTTTTTTTCTTTTTGACTTTACTTTTAGTTTCTGACTTTTGTCATACAGACTATGTATATTATTATATTTATTATATAAATATTAAGTGATTTTGGAAAGTACAAATTTTGTTTATTTTTAAATAATGGTTACTTTTTAAATTTCAGAGATTTTTTTTACCATATATATGTATATATATATATTTTTTTCCTTTGAGGAAGGTTAGCCCTGAGCTAACATCCACTGCTAATCCTCCTCTTTTTTTTTTGCTGAGGAAGAGTGGCCTGAGCTAAAATCTGTGCCTATCTTCCCTTATTTTGTATGTGGGACGCCTGCCACAGCATGGCTTCATAAGCAGTGCTAGGTCTGCGCTTGCGATCCGAACCTGTGAACCCTGGGCCACAGAAGTGGAGTGTGTGAACTTAACCACTGGGCCACAGGGCCAGCCTCTGCCTTCTGTTTTTTGATAGTAAATTCATGAATGAAAGGGTATGATTTTATTTTTTCATTTTCTTCTAGTTCCTAAACATTTTTATATTATTTGAGCATTGGACCCAGATTATTGCAATAAAATTATGATTTGTTACAGTATGTATTTTAATCATCTATATTTTACCTTAATGTTTTATAAATACATTTACAACTATTTAAATTTAATTCCATTTTTTATTGAGTTCATTATTCACTATAAATTCTTTAATACCATAACCTCTTCTTGAGCTTTTTATTTTACTTAATCTTTCATTTTCCTAGAATATAGTTTGGGTAGCACTTTCATGATGACATAGAAATGTTATCTTTTTTAAAACCTTGGATATCCTAAAGCTCTATTTGTTTTCTTCTTACATGTACAAAATACCAGACTAAATATAAACTTTTTAAGTTGAAATATTTTCCCAATAAACTGTGTAGTCAATATCTCAAATTCTTGTTACACAGATTCTCTAATCTTAAAAGCTGATTTTGACTTTTAATAGAAAATCTAAGTTAAAATATTTCCTCAATACTGTAGGATTGTTTCTCCATCTTTATAATTACGAGGATTGGCCAGGAACTTTCATATTATGTGGGTATATTTCCTTGTTTTCCTGGATCATGGTGAGCCCACACAGTCTGCATATTCCATCCCCCACTCTCTGTTCTCCAAAGCTTTGTTTAGCTATGGCATTGATTGTATTTTCTGTCCTAGTTTGAAAACACCTATTATACATGAGTTGCACCTCTGTTCTCCGTATCTTCTGATTGTTTTCGGTCTTTCCACATATTTGGAACAGACGCTTCTCCAATCATGTTCTCAGCTTCAATAACTGATTTTATCTACTGTCAGTCCTTTTTCTTGTGACCAATGTGGCTTTGAATTTGCTATTGAAATTTTAGCTTCCAAGTTTATTTTATTTTTTCTCTTGATCTCTTTTCTTCATGTCACATGTTTCACCTCATCCTGTCATCTCCCCTAAAATGTCATTCACCTGTTTTGCGCTCGTCTCAGCCTGACTTTGACCCCTTACTTTCTGCTGCTGTCTCTTCTCTATGTTTTCAACTTGTTTATGAGTTCACAATTTTCTGAAATTTTCTTTTCTGGCTCCTGTGTATTGTTGACAGGTGTCTAGTGCTGAACTGGAAAGGTGAGCAGGTTAGCTTAAATTTAACAAATGAAAATTCAGAATAAATAACACTTCTGTACAGTTATAGCCTTATAATATTTTCCAAAAAGTTAGAATATTTGTAAAAATCTTTAGATTTTAACAATTACAAATTGCTAGTTGAAATGTTCTTATTTTGTGTGTGTTGTGTGTGTGTATGTATGTGTATGTGTATTTCCCACTATCTCCATGTTTTTCCCTTGGTGCTTTTGAGGAAGATGCGTGACAACCTTACTCATTAAATAAATCATTTACAGAAGTGAAATTATCCTGAATCTTCATGATGAAATTCTCCTTCCTTTCCTTTGGAGTGGACTTGGAAGTTCTCATATTATTTATTTGTTCTTTTTTTTCAGTCCTTCTTGAAAGAGAACATGTCTATAGACTCCTGTTCACCAAGAGATTTGGCATTTATTTCTCCTTTCCTCATGTTCACGTCAAATTTTGTTCCCTGCTCTTGGACTGCAGAGGACTTTGAAAGGCCGTGTTCACGACTCCAGACCCCAGGGTAGCAGGTTGTGTCTAGTGTGGCTTTGTCACTTGTGGGTGGAACATGGTTCATTGGTACCAGGTGCTGACAGGTCAGCAAGCACTAAGTCCCAGCATAAATTACAACAGAATTCTTCTTGACCATCTCTTCCCTCCGTTACAGAGCTTTCCTTGAGGGTCTCAGGATGCAAAGTGTACATCAAACCCCTCCCCCTCACTTTCCACTGGGAGCACTGCTGTCTGCAGGTTTAAGGAAAGACCAGATCTGGAGTGGGGAGCACCTTTAAAAATGAGCATTCGTGTAGTGGAGTAGAGCTGGGGGTCAGTGGATGGTCTACGATTTTATTTGTTTCAGTCTCCTTTTTTCAATCTTAGAATTAATGGGAATTAGTTCCAGATTCTAGCATTAGCTATTTTAATGTTATCACTATTATTAAGAATTCCATTTTCTGATATGTTGCCTTCACAAGTATTTCTGAGAGGCCGCACTGTGGACTGTTGACACATCACCATTTTACACACGAACTCAGCTATTACACAAGCTTTTCTAGCTATGATTTTAACCAAAAAACTTTCATGAGCAACATGACAAATGGAAATATAAGTTATACTGAAAAAGAGAACTGAGGACATTATTCTTTCATGGACTACAAATGACCACATTTTGATAATTTTCCCTCTTTTCTTCTTAATATATCCAGTACTGGCAAAAACAGCCAAATGAAAATAGCTCGGAGGCCAGCATTCGCTTTTCTCTACGTAAGAGCAATACCATCCACATTTCTCCAGGTCTCTACTTATAGGAAATGTTATTATTTAACATTTATCAAACCGCTGCAGCACTGGGCACTTGGAGAACACAGACAAGATACAAACAATTCTTATGCTCATCTATGGTTGGGAGTCGCTGGTGGAGGCAGCGGTTAGCATGGAAGTGCTCGTCCCAGCTCCCTCCTAACCCCACCCTTCAAAGACATGGTTTGCCTTCTAAGAGTGACAGCAATAAGGCATCCTTGATGAGACATTATTTCATCGTGGCCGAGGAGGCCTGCGACCACGGCAGCCGTTTGTGAGAACACTGACCCCGTCAGTTGCCTGTCTCATGTCCCAGGTGAGTCTATGTTAATCAAATGGGCAGGGTTCTGTGAGAACAGAAAAGGCACCCCGCACTGTCCCAGAGAAAGATGTAACAGGTCTGGGAGACGTGAGCGATCTGGACCCTAGGCTATTTTAGTAGACGATTTTGTGAGGCAGGGAAAATCCACCAGATATTTTCATGTCCTTGAAGAAGCAGTTATTCCAATCCTCCAGTGCCCTTTGACTTGATCCTGTTCACCTAGCAGTCTTATCATTACTAATTATTTTTTATAGAAACTTTATTATCTGGCAAGGGCCTAATGAATGCGAACCTTCTCATCACTGGGAAGGAATCTTCCTCTCGTATTGATTTAATATATTGGAATTGGGGGTTGTAAATTAGTCCTCTGTGGGCTTGGTTAACAAGACTCAGCCTTCAAAACTCTGATTAACTCCAAACCCACTGACAAAATTTGGTTCTCTGGCCTGCAACATTGAAGGACACATCCTTGACTGCCCTGTGAGGCTCGATTTGGGGAAGGGAGTGAAGGCGTGGTGGCAGCATGTTCTGACAGCACTCTGGAATTTTCTAATTTCAAAAATAACTTGGGAAAATTGATTTTAAAACTGTATTTTGATGGAAAATTTTATTTGTGATCCAAAGTCCTCAGTTTTCCTTATATTTTTTCAAGATGTGAAAATTGAGTTAAAGAAATCTGTTGGGTTTCCATCGAAATGACGCCAATTAATTTTTTTCCTGTTCCTCAGGACAATTTCTTGACTTAGCAATAATATAACTTCCTGGCAACCCCTCAGCAGTCCTGAAGGTAGGCTTCTGAAACACTTCTGCTTTCAGCAGGAAACGAGTTGGCTTTCATACTCCCTTTTCCTTCCAGCATCTAGCAGAAGAATTAAATAATTTTTTTAACCTTCTTTAGAGAACGTGTCTAGTCCTTTTAGAAAATCTTGACTCTGACAAACATTTCCTAAAAGGACCTTTCTTTTTTTCTTTGAGGAAGATTAGCCCTGAGCTAATATCTGTTGCCAATCCTCTTCTTTTTGCTGAGGAAGACCGGCCCTGAGCTAACATCTGTGTCCATCTTCCTCTACTTTATATGCAGGATGCCGCCACAGCATGGCTTGCCAAGTGGTGTGTAGGTCCGTGCCTGGAACCACGAACCCTGGGCTTCCCAAGTGGAGCGTGCGAACCTAACCCTTATGCTACCAGGCGGGCCCCTGAAAAGGCCTTTTTTGTTCCCTGCCAAATAAAGAGATTATCATTGGTGAGGTATGTACTGCTTTTGCCATTACACCATGAAATCCCAGGATACTTGAAGAGTATTCATTAGTTCAGGAATAAGCAGTTTGAATTGCTTAGTACATTGCATGGACGGGATCGTCATAAATATCTGAAAAGGTTTAGGGAAGAACAGATGCCTGGAGTAAGTCCTTTTAGGTAGTTAATTCTTTTATTTCAAATCCCCCCTATTGGTCTGAACTATCTTTTTCCTCGTGCTAGATTATGACTTCCCTGAAGATCATAGTCCTCAGGGAGGTCTTCGAATATTCCTCAAGGTTTAGCGTTCCTCTAGCCCTAGCAGACAGAACAGTCTCCTTTCTCCCTCTGCTGAGTTACTGATGTCCGGGGCTGAAGGGACCTAGGGAGCCTCGCTCAGGGGACTGATCAAAACATCACCAATAAGTTGGCTTTAGGTATTTGGAGAGAAAAAAACTCATACACAATTTGATTAAAATTTTCAGTATCTGAGCCCTCAAACAGTTGAAAAAATATAGTGATCATTGATGTCGATGAAACAAATTAGGATACAAGATATGGATGGATATTAATCCAATAAAATATTTTATAATTAGGTCCTTGTTTCCTGTCACCGTCCTCCCCTGCCCTTTGTTCCTGGGCACAGAAGGGACTATTTCTCTACATGTGGTAGAATGATCATCGGTCTTCATGGACATCAGCAGCCTTTCCCGATACTGCTCTCTGTGCGACAACCAGAAGGACAATCGATAAGGCCAAGCATCCAAGGACCTCTTCATCACCTGGCCACTTATCACCTTCCTTCATCTCTTGTGGGCTTCTTTACATTTTCCCCTTAATTCTAACAGAACTTAATTAAAAACTTGACAACTTAATAATTTATAAAAAATGTTTCAGGGGGCTGGCCAGGTGGTGTAGTGATTAGGTTTGTGCGCTCCGCCTCAGCAGCCCAGATTCGCAGGTTCAGATCCAAGGCGTGGACCTACACACTGCTTGTCAAGCCATGCTGTAGGGGCATCCCACATACAAAATATAGGAAGGTTGGCACAGATGTTAGCTCAGTGACAATTGTCCTTAAGCAAAAAGAGGAAAATGGTAAAAGATGTTAGCTCAGGTCCAATCTTCCTCACCGAAAAAAAAAAAGTTTCAGAGAAATTTTATTCCCAGACGTTAAAAGCATCCTCTTTCTTTATTCTTCCAAAGCTCTGTGAGGTATGTGGGGGAGTTCAGATAGAAATAACCTTTTCTACTTTGTTTAATTCTTCAGTAACTGTTTGATCCTAATTGTACAATGATCTCATGTAGAGTTCTGCATTTATTTCCTGAGAGAGCTAAAGGCACAGTGGGAGTGTAACAGACTTAAAAAGATACATCCGTCCCCCCAGAATATGAAATCTCCAGAAATGAAAAACTGTCCAAGAAGGAGCATTTTTTGCATGTAAATTGATAAGCAGTATATCCAAGTGATTCCTGGGAGACGGGCATTCAAACTGGTGTACTTGGTTGGAAGAATGATCTAAGGACAACCTTGCTCCCTTGGGAACTGCCACTCGAAGCGGCCAGTGAAGGTCACTCATTCAGGACACGCCTTTGTTTGGAAGGCGCTCCATACACGTTAGGAGCAGGTCCACTGGGGTTCTGTACCCAATGGCTCAGCGGGTGTTACAGTCGGTGCTGTCAGTACGCACCTATCTGCACAGCGGCCGAAAGGTGACAGCCTACGGGAGTGTTAGTGGCTGCTGTGAAATCATTTGCTGGTTTTGTTTTAATGTCACTCTCAGTAATTTACTGGTAACAATTTCAAGGTAATATTATTTTGGACTGAAGTTATTTCGAGGGTGGGTTGAGGTTAAAAGCATCTGTACATGCTCCTTGATTATCAGGGCCAACCAGTGTGACCCCGACCTCTGCCACCTTTTACAGTTTTCATTTTTGAACTTCAACCGAGGCCTTATCATGAAGAAAAAAATCGTAACAAATAACCTGCTAGAGTTTCTCTTTTCAATAGGAACTAAGTGTGTCAGGAAAACTGGAGGCAGCTGCCTCCTTGTAGAGAAAAAGGAAACTACTCGTCCTGTGTGGGATGCTCTTGTCATTAGTTTTCAGCTCTCCTCTGCATGACAAGTAATTGTTTAATGTGTCGGATCAAGTGCTGAAGGCAGAGACCAGGGAGAGGGGCCCAGTCTCTGGTCGGAACTCAGTGTGGAGCACAGAACGCCCATGCTGGGTCCCTTCAGTGGGGACCACCACCTGCCCTCCCCTCATCTCAAGTTCCAGAGGCTTCTCTCTAAAGGTCTGCAAAGGCAGGTGTCTGATGCATGCTGGAGAATGTGTCTTACTTGATCTTCCTAGAGCCCGACAAGAATACCAACAGCACCACAGATATTCTCCCAAGGCCATTTCTTGCCTCTGTTAATTAAAATAATTGTCTCATGTAATCTTAGTACGGCCAAATTATATTTGGGTAAGACACTAACTGAAGAGGAAAATTAATCAAGTATACAATTATTTACTTCTATCCTAGGGGACTTTATTCAGCATTCATAACACTTCTCTGAGTCTTACTTAGAGATTATTAAAGAAACCGGAGGTCGTGTCAGTACCTTGTCTCTTAGGACCATGGGACTTGTCACCATCAGATTGTCTTCTGGCTGCCTTTTGTTGAAACACTGTAAAAAACAGAGCACATATTATTCATGGAACATAAACATAAGAAAGAACATACTGTGGAGTCTCCAGGAAACTGGATGCAAAACATCATTTTCCTTAGTAACAATTCCCAAAATTGTATTATTTTTGAGTAGGAGGATTATTATATTTACAATTTTCTCATTTGTGCAGCTTATCAGTCATTTCAAAAAGCATTTTCTTTGGGCAGAGTAGTATAATGCTGATGGAATGCCTCATTAAACTATTTCAATCAAGATATGATTCCATTTTGATATCAGGTAAAGATAAAAGCTGCATTTTGTTAAAAGTGATAAATGTTAAAATCACATGAAAAATTCCATTTGCACAGAAATTACTCAGGCTGACTTTTTGGTGATAAGCAAGGATAATGACTGTTTCTTCTTAAACACATGAAAAGACTGCGTATTTTACAGATGTAACAATAAAAAAGACACTTTATTCTTGCATCATCTAGCTAGACCTCAGACCTATTAAAGGAGCTTATTCGAATTACTTCATTATCTGAAAAGTGCTTTGTTCTCATTTATTATTTCTCACATGAAATTCTCTGAGACAAGTCAGCATTACTCACCTCCTTTTGCAGATGAAAGATAAAATCAATTGTTTAATATTTATTGAGCACCCACAAAGCTCTGCATGGCTGCTGGCATTTGTTAATGAAAAAGTCCATACCCTTTACAATCCGACTTCAGAAATCAAACCCCCAGAGCCCCATGTATTCTCATGGGGAGTCTGAATTAAGGGCTTGGGCACCGGAGGAGGCCTTGGAGGTCTATCCAAGCTCCCATGTCCATAGCCCAGGGAGGCAGAAGTCGCTAACTTGTGAAGGGCCCAGGCCCCTGCAGCCATGCCAGGCTTGTTAGTGGGGATGTGACTAGGACCCTCCCACCTTGAACTTCAGTCTGTTGCTTAGCTCTTTATAGTACTGCTGCCTCTTCTCCTCCATAACTATGTCCTTCTGAAGATAAAGAAGGAGGTAAAGGGAGGGGATTGAAAAGCACCTGGGAACACTCCCAACGTGCTTGGCTCTCTTGTTCTTCCAAGCAGCTCATCAGGATTTCCTGGGATAATGGAGGGGAGGCCTGTGGGGTGACAGCGTTCCCGCTGCTTGGGGCTTGACCGTGCTGACTGGGGACGCATCCCCGCCGTGATCCTGGATCTCTGTCTTTGCTTTCAATATTCTTTAAATCAATCTCATATCAAGGTCATGTCTGTGATTAATCCAGACGACAATTTTTTGAACTTAAAAAGGTTCCCTAAATCATATCAAATCAATAATTATTTATTAAGCCTATATAATTTGCCAGCTGTTGTCAAGAGAAAGGGTGGTCTGCTCTCTTGTCCTCTTTCAAACAGGAGAAGCAAATAGATTTGCAGAGTATGACGTGTTTAAGAAAAATTATACACATGAAATAAGTTTTCTGGTTGAAAATCAAATTTCTGTTTCAAGTTAATATTTGAAAAACATGATAAACATAACTTACTGGCAAGTTCTGGGTTTGTGGCTTACATTTTTTCTAAAATAAAATAAACTGATGAATATATGGTGTGTGAATATATTTTAGGATATGGGAAAAATTTTTAAAAGTGGTGCTTGAAATTTTTCATGGGTTAGTTTTAAAAGTCTCAAAAAAATGAAATACTTTTGAAGTTTTAATAACATGCAGACACTGTGCTTTTTGCCAATATTGTCAAGGCAATAACTGAAACCGTCTAGGACAAAAACGCTGTAGTCTGGTATCATTAATATGGGAAATAATCTGACTCCAAAGATAAATTCAGAAAAAACATTCTCCAAATAAAAAGTACATTAATTGATAAGTTTTAAGAGTTCTGCTGAATTTTGAAGCTACAGTATACTTGGAAATGGAATATTTTTTTTCCAGCTTTTTAGAATTACTTTGTTAAAAATCACGTTATACCCTATATTTTATTGTAGCACCTTCTGTTGACAACAAACGCCTCACCCAGACTTTGTGAAATACAGTAAATGTTAAACAAGCGTACATCTCGTTTGGTTTCCAGATTAGGAAGTTACAGTGCGTAGTTATTTATTGTTGAGGGGTCATCAGGGCTGAGAGGTGGAACAGCCTGGGAGGGGTAGAGGATGGAGGCGGGAGAGGAGGATGCTCTGAGTAGGATGGTTATGAAAGTGCTGATAATGCTGAGAACTTTGGAAAGGCAGGATGTGCACTGAGCCATGCCCCACAGTACACGATCCTCTCCACCTGTACAACTGCCCTCGAGATCCCCTCCTAGCTCACCTCCAGTTGCACCCCTACACCTGTCCCCTTCTAACCGCAGACAAGACTCCTTTCCTTACGGAACCCAATAGCAATTAGCATGCTGCCAGACACACTCTTTCCTCACTGCGTGACAGCCAGGAGGTGTTGCAATGTGAGGTCATCTTGGGAAGGGACCTGTATTAACCTGTCCCCTGAAGAGTGAGCTAGCCCTTCGAAACGACCCCTGACGTGAACCTGCACACCACGGACATGGCCTCCATCGCCTTAGGAAAAGCATGGATGGATGTAACATCCCAGAATCCGTTAATCTTTCTTTTTACAGTAAATATTAGCTGAAGCATTTTAAATTGCTTCCATCAGCAAAACTTTTGTTCTAAAAAGCTTTGTATACTTTATATTTACCATGTTCACCCACACAACATTTATAAGAGAGAAATATGAAATCTACGATATAGTGAGAACTGAGCATTGGGTTGCGGATCACTCAGATTTATATACAAAAGTATGTATTTTTGTACAACAAGATTTGTGGTGAGTAAAAGGAGAGTCTGTTTTAAACATATAGTAATGGAAAAAACTCTATACGCCAGAATGCTAATCAGCTCGGCACCATAGATGGGGTAGCATTTTCTCTTAATATTAACAATATGTATGACATGGGAAAATGGCTTTCTCCTCCCGGGCCTTTATTTTCTTGCCAATAAAGTGAAGGCTTAGATGAGATGATCTCTAATGTCTCACTCAGCTCTGACATTCTAAGATGCAACCAATTTTCCCCCCAAGTCATTCCAGGCCAAATGGTGCCCTGAGAAATTCTTAAGTGAGTATGAATTTAAATAGAATGCTGTGTTTTGAGGAAGAGATTGTTTTTACTGGAGGCTTAGACTAATAGAAACACTAGAAAGTTAAATCACAGACTAATGTTAACTTTTTACAATATGTATGGAGACAATCCTTTCTCTATGTGTTTGAATTCTTGGAGGATACTATTTTTGACCAAACTTTACTGCATCAATGTTCGAATAACACTATCAAGGCAATTATGACATACATCAACTTTGATGACTCTCTGCCCCAGTGAAATCTTTTTTTTCTCTTCCTACCTAAAATTGGAATTTGAGAGGGAAGAAAAATGAATGCATTATTAGTAGATGTCACTACCTTTAGGCATTAAAAAAAATGCACAGAAAGAAAAACAACTTTTCAGGTTCAAAATAATCTCAAACAACGCAAATGTCCCAAATACCACCCCCATTTATTTTAAATATTGGTAGAACGACTTCTAGAATAAAAATGACATGGAATGGAAAAAATTAGCATAGTGTTAAATATTCAAAACGTTAAGCAAAGCAGAACTATTAGAAGAGCAGAGGAGGAGGAAGTGAAATATAACAAATTCACTTGCACTATTTGTCTTTCCAGGCTGCTTCTGCAAGAATATTCTTCATGTCAACCTCATTTGTGGCCTATTTCAAGAAAAGGGACTCTTCCAGAGTTGCCCTTCCTAGAAAATCTGATAAAGCTTATTTAGAATTGTTTTATAAATGGCTAAGGTAATGGAAAGTCTGTGCAATAGCCAAATGCATTCATAAAGATGTGAATTATAAAGGACAAACTCCTTGAAGTTCCGTGCCTATTAGAAGTGTAAAATGAAGTGTTGTTTAGAGCTATATACTTATCACTGATGATCACTCTTGACACTAGAAATTTGGTACAAAATAAAACAGACAGATCTGTGTTGTGCTCTCTGTTCTCAGGGAATGGTACTGGACAGGTAGCAGCCATGTGTTTGTTATTTGCTGAACAAGCTTTCATTAGGTTGCTCACTACATAGCCAAGTGCTGTGCTAGGTCCTGAGGAGACAAAGATATAAGAAACCCAGTCACAGGATCCTTACCGACCTCTATTTTAGGGTATTAATTTAAGCAAAGGGTAACTGTGTCATTAGCGCCTACTGATGAGAGACGATAGAGACAAAAACCAATCAGGAGGGGCAAGGGTCATAGTGCAACGTCAGTAGCCTTCTTCTCCCTACCCTGTCCCCTCAGTTTGTACCCTGTGAAAGCTAGTCACAAAAAGGCAGGACGAGGCAGGATGTAAACAACCCCTTTGTCTGGCCAGCAAAGAGAGGGAGCCGAATGTTCCAACCCTGTAAGTAGTCACGTTGACTAATCAAACTGCAGCTCAGAGGAGAGAGACAGCCTCTTTGCAAACTGACCAAGACAGTTTGAGCACTCCAGTCAGAACAAAACCACCATTTCATTCTGCTAGCAATAGTTACAGGGTATTAATTTGAACAAATTTATCGAACGCAAGCCACTACATTTGAATAGGCACACTAGGGGTGGCGTGGCTGAAAACAGATGGTCACATCAGCCACAAAGAAGGTCTTTCACCAGAAAGCAGGTTACTGCCTGGCAGACATCCACGGTCAGGAGCTGTGGCATTCTTCTCTTTAGGGAGAATTTGCACATGGTTAGCAGCACTCTTGAGGTCACTGATGTGTTCATGACTGATCTTGATATTGGTAGAGTCGGAAAATTGGAAAACACATAACTGCATGAAGGAAAATGGCATGGAAATTCTAATTCAATGGCACTATCAATGAATGCTTTGGTTTCTTAAGGAGAAAAAATTAATTTTCTTTCCAATTCATAATGGAAACTTTTCCTGATAGAAATGTTCCCATAAAAATCCTCTCCCAAACCAGGAAATCTCACTATAAATTATTTTTTCTTCTTCTTAAGGAACTTAATTTTTACTAGAGTAGAATACAAACTGTTTTTTATTCCTTTGATGCAAATAAGCATATTTCTATTCTAGAAATGTTTCTTATCCAAGAAGCTGGGACATTTAGAGAGAGAGAGAGGGAGAGAGAGAGCAGTTGGTTTGTGGAAATCTGTGTAATTAGAGCTTGAGACCATTGTAATGAACTTATTCATACAATCTCTACTCCACCACTGGGCAGGCTGGTCTTTCTTCCTCTTGGTACCAGGAAGGCAACATGTATTGAACACCTATTGCTTGCACAGTACTGGACTGGGGGTTCATCTCCTCCCATCTGATTTCATTCAGGCTCATTGCTTACTTTTACTTTTGACCATTTGTATTCAATAAGGATATTATATAAGAGTAGACATTACTCTAGTAAAATCCCTAGTAATTTTCCTTCTGGCTTGAAGAGAAGTGGTTGGCTTGTTAAGAAGTCACTGCAATACTCTAGAAACTATGATGAGTTCTTTAGATTGGTGCTTGCTGATTACTAAAAGTAACTTCTTTGGCCTCTTTTTTTTTTTCTTAGATGAGGAAATGTTGCTATCCTAAGAAGTAACCAGTAGGATCTGGTCATGCTCACTTTGAACAAACACTAAATACTAGTTCTGTTAAGAAGACTCTACAGGAACACAGACTGAAAATTTCAAAAGGACAGGGCTATGCCCACTTGTTCTATGTAATGCTCAATATTGATAAATAATATTGATAAATAATTCAATAGCTCAATATTGATAAATAATTTGGAAAAGTCATACAAGATGATGTATTGGCATATGAGATCCAAAGGAAGAAGCAAAAGGCATACAAACTTGGAAGATTTGGTAGGTCCTATCTCCCCTCTGTATTGTGGGGGGATCAGAATAGGCCACCCCAAAATCTGTCTCTTTGCCTTGCCTTGATTATTTTTAAGAACAAAGACTCTGAAGGAAACTTTGACTTTCCCATTAACTGCCTAAAGATATTTAAAATAAAGTCTTGTCCCCAGGACAGGCCATCACCATAGATAACTCTGGGCATCTGGTAGACTGGAAGGATCCTTGCTAAGCCTACTCTTATCAAAGTTTCATTTACTAAACATTTGCTTTTCCATTTCCATGTGAGTTGTCTTCTTCCTTTTTGAAGCCCCAACCTCCCCCCCACAACCCTGCCCCAACATCCTCCTTTGTCTTTAGATGAAGATGGTATTTAACATGAGAACCTTTGCCGTTTTGGCGAGTTTAGTTTTCCTGGGTCTCTCTTGTGTACACATGTTATAAAGCTTTGTTTGATTTTCTCCTGTTATTCTGTCTCATGCCAATTTAATTCAGAGCCCAGCCAGAAGGACCTAGAGGGTAGAGGATATGTCTTCCTCCCCTACAGTATCTACAGAATACCTGTCATCTACAGAGCACCTACCATTTCTGCATCCTACTCTATGCTGGCTACTATATGTATGCAGCTTTAGTTCTCATGAAAACTCTCTGAAGTAGGTGACAAATAAAAATGGCAAGCAATAGGATATATTGGAGTATATGAGCAAGCCATTTGGTATAAACCTAATTCGGCCTGACCTTGTTTTTTCCTTTCGGCCTGACTGTGGCTGTTGAGCACGCATTGTATATCTGCTTAGACATTTTCTATGGCAAGAACAAAGGCCCTTGAGATAAAGGTGCAACTTCCCCCCACATTGGCATTTCCTTAGGGATAAGCATCTTTCCTTAGGCTAGGAACTGATTGCTGCACTCACCTTTGACCACCCAGTTCACCTGTGACCACCCAGCTTGAGACAACAGACCTGCCACCCTGCTGTGTTCACCGAGACAGCAGACCTATCTGTTGTTTCCATCAATTGCTGTGCCGACAGAGCAGTCTCGTGACTATTGTAAAAGGGACATTTCAATCCTATGTGAAACATCCTCTCTGGGGGTATATAACCACTCTGTGCACCCCACTTCTTTGGTACCCTTTCTTCCTTTGGGAAGAAAGGCCCTGGGTTATAATCCTCAGATTTCAGCTCAGAATAAACTCTCCCAAATTTTCATTTATAGATTAGTCATGTATTATTTTTGTCTGCATACGTATTATCATCCCTCTTTAATTAAACAAATGAAGCAAGGCTATGTAACTTGCACAGAGTTGCACATTTAAGTGGCTAAGTCATAATTCAACTTCAATTTCATCTGGCTTCACAATCTTCATGAATTTTACTCCACCATGCTGCCAGTCCCTCTGAGAAGGCTCTTCCCAGTGTGCCGACCCCACAGGGCATTTTACTTTTCTCCTAATGGCTACATATTTAGAGTCAAAAAGATGCACACATTAAAAGCGCTGGTGAAAAATATTTGAATTCAGGAAATCTGAAGTGAGCAAAAAGACAATCTGTGTGGATAGCTGTTTGATACATCTATGATTTCATCTTCAAATGACTATTCTCTAAATAGTCAAATATTTACTCTGCCTAACAATGGAAACAACCCATGTCATGGTTTCTCAGTCTCGGCACTATTGACATTTTGGACTGGATAATTCTTTGTGGTGGGGCCTGTCCTGTGCCTTGTAGGATTTTCACAGCATTCCTAGCCTCTACCACCTAGATGCCAATAGTACTGTCCCAGTTGTGACAATCGAAAATGGCTCTAAACATTGCCAAATGTCTCCTGGGAGGAAAACCACCACTAGTTAAGAACTATGCTAGGCCAATTAAGCTTCTTACTAAGGACATATTTAACAGAGACTCTAGGAACATTATACGTTAAGGGGAAAAAGACGAGACTTCACTCTGCTATTGAGTGAGAAGCTAAGCTCTTGATAATATTTACATCTATTTTCACATGTAATACAATTGCTTTAATGTCAATTCACACCACGGTTGATTACTGCCTCCTTCCCTCTTCACTAATACAAAGGAATTGAATTTCTGGAAGATAAGGTGGGGAAAGTTCATCATTATTATGCCAACACCCTAATAGACGGTCTGCAAAGCCCTTCTTAGGTTTCATCCAATGTCTTTGTGATGTTCTGCTGTGAGGAGGGAAAAAGTAAATCAAAACACCTGGGTTACCTAAGCGGCCTTGACCTCCTCTCGTGGACAGTGTGAGCACAGGTCTGAATGACTGCTCATTGGCAGAACTACACCAGCACCCTATCAGGAAAAGGAGAGAGGGGGAGAATCACAGGGAAGACAGGGACAGTGGGCTTACAATTGGAATGATCAATATATCCCTCAGTCCTGAGAGCACCTGTGATATACATGCTAAATCCTGAAGTGAAATAATTTGGACAAGGTCACCCAGCCAGAGAGTAGGACTCAAGGCACTTGACCTAAGACTTGCTTTAATCCACTTGACCATATGTCTTCATTAATGAGGACAGAGACCATTCCACTCTGTCACATTTACAATGATATGGATTAATTTTCTTAAGAGATTCTACAAGGTCTTTTTTTTCTGTTTGCATTTCAATTACATTGTATGTGATCGATTTCAAGTACAAGTGAATTGCAAGTGGAAAATTTCTGAGAGCAACTGAGCTGTACTTGACATTTTGGGGTCCCAGTAGCTGAGTAGCTCTCAAAAAGGTCATATGCAACTTTGTTGCACTGCAAAATGCCAAGGGCAGCTCACCAGCAATTGAAAATTGGAAGTGAAATTGTATTCTATCCCAAATCAACCATGCGGAATCTGGTTCTACTGATTGTGCGAGGGGAAAATTGGAAATTGTCTATTGATGCTGAAAAATTTTCCCCAATAGGCAGTCATCTCTTTTCATGATTTATGGATATAGTTTTACTACAGATCTATCTACACTATGTAAAGTGCTCATTTTATTTCCTTGATTTGTCATAAGTCAAGAAGTCTGTCACTAAGGAGAACTGTAAATCCATGCTAATTCCTCTATATTCATGAAGCTTAATGAACCTGATTCTTTCCAATATTATAGGGAGAAAAATGTGGAGAGACTATGATATCCGAGAGGAGGCAGACTTCAAAACTTATCGTTTAAGAAAAATGAGTTATTCTTTTTGTAGTTGTTAACATAATATTAGGTTTAGTATAACAGGAATGGAATAAAAATATCAGAAACAGGTCTCTTGGCAAAATGAACCATGGGTTCAGTTTTGCAGTAATGACTTACATTTCTTGGGGCAAGGGAGGTGGTGATGGTGGAAACAGAGCTTCTCTCTGATATGTTGGGATGTGTGAAAGCAGTTAGAATGCTCAGCTATACATGAATATTCTAGAACTGTGTCCCATTCTGTAAGGGCTCCCCTCTTCAAATTAGTAGTACTTTGAACACAGGATGGTTTAAAACAGGAGAAATTTAGAAATTAGTAGATTAATATATTCTTCTGACCATCCTCCACAGTGTTAATGAAGTCTCCTATTCTAGCCACATTGATGTGGTTCTTGTCACTTTTATAATTTATTGATCCTTGTATTCATTTCAATTAATATTCATCAATATTCATCGATTCTACTATGAACTCAGCACTGAGCTTGGCACCAAAGATACAATAATGGCCAAAAACAGATGAGGTTAATCTCTTCCATTATAGGTCTTATTAGTTAGAAAGAGGGAATAAATATTAATGAATAATCCAGAAATAAATACATCAATAAAGAAATTTGTCGTGCCAAGCGTGCAGGCATGGGAGCTAGACTGATCTGGGTCCAAATCCCATATCTTCCTCTTCCTGGTTTTATCATGATGGACAAGACACTGAAACTCACTGAGCATCAGTTTCCTCATCTCTAAAATGAAGTTATTAATCCCAACCATGCAGGATTGTTGCGTGATTGGAAGTCATCATGAAAGTTGCCTTATGATAATTACTATGAGGAGTAGATTAAGCCCATTTGCCCCTTTAGAAGACATGGTATCCTTTCCTTGCCCTCCACCCCCATCTCCAATGGCTTCCTTAACTTCTGACTCCACCAGAATCCAGAGAGCACACACTTCTTCTATAATTTAAAGTTAACTTACCAAAGTCATCATCTGCCCAGAAACTGAGGAAAGACAAAAATAGAATTGCTTTTAATTATTATCTATTGAGTGTGTACCACATATGAAGTATTATGCCAGGTAGTTGCTAATTTTATTTCACTTAAAGATTACAACAATCCTTGAAGTAGACATCATTTTTAACCCCAACTTACAGTGAAGAAACAGTCTCAGATGTATGAAATTATTTGTGTAGCTGATACCAGCTGAATCTGAATACTTTCTGCAAAGCTATATCAGGAAAAGCCAGTTTTCCTCCTGTGTCTTTCTGTCCTGTTTACTGCCTTTAGTTTTACTCTACTGCCACACTCACAGCGCTTCAAATCAGACACTTCTGGTCCCCAAATGCGTGGGGTTTCCCCCCCACTAAGCAATTTTACAACCTCAGCTGGGTGTCCTGCAGTGTAACTCAACTCAGGTCAGTTCTGACAGTTTCCCTGGAGATAGTGTCAGATCCCACAGGTTAAGGGTTCAGTCCCACAAAACTGCTTCCACTCTACTCCAGTTGCCAAGTGCAAGCAGTAGATTCCCAGGGTACCTACAACTTTTGCCCACATTTGGCTACACATCAAAGATTCCCATAACCCCTTCTTCAGATTTGATTAATTTGCCAGAACACCCACAGAACTCAGGGAAACACTTATATTTTCCAGTTTGTTAAAAGATGAAGAGACACATAGGGCGAGGTCTGAAGGGGTCCCAAGTACAGGATCTTCAGTCCCCATGGAGCTGGGATGTGTCACCCTTCCTGTGTGGATGTGTTTGCCAACCTGGAATCCCCTACTGTTGAGGTTTCATGAGGCTTCCTCACGTAGGCATGATTGATCATTAATTCCATTTTCAGTCCTTCTCCCTTCTCAAGAGGATGGGGGGCGGGGCTGAAAATTCCAAGCTTCTAATCATGGCTTGGTCTTTCCGGTGACCAGCCTCCATCTGGGAGCCATCCAGGAGCCCCCTCAGAGTCACCTCAATAGAACAAAGACACTCCTATCACCCAGGAAATTACAAGGGTTGCAGGAGCCTTGAGCCAGGAACCAGGGGTAGTCATCAATATATATATTTTCTATTATCTCACAAAAGCCAGCATGATTTTCCTGTATCTCTCTGGTTTATTTGCCTAGTCTCTCTGCCAGTACTTTCTTGAGTTTCTGAAATAGTAAGTTGGGATTCTGCATTCTGCATTCTTCTTCCATCCCCTACTCCTCATCCTTCTCTTTTGGCTATATTAATACATCCTGGATGTGACAACATTCTACCACCGCTCTGTGCTCTGGCAAGAATTGGGGCAAATTAATGTTCTTATAATTGAATGGATGGCTTTCTGGGAAATGGTGACAATTTTTTCTAATAGATCTGCATGAGCTAGGGAAAAAAAATGAGAAGAGCTGATAAAAGACTTTTACCCTGTGAAATGCAAAGAACATAAGAAAGAATGAACTGATGAGGCGATGTTTTCCTAATGTGAGAACAGAATGATCAACAATCGATAGCGAAAAAGGAAGAGGCAAACAAGCATATTCCAGTCAAAGAGCAAAGGAAAAACTAGTGGAAAGGGACTCTGTGACCTCATCTACAGTTCAGTTTTAGCTACTGATTTGAGATGTGGGGCAAATAACCATACCTGCTTTTATATACTTAAATGCAAAACAAAAACCCGACATTATAACACTGGTTCCTGTCTGCATATAGTTCAAATGTTGTGAGAACAAATTAGATTGTGTAATTGGATTAGAAAGATATCTTATAAATGTTGAAAGGTGTCAGGCTTGGGATGAGTAGATGAGACAAATAGCCTTTAAAATTTCTTAGAAACTCAGGATTTCTAAGATTCTTTTAGAGTTCCTATGTGTATGTGTGTTTATATATAATTATGACAAATTGTACCATTGTCTTGTAGGGAATTTACATAGTTACTGCACAGAAAGACTTTATCATTTGGTATACAATAATGCTTTATGTAATTAATAAATACATGAATAAGGAGGAAAATCATCTTAACAAGAGGATTGGTTGAAAGTCTAAGGCAGTCATAGCCCCAAATTCCTTCTCCAATGAAAGGAGGCAATCATCCATGATCGAAGCTTTATTCTTTGGAGAAATTGAACAGAAGTAGTTCTGGCCATTGGACATGAGGCACGGTGGGTGGCAGGAGTTACACGTTGGACTGAACACAGGGAGAACAAGTTAAATTGTGCATTCCAAATGGTGAAATTTCCCAGTCTTCTTCCCACACTCTGATCTCAGAGTGCTGGCAACCAGATGTATAAATGTAGACTGGAGTTAGTTGGATTTTATTCTGGAAAACTTGAAAAGCTTAGGAGAATAGATCTACATAAACTAGCACTCTGGGATAATTCAAAGAAAAAGCTGGCCCGCTCCCCATTTCCCTCCGATGCAGTCCACAAGTTAACAACCAGGGTTCCCATGCAGGTTTTTTATGCTTCCTAATTCAACATGAAAGCATAGCTACAGATAGCCAGATATTTGATGGAACTATCAAGCATTCCAGATGGCACAAAGAACAACAAGCAAAGATAATAGAGACAATATGAGAACTGAAGACAAAAATCCCAGAAATTTAAAAACTCAAATCAAAGCAAAATGAAACTAAAACAACAAAGATATTGAATTACACTCCCCCCAGCACAACCAAAGAAAGAGAAAAGAATGGCATAAAAAAGAACAAACAGACAACTAGAAAGAGCTCGTGGAAAGCAAGAATATGACAGCCAATAGAAGGATGAGAAGATAAACTGCAAAAAGTAGAACAACGCAACATGGAAGGCTGTACTTGTGGTCCTGAGAACTCCCCAAGGATTGGGATACAGAAGACGATGCACCTCTTCAGAAATTTCTGGAACATAACTAAATTCTTGTATTGAGCTATCTGTATCTTCTTTCTTTAAAAAATACTTGTTGGCATGTAGCAACCTTGTCAAAGAGCTAATAATGTCCTAGAGGTCACTATGTCAGACAATCTGAGAATTACTGACTGCTTATTCCTCACCTTAATAATCTAGATAATTGCTCCAGTTAACATTTTATTTTAGCTGAAACATTTATTAATTTGTTATTGTTTCCTGATTTTTAATAGCTTCTTGAATTACCAGCTGTAGATCACTATTAAGTAAATATATTGCACCCTGGCAAATAACTTTGTATATACTTGCTAAATTTTCATACGCAAATCTCTCAATATATACCGCTTAAGCTATAGAATGGTTTCTTTTGAACATATTAAGCACAGATGAGTATCTACGTTCCTTTTGGATGGATTTGTGGAATACACTTAAATGTTCTGTTTGGGTGCTTCGTTTAGATTATTTGAATGTGTAATCTATTGTCTCTCAGCTTTAGCTGTCACCCAAACATTTTGTTTGATTCCAAACATTTGTTCAAAAACCTCTAAGAAAGTGTCACATTGTATTCTATAGTATTTATTGCGTATCTGTCTCCTAGGAACTCCTCAAGGATAGAGACACTATTTTATTCCACATTCGCAGTCATTAGGGTGATATCTTAGCCCACAAAGACACACAATGCATACGCTTGCAGTGCACTGATGAGTAAAAGTCATCTCTTAGACACTATGGACTCATGGAGCGCACCAAACCGAACAGAGGATCCAAGCGTGTTAGGAAGCAACAGTAGAGTCCATACATCCTGCACGGGCTGCAGATGCAAACAAGGGATTTGTTAGTTTTTTATTTAGAACCAACCGAGTAGAGAATGAGAAAGAACTGGAGTCTGAAATGCAGCAGAAATTCCATGACAGATGAAGTGAATCGTAACCACAGGGGTGAAACACAGTTATCAGAGGAGTGGGAGCTGCACATCTGAGACGCCAGTGTTCAAAACTGTTCAGGATTTTAAAATTATCTCAAATGGGATTAGGGGTAAAAAGTCAAGTACCGACCTTCTTTTCTTGTTTTGTGCATTCTTCACAGGAGTTGAGCTCCCCTCTTGTAGAATTATGGAAGAAGCATCAAACAGATTTCGCCACCCATGCTATGGTTTCATGTTCTTTGGATGGTTTGTCAAAATTATCCTTCTTAATGAAGAATTAGAAACCAGAGCCCTATATTATTCTTATTTTCTGTGTTCACTGTGTTTCTAAATTTAAAAATGGGCCAATACAACTCAGCAGTGACTTGAAAAGATATTTTTCGTCTTTGGGGTTTAGACGCAATCAAAAAAGGGACAACTCCCTGCCCCCCCCACCGCGCACAAACAAACAATAGCAATAACAAAAACCATTACCTTGGGCTATGTAAGGTGTGGCTTCCTCTTTCGGAGGGAGATTCGTGGGTCGAGGTGTGGGGGCAGGAGGTCTGTTTATAATGAAAGATCGACTTCCAGTTTTTTTCTTTGTACTCATATGGGCCAGTATCATGTCGTAGTCACTGTCATCAATCTCAGTAAAAGTGTATGGATCTTCCTCCTCCCCCGGCTCCTTTTCCTCTTCTTTCTTTTCTTCTTCCCTTTTAGGTTCACCTCCTGTTTCTTGTCTTGCACCAGGATCACACCAATGTTGACTTCTTTCCGTTTGGCCTTCCAACATTTTCCCTGTTACGAAATGTTTAGATGGTGGTTACTCTCCTATTATAAGCAATATTATTAGTGTTATTTTTTAAAGTATGTTTGTTTTTTTAGGGAGATTGGCCCTGAGCTAACATCTGTTGCCAAACTTCCCCCTTTTTTCTTTCCTCCCAAAGCCACCCAGTACCTAGTTGTATACCCTAGTTGTAGTCCTGGTTGTGCTATGTGGGATGCTGCCTCAGCATGGCTTGATGAGCAGTGCTAGGTCTGTGCCCAGGATCTGAACCGGCGATCGCCAAAGCAGAGCACGTGAACTTAACTGCTCGGCAATGGGGCCAGCACCCATATGCAATATTATTGATGTCCATCTGCCACTTGCTTGAACCTCCCCAAAAGTAATTTACATGTCATCTCATAAATTCCAAAAAGAGAAAAGTGAACCACATAATTTGCCTGCATATCCTTCTGCAGTTTGAAAATTTTAAATTTGTTAAGAAAAAAGTTTGACATGGATTTCTTTGAAAACATATAAATAAACATATAATTTTGCACATAGCTTTTGAATGATTTAATATCAGCAAAATTGAGTTATAAAACTAAGCCTCAAATTCCAAATGCTTTGAAAACTTGTGTTTTTTTAAGCATAATACTCTTAGATTTTTTCTTCAGTGGCTTGCACTGAGTATTTTGCCTAAAATTCAATTTCTCTGCAAAGGACAGAGGGGAATAGCCAAAAGCAGCATTACTTGGTTTCTTACAGTAAGTTTCAGTCTGGCTGTGAAAAATTGAACTTCAAAAACGCAACTCTGGGCCGGCCCTGTGGCACAGGGGTTAAATTCGCACACTCCGGTTTGGCAGTCCTGGGTTTACTGGTTCGAATCCCGGGCGCAAATCTACGTACTGCTCATCGAGCCATGCTGTGGCAGGCGTCCCACATATAAAGCAGAGGAAAATGGGCACAGATGTTAGCTCAGGGCCAGTCTTCCTCAGCAAAAAGAGGAGGATTGGCAGTGGATGTTAGCTCAGGGCTAATCTTCCTAAAAAAAAAATGCAACTCTTGATTTCTACAAGCCAACATGAACCTCATTCTTAGATAAAGGACACTGAAAGAAGGGTTCATGACATAAAAGATGGCATGGATAATCAATGGCTTGAAGATTCATTCATATGAAAAGAATAAATAATATTTTATGGTTTTTATACTCAGGAAAATCTTTACATATTTTTATAAGAATATGCTAAATATTTTAATAGAAGTTATTCAGAACACAAATAAATCATATACTTCAGTTAATGAATAAGTGGAAAAGAATTTTGATGGCTCTCTGCCAGGCCCATGAGCTTTTTTTTTTTTAAATTTGCCCTTTGACAAATATTTTGCTTAAAGTTTTAATGAAAACAAGGAAATGGAAAGGATTTCAGTTATTGACTGAAAAATTATTGCTTGCCTGTATTGTCCCGAGAGATTTATGCATGTGAACTAAGGGAGAACTATTCTCTTTTCTTTTTGGTGAGAATCTGACTGAAACAATTTTAGTTTACTTCTGGATATTTTAGTGGAAAAACTTAGGAGCTAAGGAGAAAGACAAGCTGTAGAGCACAATAAAAGGATGTTATTATAAGAAGATGCAGCATCTGTTTGGGGGTCGGCTTATGAGGAGAGAACAAGATCATCTCTCAGGAGAGTCAGACCTGGCTGTCTCAGTGGGTTTGACCAAGAAGTCTTCATTGCCTGCATGCTAGCACTAACTTTAAAATCACCACGACTTGCCTTTCCCTTGGTGAATGTGGTTTGGAGATTTGACTTCATGACTTCTGTTTCACTGACAGCATCACAGGTGAAACGAGATTAAGTGTGTGGGAAACACTTTTACAGTGTTTCATTTTTAGTGGAATGTGTCAACTATCTTACTTTTATGAGCTGATTTCCTGAGCTGTTAACTCTCTGTTTCTCTACCCACCTCTCTTCCCAACTCTCTCTAAAGTTGGACTTGCACTAGAAATAATTCACTTTACTTTCTATTTCCCAATGTATTAAATTATACTTTCATCTCAGAGTGGGACCTGAGCTGTCTCAATTCAGGTTATACATTAGTAAGTAAAGATTAAGATAAATGACCCATATAATTCTAATTTTTGAAATAATTGGGGCAAGAGTGTATTACGAAGAAAAGAATCCTCGAAGCTTAGGAAGCTGTCAGAGAAGTGTGGGACACACTCCAACCACTGGCTCTGCGGTTGGGGTCTGAGTCAAAGAGGGGGCACAGTGATTGCTGCCGTGCAAGTTTGCTGTGAAGATAAAAAGAGACAGTGTGTTCTTTATAAACTGGAAGTACTCTATATTATTGTTTTCTCCAATGAATATGTTATAAATCCCTCTTGGGGAATTTGATGCTTAGGGCATTGATGAGGTAGTTTCTCTTTTTCAATAACTTGAAGGCATATGGAAGCTACTCGTTTTTTTTTTTTTGAGGAAGATTAGCCCTGAGCCAACATCTGCCACCAATCCTCCTCTTTTTGCTGAGGGAGACTGGCCCTGAGCTCACATCTGTGCTCATCTTCCTCTCCTTTATATGTGGGATGCCTACCACAGCATGGCTTGACAAGCAGTGCGTAGGTCCACATCCAGGATCCAAACTGGCAAACCCCAGGCAGCCAAAGCGGAACGTGTGAACTGAACCACTGCGCCACTGGGCTGGCCCCTATGGAAGCTACTCTTGAAGGACAATTCCTGAAGCCAGCTAAAGTGAAAGAATCTACACAAAGTCTCTGGCAAAAAATAAGTGGTAGCTTCCAGTCTTACTTTCAAAGACCTTAATGAAAGAATTTTAAGAAAAAATACTAGCATTTTATTTTTCATTTACTTCCAATATCAGCCCTATGAGAACATGAGATTAAAAGCAACATTGCATATAAAATATAAAAAGGGAGTTTTTAAATAAAAGGAGTGGGTTTTTGTTTTATTTTGCTTTTTATATTTGGTACTTTTCGGATGATACTTTAGCCAACATTATACTTCTGGCCTTGGATGTCTGGTGAATGCCCTTGGCAGAGTGGTCTTGGACCTCCTAACCAACATACTATTTGTAGGAATTCACATTAGGAGATATGATTTAATGTTAGCTCCTTTAAGAGATTTAACCTGATACAGCACAACTTTGCCTTCTTAACAATGAATTTTAATCATTACGTAAAATTATTCACATCTGTAAAAATGAGAAAAATATATCAGAATTTTGCTCTCAGTGTACTACTAATCTATGTCCCTTCCTCCACCTCCAACATCGATATACTTACTGCACTGATCTGTCTCAACGGTCTATAAGGACTTGGAACATAGGAGGTAATCAATAAACATTTGTTGAATGAGTGAATGATCAGAGGGGTGCCCATCAGGTATTCCATACTTCCCATTAAGCAGTGCTTTCCATCTCTAAATGTAGTGCATAACCTTAGTAAAGATGTATCAAGGACAGGGCCTTTGAGGACACATACTAAAACTCATGGCTTCAAAATTCACTTTTTGAAACAGCGTTTTTGTCCTTTATTGCCTTCTAGGACTGGAGAACTAAAGTACAGTGATAAATGGAGTATTGATAATAGATATTTCTTTCCTCTTATTAGATTTGCTTTGTAAGAACATTTTATGAATTTGGAAAATAAATATAAAACAGTGGCCAATAAAGTGGATGGTAATTAGTGACTGTAAGAGTGAACCCGGGGCCAGAAGTTGGTCCGGCTGTAGGACACTCCAGGCAGATAAGCCCACCATGGAAGCTCCTCTTGGTCTCCCTGCCCTCTCCCCCGTACACACTGAGTTCCTGCATCCGGGAGCAGAGTCCATCACAGCCACTTACTGTCCTTCCACGTTAGCAACCTCTGGAGTGTTCCCAGACTTTGGTCTCAATGCAGTGTGTGACACCCTTTACCACTCCCTTCCCCTGCAGCCACCATCTCAGGGAAGGGGCCAAGCCCATCTTCAAACCTGTAGAACGTTAGCCTTTCCCTTTTGCCAGAAGACTAAGAGTATTTTTTAAAGGCAAAATGGTCATTTACTTTTCCACGTGAGGCTTGAGGTTCATTTTATGTGAAGAACCACAGATTCCTTTCAAGTTTTATCTCTTTACTTATTTAATGCTTGTCATGAGACTTAGTTCCTAAAGGAAAAAAGAAAGAGAGGGAGAGAAATGGAAGAAGGAAGGAAGGAAAGAAGGAAGAAGGAAGGAAGGAAAGAAGGAAGAAGAAAGGAAGAAAGAGTGAGTGTCAGGTATCTGCTGCCTGATTTCCCAGGCCCCCGTTGTTCAAGAGTGGAAAGAACGTTGCTCTTGGTTTTAAAGCTGATCTCCTCTGTATAGATTTGCCACTGCACTCTATGTTACATAAGCCTGTCCAAGGTTTTTGTGGTTGTTGTTGTTATTTTAACCTTAAACTTACCCTGTGATGTGAAGTGAGGTTTTTCCAGTTGGAAGGCAGCAGCTACAGGTCGCGGCGGGGGGAGAGGTGGCCTGTCGCTCACGAGCGGCTCTCGTGCATCGATTTCTGGGTTGTCTCCAGGAATGAACGTATACAAGTCATCATACTGGCTCTCAGAACTGTCACTGCCATCCTCTGCTGGGCTGTGCGTGGCCTCCGTGCCTGATCTGTTCTCTTCTTTCTCCTTTGATGTTTCATGCGACTCAGCTCCTTCTGCACTCTCCCTGTATGTCTGGCTGCTTTCGTGATGAAATGCTGGGTTCTGTACAGCTGTTTATGATGGAGACTGTATGACTTCATTTGCACACACCACCTGGAGGCCTCTCTCACTTTGTCGTATCATAGGGAAGGGGTAGTACTGCTAATAAAACCTTTACGATCTGATGCAGTGGAAAGCTGACAAATGCATAATTTTGGTGCAAACTCATTCTTGGGCTTTTAACATGTCTACCAAATGAACAGTTAAAGCTCCACTATATCTTGCTACCTCAGTATATGACACACTCATCAGATAATAATATTCTGATTCTCTACAGCTATTGTTTGAACAGATTCATGATTGCACATATGATTGCACGATGGCATTTTTATTAGAAAGCAGTATAACTGACATAGTAAGTAATAAGTAAATGATGGAAAAGGTAAATCCAAGAAAAAATAAATCTTATCTTGCTTGTAAATAATGCAATAAAAATGAATCTGTGATTATTACTTATTTTAATATATATTTATCAGCAGATTATATCTTAATTCTTGAAAACATTACTTGAGAAAAAGTATTAATATTTTTTGAGGAGGAAGGTATCCAAATCATCAAGAGTAGGTAAATATTCCTAAGGCCCAGTTCTCTCAGTTTTATAAAGTGTATTCTATCCTGAAACTTAACCAAATGACCCAGTCAAATTCCCTCCATTCTAAGAATCATGATTCCATTATTTGTTTTTATACCATACACAGTAAATGCTCTCTAACCACTCAGGAAGAAAATACAAAAAAATTTATAATGTGATAACTTTAAATCTTAAAAATTCTTTTTGTTAAAATTTTCTTTATAAAAATTCAGCTTTAAGTAAAGTATTCACAAAAATGTAAAACAAACTTTGGAATCTCTACATTGGAGGGAATATGTGAATTGTTGTCATTGTCAGTGCAATAGAAAAGCAAACAATTATTTTAAAGTGTTGCTAAACTAAAACATGATAAAGAAGCCAAACAGCAGAGGATAGAGAAAAATGAATATTTTAAAAAATGAAGAGTTACACTGTAGAAATTTTTCAACAATGGGAGAAAAATTAGTCAAGTGGAAAAATCATGCCCCATATTTTTACACGGAATATCATTTTTTGCTTTTCTCTTCTTTCACATGAGAAAGAAGAAAGATTTAGCTGCCAGTACCAGAACTGCAGACCAAAATTCTCTAGCTCCCGGCCCAGGCAGAGCAGATGGCCTTTTGTTCTTGCACAGATCTCTGAGCACATCTCATTTCTCTTCTACCTCTAACACCAAACGCTGAGCCTGAAATAAAGCAGTCTCTAGAAATGTTGGTGGAGCAGATGATGAAGTGACTGAAAAGAAATTATTGTCAGGCTAGCAAAGGGCGTCACTATTCCTCTCTGGGCAAATGCATCATCAGCTTAGAATGACATTCACGCTATAGGGAATCGCTTGTAGCCACCCTGATGTTTATGCAGTCAGTCAGTGTCTATGTTTTATGCATACACTGTCTGAGCAACAGAGTCTCCTTGGTCATTGTCAAATGTGCCCAAACCTGGAAGCCAGCCCTGGAGAGCCCGAGGTGTGTCAGTGGCTTTCAGCAAGCTTCACAGCAATAGTGCTATCAGTGAAAATCTGCTGACTCAGGGTGTTCATGCTTCACCCTCGCTCCCGTGAAAGAACCTGAGGCCTGAGTCCAGTCACACAGTTTCATGCATGAGACAGTTCCAGGCCCAAACTGTCTGCAGAAATGAGGTTCTTCTGTACAAATAACCAAAACAATGTTTTCTTAGTACAGGCATGATAATGATAATAAAATGCATAACTTTAAAATTTAGTGCATTAATTCATTACTTTAATAGTATTATTTTGTGTTCTGCAAAAATGTTTGAAAGAGTTTACCGAGTTTGCTAAAGCATGCTAGTTAAAGCATTGCATTTAATTTTATTTGATTTCCAAGTCAGCCTATCATTTGAAAAACTAGTGGTCAATAATGTTTAAATGAGCAGCAACTGCGTCCTATTAAAAGTACAAATGTCCCCAGGCAAGAGCATGCTTGATGGGTGAGATGCCACCGTGAGGTGAACAAGCAAGAGAGTGGTCAGAGATGGGACCAAGAGGATTATCGAGGGCCTCGTAGGTGATGATCAGGATTATAAGTATGATGGGAAGATATTGCAGGACCTGGAGCAGAAGAGTGATTAGTTCCTTCATGAAGCATAGAGTGTCAAGAGTGGCAAATGTGGAGGCCGCTATTGTATGGTTTCTTAATAGCAGTACTATTGATATTTTGGACTGGATAATCCTGTGTTGTGGGGGGCATGTGCATCATAGGGTATTTAGCTGCATTTCTGGTGTCTGTACCCACTAAATGCCAGTTGCAAACCTCCCTTCTCAAGTCAAGACAATAAAAAAATTTCTATGCATTCACAAATATCCCCTGTCAGGGGCAGAAAATAGCCCTCCTTTGAAAGCCACTGTGCTATTGCAGTAATCCAGGGGACAGCTGATGACAGTGTGGCCTAGGATAAACAAAACGAAGGAGTGAGGAATGTCTGAACGCTGGCTGTATTTTGAAGGTAGGGTCACTGGATATAGGGTAGGAGAGAAAGTAAAATAGCCAAGGGTGGCTCCAAGGTTTTTGAACTAAATTGAACAAGGAAGGAGTCTTCACCGATGGAGATGGAGAAGTCAGCGGGCAGGGCAGGTTTGAGAGCGGCAGGAATTAGGATTTTCAGATTTGAAAATGTTGGGTGGGACATGCCTATCAGACATGCTGGTGGAGATGTGAGCAAGCTGTGGTACACCAGTGAAAGCGGGCATAGCAGGAAGAGCTATATGCATGCCGGAAGATTCTGAACTAGTCTTCAGACCTCAGAATACAGAATTACATCCTATTACAGCCAATGAGAGTCCTAGGCCAACCTTCTCATTTCCCAGCTGAGAAAACTAAGGTCTGAAAAAAATGTGACTTTGTTTTAAAAAAAAAAACAAATTGAAAAAATACAGTTGTCAAACAGAATATTTACATCGACTTGACTTGTGCCTTCTCTTTGGATAGAAAAACTTGGTGTTTGATTACTGAACATTAAACTTAATAGAAGCATCTAAATTAGCAAGATAATACAGTAACAGCTCTCCTATAGTATAAATTGAAAGTCATTCAGTTAATTAAATATCTTTCCATGCTCTTCAAACCTTTCCAAGCTCTCTTCAGTCTTAACTTACCAGTTACATATGCCTTAATATGAATGTTAAAATATATATATATATATATATGCACAACGTGTAAGAACACCTACGGGGAGAACATGCAGAAAATGAGGTAAAATCCTCTTCATAGTCATTTTCCAGCTCATTATTTGTGCTAACTTCTTGGATCTGAAAAAAAAAATAAATGTAATTTTCAATAATGCATTAATCTTAATAAATCTGTATTTTTACATATACTAAATGGAAAGTTAATACTTGTGGAAATAAAAAAATAGTTTTAAGGTTTCTATTTAAATATTTTGATTATATTACATATCTTAGCTTTTATATTAGTGCCATCTACAATTGTTCAATGACACAGAGTATTAAAAGTATAACTGGAGCAATAGAACATTTATAATAAACAATAAATTGATTTAAAAATGAAACTACTTTGGGGCTGGCCCCATGGCCGAGTGGTTAAGTTTGCGCACTCCACTCCGGCAGCCCAGGGTTTTGCTGGTTCGAATCCTGGGCACTGACATGGCACCACTCATCAGGCCATGCTGAGGCAGTGTCCCACATGCCACAACTAGAAGGACCCACAACTAAAATATACAACTATATACTGGGGGGATTTGGGGAGAAAAAAAGATTGGCAACAGTTGTTAGCTCAGGTGCCAATCTTTAAAACAAATGAAACTACTTTAAGACTCAAAGCGATAATCATGAAATTTGGCTGTAATAAAGAAGTCCTGAATAAAATTGAACACAACTATTTCTCCTAAAAAACATGACCTTGCTTCTTTTTAACGTTTTTGTCTCTTTTACCAGTTCAAAAGACATTCTTAATTACATCAATTATTATAATACAATGAAAGACAGTGAAATTATAAAGTGATTTATTTTCTATCTTTAAAAAGAGAAAAAAAAACGAGTAAGGGAATTTATGTTTGTCCTTCCAAAACCAGTTGCCCTACACTTAGAAAGGAGAACTACTAAGAAAGGACAGAAACTCGTTATCTCTGGAATTGCTAGTCTTTGTTCATAATCTCTGAAAAAGACATGGGGTCTATGGTAGCAGAACACATTGGTACTTGTAGAGAAAGCTAAGTAATACCAGTGACAGTTCTATTTTTGCAAAAGCATCTAGAGAAAGAGATAAAGCTTGAGTGCATTAACATACGTCACATTTTGTTACCATCAACTCCAACTAATTATTCAAATGATTTAGGCCTTTGTTAATAAAATTGATCGAAATGATTAAGCCATTTGCTCTGCATTTGGAATATCCCTCTAAAAATTAGAAGCATCCATATTAAAGCATTACTAAATTTATAACAGCCTTGGTATGCAAGGGTATTTGACCAGGATGTTGACTTCATCAATCTGGTTTGTCAACCACTTTGGCCAATGGAAGCCCAATGGAGTTTCTTCTTTTTTTCTTTTTCAAACTAATGCTATCCAGAGAAGCATCACAGTCTGACTTCCAGTTGAATCTTTAAAATAAAAATATCTTTAGTATTTTTTTAGTGAGCCTGATGCAGAAGTTCGTTTTCTATTTAAATCATATTTTTCCTTTGGTAGACTCAGTCAAATGCTAATATGAAAAATCATGTAACTTTACTAGGGAGATTGACAAGTTGATTGGTATTTTTATGCTTCGGTATTAAAAGTATTGCTTAATATAGACATTCTTTGTTTCCAATTAGCCTGAGCTCTATATTTCAAAAGGTAGATCAAGAATACATTAAAAAATTCCATAATATTCTTACAATCATATCAAGGAAGTTTTTACTAGTTGAATACTGGGAATGGTTTTCAAAGATTTCAGGAATTATGTAAAATTTCCTATATACTATTCACAAGCCTAGAAATTATCAGCTCAAACTCAGTGTAAATTAATAAAGAGACCATGTGCAGGCATGTAGGTGCATATGTGTGTACTAAGGTTGAAACCTAACAATCATTTTCATGTCATAACCTAAAGCTATATGACATTTGCACAAACAAACATGCCTGCCCAATAATGTCTCAAAGGAAGTAGCTTCCAAATTGAAAAAATAGCCGAGATTGACTGATTCGAGCACTTTCCTAAGTATTATGTAAAGTAGATATTTTGTATAATCAGGCTATGCAGAAAGTAATTGCTTTCCCAGGAATGAGAGGATCTTTAGAAATATTTACACTAAAAACAAATGTTTCTTACTGAGTTCCTTACACTTAAATCATATTTATTTTGAAAAATATGTTAGATCTAGTGATATATTAGTAACTGTCTAACGAAATCAATGATGGCTTCAAAGACAAGTATGGTGGCACTGCATCTAATCACCTCAAGACTTGGCTGTGTGGGGCAGTGGACAGAGCATGGATTTTTAAGTCAATCCAAGAACAAATCATGGTTCTATTATTTATTAGCTGTGTGACATTGGGCAATATACTTTACTCTAAATCTCAGCATTCTATCTTACAAAATGTGGATAGTAACCTCTATGCCGTCAGTGTGCTGGGAGGGTTAAATTAGAATAATGTAAATAAAACACATATCACACCTACCACATAGGAAGTGCTCAATAAATGTAGTCTGCGCATGTTAGACTTTCCCTCATCGTACAAAACATAGATCTACATTTAAGCAGGTGTGTGATCACATCGGTTTGATGGAGGAATCATCAATAATGAACCAATAGTTATTTACCTTATTTCTCTCTGCTGTGCCCCTGTAGAGGTTCTGCTGCGACAGAAAAAGAACTGGAATATAAACTTTCTATCTGATCAAAGTGTGGCAGTATGATTTTGTTATTAAAAACACCTCTATAATTTACAAGCTAATAGAGATGATAGGAATTAGGGAAAAAGAAATATTTAATTCTTTGACAAGGTTCTTTTTCTAGGGCTAGACTCTGACTTCATTCATTTATCAAATATTTCTGCAGGCCTACTATGTGCTAAATACTCTGTTATCAAGTAAGGAAAATAAGTTAGAAATAAAAAAGAGACACAAGTCCCACTCTCAAAAGTATCATATTTTTACCAGGAGAGGAAGAAAAATATTAAAATGATTGGAATACAATATTTTATTTATTTCACTGCAATAAACCAATTCCTTACAGGTGAAACAGAGAATTAAGAAATTCAAGGCAAAGATTTATTCGGTTGCTTTTTTTGGATGAGGAGATTGAATTAAAAAATTATCTTGACACTTGCCTTGATTCCCACTTCTCTAAATGAAAACTCTAGCTTAAACAGTCAAATCTATTAGCTCAGTGTAATATTCCAGACTGTAGATAGTCCTTGCAACACACAGTGCTTAACATAATTAAAATCATTCATTAGCAAAATAAGCTAAAAAAAGTTATGTGAAGCTCTACATAGCTTTGGCATCTAGTTCTGTACAAATTGATCATAACATTCTGATTTTTGAGGGAGTGAATAAAAACAATCTTCACGCGGCAGTTGGTTTCTCCACCTTTTTATGAGATTCTGAAGATATTATAATTAGCCCAACTCTTGCCCAATTTTCCACAGTGTTGATTATAAATGATTTTGCCACCTTTAAAGCACATGGCAGTCTTTGGAATGAGAATAAGAAGATACATATATGTTTGAAGAGTAACAAATTGATCCTATAATATTTTATTTATTACCCAAAATGAAGGCTCTAGGCTGGAGAATCTGAGATAACATTCCAATCGAAATAATAAAGATTATTCTTACTAAATGTTTAGAATAATGAACAACATTACACTAAAGCCATGAATAACAGCAAACAGAGTCTCAAAAACAATTTTCAAGGTCATATTGTAGAAGTACGGTATCTTAGCTCTCATTACATCTTTCAAGAGAATTTTCTTCTCCTTAGGCCATCAAGGAATATGGTCTAAAAGCAGATTTATATAATTTCTAGTGAAAGTTTCTTTTTATATCATTACAGAAATTTGAATCCTGAATGTGAAGATTAAATAGGAACTGTGCTCATGATTGGTAGAGGAATGAACTAGAATAAAGTAGAAATGGAGCTGTTAAACCTGGATAGAGGGAGAAAAGTGGACATTTCCCTTGACATGGGCCAAAATTTAGAATAATCTGAGGAAATATGCTCTATTTTGTTTTTTTTTTAAAGATTGGCACCTGGGCTAACAACTGTTGCCAATCTTTTTTTTTTCTTTTCTGCTTTTATCTCCCCAAACCCCCCCTTTACTCAGTTGTATATCTTAGTTGCACGTCCTTTTAGCTGTGGGATGTGGGACGCCGCCTCAACGTGGCCTGATGAGCAGTGCCATGTCCACGCCCAGGATCTGAACCCTGGGCCGCTGCAGCGGAGCGTGCGAACTTAACCACTCGGCCACGGAGCTGGCCCCTGCTCTATTTTTTAGACAGAATCTTATGAGAAAAAACTGAGTGATGAACAGACACTTTGACCAGGTGACAAAAGCTAGCAGTCTGATTCTACTCAATGAGTGAGTCAGTTTTCTAATTGTGACCAACAAGGACAATCTGATGAAGCAAAAAGAACAGGGGCCAAGGGGACAAGTGATAGTTTCACCTGAAAGTTCACAGATAGGGAGAAAGAAACAGCAGGAATATTGAGACCTACTCCCTCAAATTTAGGAAAACAAATTTGAAAACGTTTAGCTTTCACAAAGGTTCTGGAGGGTTGGCCTCTGTAGCTGGCACATCTCTTGTTTTGACCTCAACTCACTGGGTGTGCCCACCCCACACGTCCTCTCATTCTGAGGCCACCCACCAGCCAGCCTCCAGGCGTAGTGACCCAGAGGACCTGGTCCCAGATGACAGCTTTTGTCTTTATCTCTGCCCACGATGCAGCTCGAACTATAGTTGTGAACTTCAGGTTTGGCCACCTGACACTTTTAACCACACTCTAGATCTATTTTAATTGTGTTTGTTTCAAACCCTCCATAGTTGTGGCTTTATCTATGAGGTACCAGCACCTTTATTGGACCACATGCTTGGTTTGATGTTAGCCATCTCTGTCACTAAAATGGGAATGATAAAATTAAAATCCATCTCTTTGTAAGGATTGTAGCTGTAAATGTAAAAAAAAATAATGGTTATCTTCATTTAAATTATAGAATCCAAAGTCTGAAAGGGACCTGTGGATAAGTAGATTATTCTCTTGTTTGTGCACTGATATAATACTAAAACACTGTGTCACAATAAAAATGTAATAATTTGGATATTTTTCCAAGCAAAAGTGTTTTTAAATGTAGTCTATGGTCTGCACTGTCCAACCCTCTTTACAATTGGCCTTTCCTGGGTTCCAATGCTTATCACTCTTCTCTTCTCACAGAATGTGTGTTCTCTAGGTCATCTTATCCACTGCATTGTCTTTAATTTATATCTATACATGACGATTCTTAGAAATATTTTTGCTCCAAACTTTTCTGAGGTCTAGATTCTAGGATTCAGCAAAGGATACTAGAAGAAACAGTCATGGAAGCAAGCAGAAAACCTGGAGGGAGAGCTGTCAGAAAAATCAACGAGAGGATGCTTTAGATAGAATGTGTCCACCCCAAAACTTACATGCTGAAATTATAGCCCCCAAGGTGATGGTATGCAGAAGTGGGGCCTTTGAGAGGTGATTAAGTCATGAGGGCAGGGCCCTAATGGATGGGATTAGTGCCCTTTTAATAGAGACCCACAGAAATCCCTCACCCCTTCTGCCATATGAGGACGCACTAAGAAAATGGTCATCTATGAAGCAGGAAGAGTGCCCCCAGCAGACACCGAATCTGCTGAATCGTGATCTTGGACTTCCCAGCCTCCAGAACTGTGAGAAATAAATGTTTGCTGTTGTGAGCCACCAGTTTATAGAATTTCTGTTATAGCAGCTTGAATAGACCAAGACAGAGGATTTCAAGTAGACCACAATATTCAATGCTTCACCAAGAGTGGAAAAGAAAAGCTCTGAAAACAATTCATAAGATTTTTCAATCAAGGTCACTGGTGACCCTGATGAGGAGAATTACAATAAAATTGTGTGAATTCACACCGGATTGAAGGATCTTAAAGAGTAGAACAGAAGTCATCGTGTATAGAGTTTCAAGAACCAGGACTTTCATAGGGCAACTGTGCTGAAGATTTGTTTTTCAAAAAATAGGTTAAAGATGTCAGTGAAAGAGTGCTTTATGTCAGGCAAGGGCCATGGAGATGCCGGTGATGACACCCAGAGCTCACCTGCACAGAGCACTGTGCCAGACAATGTGGGCTATGCAAATATGAACATTCCAGGCTCGCAAATCTCAAATACCGTGCCACCAGTGGGGAAGAGAAGGAATTTAGGTGAGGCAAAATGAAACAAGCTTTTAAAATACACACACTTGCAAAATGCTACAGATAGAGAGAAACGTGCAATCACTTCCACTGGGTGGATGGAACAGAGAACATTTCAGAGTAGGTGGTATGCAAGCTGAGTCTTAAAGGATAAGTAAGGTTTTAATCTGCAAAGACAGGGAGGAAGCATTTCTTGGCTGATGGGTGAGCATGACGGAAACAGCAGGGAGATTTGGTGAATGGTTCCTAGTTGGTGTGATTAGGGTGCATGGAGGGATATATTTGAATGTCAAGACGTGGTGGTGCATTATGGTTTTATTTTATAAACTTTTAAATGCTTTTGAGTATGTAATTATTTCCTATGAAGCAGGAAGTAGCATGTTCCTGCCTGTATTTTAGAAAAAAGAATTCTGGTAACAGTGGTTAAGAGGAAGAGGGGGGCTATTTTAATAGTCAAAGTGAAGGGTATTGAGGACTAGTAAGAGAAAATATTTAACGGAGAAGGCAGATTTAATAAATATCAAGGAGATGGCATGGGCAAGATTTTTTATAGCTTTGATGCCAAAGGCTGGAGGAAAGGGATCAAATATGACTCTGTAAGTTTCTGCTCAGCTCAACAATATCTGGTTCTTATACGTACAACACGCTTTTTCAGGACACTCCCCCAAGAACTCTCGACATTTAGAGATGAGGACACTAACTAAAAACACCTTTTTTATGCAAGTCTTCTCACCTCTTTATGAAGTTAAGAAGTTGATTAACTTGGGAGAACAGAAGGTAGTTAATTGTTTGATAGTCAAATAAACTTTTCATTTGATCAAACAAGACTCTTAACTATGAAAACAGACTGCTAGAATTGAATTGCAGAGTAACTAAGTACCAAATCCAAATTAAGTTATAAAGATACCAAAAAATGCTTGGATACAAACAATTGAACAACAAACTATAAATTACATTTAATCAAATCTTACTATATTTCTTTCTAAAACATGGAAAGATTTTAAATAGGCTTGCAATGAATTTAAACGGACTGATTGGTATTGGGTGCTTTGGAACAACACACTGAAAACAAAAACCATACAGTTGTGTTCATCATTTGGAAATGAAGTTGAATGGAGTGGAGACAGCAGAATGAAGGGGTTTAGTAAAAGAGAGAAAAACAGAGAGAGAGAAATGTCAGAAGATAGTTATGAGGATGTAAACACACATATCAAAGGTCAAAGCTAAGAGGCAGAGAATCATTCTTAATTAACCTTCCTCAATTTCAGAATAGTATTCAGAACTCAACTAGGGCATCTTGAAGAAGAATGAGTTTCTGGTACAGATGATTTTACTACAACATGTAACAATTCAGCCCTGGGAAATTCATAGTATGTCGTCTGGACATGCCATCTAATATTTTCAAGCATGATGAATTATCACTAACTTTGGTCAGTCAATAAATATTTATTAAATGTTTTTATGTGCATAATGTTAGGCAAGATTCCAGGGGGTATACAAAACATGTAACACGTAATATTTTCCTAGGATGCTGAATATTTAGCTATGAATACAAAAGTGAAATGCATGAAATAATTGCAGTTCCTTAAGTGTTTGGTTTGACTAAAGAGTGCAAAAGGAGATAAGAAAAATGAAATCACTGTAGGTCGGTGTAACTAGAGCTGGAATTTGAAGGATGGGTAGAATCTGAGAGATAAATCTTGAGTTTACACTTAGGAGCTAATGTGTGCTTGTTGAGCTAATGGATGAATAAATGATAAATGAACCGGTGGAAGAGGAAAGAATGTGGGTGTTCTTGGTAAAGAGGATGGTGCAAGCAAAAGTTTGGTTGAACAGGCCATATGCAGAGGGCAAAGAGCAAAGCCACATAATCAAAGAAGCAGGTGAATTTTTAGGAGATCACGCGAATTCTGATAGGAAGAGTGGAGTCACCATTTGCTTATTATACCCCAATTATGGAGTATTGCAAATATCTCTAGATAATGGATGATGATGATTGACATTGCTATTAAACACACCATCTACAAATATGTATAGGTTATACAGGTTAAGAGTTTGAGTCCAGAAGTATTGTCAGACAGATCTGAATTCAAATCTTCCTCTTCCACTTATTACCTATGTGAGCTTAAGCATATTTTTCTCCCTTGGTCTCTCTGGATGTAAAAATTAGCATAAACGTACCTTAATTCACAGAGTCACTGTGAAAATTAGTAAGAAAATACACATCAAGTACTTACACAGAGCTTGGCACATAAAAAGCACTCAACAACAGTTATCTCTATTATGATCATTAAGATCATTATTTTATTACAGAATGACTTTTCTTATGTTGCCCTATTTTTTCATACTACTAAATTATGTTTATGTCAAAATTTATGTTCAATTATAAGATTGAGTGAAGATCTGTTGTGTTCAAACTGGGATATAAAGAACAAAAATAAAGACCTCCAAATAGTGTTTTGTTTGTAGCTTACAATGATTTAAAAAAATTATCTCTATTTTTAAGTGTGAGGAATCACAAGACAGATGTGATGATAGGTCAATATTGGACCAAGTAAGCTAATGGAAATTAAGCAGGACTCCCAGGTACAGCTATGTAGGCTGTAATAGACTATGATACATAAGGAACCCTAAGAGCTGGATGCCAGGAGGGTTGATGAGGAGAGTTTCTCTCAAATGATTCTACCATGTTTAATTCTCAAATGACTTATATTTGATTTTACAATGTTGTTATTACAACAGTGGCTTGTTAAGGCTAATATTAAAACAATTTGCCTTTTTTCCAGCATAAAAAGATGTGCAGGAGGACAGGTGCTAACTCAAACGGCTGTTTCTTACCATGTACGCCAAGAGAAGGGAAGGAGAAGTTGGCCATGGATGAGATCGGACGCACAAGGTGAGTAGTTAAGAACTGACTACAGAACTTGGTTTTAATGAGCCATGAACCCACGGCTGCTGCATTTCTTACCTTAACTCTGTTTTTCTATTCCTACAACAAGGACAAAAGCAAAGACGCTGTGTAAAGCTTTCTAGTGACAATTTTAAAATCTTCAAACCAGTTTTAGTTTCAAATCATAAGTTAAAAAAAGGTAAACTTCTGTAGAGGAAACAAAAAATACCACTACGTCAAAAGTATAAATCATCAAGTTGTTTTGAATACTCTGATCAAATCAAATTAAAAAAACATGCTTTCATTTGGAGGAAAACTAAATAGAAACTAAATAATGGATGGATTTACATGTTTCCAAGTTGGCAGACTGGAGTTAGTGAAGATGTAGCCAGGTTTATATTTGTGTTGACTATTACTAAGAGCCTTAAAAAAAATTTTTTTCTGAGCCTTTGATAATTTGAGTGTCAAAGGGAACCAAATGGAAAAAACCAAGCCCAGTAATAAAAGGCTAGCATTGTCATCATCACAGTTGTTGGACATTTCGTTTATCTAAAAACAGAGGAGCAAGTGGTTGCTGAACTCCAAGCCAGAAGAAAAAAAAAAATACCACTTAGAGACCCAGCAATTTCCCACGAAGATTGTACTCTTCAGTTGTCAGATAATAAGTGTTGTTTGACAAATGAACCAAAAGACGCTTAGAGTTTATATTATTACTGTTAGAACATGTGTTTTTTGACCAATTAAACAGAAATTTTCTTAAAGATTATATTGTTGCAAATCTATTCCCAATAGGTATTTTTATGGCTGGAATATTCCCTAGCTTCCAAATACAGAATTAGAAGAGTCAATGTTATTGATCAGAGCATTTAAAAGATGAAAGATCATAGTCAGAAAAGGTGAATCATAAACTACTGAAGACATAGTGGGATAGTAACTCAAATTTCTAGCCTCGAATCTTCAATTTGAAGGTAGTTTACAATTCAGAAGAGGCTGTTCCTATGGGAAAAAGTCACTACAGAAAAACATATACAAAAGTACTTGTATTTGTGGATTTAACACTATTTTTTGATAGACTGCAGCACAATAAGTATTTCTTTCCATTTTACAATTTTATACTTAAATTGTGGAGTTTAACCAGTGACACTATCAATATCATTCAGCAGCAGGGCAATTTCTCATAATCAGAGAAACCCAGGAGACACATATGTATCCTCAATGAATAATTTTACTTATTAAAAGCCTCCATTTTCACCCTATGTTGATTTACCAGATTCTCTTCAAATCAGTTATCGGAAGAGCTTTATCACTCTACTTAACTTTGATGACTATACTGGTAGGATGTACACTCTTATATCCTACCTAAATACAGATCTATTTAAGGAACATTAGACAAAAATGCATTTTTATGTACTATAAACAATCAAAAACTGTAGTAGAATAAATTTGATAAGTTGATAATAGAGCAAACCTATGGAAAGGAAGTTTGCAGTGAATTTAAGGTAAAACAAAATGGAAAACTCGTGGAAGAAGAAACAACATTGTTATATATTAAAGAAATATACTTCCCCATACCCACATGTAAAATCAAAATAGAAGAGAATCAATAAAACCAATAACTTCGCTTTGAAAGAAAAACATCGTTTTCTTTAGCCCAGAAATCTGAAAGCTTTTAGCTATAATAATAAAATAAATTTCATTTTGTGGGGGCCCCAACCAAGACACTGGGAGTGTTGCTGTTCATACTCTGCAATTACTGTAAAATGAGCCTCACCCCCTTCATTCTACCACTGAGAATTGCAAACCTTCTTGCTGTGAGCTGGTAGCTTAGCATTTCTAAACTTCAAGTGATTTATTTGGCAGATTTAAGTTGCTTGTGAAAATAATTCCTAATCTTCATGTTCATAGCCTAAGGAAAATCAGAATTAGTCCAGTGGAAATCAGGGTGTGTCTAACGTCCATTCACATCTTGAAGTAACTCCGTGAGTGTGTAACCTTACAGGAAGTTTAAATAAATTTGCTTAATGCAGTTTATCTTCAGCTTTCTCTTTACATTTCTTTTGAGAGGGATTTTTCTGGTTCTAAGTGTAGATAGCTCTTCATTTCCAAATGGCAGGCCATGGCATTTGACTGAAGAATGGTTTCACAATAGGATATATAAACTTTAAAATAGTTTATTTAAATTAAAAAGAAATTCCCCTACAAATACAGTCAACTCATCTTTGTCAAAGCAACAAAGGCAATACAATGGAGTAAAGACAGTCTCTTCAACACATGGTGCTGGAACAACTGCACACACAGAGCAAAAAATGAATCTAGACACAGGGCTTATACCTTTCACAAAAGTGAACTCAAAATGGATCCTAGAGCTGAATGTAAAAGGCAAAACCATAAAATTCATAGAAGATAACATAGGAAAAATCTAGGTGACCTTGGGTATGTTGATGCCTTTTTAGATACAACACCCTCATGACCCGTGAAAGAAATAGTTGATAACCTGGACTTCATTAAAATTAAAAACTTCTGCTCTGTGAAAGACAACATCAAGAAAATTAGAAGACAAGCCACAGATTTGGAGGAAATATTTGCAAAAGACACATTTGATACAGGACTGTTAAAATATACAAAGAACTCTTAAAATTCAACAGTAATAAAATAAATAAACCAACTAAAAAATGGGTCAAAGGCCTTAACAGACACCTCACCAAAGAAGATATACAGGTGGCAAATAGGCATATGAAAAGATTCTCCACAGTAGATGTCTTCAGGGAAATGCAAATTAAAAAAACAAGGAGATAACACTATACACCTATTAGAATGGCCAAAATCCAGAACAGTGACAACACCAAATGCTGACAAGGATGTGGAGCAACAGGAACTCTCATTCATTGCTAGTGGGAATGCAAAATGGTAGAGCCACTTTGGAAAACAGTTTGGCAGATTCTTACAAAACTAAACATACTCTTACCAGATGATCCAGCAATCATGCTCCTTGGTATTTACCCAAGGGATCTGAAAACTTATGTCCACACAAAAACCTGCACATGGATGTTTATAGCAGGTTTATTCATAATTGCCAAAACTTGGAAGCAACCAAGATATCTTTCTGTAAGTGAATGGACAAATAAAATGTGGTACAATGAGATAACAGAATATTATTCAGTGCTAAAAAGACATGAGCTATCAAGACATGAAAAGACATGGAGGAAACTTAAATGCATAATACTGATAGAAGCCAATCTGAAAAGGCTACATACTGTATGATTCCAACTATATGACATTCTGGAAAATGCACAACCATGGAGACAATAAAGAGATCTGTGGTTGCCAAGCTGGGGTGAGGAGACAGATGAACAGTTGGAGCACAGGGGATCTTTAAGGCAGTGAAAATACTCTGTATGATATTATAATGATGGATATATGTTGTTATACTTTTGTCTGAACCCACAGAATGTACAACACCAACAGTGAACCCTAAGGCAAACTATGCACTTTGGGTGATGATGATGTATCATTGTAGGCTCATTCTTAGTAAAAAACGTACCATTCTAATGAGTGATGTTGATAATGCAGGAGGCTATGCATGTGTAGGGGCAGGGAGTATAAGGAAAAGCTCTGTACCTCCCTCTCAATTTTGTTGCAAACCTAAAGCTGTTCCAAAAAAATTAAAAAGAAATTCATATGTCCATAGATAGTGGATTTAATGTTATTTATTTTGTCTGAAAGTGCCGAAACTGTTTAGGGTAAAATTCTATAGAGACCAAAATGGCTTAGCACATATAAATATAATTATTGACTCAGTAGGTCAACTAGCTTTCTAGCATTACATAGTAACATTCTGTGTAGATATTTGAGCCATTTTACATTATCATGGATCATGTAATTAAAACAGTAAGAGAAGGATTGAGTTATTTTTTCTGAGTTTGCATTATTAACAGCTGAGCTAAGTGACTGAATAAAAAATTAAATATTAAGCTCTGTGTTTGAGGACATTTTGAAGTTTTATAAAGATATATTCCTAACTAAAAAGTTGAATTGCTTAGAAATTCATCAAACTAAAGTAATGTCAACTCAGTTCAGGCAAAATTCAATCTCCAGAGAATTACAACAATGGCAAAGTGGTTTTTTATTTACTTATTTAAAAACATTTTATTCAGAACCTACTAAATATCAGAAACTAGGTTAGGCAATGTGAATGTAAGGTAGGATAAGTTAACTTTCTTTTAAAAAACACAGACATCCACAAACTTATTTATAATACGTACGATAAGCGTGATAATGTTATTATTCAAAATAATAACTTACATAACATTTATTATGTACCAGACACTGGTCTGAGTTCTATACTTACACTAACTTATTTATCCTCAAAACAATTTTATGAGGTAGGTTTAGTATTGTAAGCCTCATTTAATGAGTGAAGAAATAGAATGGGTTAAATGACATGGCCAAGGTTCCAAAGCCAATGTCTCTTATTAGAGGGCCCAAACAATAAGGAAAATAAGTAAATAAGTGTATATAAGAAAGAATGTGTCAGGTCACCTAAGAGTGCTATGAATCAGAAGTCATAGAGGTTCACTGGAGAGAGAGCTGACAAAATTTTGCAAGAAACATACAGTCTCAGGGTGGTGGCTGGTATTTGAGACATCTTTGAAAGATGGAAAACATTTAAAGGCACAGGCTGGGCATGAGGGGCAGTCAAAGTGACACAATCAAATGTGGACATGGAAAAGCACAGGCCATATTTGGGAAACAAAGGGTCATCCAGCTCAAGAGTAGGGGCAAAAGATCTCTGTCTATGGGGTGCATGGAAACCCTAGTGCACAGTTTTTCCTATTTCCTCAGTACTTCCAGCCTTCAGGTTGGGTGGCTGGGAGCCAGGCTCTCTGTCAGTGAGGCCTATGGAGCACATGCTGAGATGAGTGCTGTCTTGGCTATTGTCTGAGTTAGGTGGAAAAAGAAGGCCCACCTTCAGCCCTCAAAGAAGAGATGGGCAAACAGCAATAATGGCATTTGAAAGCATAAGCAAGACATCATGAAACCATATCATAGCTGTGCAGGTGTCGATAGGGGAGTACTAGTGGAGGCAATGGGGTCAGGGCCAGAGAAAATAGGTGAGACTCAGCAAAGATGACTCCAGGCTTCTCTGTCCATTTTACTCTGCTGTCACTGCTTGCAAAAGACTGAGGTATTTTTTGGAAGCAGGAGACAACTACATTTTTACATTTGGCTTGGATACAAATATAGTAAAAATATCTTATAAATGTTTATTGTATTCTGAGAAAAAAATGGGAAGAATGGAAATATATTATAAGCAGAGAATCTTGCTTTAGGCCCAATCTCTCAGGAAAAAAAACTGTTGTAAGATGAAAATGTTACTAGTAAGAACATATGGGTTTCACAGTAATATGGTTTGATAACTTAATGGACTGTGTCTCTGTGGTAGCACAGAACTAAAGTGTGTGTGTCTCTTATTCCTTCTAAATGTACCTCAAGCAATATATACAGTTACCTGTTCCTATACTCATATCACAAATGTGATGACAGAAGGAGAGAGGTTTTTCAATGATTTGTTCAAGGTCACTAGAGGAAGTGAGTTTCTTCTAGTCAGGGTTTTATCCACAATTCCTGAGATGTATATGATATGTGGCTAGAAGCACTCCCTCTCTCTTACAGTCAAATAATGAGAGATGCAGAGTCCATGATTTAGAAAGATCTTGATTACAGTTATCTACATTTATAAAGCAATTGATGATTTTCAAAGAGGTTTCACATTCGTATCAACCCTGCCATTCAGGCAGGAGGAGTACTACAGATGAAGACAGATGAAGAGATTGTGGCTTGTCCATGGCTCACAGTACACAGAGCAGAGATCCAAATCCAGGATAACCCAGGGCTGTGAGGTTGGTATCTTATGGATCCAAGTCCAATGCTCTTTACACTACAACATGGTGCTTTTTGTCAAAACTGTCTGTACTATGTACAGATGACATTGAAAGAGACATAGTGAAAATAGTAGATAATTGGAAATGAAACTTTTTACTCAATGAAGAAATCATGTCTGTTTACAGATCAAAGTTCTATTCTGTAAATGATAATAAGGTTTAAAAATTTATGTTCGTGGTAAAACCAATTTGAAATTAATAACCTCTATCTTTGACTAATAATGTACTTTCTAGACAATGTGAATAAAAGAGAAAATTATGGAGTTAATCCAACAAAATCTAGTAATCAATTAAAATCCTGTGAAACAGTTCAGGATGAAGGATGACCACTATCACTTTAAAGTAATTAAAAGATGGCTCTGGGAATGATGTCAGCATCATGGTGGAGTGAGCTCTCCCCTTAGAATCTTCCCCATAAGATACAATGAAAAGGACATTCACATATCAGCAGAGGACATTCACATAACACAAAAGACGTTTGAGAGACCCACGCAGCCATATGTCTGAAGGCAGAGGCTCTGGTCTGCCCAGAGGAAGTAAAAAGAGGTAAGGGGAATCTCCTCTCCCTCTACAATGGCAGCAACCTTGGGACTGCGTGTGGCTCTGAGAGGAGATGAGGTAGGGGCAGCCCTCCGTGGGAACACCTTCACTCTCCAAGTTCCCTCACAACCTTTGGGAAAGACCCACAAAGAGGTGACTAAGCTATTTCAGGGGTGCCTTCATCAAGATAGCACCCCAGGAGAGCAAATAGCGAGGGTGGAGCAAGAATGCCCCCAGGATCACGCATGTGAAAGAAAGTGCCCCTCCTACCACTTGGTGCTCCAGCTCAGTTAGTCAGCTAGAGTGCCGCCCAGACAGAAAAGTAGTCAGCTGCTGGGAGCCAGCGAACTGTGGATAGCGGTGGGCTCAGAACACACAGATCTTGACACCCACCCAGTGGTGGCAGGTGGAAGTTGTGTCTAGATACTATCACTATGCAAAGGCACAAATCCACACTGTCAAACAGTATCAAGAAATATATTAATTCTACAGACCAGAAGGAAAATGACAAGCACCCAGAAATCAATCTTGAAGGCAGAAAAATTTATAATCTGAATGACAGAATTCCAAATAGCTATCATAAAAAACTCAACGAGTTACAAGAAAATACAGATGGACAGTTCAATGAAATCAGGAACTTCTTCACAAAAGAGAATGAAATTACAACAAGGAACCAACCAGAAATGTTGAAGATGAAAAAAACAATGGATGAAATAAAGAAGAATCTGGACTCCCTAAATAATAGAGCTGATATTATGGAGGAATGAATCAGCAGTCTAGGGGACAGAAATATAGAAATGCTTCAGATGGAGGAGGAGCGACAACTAAGACTAAAAAGAAATGAAGAAATTCTCCAAGAAATATCCAACTCAATTAGTAAATGCAACATAAGGATTATAGGTATTCCAGAGAGAGAAGAGAAGGAATATGCAGCAGAAAACTTGTTCAAAGAAATAATGGCTGAGAACTTCCCAAACCTGGAGAAGAATCTGGAAATACAAGTGAAAGAAGTCAATAGATCTCCTAACTATATCAACATAAAAAGACCTTCTTCAAGGCATATAGTAGCAAAGCTGGCAAAAGTCAATGACAAAGAAAAAATACTAAGGGCAGCAAGACAGAAGAAAATAACATACAAAGGAACCCCTATCAGGCTTTCAGTGGATTTCTCAGCAGAAACCTTACAGGCTAGGAGAGAGTGGGATAATATATTCAAAAATCTGAAAGACAAAAACTTTCAGCCAAGAATGCTCTATCCAGTGAAAACATCCTTCAGATAAGATGGAGAAATAAACACTTTCCCAGATAAATAAAAGCTAAGGGAGTTCATTTCATTGTGTCAAGACCCCCCCTCACAAGAAATGCATGAGAAGGCCCTCATACCTGAAAAACCAAAAGAAAGGGGCTACAAAGCCTTGAGCAAGGAGATAAATAGGTAGACAAAATCAGAAAATTGCAGCTCTCTATCAGAACAGGTTAGTGAACACTTAGTTATAACATTAAAGATAAAGTGAAGAACACCAAAAATAAACATAACCTTGTCATTTTAACCACAAACTCACAACACAAGATGGAATAAGTTGTGACAATAACTTACAAGGGGAAGAGGACAGAGATGGACTCAGCTTAGACAAAGTAAATAAGAGGCTAGTGGAAAATGGATGAGCTCATTTTGAGATTTTTTTATACAAACCTCATGCTAACTTCTAAACAAATAATCAGAACAGAGATACAAATGATAAATAAAGAGAAAACTAAAGAAAACCATCATAGAAAACTACCTAATTGAATTGGCAGTCTGAAAAACACAGTATGAGAAACAAAGGAAATGCAGAAGGACCAGAAAATGAGTGACAAAATGACAGCATTAAGCCCTCATATATCAATAATCACTCTAAATGTAAATGGATTGAATTCTCCAATCAAAAGACAGAGAGTGGTGAGATGGATTAAAATACAAGACCCAACAATGTGCTGCCTCCAGGAATCACATCTCAGCTCCAAAACAAACACAGGCTCAGAGTGAAGGGATGAAAGATGATATTCCAAGCTAATAGCAAAGAAAAGAAAGCAGGTGTTGCCATACTTATATCAAGAAAAGCAGACTTCAAGATAGAATAGTTAGTGAGCAACAAAGAGGGGCAGTATGTAATGATAAAAAGGACACTCCTCCAAGAAGACATAACAATTATAAGTATATATGCACCCAACACAGGAGCAGCAAAGCACATAAAGTAACTATTAACAAGCCTAAAAGGAGTATTAACAACAACACAATAATAGTAGGGGACCTCAACACCCCACTTGCACCAATGGATATATCATCCTGACAGAAAGTCAACAAGGAAATAGTGGACTTAAATGAAAAACTAGACCAGATGGACTTATTAGATATATATAGAACGCTCCATCCAAAACCAGCAGAATACACATTCTTCTCAAGTGCACATGGAACATTCTCAAAGATAGACCATTTGCTGGGAAGTACAGCAAGCCTCAATAAATTTAAGAAGATTGAAATCACATCAAGCATCTTTTCTGACCATAATGCTATGAAACTAGAAATCAAGTACAAAAAAAAAGCTGGGGAAGGGATAAAGATGTGGAGACTAAACAACATGTTATTGAACAACCAATGGATCACTGAGGAAATTGAAGGAGAAATAAAAAAATATCTGGAGACAAATGAAAATGAAAATACACCAAACCAACTCATATGGGATGCAGCAAAAGTGGTCCCAAGAGGGAAATTCATAGCAATACAAGTCCACATTAACCAACAAGAAAAATCTCAAATAAGCAGTGTTAAGCTACACCTAACAGAATTAGAAAAAGAAGAACAAAGCCCAAAGTCAGCAGAAGGAGGAAAATAATAAAAATTAGAGCAGAAATAAATGAAATTGAAACAAAAAAAGACAGTAAAAAGGATCAGTGAAACAAAGAGCTGGTTCTTTGAGAAGGTAAACAAAATTGATAAACCCTTAGCCAACTTACTAAGAAAAAAAAAGAGATAAGGCCCAAATAACTAAAATTAGAAATGAAAGAGGAGAAATTACAATGGATACCACAGAACTACAAAGGATTATAAGAGAATACTGTGAAAAACTGTATGCCAACAAATTGGACAATCTAGAAGAAATGGGTAAATTCTTAGACTCATAAACCTTCCAAAACTGAATCAAGAATTAGAGAACCTGAATAGACCAATCACAAGTAAAGGGATTGAAATACTAATCAAAAACAGCCAAAAAAATAAAAGGCCAGGACCAGATGGCTTCTCTGGAGAATTCTACCAAACATTCAAACAAGATTTAATACTGATCCTTCCCAAACTATTCCAAAAAGTTGAGGAGGAGTGAATGCTTCCTAACGCATTCTATGAGGCCAACATCACCCTGATACCAAAGCCATACGAGGACATCACAAAGAAGGAAAATTACAGGCCAATATTGCTGATGAGATAGATGCAAAAATCCTCAACAAAATATGGGAAACCGAATACAGCAATACATTAAAAAGATCATACACCATAATCAAGTGGGATTATACCAGGGATGCAGGGATGGTTCAACATCTGCAAATCAATCAATGTGATACACCACATTAACAAAATGAGGAATAAAAACCACATTATCATCTCAATAGATGCAGAGAAAGCATTTGACAAGATCCAACATCCATATATGATAAAAACTCTTAATAAAATGGATATAGAAGGAAAGTACAACATAATAAAGGCCATCTATGACAAACCCACAGCCAACATCATACCCAATGGGAAAAAACTGAAATCCATCCCTCTGAGAACAGGAACAAGACAAGGATGCCCTCTATCACCACTCTTATTCAACATAGTACTGGAGGTTTTGACCAGAGCCATTAGACAAGAAAAAGAACTAAAAGTAATCCAAATAGACAAGGAAGAAGTGAAACTCACTGTTTGCAGATGACATGATTCTATATATAGAAAATCCTAAAGAATCCATTGGAAAGCTATTAAAAATAATCAACAATTACAGGGTACAATGTTGCAGGGTACAAAATCAATTTACAAAAATCAGTTGCATTTTTATACTTTAATAACAAACTAACAGAAAGAGAATTCAAGAATATAATCCCAGTTACAACTGCAACAAAAAGAATAAAATATCTAGGAATAAATTTATAATTATTTAATAAACCAAGGATAATAAACCAATTAGTTAATAAACCAAGGAGGTGAAAGATCTATACAATGAAAACTATGAGACATTACTCAAAGAAATCAATGATGACATAAAGAAATGGAAGGATATTCCATGCACATAGATTGGAAGAATAAACATAGTTAAAATGTCCATACTACCTAAAGTAATCTACAAATTCAATGCAATCCCAATCAGAATCCCAAGGGCATTCTTCATGGAAATAAAACAAAGAATCCTAAAATTCATATGAGGCAACAAAAGACCCTGAATAGCTAAAGCAATCCTGAGAAAAAAGAACAAAGCTGGAGGCATCACAATCCCTGACTTCAAAATACACTACAAAGCTATGGTAATCAAAACAGCAAGGTACTGGTACAAAAACAGGCACACAGATCAATGAAACAGAATTGAAAGCCCAGAAATAAACCCACACATCTATGTACAGCTAATCTTCGACAAAGGAGCTAAGAACATACAATGGAGAAAGGAATGTCTCTTCAATAAATGGTGTTGGAGAAACTAGACAGCCACATGCAAAAGAATGAAAGTAGACCGTTATCTCACACCATACATAAAATTAACTCAAAATGGATCAAAGACATTAAGGTAAGACCTGAAGCCTTAAAACTCTTCTATTAATTCTATTTATTCTTAAAAAACTTCTATTTTAGAAGAAAATATAGGCAGTACACTCTTGGACATCAGTCTTAGAAGGATCTTTTCGCATATCACGTCTACTTAGACAAAGGAAACAAAAGAAAAAATAAACAGGTGGGAGTTCATCAGACTAAAGAGCTTCTGCAAGGCCTAGGAAACCAGGATCAAAACAAAAAGACAATCCACCAACTGGGAGAAAATATTTGCAAATCATATATCTGACAAGGTGTTAATCTCCATAATATATAAAGAACTCACACAACTCAACAACAAAAAACAAACAACCTGATCAAAAAATGGGCAGAGGATATGAACAGACATTTTTCCAAAGATGATATGCAGATGGCCAATAGGCACATGAAAAGATGTTCAACATCACTAATCATTGGAAATGCAAATTAAAACTACATTAAGATATCACCTTACACTCATAGAATTGCCATAACCACCAAGACAAAAAATAAGAAATGTTGGCAAGGATGTGGAGAAAAGGGAACCCTCATAAACTGCTTTGGGAATGCAAACTGGTGCAGTCACTATGGAAAAAAGTATGGATATTTCTCAAAAAATTAAAAATAGAGATACCATATGAGCCAGCTATCCCACTACTGAGCATTTATCCAAAGAACCTGAAATCAGCAATTCAAAGAGATGTATGCAACCCTATGTTCACTGCAGCATTATTCACAATAGCCTAGACGTGGAAGCAATCTAAGTGCCCATCCACTGACGATTGGATAAAGAAGATGTGGTGTATGTATACAATGGAATACTACTCAGCCATTTTAAGACAAAATCCTCTCATTTTCAACAACATGGATGGACCTTGAGGGTATTATGTTAAGCGAAATAAGCCAGACAGAGAAAGACAGACACTATATGATTTCACTCATATGTGGAATATAAACAGACATACGGACAAAGGGAACAGTTTACTGGTTACCAAGGGGAAGGCGGTTGGGAGGTGAGTGCAAGGGGAGAAGAGGCACATTTATATGGTGACTGACAAATAATAACGTACAACTGAAATTTCACAATGTGATAAGCTATTATAACCTCAAAAAAAAAAAAAAAAAGATGACCCTGGTGATAGAAAAGTCTGCATTTTATTGTCTGTTAATTTACCAGCAATTGAATTTTCCAGAAAGTGTTACCCTTTTCAGTGGAGAAACATTCTTATTAGGTAGACTTTACCTGTGTTTTGCTAGATGTAATAAAAATAAAAATAAAAGCAAAATTCCACACATTATAGTTACATTTGTTTAAGTTTTGTGACAGGAAGATTAAAATTAATTTTAAATTGTGGTTTCAGATTACCTTCTTTCCCTGGTCCCTATTACCACAGCAAATTTTATGTCCATGCTTTCTTATTTCTCGAATCTTTAGCCATCATTTCAAAGATAAGCAAAAGCACTTAGCCTTTGAGCACCGATGTGTCTCTGTGACACAATGACACCCCTGTGTGACAGCCTCTGTAATCCTCATCAACTCTTCCAAGGCGACTACAGACGGGCCGTGTGCTGAAACGGAGGCATGGGATTGGAGCTTGTTCCTTCTAATTATTTTTATCTGGTCAAATAACAGCTGCCCAGATATGCATTTCCAATTTATCAAATACTTAACACATGATAATCTAGATATTAGGTATTATATTTTAGGGATTCTATTTCTTCATCCTTAAATTAACTTATTCATTTTCAGACTTGTCCATTAGCTCAATATTTTCTTTCTTTTTCTTTCACTTTAAAAAAGAAATAAATACAAATCACAGAAAGATGGGCTTTAACGTAACGAGTTAACAAATCTTTATTGCCACCAATGCCTGTAGCAACTGTAGTTCGATGATACACTTTCTTTAACCAAATGTAATGCAGCGTGATTCAGGTGACCCCTATGTTATCCTCTTGTGAATCAGAGCTGCACTAACTAAAAAAGTGTGGACCAGGTGTACTAAAGATAAAAATACAGTAAGAAGGCAATTTAAATAGACCATATGTTATGGAAGGATTATCTGTCAGGAAGATCAGAAAAAAATCGAATTTAAAATTACGATATCCAACTCAGAACCACCTGGCTGTGACTGGGTAAAGAAATCCATTTCACAGCTAATGTCCATGTCTTACCTGACAAAACCCATATAAGAGAGCACTGGAGATTTCCAATCACTTACGTTTCCTGATCATACCTTACCCCGTCCTGGGAAGAATAATCTGGATTGCTGCACTGTACAACGTTGAGACCAAAGATGACTTTAAATGCAGTCTCAGAGTGTCAGATGCAGTGATCTTGGCTCGGGATGCACATTAAATTCATGTGAGGAGGTTTTATAAACTACCTAATTCCAGGCCCCACCCAAGACCAACTAAATTAGGATCTCAGGAGGTGGAACCCAGCCAATGGTATTTATTAAAGGCTTTGCTGAGGATTCTACTGGGCATCCAGGAGGAAAAACCATGAGGAGAGTGAAGCATATGACACACAGATTTGGAGTGAGATGACCTGAATTCAAGGTGGCTCTTGGCTATCGACTATGAACAAGTTTCATCTGTAAATCAAGTACCTACTTCTTTGGGTTGTTTCAAGGGTTAAATGAGCTAATTCTTGGCATAGATTAAGTACGATTACTATTATGCACTGGGGGGAAAGCCACCTCACGTGCATGCGATGCGTGACAGCATGTGACACGTTCTGAGATTGCATTTCAGTTCCTGTACCCCAATACTTGATGGCATTCCAGATTTTCACTAACATACCCCTTCCTGAATTAGAACATTAAATTTTTCTGTATAGGCAATGTTGTGCCTTCTCGAAGCAATAGAGCAGCGTGGTTAAGAGTGTGAACTTAGGAGCCAACAGCGAAGTTCAAGTCCTATGAGCTCTGTGCCATTGGCCAAACATTTAACTTCTTCTGTCCTTCAATTTGCTCATTCGTAAAATGGGTTACTAATGGTACCTGTCTCAGAGGAATGTTGTGATAAATAAATGCATTAATACATATTATATATAAAGCATTCAGTATGTTCCTAGCACATTAAAGTACTCATAAATGTTACCTATCATGATAATGAGAGCGATCATGAAGGTAGTAGAAGAGACCTCCTTTATTGATGCTTCAACCAAAGGTGTTTATTTCTATGAGCAGAATAATCTAACACCACGTCAACCAGACCTTTCCATTGTTCTTAGCTGTTCTCTCACATCATGAACACTTGAGCCAAGTGTGGAGAATAGAGTTTTCAAGCACAAGGTTCACATCTCTCTTACTTATCTGCCAGTTCACAGAACTTTTGGAAGTAATGATTCAAATCCATAACCACTTTTTGAAAATGGTCTGAAAGATCATGTTCTATTGATGATTAACAAGTAGCATCTTCTTTATATATGCATTTATTTTATGAATATGTCTTAGTCATATATGGTTATATGTGATTACATATTGATGTTGATATTAAGGGGAAAAATTAAGAGAATTCATAAATTATTGCTATGTTGTAGTGCTCATATGGAAGCTTCTTTTTTGGGCTTTAATAAAAATATTCTTATGACGTCTTTAGAGATCTTGAGTAAAAAGATGTTTGATTTTCCCCAAATAGTATTGAATATCATATTTTAGCATTTTATATTACTTTTTTGCAACTTTAACCAAAATTTAAGATGTTTAAAATGCTTTACCAGAGAAACATTGTGTAATTAATGAATTTACTATTTGTTTCCCCACTGTAGCTTGCATAGTGTTTTATCACAATCAAAATGCCTTGGAGGGTGCCACATCACAGTGTCACGGATCCAACTGGATATCACAATCAGTGGCCGATAGAAGTGTTTACAACCAGGCTGTGAAGGTACTTGTTGCAAGGGATTCATTATAACATATCTCACATTTGACAAAAGGCACATAATATTCTTTTATTACTTTCCATGCTTTGAGGGCTTTAATTTTTCTAAAGCTAAGCAAGGTCTTTTCACATCATTTTTACTTGACACTTAATGTGCCGAAAGATCTACTTTCTGAAATAAATACGATTAGGAGCTACTGAAAACACCTCAAGGCAAAGCAGACAACTTATTAACTATGACTTTAAGGAGTTTCATGGATTGCATCTGTGGAAGGCAAATAAAATCCTTATATCTGCCACCGCCTTTTTCTTAATACTTCACATCTAAAAACATCCCTCTGCCGAAGCTTCTAGCAATAACTAGTCTAGGAAAGAGAAATAAAATGCAAAGGAAAAGTAGTTATAGAGTTATGTTTTCCATGGGGATGTAAATGCAGGTGTCAGGAGTTTCGGTGATATCCTGTCTCTGACATGTGTCAAGTTTATTATATGTGGAAGAGAATGCTATCAATCATTCTTTTAACCGAGTTTTCAGCATCCGGCCTGAGAGCCAGCATCTATGTTGGTGAAATGATTTCCCTATACAAGGGGTGTATTCATTCATTCATTCATTCAACAAATAAATTGAGCACCTACTATGTGCTAGGCAGTATTCTAGGTTATAAGGTTACAACAGTAAAGAAAATATGATAAGGTTCCTGCCTCTGTGGAACTTCATTCTAGTGGAGGCTAGACAGATAATAAACAGATAAATGTGTAACATGCCAGGTGATTATAATTGCTATGGGAAAAAATAAAGGGACACGTGTAGTGCCGGAGTGGGATTGTCATTTTGCATAGCTCAAATAGTTCATATATAAATCTGTGTATGTACGACTATGAAATATATGTATTTGAATATGAAATATATGCATGTAAATACATAAGTGTGTAGGTAAATATGTGTACATATATTTGAATATGAAAATATATATATTTACATATGTGTGTATATGTATATATTTATTTCCCATTCTACATGCTCTCCCAGAACCTTGCCACTTGTTCACCAAAAGCATTCACGTTCTCTCTCCTTGAAAAGGTGTGGGCTTTTGTGGCTTCCTTGACTAAAGAGTAGGGCAGAACTGCCTCTATGTGACTTCTGAGGCTAGGCCATGAAAGAGATACAACTTTTGCCTGACTCTTTCTCAGGATGTTCACTCTTAGAACCCAGTATGCAGGCTATGAGGTTGTCAGGGAAATATGGAGATCCTCACCCATATGGAAGGGAACAGAGGCCCCGGGCTCAAGCACCAGCTGAGCTCTCAGCCCAGAGCTCCAATTGCCAGACATTGAATGATTCATCTTTGAAAGTGTATACTCCAACTCTCTTTTGAGCTGTCCCCCAACTGAAAGTTATTTGGAGCAAAGATAAACTTCCCCTACTGAGCCTTGCCCAAATTGCACATTTATGAGCAATATCAATCACCATGGTCTTAATCCACTAAGTTTTGGTGGTTTGCAGCACAATATATAGCCAGGGGAAAACATACATGTAGGCATAACTGATCAGTTAAAGCTCTGTTGAGTATGTTTCTTCCAATTTTAAGGATTAGATGGCAAATAAAACAACTTGAAAATAACTTAGATGACTTGAGAAAGGGACCACTGAGCTGCCCACCCTAGCTACTAAAACCAACAGCATGACCCATTTTAGTAGGGTTTCACCCTTGGTTAGTTCTGCCAGGTTGAATCTTGAGAGAAGGTCTGGTATTTCCTTGAGTGCTGTGTTCAGGTTTGCCCAGGGAGGCACAGAATCTGAGGTCAAAAGTTGTATATTGAAGCTCTGCAAGTTAGAGATGTATGACCTTGAACAAGTCGTCATTGAACTTTTAAGAGTCTCCTTGTGTGTATATGTGTATACATACATATATAATATATATTATATAAATATTTGTATTATAAAAAATATTTATTTGTATTAATATTGTCTACCACATAAGGTAGTAAGGTTAAAAATAGTAATAATAATTGCTAATATTTTTGAGTGCATATTATGTGGTAGGCACTGCACTATGTGCTTTTCATACATCATCACTTTTATTCTTAAAATCATTCAGTTTCTTAGGTACTATTGCTAACTCCTTTTTCACAGAGAAAGAAACTAAGTTACTGAGAGACTAAACAACTAGCCCAAGATCAAACGTAAATATTGGAGTGAGATTTAAAAACTAAGTCGGCTAGCAGAGTCAGGTCTCTTAATCACCACGTGGCATATCAAATAAGATCATGTGCGTGAAAGATGTAAAATGCTCAAGACACACAAGCGAGCAAAGAAGTGGGTTAGGATTGTCCATATGGAAGGAGCAGAAGTGCTACAGGAAATGAATCGAGAGAGAATTTGGGAAAGATTGGATGCTGCTGGCATTGCCCACTCTACCTTTTCAAGGTGGGAAGCCAAAACAAATGGAGGAGTTGGGAGATGGCCCACATGCCGTGTTCCTCCTCTGAAGAGGTTGGCTGGAGAATAAACACAAAGGAATGAAGCAAGGGTTCCTCTCTTGGTTTTGGTGTCCTGTATTCATTACTCAGATAACACCTGTGAACTTCCAAATTTGTTTCTGGGGCTCTGTGCCAGCCTCAGCCTCTGGCACCCTATCACTAGTCTGATTTCATGAGGAATGCTGGACAATTTTCACCCCTGCTGGCTCCAATTTTACCCTCCCAGATCCTGGCTCTGAGCCACAAGTCTTCTGTTTATGATTTTTAATTCTTCACTGTCTGCCCCAGCCTCACTGGAGGCTCACAATGATCAACTGTGGTTGACTGCCATCCTCACTCTGACCTTTGATTCTTTCTTGTTGCTCTGGTTTCTTGAAGCCTGTTCTCTCATCTTATATCTTTATATTATCAGGAACCTTTAAGAGAAGAAGAGGCGACAAAAGAAAAAGCTTGGGTTTTCTTAAAGGACTTCAGTGCACATTATCCAAGATCTCACTCAGATTATGTGCCCTCTCCTTTGTCTACGCCTGGGGAATGGATACGTTGCTTTTATTTACACAGACTTCAGTGTTGCTCCTTTGATGTTCTAAACATCAGCCTGTGGTCACACATTCCTCTGCTCCTGCATGCCTCTGTTTTGGTTTGTTCTTGGGCATTGTATTCTACCCACTGGCTTTGGTCTTTGTCTTTCCGTTCCAGCATTGACTGCAGCCATTCAGTGGGACAGCTCAGAAGATCTTCTAACATTTTGGAACAAAAAACCCTCAGCTACTCTGGTCTGTAAAAATCCACACGCAAAACACAGTGCAAGTCTTTATAAAACAACATCTTCAGTGGCCGCTCCCTTGTGTGCTGGATTCTATAGTCCAGTGAATTCGAACAGGGCGGAAACATGGACACTGGGCTTGGTGTTCCCAACTTCTGCCTTCACTACTAAATCCTCCAGACAATCAATCAGCAAATACTGTTAATTTTACTTCCTAAATAGCTACAAAATTCATCAGCTTTTCTCTAACTCCATTACTACATCGCTAGTTCAGAGGCAACCTAATTGCTTATCTGAATTATTGTGTCTTTTCTCCATTTCTCTTCGTTTTGATACCTCTGCTTCCCTAACCCACAAGTAATCCATACTACAGCAAGGACAGTCTTCCCCAAACCACTGCCTATGTCACCTTCCTACTCTCTTACTGAAGACCCTTCAATGGTTCCTCAGCCTCAGGATAAAAAAGAGAATTTTACATCATTATAAGTGAGGCCATTTGTCTTGGCTTGCCTGGGATAGTCCCAATTTGCTGTAATTCCTACTTTACTTATTTATGGGAAAATTATTAGTATCATCTCTTTCGCTTTCAGAAATATACAGGTTTGGACAATGCATGCTATGATGGCCCATTTTATAATATCCTTCATTATTTTGCCTCTCCGGACTCATCTCTATTTTTACGTGCCTAAGCCTCGAATTATATGAGTAATTTCCCTGAAAATACTATTCTTTCTTTCACTTCTGGGTCTTTGCACGTTCTATTCCCTCTACATAACTGGCTCTTCCCACTTGTTGTCAGGCTGACTCCTGCTTATTCTTCTGGTGTCCTTGGAGAATTGGACACTTTTCTTCTTTCCCAAGAATGATATACTGAGTGTCCTTTGGGTGCGCAGAGGCTTTCACATCCAGCTCCCCAGCAGTACTTGTGCTACGTGGGAATTGTTTATGCGTTTGTTTGTTTCACCCACTAAATTGTAAACTGCTTAAAGTTCAGATAATGTCATGCTCACTATTGTACCCCAGTGCCTATGCATCCCCAAACACATAGGGGGTCTCGAAAATTATCTCCTACATTACTGAGTGTTGAATAAACGAACAAATCTAAACCCTAGTGAAGAGCGCTATTTTGGAAGAGTAGATATATATCCAGGGAGTTTGAAATTGTTTGCTGAAGCAACAAATCTGGAATTCAGTGTATTCACATCTTCTGCACTAACTTCATTAGCTTAGGAAACATCAGCCCTGGCAGGCCACCGCCGTGAGTATTCTCAGTGGGAAGCAGCGAATTCCAAGATTCTTTCATGATGCGGTTACTTTTAGTCAGTAAATTGAGTAAAGATATTATTAGAAGTTGTTATTTTCTATTAGTCAATGGTAGACACAGTTAACCAATCCATTTTGGGCCTTATTTTAATTAAGAAGAACATTTAGTGAGTGATTAATAAAAAATTCATGGAAGACTGTGATTCAAAACAAAATTATGTAAACTTCAAGATACACGTGTAGGTAAGATATCAAGAGCCTAAGTACTTTGTAGAAAGAGATGAATGCCATCAGATGAATTTACTTATAAAAATATAAATATTTATTTCCATATCTCAAATGAATCTAATCTTAAAAGAAATACTTTTGCTTAGCAAAGTAGCAGTAGAAGGGAATGGTTATCAACTGATAAGAGATATCCGCACTAACAAAAACCCTATAGCAAACATACTGAAGGTTGAAATATAAGGGCACAAAACAAGGCTTCCTGCTATCACTGCTTCTATTCAAGATTGTTCTGGTGATTTAAGTTGGCAAAAAAGGGCAAGAAAAAGAAATAAACCATTGATATTAATAAGAATGCCTAGAGAATTACTCGACACAAAATTGATACAAAAATCACTTGTGTTTCTACATGCCATCGATAAAGAATTCCAAAATGAAAAATATTTAAACATACCACTTAAACACCATCAAAATATTGAATATTTAGGAATAAATCTAACAAAACATGTGCGAGAACTTTATGGCAAAAATTACAAATCTTTATTTAAATATTTAATAGAAGATCTAAGTAAATGCAGTCACGATTCACACATGCCATTGATGACTCACACCAGCGGCCCCATTTGTTCACTCCATGCTGCATTTCTTCGCTCCATTTTATTCTGCAGCTCCTCTCACCACAGAGGTGATGTCCACTTCACCAGCAGCTGATACTGAGCTCATGGATGTGATCTGTTGTGGCCAATGGTGTGTACAGTAGGCTGATTCACAGCTTCCCAATGTTCTCTGTGTCCTAATCCCCAGAACTTGTGAATATGTTACTTTTTGTGACAAAAAGGACTTTGTAGCTATGATTAAGTTAAGGATCTTGAGATGGGGAAATTATCCTTGATTATCTGGGTAGGCCTCAAAGAATCACAAAGATTATCATAAGAAGGAAGGTGATATGAAGGTGGAAGCAGAGAGAGGTTTACAGATGCTACACTGCTGGCTTGAAGATGGAGAAAGGAAACAGGAGCCAAGGAATGCAAGGGTGGAAGCAGCCTCTAGAGCCTGGAAAAGGCAAGGGAATGGATTCTCCTCTAGAGCCCACAGAAAACACCAGCCCTGCCAAAATCTTGACTTTAGCCCAGTGAAACTTATTTCAGACTTCTGATCTCGAGAACCGTAAGAAAATAAACGTGTTGTTTTAAAAATCAAGTTTGTGGTAATTTACACATGTCAGAGCATCCACGTGAAATTAAATTCGTGTATAAGCAGATTGACAAATGCAGAGGCTTGAAACAGTGCATGTCTGTCAGCACTGTGACAGCAAGTGCTGGTGAGTCAGCTTGGAAACTTGACAACAAAGGATTTATCGAAAGATCTCCAGACTGGAGCTCAAGAGTTTTGATATTGAGAGTGTTCCACTGATGGCCCATAAAAGTGATGAATAAAGATCCAAATGATCACATGCCACAGTGAAATTTGGAACAATGCCAGAAGCTAGAAGACAATGGGGCAATGCCTTAAAGTTTCTAGGAGAAAATCATTTCCAAACTAGATTTTTATATCCAGTCAAATTATTAAGCAAAACTGAGCTTGGAATACAGATATTTTCAGCCCTATGACTGTCAAAATATTTTATGTTTCATGAACCCTTTCTCAGGATGTTATGGAAAAATGTACTCTCCAAAATACAGACGTAAACAGGGAAACAAGAAGATACGGCATTGGGCCACTCTCGGTGGCCTACTGGTTAAGTTTGGTGCACTTTGCTTCAGTGGCTCAGGTTCAGTTCCTGGAACGCAGACCTACACCACTCATCTGTCAGTGGCCATGCTGTCATGGCGGCTCACATTCAAAACGAGGAAGATTGGCAACAGATGTTAGTTCAGGGTGAATCTCCCTCAGCGGAAAAAAAAAAAAAAAAGGAAGATATGGGATGAAGGAATTCAAACGTGAGAGAGCTGATGAGTGATCAAGAATAATGAAGCTGGGAGATACCAGCAGGCCCTGAGGGCTATCAGGGTAGATTAGAACAGGACGGCTCAGGAAAAGATGAAACTGACAGATCATCTGATGATTTTGAATGTATTGAGTTGAGATTTACACTTGTGTCAGAGGGTTTGGGCGTGAGTTACTGATAATGATGCAGGATATTAAGCCAGCAAGAAAACAACAACAAAAACTATGTCGTACTAACTCTAGGCAGAAAAATATGAATATATAGTAAATGTAAAAATTGTTCTCTGAATTGAGAACATGGACAGAGAACTGTGAATATTACTTACATAATTATAAGATGCAAACATTGAATACAATCTAACCAAAATGAATGCTATAACTGTTTTGATAAGATGGGGGGGTGGAGCGGAGAGAAAGGTATGTTTGGATGGAGGTGTGCATGGAAAGAGTGGAATTCTCATATTCCATAGCAGCAAGTCAGTTGATGATATCTAAAACTAATACTGAAGAGCTGATAGCATAAAATATTTATTTAGAGATGTGAAAGCAAATACAAACAAGCAGAACTCAAAGAAATGACTGTGGTGCCTCTGGGGCATCATAATCCCAAGTGGAAAGAGTAGAATAGTGACTATCTATTTTTGTTATAAATCACGTAGAACTATTTGGCTTTTTGGCTGTGTCCACATGAAACTTTCATACAATAAAATAATTTCTAAAATTTTGATTCATGTCGTTTCACTCTCATTATCAAATCAAAGGAATTTAAAAATATCGGAAGAAATATACTCATGGGAATAAGAAAGATATAATTTGCTGGTGATATAACAGAAACAAAAACAATCCGGAGATACAGGTTCTCTGCTTTGCCAACAACGAGCTGGGTGTTTTTCCTCATCTCCAAAGTGGGGGAGGTGGACTAACCGGCCTCTCTGGCCCCACTCAGGGGCACATGCTGGTTTTCTGATTCCACTGTCAGGCACCATGCACAACAGTATGTAGCTTGCATGCTCTTGCTCCTTTTTTTGACATGAAGCATTAAAAAAAAAAAAATCATAGATTCTACCAATTAATTAAGAAAACAAATAATTGCTAACAGACGGTGAAATTCTCACAAAGGGTAAAGTAGAGCAGGCGGGATAATGTACAACCCTGTCCAAAAGAACAAGGGTCTTTGATGAGCGAATCTCAGCTTTTACAGAAATCCCCCAGACAGTCCTTCTGTCAGGAAGGGTCCATGGACTGCAGTCAGCATTTCTGCAGCACGCGTTGCCACAGCCCTGGGCTCCAGACACTCCACACAGCACAACAATAGCACAGGACTAATTCTTTAAGGGAATTTAACCAAACTTATATATCTTCTTTTTCTGGCTACCTTTGAAAGAAATTTTCTTTCATACTTATTTATTCTCAATTTTTTTTTAAAGATCATTTTTTAAATTTTTATTTTTAAAGACTACTTTTTTCTTTTTTCTCCCCAAAGCCCCCCGGTTACAAGGCACATAGTTGTATATTCCCTGCCGTGGGTCCCTCCAGCTGTGGCATGTGGGACGCTGCCCCAGCGTGGCCCAACGAGCAGTGTCACATCTGCGCCCAGGACTCGAACCAACGAAACACTGGGCCGGAGCGCGCGAATCCAACCACTCGGCCATGGGGCCAGCCCCATTTATTCTCAATTTTTAATCCAAACATGAATGATAAAATATTAAAGCTGGAGGAGACCTTAGTCCAACATTTCCATCTCACAGAGGAAGAAACCAGGGGTCTGGGGTGACGCCACGCTGTGCCCAGCTCACACACAGGGATCAGCAGCACTGCTGGCATGAGGGCCCAGGTCACCCTGTTGTAAGGACAGAACTGCCTAATGCAGTCAGTGTGTGCATGTTACTAAAGCTAAAGAAGGAAAAATTAGGAGAAACCACGTAAATATAAAAATGGTAGAAAAGCTTAAGCTTAAATTGCAAGTTCTTGGCGGATCTGTGAGAAAACAGAATCTGGAAGGCAATTAACCAAAAGCTTTACATCATTGACTGGGTCGCACCAGCTTTTTAATTTGGCAGAAATCAAAAATATTTCCTGTAATCAAATGCCCTGCCTAGGATTCTGGGCTATAATAAATTAATGAAGTGAGTTTCTCCTCTCTATTAGATTATCAGTGGCTACCATTTTCCAAGACAGAGATAATAAAACACCATACCATAAAATGCTCTGTCAGCAAGTGTTTCTTTAGTGCCAAGTAATTATTAATGCTGGGAAGGAAGTATGCTGGATCAGCTCTGGCAATGCATCTAGAAACCTCAGGCCCTGAAATGTCTAAGCCTCAAGCCCCAGTTTACCCTACTGCTCTCTCAGCTGTTCTCTCTTCCTACTGCTTTCTGCAATAGAGAAGTCCAAAGTCAGACAACTAGGAGGGTTTGGGGGGCATTCGTTAGGCTAGTAATTCAAGAGAGAATAAAGTAAATTGCCTGAAAGAAACCATGACTGCCACTGCTGGTGAAAGCCTAACCAAAAAGTGTTAGAAGGCGGTACCAACTTTTGCCAACTGTTTTAGGGCTCCTGTATGTCCTGTTTCAGAGTTACTTCCATGTTCTGTCAAACCCAGAGCATGCAGACGCGCATACTTACAGCTACTTATTTGGACAGTTCCTTTGCAGAATCAATGACTAGATTCTCAGATAACAGATTTCATAAAAACTGTAATCTACAGAGATGAAGAATGATCCACAGACTCCATGAGAACTGGCTGTGCCTTCATGACTGTTCAGATTTGCTGCCTGGGGAATAAACACACCTCCTGAAGGGACTGTGGACTTACATCTCCATACAGATTTGGGCTGACTGTAGGGTGATCAACCTGAGACTGTCTAGATTTTAGCACTGAAAGTCCTGAATCCTGGGAAATGCCTCATTTCCAGGCAAACCGGGATAATTCATCACCTATTGTACAAAGTGTTGTTATTTTCTGAAATACCGTGTTTTTTTTTTTTTAATTTCTTTTTTGGTGAGGAAGATTGGCCCTGAGCTAACATCTGTGTCAGTCTTCCTTTATTTCATGTGCAGGACACTGTCACAGCATGGCTTGATGAGCAGTGTGTAGGTCCCTGCCCAGGATCTGAACCTGCGAACCCCAGGCTGCCAAAGTGGAGTGTGAGAACTTAACCGCTACACCATTGCACGGGCCCTATGAAATAACAGTTTTTAGATCTCCAGGTATTTGGGGGAAATCGTAAGATTATATTTTGTTATAAAGGAAAAAACATGCTTGAATTTTAAGTACTAGGCATTTACTTCCATAACCTTTCGATGTCTAGCAGGTCATCTTGCATATGTTACGGACTTTGGGAAGTGTACCAGTGCCATCTTGTTCTTTACTATTCGCAATTTAAATGTTTCCTCAGAAGCCAAGTAAGGAGGAGTGATGTGGCAGAATGAGTCATCTTCAAAAGAGATATATAAAAAGAAAAACAAATCCTGAATAATGCTGCTATGCTCTATTATAATGCAGTTTCTATGAATTGCTATGCCCATCACGCTTATGGCTTTAAACACAAGCTCTATAAAAAGACTGATAAGGTAATGGCGAAAATTTTGAATTTAGAATCATGTAATCTAAGATACTCTTGGTTGAATGAGAAGAAATACTCGCGCCCATATTTCCTATGTTGTCATTTTGCGATTTTGGCGGGAGGGCGGAATTACTAACAAACATCTACATTAGTTTGAAGCCCTTCTTTTTCAGTTATAATTGGTTTGGTTTGAGAGAGACCATTGCAGGTAGTCATCAATAAATGATTCCACAAACTTTCTTGTTGCCTTGTGATTTTCTTTTGTCACTGTTTGTTTTTCCCATTGAACTGAAATGCAATATGGTTCAGTAAGAAAAGCATGTGATTGGAATAAGACCTAAGTTCAATTCCTTGCTTGACCATCGACTAGCCGTATAATTTTTAACAAGCCCCAAACAGCCCTGAGCCTCTGATTTTTCATGTGTAAATTGAAAGATTTCAACAATATGGGTTGAAAGCTTTGCTTGTATCCTCTACTCCTACAGAAACCAATAAGCAGTGGAACAGGGCCATTTTTCCCAGACTTTCTCAGACTTTTTCAGAAAGAATTTTGCGTACTCATAGGTGGTAGTGAAGATTTATGGCAACCTATGCTCTGTAGCCTTTAAAGACTGGGACTGCCACAGAGAAAGAGATGACCCAACCAGACACACGCACACACACAGAGACACACACACAAATACATAACCTTTGTTGATTTTTGAAAAGTCCCACTTGGTTTGTTTTCTTCCAGATATACATGGAACTGGTTTGTGTAAAGCATATGTGGGATGCTAGGAAAGTCCCACATGGCCTTATAGCACGTGTAAATCTTGCATGAGTTAGAGTCCCTCATGGTCACTTGTCCATGGGCCAAAAAAGCCACATCCTGGGCTCATTTTTAAAGGTAGAGTGTCAACAACATGATACTCCTGTGGAGTATAGCGGAAGACCTTTTCAGCTTCTCTCTCTGTTTCTCTTCTACCCTTAGACAATTAGATCTACAGAGGGACAAAGTAAAAACAACAAAACAAAACAAAATGAAAACAAAAACCAGTTTACCTACTAGGAAAAAGGGCTCATTGGGACTCTGGGTGTGGGCATGCCTGCTAGCAGTCTCGTAAGTCATTGGTACTTTCAATCGTCAGCCTGGTCACAGCTGCAAACGCTGCTGTAACGTCACTCTAGATTTGTTTTCTTTCAGGAGGCAGATGAGAAGGTTCTCACAGGTGCAAGCCTAACAAAGTCGGGAGAGCAAAGCGGCTAAGGAGATGGGCTTTGGAGCCTAGGACAGGATTCAAATCCCAGCTCAGATGCGCACCAGCTGGTGGGCTTTGACGAGTTACATGAACATCCTAAGACTTCGTTGCATCACAGACAAATGGGGCTGATATTGTTTACCTAACGGTTGGAATAAAAATTAACAGCCTAATGAACGAAAACTTCTAGCATGGTACCTTTTATTGAGCAAGTGTTCAATATATGGAAGTCATTATTAAGAAAGTATTTTCAGTTGATTTTATTGAATGCTTACCACATGCCAAGTACTGTTCAAAGTGCTTTACATGACTAAACTCACTAGTCTCACTAGAATCTGGCAGTTAAATACCATTATCATCTCAATGTTATAGATGAGAAAATGGAGGCAAAGTATAAATGAAATACCTTGCCTAAGTTTTCTTGCATCAAGAATTTATAATATAAATATAATGTAAATTTTGATGATCTTCAGTGTTTCCAAATATACTACATTTTGTGGTCTACTGTGTAAAAGCGAGTAGACGTATAACATCACTTCGGAAGTACTGAGGCCAGGATTCAAAACTGGGATGTTTGCATCTGGATGTTATTGCTTAATCTCTGTATATACTGCTTCTGGAGATCCTATGATTTTCCTAAGGGTAAAAAGATTTGGATGGAAAATATATTCCCTCTTCTACAAGTCAAAACAGTTTGTAAATGACGATTCTTTTTGGGGACAATTTGCAAATAACGATGCTTGTTCTGTGAAAATACAGTAGCAATATGTTTTGACATAAGCATGGCAAAAACTAAGGGAAGTATCTTGAAATTCATGGGGCAAAGCCTACATAACTTTTAGACTTTGCAGAATACCCACAGAGTGCAATATATTTTGAAGCATTTATGGACATCAAAATAGAAATTCTTTATGTGAGGAAAAATTCATAATCATAAAGTCATTCATGCTAATTCGCAGTTAGAACCAAAGAATTCTGCTTTCATTTGTTGCTTTTCTTGTTTTGTTTTTTATGAGCTGAGTAAGAAAAATAATTGAATTTCTCCTGTAAATCCAAGCAGTGCCCAGGATGCTCTCTGATTATATGCTGACATCCTCTAAAGTCAGAGTCATTTTGCTTTTTCACCAATGCAGTTATTAACTGTTATGGTCTGGGCCCGAAGAGCACATAGATGTGCTTTGGAAGCTTTTCTAAGACGTGAAATTGGAAAATTATACAGACAGAACTCCAGGAAAGTGGCAGGGAGTGGTGCCACGCTTGTGGACGCTCTGCCGTCTTGCATTTAAAGCATTCTGTCTGCGGACAGGGACAGGTTGGAAGTGGCAGGGTGGGGACGGGCCATTCAATCAATAACCACATTACACTAAAGTTTTAACAATAATTTGATTAACCACGTCCCTTCTGCCTGTCTCTGTCTATGTTCTCCATCTCTGTCCTTCATCTTAAATTCTGAAGCCTCATTTCACCTCATATCCTCCCATACCCTTTAAAAAAACAGACTTTACTTTTTGGAGCAGTTTTAGGTTCAGAGCAATATTGAGTGGAAGGTACAAGGTTTCCCATATCCCTCCTGCTTCCCCACATGCACAGGCTGCCTCGTTATCAACACCCCCCTCCAGAGTGGTGTATTTGTTACACTTGATGAACCCACACCGACACGTCTTAATCATCCAAGTCCATAGCTCACATTGGGGTTCATGCTTGGTGTTGCACATGTTATGGATTCAGACACATGTATGACGGCATGTATCCAGTATCACAGTATCCTGCAGAGTAGTTACACTGCTCTAAAAATCCCTCCTTCACCCAACCCTGGCACCCACTGATTTTTTTACTGTCTCCATAGATTAGAGCTCTTTGTTTCTGTCTTGCCTGCACTTTAATCTCATTTAAACATTTAATCCCTTAATTTCTCTTTTTCTCCATCTATTTTATTAGTCTCATGATGGTTTAAATTGCAATCATCAACTAGTCCAGACCCCATGGCCAATCACTTCTACTTGCCTTTCTCAGCAGCCTCAAAGCCAGACCTCCTTGTCTTTTCCTGTGCTTGCTCGACCACTCAGCAACTTAGTGCCAATCTGATCACTTGTCTTTCTTTGCTGCCTTGAAGGGCCATGCCTTTACTATAGATGGATGTGGACCTCCAGTTATGAGCCTACAGATGAAGCTCGTCCTAAACAGGCTATCTTCTGGTGAAGTGATCTGGATGGGCTGGGGACCTGCCTAGTTTCCAAAGCTGGCCTAGCAACAGCAAACTCAGACTGTTTATCTTGCTCTGCTTCTAAAGCTTGTACAGATTAGAATGACACCTACTTCTAGATGAACCTAGAGCTCTACCAACCACACACACTCTTAAGTCGTTATTGTTTTCTAGGTTAGAGTTTTGCATCCCACCCATGAGCTCCCAGAAGCTAACTGTAGCCTAATCATGGTTTTGGCTTCTCTCTCATCTCAATTCACAACTTAAAGTCATCTTGCCCACATGAAATTAAAGTAGGATAGCCTTGCACAGATTGATCAACCCCCAAAGGAAAATTGCACATTGAGAGAGTTCGTGTCTGCATTTGTGAGACAGACTTCAGGCAGGCATGAAATCTGAGTTTGCCAAGGGATGTTGTGCTGAGGAAACTGACCTTTAATTCATCCAGTCTCATGATAAAAACTCAGAAATATGCTGGGGTTGTTTTACTGTAGCTAGTGCATGGGTAAGAATGTATTCAGTGTTCCTGAGGGTCAACTGAGACTAGATAGAGGACAAGAAGTAATCTAAATTCCATAATAAATATGGCAAAGATGAGCTTCTTTAACTGGTAGCATCTGCAGTTTATGTAGATGATATTATTAGTAGGTTTTTGTCCCTATGAGGATATGGGAAATTGGGTACCATCTTCTTGTCTCTTGTTTTGCGTAAATTGTTTATTTTAGTTTTCACATTCTTTTTTTCATTAACAAACGTAGATTTTAACTATGTCTTCTGGTATCTTTCTGTCCATCACATCACCATGTGATTTTGTGACAAGCACACAACATCTGCAAAGCTGCAGAGCGAAAGCACGCAAATAGTATTGAACTTGAAATCAGAGGACTGAGTTCCAGTCCAGTTCACAGCCTGTGTGGCCTCAGTGAAGAACCATTTAAATTGCCTGTATCTCAGCTTCCTTATCTCCAAAATGGAGAGGAGCTAGTGCTCATTTGCTTCGAGTTCTGTTACTGTTCTGATTTGTTCATACTCAAAGAAAATGCTGTTTTCACTGTATCTTTTCCTGTTCTCCAATTACCCTTCCCAGTCAACCCACCAAATCATGGTCACTTACCCCATCTGCTTTCCATTACTGCTCTTTATTCTGAAAAAATCTTGAAAGCCATCAACAAAGGATGGCAGGTTATATATATTTGAATAGTTCTTATGCATTTAAAATATTTTCTGTCAATGACAATTTTATTTAAAGTATTGATACTTGATGATTTAATAGAAGTTTGTTTTTGAATTGTATAGACAATCCAATTTCTCAAGAATGATGTTAGCCAAATTTTGGTATCCATAGACTGATACTTTCTTATATGAATGAAACTGATAATCTTCTTTTCTTTTTTTGGATGAGACATCTTGGGTCAGTATTTAAGCTTTCAGCATAGCCCAAAATGCATAATGTCAAACTTTATTAGTCTACAGAACATAGCATTTCCAACTTCCAGTGAATTAAAAAAAACTTCATTGCTAAAATATATGAAAGAAATTCATAACAATTTTTGTTTTTCCTGACACCAATTTTTTGGTTACGTCATCTGATGCAAGCCACTAATATTCTCTCTAGGACTAAGCTTCCTCATCTTTAAAATGGGGAAAATAACTCACATGGGTGCTGGGAGGATTAAGAAAGATAATTAAGTATGAAGCACTGTGTAAAACATTAAACACGAGGGAATGTAATTTATTGTTTTAAAATATTTAAATTGAAACTCTTTTAGGTTTTAACACTTTTTTAGCCCAAAATAATATATTAAGACAGAACTTATTTAAATGTAATTATTCATAGGAAGAAGGCAGGCAACTTTTAGTCATTGTGCTCAAAGTCTACTAACTGGTTTCAACCCTAGTTAATCGGGCAGAGGGAGCTCCAGGCGCAGCACCTCATGTGCCGACTGTCTGGCACTGTGTCTCCTCTGTCCACCTTGCCCTCCTTCCCATGCTGCTGACTACAGGAGAGTTTCCGGCCCATTTTAGTCCCTGCAGGCATCCTCCAACATCACGCTTCAGAGCTGCAAAGCATGCAGCTTTTCCTCCTGTCAGACCACATTCTGGCTGCAGTCAGCCTAAGTGCCATTAATTGCCCATTTTCTGAGAGGTGTGAGATCACTGCTTCCGCGGCTGTGAACCTTGGGTGGAGCTCAGTCAGACTCAAGTGGTCCAAGCATAAAGTCTGAGCCCTTCATCTTGCACTGCAGAGAGTGTGTATTGGATTCCAAGCGATTCCGCTTTCAAGGTACTTTCTTTAAATTTTTCAAGAATTGTAGAATGGGTTGAAACCGAGCGTACACCACTTTAATAGAAAAAGACAACCAGGGGAAAGAGTTATTTAGGTAAATACAAGGAATTTATAATGAATTTCTATGCTGTATAGCATACGATTTTCTTTAGTTACCTTTTGTTAATGAAATAGCTAGAAAAAAATCGAATTCCAGTTTAATTCTGGAAGCTTTAAGCTCTAGACTGGAGAATAATACACTTTTTGTTTTTTTGAGGAGGATTAGCCCTGAGTTAACATCTGCTGCCAATCGTCCTCTTTTTGCTGAGGAAAACTGGCCCTGAGCTAACATCCATGCCCATCTTCCTCTACTTTATATGTGGGATGCCTACCACAGCATGGCTTGATAAGCAGCGCATAGGTCCGTGCCTGGGATCTGAACCCAAGAACCCCAGGCTGCCAAAGGAGAATGTGCAAACTGCTGTGCCACGGGGCCAGCCCCCAATTATTTTTTTCCTTTACCCTTTACCATGTGGCTGCTGCTGGGGCTTGGGTATATTTAAGAACAAAATTTTAAGAAAGTACTAATGTGTCCTTAGGTCAAATTACCCAGAACAATTCATAGAAGACCATATTCATAGAGACTTTCCTATAAAATAGAGTCTTTTATTCAGAATAAGGCACTATTCTGAACAATACGGAATAGGAAGGGAAAATAATAGTTGGAAGCCACCAGCTTAATTAGTGACTCTCGAATTTTTCCATTTCATATTGTATTAGAGAAGAGGAGAAGAAAGAAAAGAGGAAGAGAGAGCACATACAATCATTTAAATATTTCTTTGTTAGAAAAATAACAACTTTACAGCAGAGAAATCTAGCAGACACCACTTTGGTCACCTGGTCAAAGTTAACGTGGACAGTAATGAGAATAAGCAGCATCCTGTCCCCTGATACGATGCACTGGAAAAGGCACATGCCACCACTCTGGCATTCTCACCAAAATCAATAACCCGAATTTCATCATGAAGAAAAAAACCAGACAGACCCAAATGGAGAGATTTTATATAAAATAACAGTATTTTTCAAAAGAGTCAATGAAGAAACAGATTGAAAAACGGTCCCAGATTAACCATTTATTTGAAATGACTCCTAAATTCAGCCCTATCATTTTATGTACAGGGATATGCCTAAATTGCCCCACCTGAATTTCCAAAAAGAAAAAAAGAAAAACCCACTTAAAAGTATTATTTATTACAATTTTTTCTTCTAAATCTACACCTTTCTTTGCAATGTGGTTTGAGGAGGAAAACCTCCCCCACTGAGGCGCAATCCCCTGGACAGTTTTCTGTGACCTTCACAAGGACGGCACACCCAATCCTTGATGGCCTCCACTATGGATTTGTATCAGCACTCAAGTTGGAAACAACAAGGGGAGGTGACTTACCTCGCTGGACTTTATGTTTCTGAGCAAACAAACAAGAACAATATTTTGTTTGGTATAACAATGGGCAAGAGTGAACACTCAAACAGATTTTGAATGACGTACATATCTTTATTTTTACCTATATCATATATTGATTTACTGCTGTTGATAGCTAAGCATTACTCTGTAGAAGATGAAAAACCAATGTTTTCCGTGAATCTTATAATGTGAGAAATAGTTCTGCTGTAGGCTAGTTATACTGTGGGGGGGGGGGGGGGGGGACAACTGAGCATTAAAAGTCACAATTTTCAAAAGGGATAAGCTGTGCCAAATCAGAATCACGATGTCCATCACAAACAACTGAAGCTCAAACTCTTTTAACACCAGTTCATCCAAATGCTTATGTCCCAAGATAAGACTATTGACAAACCGATCTAATGGTACCTCCTTAGAAACTTGTATGTTCCAAACATAAGACCGCTGACTGTTTCAGCAACTCTCTAGTTTGCACATTCTGACTAATATCTGACAAGACTGTCCCCTAAACCCTAAAAGTATCCTTTTCCCGTGTTATCCCTTTTGAGATGGCTTCTCCACTGTTACCCATAAGGTGTAGTCTCCCTTGCTGCAGCAAGTAATAAACCTAACTTTGTCGTCTACAGATGTGTTTCTAGGGGCCTTTGGCTGATGGGCATTGGAAAAGGTTATTTTAGAGAGCAATTTTATTAGTAGAATTTCACTTTGCAATTTTAGGAGCCGTAAGCAGTGATTTCCTCAGAACTGCTTCAATGCCTTTGGAAAATAGTTAAGCACAAGGACAGGAAGAAAATGAGTACCTATATTACACAGAAATAGAGCAACAATTCCTCATACTGGAAGCTATAAGGATCCAAAACACTTTATGAGTGTAGGGAATGAAGTGTAATCCTGTCCTAGAGATGACTCTGAGCAATGGCTCTCAACCTCGGCTGCACATGAGAATTATCTAAGGGGCTTTTAAAATACTGATTTCCCCACTTTAGAACAAATAGACTTAACAGACACATACAGAACATTCCATCCAACAGCAGCAAAATACACATTCTTCTCAATTGTGCACAGAACATTCTTCAGGATAAATCATATGATAGGCCACAAAACAAAACTTAGCAAATTTAAGAAGACTGAAATCATACCAACCATCTTCTCTGACCACAATGGCATGAAATAGAAATCAAAAAGAAGAAAGTGAGAATATCTACAAATATGTGGAAACTAAACAACACACTTCTAAACAACCACTGGGTCAAAGAAGAAATCAGAAGGGAAATAAAAAATTATCTCAAAACAAATGAAAAAGGAAATACAACATGTGAAATATTGTGGGATGCAACAAAAGTAGTTCTGAGAGGAAAGTTTTTGGCAATAAACACACATATTTAGAAATTAGAAAGATCTCAAATAAACCACCTCACTTTATACCTCAAGGAACTAGAAGACAAAGAACAAATTAAGCCCAAAGTTAGTAGAAGGAAGGAAATAATAAAGATCAGAGTAGAAATAAATGAAATAGAAACCAGAAAAAGAATTAAAAAGATCAATGAGACTAAGAGCTGGTTCTTTGAAAAGATAAACAAAATTGACAAACCTTTAGCTAGACTAACTAAGAAAAAAGAGAAAAGACAAATAAATAAAATTAGAAATGAAAGAGGAAACATTAAAACTGATACTATAGAAATACATAGAATCATGAGACTACTATACAATTATATGCCAACAAATTACATAACCTAGAAGAAATGGATACATTTCTAGAAACACATAACCTACCAAAACTGAATCAGGAAGAAATAGAAAATCTGAACAGACCAATAACGAGTAAAGAGGTTGAATCAGTAATCAAAAAACTCCCAACACAGAAAACTCCAGGACCAGACAGCTTCACTGGAGAATTCCACCAAATATTTAAAGAATTAACACCAATCCTCCTCAAACTCTTCCAAAATATTGAGGAGGTGAGAACATTTCCAAACTCATTCTAATGGCCAGCGTTATATTGAGACCCAAACCAGATAAGGATACCACAAGAAGAGAAAACTATAGACCCATATTCCTAATGAATATAGACGCAAAAATTCTCAACAAAATATTAGCAAACCGAATTCAAGAACACATTAAACGGATTATACACCATGATCAAGTGGGATATATCCCTGGGATGCAAGGATGGTTCAATATAGGCAAATCAATAAATGTGATACTTTATTACAATAAAGTAATAAAATGAAAAACAAAAATCATATGATCATCTTAATACAAGCAGAAAAAGCATTTGACAAAATAGAACATTCTTCCATGATAAAAACACTTAACAGATTGCATATAAAAGGAATATACCTCAACATAACAAAAACCATATATGACAAACCCACAGCTAACATTATAATCAATGGAGAAAAATTGAAAGCGTTTCCTGTAAAATCAGAAACAAGACAAGGATGCCCAGTCTCACCACTCCTATTCAACATAGTACTGGAAGTCCTAAGTCCTTCAGCAATTAGGCAAGACAGAGAAATAAAATGCATCCAAGTCAGAAAGGAAGAATTAACATAGTCACTGTTTGCTGATGATGTGATCTTATACACATAAAATCCCAAAGAGTCAGTCAAAAACTGTTGGAATAAATCAACAATTTCAGTAGAGTGGCAAGATACAAAATCAATATACAGAAATCAACTGCATTCCTTTACACTATTGATGAATCATCTGAAAAAGAAATAAAGAAAACTATCTCAATCACAATAGCATCAAAAACTATAAAATACTTAGGAATAAATTTAACCAAGGAAGTGAAAGAAATCTGTACAACAAAAACTACAAGACTTTACTGAAAGAAATCAAAGAAGACATAAACAATTGGAAAGGTATCTCATGTTCATGGATCGAAAGAATAAATATTATTATGGCCACACTACGCAAAGCCACCTACAGATTCGATGCAATTCTCATTGTAATATCAAAGGCACTCTTCACAGAAATAGAGGAAACAATCCTAAAATTTGTGTGGCACCACAAAAGACCCCAAATAGCCAAAGCAATCCTGAGAAAAAAGAATAAAGCCAGAGGTATCACACTTCCAGATTTCAAATTGTACTACAAAGCCATGGTAATAAAAACAGTATGGTGCTGACACAACAATAGACACAATGATCAATGGAACACACTAGAAAGCCCAGAATTAAATCTCAGTATATATGGTCAACTAATATTTGACAAGAGAGCCAAGAATAGCCAATAGAGAAAGGATAGCATCTTCAACAAATGGTGCTGGGAAAACTGGAGAAATACATGTAGAATAACGAAATCGTTGATCGATCGATCTATCTATCTATCTATCTATCTATCTATCTATCTATCTATTTATCCCCCATCTATCCCACTCACAAAAATTAACTTGAAATGGATCAAAGTCTTAAACATAAGACCTGATACCATAGAACTCCTAGAAGAAAGTGTAGAGAAGATGCTCATTGATATTGATCTTGGCAATGATTTTTTTGAACATGACACTAAAAGTACAAGCAATAAAAACAAAATAAACAAATAAGACTGCATAAAACTCAAAAGCTTCAGCACAGCAAAAGAAATAATTAACAAAATGAAAAGACAACCTACAGAATGGGATATAATTTTTGGTAAATCATATACCAGCTAAGGGGTTAATATCCAAAATATATAAAGAACTCAGTCAACTTAATAACAAAAAATTTGATTAAAAAATAGGCAGAAGAACTAAATAGACATTTTTCCAAAGAAGACATCAAAATGGGCTCCAAACACATGAAAAGATCCTCAATATCACTAGTCATAAGGGAAATGCAAATCAAAACTACAATGAGGTATCATCTCACAGCTATTAGAATGGCTATCATCAAGAAAACAAGAGATAACAGATGCTGAGGATGTGGTGAAAAGGGAATCTTTTTTTTAAATTTAATTTATTTTATTGTAGTAACATTGGATTATCACGTTATATAACTTTCAGATGTACACTGTAATATATTTCAGATTCTGTGTAGATGACATCATGTTCACCACCCAAAGACTAATTATAATCCATCACCACACATGTGCCTAATCATTCCTTTTGCCCTCCTCCCTCCTCCTTTCCCCTCTGGTAACCACCAATCCAATCTCTGTTGCTATGTGCTTGTTTGTTGTTTTTATCTTCTATTTATGAATGAGATCATACGGTATTTGACTTTCTCCCTCTGACTTATTTCACTTAGCATAATACCCTCAAGGTCCATCCATGTTGTCACAAACGACCAGATTTCATCATTTCTTATGGCTGAGTAGTATTCCATTGTGTATATATACCACATCTTTATCCATTCGTCCCTAGATGGGCACCTAGGTTGCAAAAAGGAAACTCTTATACATTGTTGGTGGGAATGTAAACTGGTGCAACCACTGTGGAAAACAACAAGAGGATTCCTCAAAAAAGTTAAAATAGATCTACCATATGGTCCAGCACTTCCACTTCAGGGTATATACTCAAAGGAAATGAAAACAGAAGTTCGACAAGACATACGCAGTTCCATGTTTATCGCAGTATTATTCACAATAGCCAAGATATGGAAACTACCTAAGTGCCCGTCAATGGATAAATGGATAAAAAAAGATGTGGTATGTGTACACAATGCAATATTATTCAGTCACAAGAAAGGAGAATATCCTGCCATTTGCAACAATGTGGATGGACCTTGAGCACCTTACACTAAGCAAGATAAGTGAGACAGAGAAAGGCACATCCTGTACGTATCACTTATATGTGGAATCTAAAAAACTTAAACTTGTAAAAAACAGAGCGTAAAATGGCAGTTACCAAGGGGTGTGGAGGAGGATAAGAGTAATGGTGTTTAAGGGTACAAGCTTGAAACATGTAGTAAATAAGGGATAGAGATCTAATGCAGAGTATAATGAATATAGACAGTAATATTTACTATAATTATTGAATGTGATAAATATCGCTACCTTGTCAATCAAATTACAATACATAAATGTATCAAAGAAACACACTGTACACCTTAAACTTACACAATGATACATGTAAAACTTACGCAATAAAAAAATAAAATAAAAATACTGATTTCCCAAGGACCACCTTAGACCAATTTAATTCTGATCTCTGGAAACGAGGTCCAGGAATCTATATTTTACAAGCTTCCCACAGAATTCCAACATGCAGCCAGAGCTGAGAATCACTACTTTAGGGTGTTCACACAACGTTCTACTGTAATAATTATTATAATGTTTATTAAATGCTAATCCATTCAACTACCGATCTGTTTAAAAAACATCTATTGGTTCTTTGGGACTTGTTTTCAAGCACCACAGTTTCAAAAAAGGGAGAGAGAGTTGAACATTTAAAAGTTACCTGACTCAGGATAACTTTGATGGAAATACAATAAAACCTGATAGCAAAATTTGAATTTAGAATGGCTTCTTCCTGGCACAGAGAATGTTTCTGAGAAAGAACTGGAAAGGCTGGTCTTTCTATAGGAGGCAGCTTGTGGACAGACATGCACAGAGCAGAGAAGGAGGAATCAGATAGCTACTTAACAGACACATCAACCCTGGGATAAAATGAGGTGGGGCAGGTAGCTTTTCTTTCCTCTGGGCCGCTGTTGAGTCTCGCCTCCATGCTCACTTAATATACGCCCAGGGAAAGCCAGGAGCTACAAAACTGGGGAGGTAAAGATGCTGCCTCCATAAAATGTTATATAATGATCTCCAGAGCCAACTATTGATGGCTTTTGGGTCAGTTCTGGTTTCGAATTTATGTATAGTGCTGTTTCCTTTCATTAGTTTGAATAATCAAGGGCTTGCTCATTATAAAAATGAAGTTCAAGAATGATCCAAGCTGGAATGAGTCAACAACTCTTGGAGTCTCTGGAAGAATTCTCTAAAGGTTTGTCAAAATATAGCTCTTGGAGGCTGTGATGAACACACATTATGCGCCATAACCTGCAGTCAACAGCTAATATCACAGGGGGGAGCAAAGGTTGTAGTTGAAAACATAATCAGGTTGTATTAAAACTTCCTAAAAAATGCTTTGTTAGAGCATGCTATGTCCAGTAGTGTGCAGATAAATGAGAAGAGTGAATGAAACATTCACAGCAACTCAACAACAACAATAACAAAAGTCACACATTACCGGCACCCTCTTGTGTATAATTATGAATAACTTCATATCTCAGGAAACATCCCGGGAGTGAAAGTATAGGCTATTTCACCGCCAATTAGGCCTTTAAAAGCTGTCCTAGCACCCAGCAAATGTTTTCAAGCTTTACATTTACGGAAAACATAGGCTGTGAGGACTCTCAAAGCATAACAGTTAAGTCAAATGATGCCATAAAATTTGCTAACTATTCTAAAGTCAAACTGTTTTAGATAAATATGCAAACTATATAAAGTATTTCTAATGACAACTAAACCTTGAAAGAGTCAGGATAAACTGGTTTTGGTAGCAACCACAAACATCTCAGGAGCTCAACTCCAGAGAGGTTTATTTGTTGTTCACTCTGCTCCTTATGAGTTGCTAGGGGACCTCTGCTCCACGTGGCTTTTCTGGGACTCAGGCTTTATCTCGACACCTGCTCTCTGATCACCTCCACAGTGGGAAGGGATGTGGAGAATCTGGCTCTTCATGCTTTCTCCCGGAGGCAGTATACACCACAGCGACCCACATTTCATTGACCAACCCAGCCTAGCAGCCAGTCCTGACTTCAAAGGCACGGGTCAAAAAATGCGTCCAGAAGGAGGACTGGAAATTTTTGGAAAAGAGGTCTAACAACTCCCACAAACCCGTATCAGATTCAAGTTAAAGTAAGAGCAACAGGGCTAGAATGTAATTTCTGCTCTCTTTTTAGTATTTGTAGTGAATAGAAACGCTTCTTTGTACTTACGAAGTTCTGAGAATTACTCGGAAATGTAACAGGGGGACAGATGGTACAAAAGACCCCGAGGTCATTCCAAGGTCATTGAGAGAGACTAATTCACAGGAGATAGCTTTATTGGTGTGAAACATTTTAGTATTTGTATACTTTTAAGTGAGTATGTAAGATGATACAGAAAAAGAGAGTCAGCATGCTGAGTGGTTAAGATCACGGAGGCTGCCATGGACGCTGGGTTTGAATCCTGGCTCTGCCACTCACTAACGGCATGACCTTTGGGAAGTAACTTAGCCTCTTTGTGACTCAGTTTCCACATTTATATTAATGCCTTCTTCACAGGGTATTATGAGGATTAGTGTGTACATATATACACACTTAATCCTCATAATATGTATGTATATCCTCATATATAATATATATCCTCATATATAATCCTCATATATTTTATATATATATATATATATATATATATAATACACTCACACACACACACATACACACACACACAACACACCTTTTTGTTGTTAGTACCGATGAGTCAATTCTGACTCCCAGTGACCCCGTGTACAGCAGAGTGGACCCTGCCTGGTCTTTCTGTGCCATCCTCTCACCTTTCAGTGCTATACTAGACAATGATATTTATAGGGTTTTCATGGTCAGTTTTTTTAGACTTGAGGGGCCAGGTCCTTCTTCCTAGTCTGTCTTAGTCTGGAAGCTCTGCTGAAACCTGTCCACTATGGGTGACACTGCTGGTATTTGAAATACCTGTGGCATTGCTTTCAGTGTCACAGCAATACACAGCCATCACAGTATGACAACCGACAAAATGGGTGGTGTGGTTCCCTGAACGGGACACGAACCCAGGCCCCAGCAGTGAGAGCACTGGATCTCAACCACTAGACCACCAGGGCTGGCTACACACATACTATCACTCAGTAAATATTAGTAAATGCTGTAATCACTTAACAGTTTCTCGGCATCTCCTTTCTTTCCTCTTTCTTTTGTTCTTTCTAGGCTAGGTGAGCTTAATTCAACTTAAAATATATTTACTAGGGATCTTACAGTATATACAATGCTAAAATCTTATTGTGTAGCAGAGGAGCAATTACACCAGAAGAATGAGTAAATTAGAAGCAAATTTGTCATGAAATATAGAGTTTCAGAGTCAGAAAGAATTTCATCAGGTGGATGGTGATGGGGGTTCCTGCACAGAGACTACAGAATAATAACAGTAACTGTAATTTATTAAATGCTTACAAAATGCCAAGTACATTTACTTTTATTACTTCTTATCATCAAAAAACTCAGAGAGGTGAACTGATCATCCACATTCAAAATCAGGAAACTGAGGTTCAGTGAGATCCATGCAACATAGTCCTGGTCTGTCTGACCCCAGAAGCCAGTGATTTTTTTCATTAGGTTATTCCGTGAAGAGAGCAGAAAGTAAGGGTTAGGCTCAGGGAATAGTGAGCAACCTGGTTCACCTGGCTCATTTGGTTTATTTAGGGAGTTAGCAGGAATGCAATTAGAAAGGTCTATTCCATGTATTAAAATCATTTGTTCCTGTTGTCTAAAACTTGCGCTCAATTAGAATATGTAAATCTTGAATGTGTGAAATACCTGCCTCAGGGGTTGTGTAGCACTTTATACATACGTTTATTTGAGGGCTTCTCACGTACCTTAGCTTTTATACATACATTTATTGGAGCATTTTAAACTATTTGTTTATTAGTCTGTCAAAGTTTTGAGTTTCTTGAAGAGAAGGACCAATCACAGCTTATTCACCTTCATACCCCTACGCTCCCATCACAGTGACTGGCAGACATGATTGTCGAAGGAATGAGTGAATGAAGGAATGAGTGAATTAATGCTTTTAGATATACTCTTTGATGCCTGAATGTTTTCTTGACTTAGCAAGCTGTCTCAAGTCCTTTGAAATCTGAGAAGATATAAATCTTCAGTAAGTACATAAACTATACAAAGACATTTTGCTAGAGGTAAATGTTATTTATAATTAATGTCAGGACCCTTGAATCTTCGATTATTTGTTGAATACAGTTTTTTACTTTAAAAAATTACTTCATTCCATTTTCACATTGGAAGATATTTTGTACTGATAATAAACATTAACAAAACCACATGATTTAACCTGCCAACACCTTACATGCAACAGTTTAGAAAATGTTTCTGAGGGACAAAGCAAAGTCAACTAACACTGCAGAGATAAAACAGTAACAGTAGCAAGTAGCACTCATTTCCAGCCCACAAGTTAAAATTTAACACCCTTTCTCCAATATTATGACTTTCTGCTATGGGAATTCAATAATATTAAACGGCAATAAATTTTGAAAACTAAAGAAAACATTGGATTGTGTATGTGGTGAATCTGGTGCTCCATTCTTCATCGATCAATGATTGGTATAGGTTGTCATCTTTCCTAGTAGTTGTCACACTCATGATCACATGATCTCAGAACTGTTAGGATACTCAAAGGATCTTGTTTCACTCTCTTATTTCTTATGCTGATAGATAGTTAAAACAACCTGGGAGGAGAGTTTTCTTTCTGTTTGTAAACATCCCTGAGAATGAAATGGCATTTATTCCTCCCCCCAGAATCTCACTTTCATGTTTATTACAGTGATAACTAGCAAGTTTCTTCTTAGATCTAATTGAAATTCTGTCTTTATTTAAGTTGGTTTCTTAAGAATTATTGTTATTCTATAAAGCTATCAATGGAAGTAATGACAACATCTCTTAGTTACATAGTACTTTCACTTCAAATTGCACACTATGTGCATAATAATTTTGAGAGGTAAGTGGTAATGACTTCTCAGAATGACCTAAATACTATCCTTGCTTTCTGGATGGGGAAATTTCATCAGAGTCTTTCCTGGTAAGCTAGTGGTCTTGAAGCTGGGATTAGCTACATTCTATACACAGAGAACAAACTCTTAGTGTCTTTTTCGTAAAATTCCACCATATTCTCAAAGGGAGGATGATAGTGATCTTGAATACTACTTTGCAGGCTAACTACCATAATCTTAAACTTTCTTCCTAGGACCTCTTTTCTAAGGATTTCTTAATTTTTTAATTCCTCTTTTTCAAGCTATCTTAGGTCTTTTAAATCCTTTTGGAAGTCTGGCACCTCAAGCTGGACACAGCATTTCAGTAAAATTATGACTAATAAATACTTAGGTTTCTTATAATATAAATGAAATTCTCTGTTCTCCTAAGCTGGATGTGCTTCATATCCGGCATCGGGACGTCCTGACATAGCTATGCGTGCCTCTCTCTTATTTACTGTAAACATAATTGTGATTTAATATACTGGAAACATTTTTTGATTGGCAATGGACTTTTATTTTCCAAGTACTTCAGGATTTTATATTATCCTCTGAGTACTTCTCTATTATCCCTTTGCGAAAACAATAGTGCTGTCCATTATGATATTTGGATGAATTTTTGGCAAGTGAATTAAAATAATAAATGAATAAGCTAATTTGGGGAGGCTCTGAGGCACTAACAAATCACACTTCAAGCTAAGTAATTTCCTTCTGCGTTAAATATCTGGAGTCTTTCTTCCAAAGTTTCCTTTGTGGTGGGAAGCCTTTAATCAGATCCACTTATTTCCTCTAATCTCATGGTTAGCTTTTAAATATCTGTGAAGACTACGCTATGCTTCAAATAGATCAGTTATCATAATCTGCTCTTACAACAGTAGGAAGCATCTAAGCATCTGATGGGGGTATCCTGAAATTGTAATAGCTATCATTCTATGAGGCATCCTTGTAAGTACTTTACATATATTAACTCATTTTATCCTCAGAACAGTTTTTTGAACAAATTATGGAAGGTACTATTTTGTGGATGAGGAAATTCAGATGCAGCGATTTAATAAAGTGCCAGAGTCACAAGAGCTACTATGTGATAGAGATGAGACTCAAATCCCGGCAGTATAGCTGCCGAGTCTGATCTTTTGAAGACTACATTAAACAGCCAAAAACTTTTAAAAGATTTCCACGCATTTTATGTAGCTTTTCCTAACATGTAACATGGTTAAACATAAAATACTATATTTGAGAATAGGTGGTAAATGTGTATTTTAAAATAAAAAAAAATCAATTCTAATTTCAGATTATCTATAACTTGGCTTTGCACTTGACATACAGAATTTTTTTTTTTGACATGCAGAAATTTTTAAAGATAGATCAGTGATATTTCCATTACTAGTTAGGAATAAGAAAAATATATCCTAAAACTTAGAGCCTAACCAAATCATAACTTATTACATAACATTTACAGTATGCCTTGGCAGAAAATAAAATGAAAGTAAAATAAAATCTTTGAAAATTGCTATCCAATCACAAGCTTTCATTATTCAAGGAGATTAATTTTGGGGGAAAACCTCTACTTAATCTTGATGAAATTCCATGCATATACATATGCATAATCTTAGAATAAGATTATTGAATACATAAAATTGATTTAATTTGTTGCATTGGTTGGGTGGTTTTCTTAAATCATACTTCAGGATTATATTCATCGAATGTATTTGTCAATTGAATGAAATATAATACAACTGCTTCTCTTTCCATAGTAGTGATGCATTCTCGGAACAGAAGCAAATCAGGTAGAGTAAAACGTATGATAACCCAAATGTGCAATTGGAACACTATATTTTATGAGTATTGTAGAAAGTACTTTTGTTGAAGAATTGCTTTACAAGTTATTGATCACTCACAATTTGTGCTAAAGAGAATCTAGTATTTAAGTAACTCATATTTATCACAAAGTAAATGTGCACCTATTTGGCTGAAGTACTCTTTAGGTGTGATAAATAGCACAATAAATAGAAAAGCAATGCTCTACTAGACTTCACAATGGTAGGAATTTCAAGTAACTAAGAGGCCTAATAATATTTATTTCTAAAGGAAGATTAACCAATATCAGAGTCATAGACCAACAATGCCAATGTTCATTGGTCGTTAAAGTACTATCTTTAGAAAATACACTCCTTGTGTGTCCCTGCTCCCCTTCTGCTTTTTTGAGCTACACTAGGTGTGGTGGGGATGGGCAGTGTGGTTCTGCCACTACTTGTTTCCCCAGTGCACCTCCTATTACAGAAAGGCCTTTGGCCCTCCAGGAGTGCCCCTCGCCTTGGGGAGGTGTAATTGTGCTGTTTCTCCCTGGGATCTGCTGCAACTGGAGTCTCTCCAAAGGGTCTCTTCTCATAGGAGCCATCAAAAGGAAGGTTAGGGATGCAGAGAAGAGACAAGGAGTGTACAGGGCAGTCATGTTTTTACGAAGTAGGCTTACTTGATGGCAGCTGGAACTTGGCCAGCCCGTAACAGCAAAATCAAAAAGAACGAAATATTTAGGAATAAATTTAACTGAGGAGGTGAAAAATCTGTACATGAAAAACTCTAAAACATTGATGAAAGAAATTAAAGATGACACAAATAAATGCAAGGATGTTCCATCTTCATGGACTGGAAGAATTAACATTGTTAAAATGTCATACTACCCTAAGCCATCTACAGAGGCAATGCGATCCTTATCAAATTCTAATGGCATTTTTCACAGAAACAGAGAAAAAAATCCAAAAATTCATATGGAACCACAAAAGACCAATAGTAAAGACGAATAGCCAAAGTAATCTGAAGAAAAACAACAAAGCTGTAGGCATCACACTTCCTGAATTCAAACTATATTACAAAGCTACGATAATCAAAACAGTATGGTATTGGCATAAAATCAGACACATAGATCAACAGGGTGGAATAGAGTGCTTAGAAATACACTCATGTGTATATGGTCAACTAATTTTTGACAAAGATGCAAAAAAGACACAAGGCAGAAAAGATAGTCTCTTCAATCAACAATATTGAGAAAAGTTTTGCAAAGCAAAACAAACCATCAATAAAATGAAAAGGTAACCTGTGGAATGGGAGAAAATATTTGCAAATCACATATCTGATGGGGGGTTATTACCCAAAATATGCAAGGAACTCATACAACTCAATAACAACAACAAAAAATAACCCAATTAAAAAATGGGCAGAGGATCTGAACAGACATTTTTCTATAGAAGACATACAAATGGCAAACAGGTGCGTGAAAAGGTGCTCAATGCCATTAATTATCAGGGAAATGCAAATCAAAACCACAGGAACATATCACCTCACCCCTGTTAGGATGTCTATTATCAGAAAGATAAAAGATAACAAATGCTGGTGAGGATGTGGAGAAAAGGAACCCTTGTACACTGCTGGTGGAAATTTAAACTGGTACCGCCACTACGGGAAACAGTACGAAGGTTCCTCAAGAAATAAAAATAGAATCACCATAAGACCCAGAAATCCCATTTCTGGGTATATATCCAAGGAAATGAAATCATCTCAAAGAGATATCTGTACTCCTGTGTTCATTACAGCATTATTCATGATAGCCAAGGTGTGGAAACAACCTAAGTGTCCATCAATAGAAGAAAGAATAAAGAAAATGTGATACACACACACACACAATGGAATATTATTCAATCTTAGAAAAGAAGGAAATCTTGTCATTTGTGACAACATGGATGAACCTGGAAGGCATCAGACTCAGTGAAATAAGCCAGACAGATAAAGACAAATACTGCATGGTATGACTTACATGGAATCTACAAAAGAAGTTGAACTCACAGAAAACAGAAAGTAGAATGGTGGGGGCTGGGGGCTGAAGGGAAATGAGGAGGTGTTGGAAAAGGGTACGCACATTCAGTTATAAGATGAGTAAGGTCTGAGGACCTAATGTACAGCTTGGTAACTACAGCTGACAGTACTGTACTGTACAATTGAAATTTGCTAAGAGAGTAGATCTTAAGTGTTCTTACACACACACACACACACACACACACACTAAATATGTGAGGTGACAGACGTGTTAATTAATTTGATTATGGGGATTCTTTCACAATATGTGTATATATCATATCATCATGTTGTACACTTTAAATATATTACAATTTTATTTGTCAATTATACCTCAATAAAGCTGAGAAAAAATAATTTAGTAAGGTACCAGTATCAATACACATTAATCAATAGCCTCCATTACATATAAACAATAACTTGTTACAAGATACACAAAGGCCTCATTTATATTTTTCATTCATTGTTTACTTTTATTTTATTTATTTTTTATTGATGTGTAACTGACATACAATATCATATTAGTTTCAGGTGTGCATCTAGTGATTCAACATTTATACACATCACAAAATGATCACCATGATAAGTCTAGTGACCATCAGCTACCATACAAAGTGAGTGAAGACCTCATTTGCAATTGCCACAAACAACTGCTGAGTTACTGTAAACAAAACAAGATGGACTGAAACCAAGAAAAATACAAAACCCTCGTTAAGGATGTGAAAGAAAACTTTAGGATAAATGGAGTGACATGCTGCGTCTTTGGAGAGGAAGATTTACCATCACAAGGAAGTCAATTGTCACTTAAATTAGTTTATAAATAAAAGCAATCCCGATAATATTTTCCAGAACTACACAAGATTTTTCTAAAGTTTGGAAAAAAATTAGATAAGAATATCCCACAAAATTCTGAAAAAGAAGAGTAATGGAAGGATAGCAATTAGCCTTAGCTGATTAACACTCAGTACAAATTTACGATAGAAAGAGAAAGCAATAGAACAGAACAATGAAAAGTACAGAGATTGACCCAAATACACATGGGCACAGAAATCAGAGGGGAAATGTGAACTAGGAATTATTGGGACAATTAGAGACACGTTTGGAAAAAAAATAGATCCAAGCTTCACTCATTAAACCAAGATAAGTTCCAAATGGATAAATGATTTAAATGTAAACAAAGTTATGAAAGAAACATAACAGAATTCTTCATAATCTCTTCAATAATCTTTCTAACATTGACACAAAAATCTATAACCATAAAAAGAAATGATTGAGGAACTTGGCAACATAAAAATGTCAAATTTCTTCATAGAAAAAATTATTGTAAGTAAACTCAAATGACAAAGGAGAAATTGGGAAAAACTTTTACAATTTATATTATAGACAGAGTGCTAGTCTCCCAAAATCTAGATGACTCCTCAAAATGGAAAAGACTAACAATTCAATAACAACAAGAAAAAAATTGGCAAAGACTATCAACAGGGGGTTCACAGAAAATGTCATGCAAATCGTTTGAACACTTAAGAAAAGATGTTTAATCTCATTCCTAATAAAAGCAGTGAGAGATATCCCTTTACTCCTATTGGCAAATTCTAAAAGTGTGAAAATTCATAGCAAGGAAACCAGGAACTCTTCTACACTGACCTGGAAAGGTATAAACTGGTTCACTTCCTGTGGAGGGCAATTTGGCAGTCTCTATCAAAAAACATACATTTATTTATATATTTACATAAATATACATTTGTTATATATACATATATATGTAAATTAGGAGCTCCTAAGAATGTGGCAATCAAAATCGTATAGGTGAGATTTTGTTTTAATGACCTAACTGAAGTAGCAAATTTCACAGCGTTTCTTAAGCCTTTCTTTATGGTTTCCTCTCGGCTTATATGTCTTCCTGAAAACAACTTATCCCTTAAAAATGCTGACAATTGACTCTATGAAAAGGAAACACTTAATAGGAGTCTGAGTCATTTGGAGCATTGAAATAAGAGCCAGGTAGTTTTCCTACTCAGAACAATAAAGGGTTGTTTACTGTTCTTTTAGTTTCTGGATTGTATCCATAGCTTTATTGGTTTCTTTCGAAATCATTTATACAAATTAATTTTATATGGTCAAAAATCAGTGCTGTACAATTTTAAATGTTACCAGAGGCAGTCATTTTTTTTTTAAAAGATTTTGCTGCAGAGAGATACAACAATGCTACCATTCTTTTCAAAGAATAGGATTTTCATAGGCTATTATCTTGCAAACAATTTACTTAAATTTATTTCTCCTTGTCTCATATTTCACAAGCATATTGGGTTGCCATTTTATAAAAGTGAATGTGCATAATATTTTCATTATTGCTTCTTTTGCATGTCCTATACTCTTTGATAATTCATACAAAAGATAATTAGATGCAAAAGGCATGTGTTATTCCAAACATAATTATCAGCCAGGCTCTTTGTCAAATGACATCGACCAAGTTTACATTTAAGCAGGAAAGCTAAACCTTAAAGGAACAATGATTCATTACACTGATAATAACAAATGTTGTAGTTTCTCAGTTTTTGAAATTTGAGTTAGATATGTCATAATGTCATAATTTGTCACTTAGATATGACATAAATTTTTGTATTTCTAAGGAATATATTGCATCTACATCTGTATTTCAATAGAAAAGATGTTTTAAGCAGAATTCTGTCATTAAATAAGAAAATTAACCAAACATACAGCCATTTTTATTGTAGTCAAGCCATTATACCTTTTTTTTAATTGGAAAGAATAAGAATAAACTGTGACCAATTATGTTCACTGATATCTAAGTTCTTTTAGCATATTTCAAAAATATAACCAAGAAAGCTTTCTAACTGACATGAAAGCGCTACAGATCTAGCAGTGTTTAATCAGTAGTCTATATGTCAGGCATGTTTGGGAATAAAAATATTGGGAGAGAAAGTGGAATGGAGGACCACCTCTCAGGAGTAACAGTAATATTACGTACTTACTCTATTCCAGGCACATTGTATATCTTATTGGAATTATCTGGTTGTAGAATTCATGGTTTGATATCTTCTCCCAGAGAATTTAATCTTATGAAGGCAGGCATTCAGTCTACCCCATTCACCAGTGGATTTCTTGGTTCTCAGTTTCCTCATTTGTAAAAGGATTGGGCTGAGTTGTATGGTCTCAGTGAGATTCTGTTTTTGTTTTTTTTTTAAAGATTGGCACCTGAGCTAACAACTGTTGCCAATCTTCTTCTTTTCTTTTTCCTTTTTTTCTCCCCAAATCCCCCCAGTATATAGTTGTATATTTTAGTTGTGGGTCCTTCTAGTTGTAGTACGTGGGAGGCCACTTCAATGTGGCCTGATGAGCGGTGCCATGTCCGCACCCAGGATCCGAACCAGCGAAACCCTGAGCCGCTGTAGTGGAGTGCGCGAACTTAACCACTCGGCCATGGGGCCGGCTCCCAGACTCTGTGTTTTAGAATATCATTCTAAATATAAAGTCCATCATTTTTGTTGACCTGGAATTACAAAACCAGGTAAATGAAATCACTAGAGTTTCATCATTTTACTTTTGTTCAAAAGTACCTGTCCTATTTGTTTCTGTTATAGCTTTCAAAACTGTTTTAGAAATACTTCTTTAAAACTGAATTTTAATACATTGTATTTTTTATTGGGATTTATTGACATTCAAGAAAGAAGTATTTGATTTTTGGTAAGTGAATATTCATCCTTACACAAGTTAAATAGAATCATATATTTTTTAAATAGCAATTCTTATAATAGTTTTATCATTTTTCTTTAAGAATAATGGAGAAATAACAGAAGTGACTCATTTTTTGCCATGGACACAATTTTTGGCTCAAATGACCACGGGTCTGACTCAGAATGGGAATTCATGTCATCTTATTGATATAAGGTCATAAAATATATGAAAGAAAGAAATGAGAGGAACTCAGCTACTTCTTTAGTCTGGAAATCATTGGATTCTTCAGAATTGCCATCTTGCTCCTTAAATTAATTTAATAACCAATAAGGCAGAAGAGTGGGCCATATCACAGAAATATCTTGATGTTATAAGTAACAAAGACTATATGATCCAAAGGAGGCAAATAGCACATATGAGCACAGTGACAAGAACAATTTTAAGGCCAATGTGTGTCATAAGGGCTGTTCAGAATATGTGGGTGCTCCTCTTTTGGGCACGCCATAAAGTCGAGCTGTGCTTCCCCGTCCTCTGGAGTTGGGCTGGGCCATGAGCTCGCTTTGTCAGGAAGCTTTGGGAGCCAGCATGTGATTCCCCACATTCCCTTTCTCCTGAGGCAGGAAGTGTGGAAATAGGGTTGTGATGGAGTATGCCAGCCTGGGTTCCTCAGCGAGTTGGATGAGCAGAGGCCCCCAGGCTAAACTGCATTCAACATGTCATGAAAATGACTGTGGTTTTAAGCCTGTGAGACTTCAGTGTTGGGTCTTACTACAGCCAGCATATCCTGACTGAGACAGCATTTCTTGGGATGCAAGGATATCTCCATCCTCAACTATATCCATCAGTCTTAACGATTTTCACAACACCAAAGCAGTTTGACTTTCTGATTCACAATATTTTCTGATTCATAATATGATTAATTTTATTGTTATAGTAGAAATAAGTTGAATATTACATCCTATAAAATAATCCTGTGCAAGATTCAGGTTGCAGATAAAAACTGTGATACTACCAAATCTTTTAAAAATTGTACCCAGAAAAAAGCCTGTTTTGACTAAACTTGCAGATAGTTTATTTTATTAACACCATTGCTCTAAAGAATAAGTTTTCAAGAGCATTAGTTATAAAACAGAATAAATCTCAGAGATAAAGTTTTATGATATTCATATGAAGCATATGGCATTCTAGGGAGAATCAAAAGAAATTTGTCCTTGATGATTAAAATATGATGTTTATTTGGCATGGAAGGGAACAAACCTGGATTTTTTCTTATCCAAATTTTCCATTTTAGAAATATTAACACTCAAAGGAGAAAATTGCCAAATCAACACTTTACTTTGGCTAGAAAACCAGAGTATGTTAAGATATCAAATCTACATGTACTCACTAAGTTGAATGTTCCATTAAAATGACTAAAATAAAATATCTTCAGCCATCCTTTTGCATATTGTTTTTGCATATTCTTCACCAGAATTAATCCGAATCCTGTACAGTTCAATATTTTCCCAGATCACAGGAAAGTCTGAGACAGAAGATCCGTTTAGAAAATGGAGAAACCTAACTCCCACTCTCAGCATCTCGTGTTATTACTATCGATTTTCCCTGTGGCATTGAAATATAGATCTAGAGACAGCCACGCTGTACTCAGAATACTGAAAAGAGGCAGCAAAGAGCGGTATCTCTAATTCACCATTTATGACCGCAGACACTTCAGATTTTTGGACAAACTGAGTACCTGAGAAGTTTCTTTAAATGCCCTTCATTGCTCGTTTATATACATACCAGGTTCAGAAAATTATTTACTGAATAAATTAACGTCTAACCAGATTCTTTCCCTTGTTTGGGAAAGCTACATTGTATAAAAATGTCTTTGAGAAGAGACTATGGAAAAAGGCCTACAAGAGACAAAAACATGTCTGAGTAAGGAGACTGGCAGAGAAAAAGCATAGACGTTATCAAATGCCATAAGTGGTTAGAATCAGTCACTGGTTCTATTCTCAATCTAACAAGGCTGCACATTCATTTATTCACTGAATAAACAGTGATCGATCATTTGCCACATCTAGACCTGTGCTCATTACTAATGATAATGTGCTGAAAGAGAAAGGGTCTTCATGGAGCTTCCAGCCTAGCAGAAAAGCCAGTAAATAAAACAAATGATAACAATTATTTGAATATTTGAATGTAATTCCAGCCACTAGTAAAAGTGCTTTTAATGTATTATCTCATTTAGCCCTCACAATAATTTTATGAAGCAGGTTTTATTATTGGCATTGCCATTTTACAGATGAGAAAACTGAGACACAAAAACGAGAACTGCCTCTGGGCAAATACGTAGTCAGAGGCAGCACCACGCTGTGCACACTGGACGTCAGCTGGCACATCCCCTGCTCTGCGGTCTCCTTAGCCAACCCGAGCGCCCGCGGCACCAGAGCAGACAGGATCAGAACGCCCCACGGCACGCATCGCTCAGTCTATACCTTCGTGAAGAAGTCGGCTCTAATCTGGGATCTCACGGAGTTAGTCAGATAAATATTTCACATCACTTGTTCCCAATTTAAAGAAAAGGGAAAAATAGTTAGTTAGGTTTAATGACAACCTAAATGTGGTCTCCAAAACCACTTATATAATTTATTGAAAATATTTCTGGATGGACCCTCCCATCATTACAGAAATAACTGCTCGTTAGGTCAGTATTTCCTTAGATGTATTTTGGAGAATTTCCCATTGACATCCCTGAAAGAGGATTTAGAATAAAGCAGACTTTTCCCCCAGCATCTCTCTTGAGCGGGCCATGTTTGTTCTTTCAGGCTTTTGAGCTACCAGTGAGCACACTGCACTTAACTATTTCAGTTTTTAGAGAACTGTGCTCTCAAGATGAAGCCCTCATAATGAAAAAGTCACCATCGCCAGAGCAGGCAAGTAGCTCGATAAGGCACAACACGGGAGCCACAGTTTAAAAAATATTCGATTTAGGGTCACATAACATTACGGGCAAAATCTGTTACTGTACAACAAACTGTCTGAGGCCACAGAGTTATTTGTTTCAGTGGAAGCTGGCTCTCATGGGTCCCCTGCTGGCAGTCTTACTTCCAAGCTCAGAATCCAGTGATGAATGAGGTCAGTTTACACCACGTTTAGAGACTAAACTGATGAGAAAGTAGGAGGTATTATGGATACTATAACTCATCCTTTACTTCTTGCCCAATACGTTAGAAATCGTGTGTTGTTCAGGAGGCTGTTTAGAAACCTATCTGTACTTTTAAGAAAGGAACATTTAAAGCAGAGCAGAGCAAAAGGAGCTCCCAGCTAGATCCACCCCTGCGACAGACAAACAGGAGAGGACAAATGGTTGTCTCAGCTGTGCCCAGTCAGTCATGGCTTCTGATGGAAACCAGGCTGTTACAGGGAAAGGGAGCAGAGAAAGCATCTAAATACTTCTAAGTAGGAGTATTTATTACTTAAATTTATTTAATATGTATACATTCTCTCATTCAGACAATAAACATGGATTGAGCAGCTACCCATCGCCAGGGATTGGGCTCAATTAGTGAAGCCAGATTCGTTAACACAAAGGAACAGTAAAGAGTACACTGTTAAAACCCTTCATTGTTAAATAATTTATAATAATTAGAATATACCTCTTTAGCAGAACAGTGAGCTTAAATTGAATAGCTAGTTAGAATTAGTCAATCAGCTTCTCTGTGACTCAGTTTTGCCATCTTTTTAAAATGGATCTCACATCATATTGTATTTTCCAACCCACGGATTGTGTTAAAATGTTTTAGATGCAAAAAGTAATACTTTCGTTTCCATTTGCGAAAATCAATATTTCATAACATCAATCACCAAAAATAAACTAGACTATATATGACCCAGGGAGGGTTTTACATAATATGAAAAAGAGCAAGTGAACTCAAAATCCTATGAAAGTAATACATCATGGCTGTTTTCCATCACTAGAGGAGAATTTAGCATTTCTCGGAATTCCCAAATCTATTGACTGATCATCTATCTCCATAAAAATAACTGCAGGCAGGAGAGTTTGGCTCTGATTAACGCAGTTGATTTTAGCAGCTAAGCAAGCACAGGACTCAAATGGCCATGTTTAAATTTCAACTATGCAACTTCAGGCAGGTCACTTATTATAAACCGAAGTTTCCTGTTGCAGAAAATGGAGATCATAATGACATCTGCTCTGTAAATTTTTTGAAGATTAAGTATATCTATAAATAATTAAAGGAAAAATCTAGGAGACTTTTAGTTGAGAAGATACTAGCTAAGTTGGTCTTATTATTTTTAATAAACTGATTTTTGGCTGACTCATAAGTTTTATCATATGTCTATGTTGCTGCATCAGAATTTCTACCAGATAGATCAGTGATTATTAAATTTTTTTTCCTGTTTTTGACACATTTTGCTTAATGGAATATTTGGAGGCACATTTACTTAAAAGATATAAAATATCTCAGTGTCGCATGGAGTCCACAGGGCATCTAGTTTTCACGCTAATTACTTGATTGTCCTGGGGAGTGACCCCCGCAGACCGAGAAAGCTGAGGTCTGGGTCACACTGTTGTGCTATGCAGTATTTCTTGCCACTTCTGTTTCATAATGTGTAGCACAGTCTACACCATGTCACAGAAACAGTTCACTCAACATTCCATCTGGTCATCCAGTGTCTGGCAGCTCCACCACGTACCTTCATGCCGGGACACATGTGGGACAAGCTGTGGATCAGGACCTTGGGGCTGTATGCTCAGAATCCTGCTACACAGAATATTTCTAAATAATCATAAACAAAGGCTTAAGAAAATCATATTGCCTTCTCATATCTCACTCTGGGTTGAACCTAAGGAAGGGAAAACCAGAAGTTACTGGCTTTTCCTGACCAGCTATTTGGTTCTCTCGAAGCCAGCATTACCTGTCAGGGGAAGACGGTGGGGCCACGAGAGATTTCCCGAGTGAGGCTATGGAGAGAAGCTAGAAGGCTGAACGGGGAAACTAAACACAGCGAAGGAGCTGACATCCACCCTCGCCTTTCCCATTTTCTAAGCGACGAAAACGCCAAGGCCAGGATCACTTTATCAAAGCGAATGTTTATTTGAAATGAGGCAAACAGTTTTTTTCCAAGTCTGTTTGTTTGGTTGTTGCTGTTTCCCCCACCTCAGAGACTGGCGGCGACAGGACAAAGATATAGTAAGATGATAAGCTCGGGGACTGCTCATTTTGGAAACTTTTCCACAGCTTTCTTTAAATTTTCCTGCTCCTGACTCTTATAGGTAATTCCTGAATATTCTAACCATATTTCACTACACAATTGCCTAACTTTCTTTCGTCAACTATTCTAACACTGTCTCTGCAACCTTAACACTCCGTAACTCTAAAACTCCATCTCCATTACTTCACTATAACAACATCATTGCTAACAGGAGCTATTCATTGAATTCCTAATGTGTGCTAGCTCCTCACAATTGTCCTGTGGGATGACAGTGCCCATAGCAGAGACTCAATAGAAAGTTCAGTCAGGTGGCATGGTAGGAACTAAGAGGAGGAAATGGAGGCTTAGAGAGATGAAATCATTTACCCAAGTTCACACAGCCAGTAAAAGCCTTTAAAACTTAAAACTCTCTTACTTAAAAGACCGCGCTCATACTCTGTCTCTCTAATATAACAATATATTCTTGTGCAATCTTCCTTAAAATCACCCTTATCTGCTCCTATTCCAGACCTAGAGTAATGCAAGGGCAAAGAAGACCTCTTATTAAAGCTGTTTCAGCATCTAAAACCATTCTATGCAAATAACTGGCCCTAAACACACACTCCTTCCATGATGGATTAGCTGGAGAAATGATGAATTTTGCTGACCTCTGATTATATATTATTTCATCTGAAAATTAACATGATGGTAGGAAGGCTGAAATGGCCCCCACACACTACCACTCTGTCTCTCCTACTCCATCTGCTAAGGAAGATTCGTTTCCCATCCATGCCTGGTAACAATAGGGTGTCCATTTCATTCAACAATATAATTCTCTAGACTCTACCTACACTTGTATGCTTAGCATGAATCAATTTGGACATCAAATTTAGTGAGATTGGTTGTTTCCTATTCAAATTGCCATTTGACTCAGGGAGCTGTTTTTAACTTTTAGGAATTTGGAAATATTTATGGTATCTGGGATGGAAGGCAGTGTGTTCTTATAAAATTGCTAACTTTTATAATCTACTAGAATTTTCTTAGTTCATGTAACATTTAAGATACTTTTAGTGACTACACTAATGAAATAATATCTGAAACTTCACTTTTATCAATGTGCTTCTCAATATGCTTCTCTTTTACATGAATTCATAACAAGTTGTCTTGGCATCGTCACTAGCCGAACACCACTTCCTTCCAATTTCACTTACTATCACGCAAATGAGAGAATTCAAACTCCGTATGTATTTCAGATGACTTAACTGTCGTTTGACTTTTTTTCCCCACATCTTCGCATTTCCATTTCTTCAAGGTCAAGTTTAGAGGAGGAGATAATTTAGACCTTGGTCCAACCCTGTTCTCTGTATTCCCAGAGGAAGCAGAGCAGCCAGTCTTTGTCACATCCAGGAAGCTCCAAGTCACTAAGCACAGGGGAACAGCCTGCCGTAGACTAGGGCAGCGCTCCTGCTGAGGAGCGCACATCTCAGACATTATCTCACGACGGCTTTCTTCGTCTGTTTTCAGAAAGCTTCAGCAGTCAAAACCTTCCGGGAAAGGTGTATGGTTTCTCATCTATTGTGTATTGCTAGCATCAATTTTGCGTGTTTGCGTTCTCAGAAAAATGTTAGCATCACGTCGTTTTCAAAATATCATTATTTTGCCGTCAATTTTCTCTTGCTTTCTCATGAGTAAGAGTTTTATCTATTTGGATTTTCCTCTCTGCCTTCTACCTAAGAAATTTTCTAGTATTTTCATGGTATGTAAAGGAGGAATTCTTACTGATTTTTATTTCTTTTCTCTGTAATCCCCTGCAATTTTAAACCGTTCCATTTTATATTCAAATTGCTTTCATTTTCTTCTTGGCAGTGCCCTGTACTTTTGTTCTCTACAAGAGAGGATCCCACCCACCACCCTGTTACTCCCTGGTTCTGTCCCTGTAGCCAGGCGGGCGCCCGTTCACACCCCACTCTGCCACGGCCCAGAGTTGTGGCGGCCGAGGCTGAGACACCGCACACGGCTCCCTGGAAGGAGCCTGGCTGCCCTCTGCCTACCGGGGGGCGCGCCGCCTCGACCACAGCTCACTGCGAAACAAACTGAATGCTATTTCACTTTTTGCCTTTTTCGTAAAAGCAAAAATCCTCTCTGGATTTTCTTTCGAGTAGCGAAAACAGGCACTACATCCATCTTTCATAAAAGCGAAGTGGGTAAAGCGAGCTCTCCGACAGCAGGGAAACCGAGCACCGTTACCGCTCCGTGGCCGTTTGACCGTCCCCCGCTAATGCCTCCCAGCGATTCTGTGGCTTCCCTATAGACTTTAACATTTGTCATGTAGCATTCCATCCTAAAAGGTTAAACCAAATTATTTCTTGCCAGCAATAGGAATTGCAGCAAACATATCTTTTGACGTAATTCTCAATGTTATTGATGTGCCTCCCCCACATAGTCTCTCTGTGGGCATTTCTTCTTATCATCTGTGTATCTTACACTGACATGAAATTGTTTCACAGGTTGTGTGACCTTTTATCTCCTTCAGAGACTTGCCCTCTCCCTGTCTTACCTGCGCTCCCTTCCTTCCATGCCCGGTCCCCGCCAGCTCCAGCCCTTCTTCTGCTTCTCTAATGCTATTGTCTCTGCAGTTGGTTGCTTTGAAAACAGCTAAGTTTGTGTCTCATTATGAGTCCAAGAGTCTTTTGTTTCTACACTCCCGCTTAATTTAAACTTCAATGCTCCCCACAATCCTCTTCCTATTTCCCCAGTTACTTTGCATGCTTACTACCTCAGCCTGCTCCTTCCCTCATGAGTAACCAGAGAGTTACCATCAAAACCCAAAGAAGCAGCACATGAGACTGGAATTCAGAGAGTCTGGGATATGAAGCTTGACTCTGTTATATATAAGCTATGTAACCTTAAGACTTTCAGAGTAACAGCATCTTTTTCAGTGAAACAATAAAATTAGGGTAATTATAAAGACCTTGTGGGTTTACTGAATTTAATATTATTTTCTCTGAACTTTTACTTCATACTCCCTCCCCAATTTGGTTAAATGTATCACTCCCTCTTCTGTGCTATTGTGTGCTCCTTAAGTTTTCTAGAACCACACTGACAGCATTGTATGGTAACTATTTCTCCAGAGACAGTGAAGTGATGGTGAGTATGAATTCTGGAACCATAATCTTGGGCGTGAAGCCTGTTTCTAAATTGTCGAATACGCTTTGTAATTTTCTTGGACTCCTTGTGTCTCAGTTTTCTCATCTAAAAATGAGGAATGAAATAGCACCTAGTCATACAACTGCCCTAAGAATAGATTATTTAATGCATGTGAAGGACTTAACACAGTGTCTGGCACACGGTGACTGCTTAGTAAACATTATGACTCTCACTCAACTGTAACTTCTTTGATGGCAACATTTCAGTCCCATTCATTTCTCCCCAGCACCAAGCATATCACCTAGATTACAATAAGTGCTCAATCAATGTTTAATCAATTGGACTAAATTGAGTACAAGCATCTAGAAGGCTTTTGTGCTTCATGTAAGGCACTTGACAAATACTTGTTTTCCTTGCGACAAGTTTTATTAACTTCCCTGTAGGGTGAGTGAGCACTCTTATCCTGATTTGAAGAAAGTTTGTCATAGAAAACCTGTGTGTATTCAGTAGTAGCCCATTGACCGGATTTCAGGTGTACTGAAACCCAGATGTTCTCGATGTCAGGCCGAGATACGCTGCTTTAGGAGCTAACTATGGGTCTTGAGTCCGCATCTTCCAAGTTTTGCATCTTGGCTAATGGTTAATACTTCTTATCTTTGAAGATGTTTCCATGTGATTTGCTTTGGCTTTGTGAGCCAAGGCACAAGTGAGTTGTGGCTGGCAGTTTGAAATGTGTCTGAGATCACTGGAGGTTCCAATCTATTTCTAAATCAAGGATTAGAAAGAGAAATGTCATTGAATAAAAGGAAATAAGCCCTTGACATACAAATGACAAATGACTTGCTTTTCCTCCTATCCACTCTTTCAGAAGCTTGGAAAAACTCAAAGAATTGCATCAGCCACATTCCACATTAGCCACTTTCCATGATGCCCATCACAGTCAGATTAAATAATTTATTATTATTATTATCATTAATTAAATTACTTGGATCCAACTCTTACTTTCCTAGACAACAAACTCTGGGTCTGCTTCTCGGCATTAAAAGAAAGCCTAACAAATGTTTCCTAAAACCAAAGTCAGGTTCTCATTTCAAAATCTTCCTTATATCATGACCTCTGTTTTGTAAAAAAGAAGGAGGAGGAGAAGGAAGAGAAAAAGAATGTCAGAAAAAGAGAAAGCAGAGTAAGCCATGCAGTGAATGGTTACTGGGTCTGTTTGAACAGCTTCCTTGAAGTCGTTGACTGAAAACACAATCGCTTCTTGATTGGTATCTCCAAATTTTCAGGAAGAATGAATTTTAATCTTATTGCCATTCTAATAGAAGAACAAATGGGTAAGAAAAATAAATATACGTTAGGAAAGACCTTCAGGGAAAAGAAATCTTCTCTTGGTATTTTGTATTTATACTTCAGTTTGGTTTGATTAAGTGGCAAGCCACAAAACAAACACCACCCTCTGGGAGAAGAGGGCTGCAAAGCTTCCGAGTGCCAGGGCCTACACGCTGAGTGCATCATTCCAGAGCATCTTCCCTCATGATGAAGAGAAAATTTCTGAGGAAAGGTCATATCAGCACAACTGCCAATTATTCGAACTTATATGATGATAGTCAGAAAACTCAATGGATGCCCAACCATCTAGGTCTATCTCAGTGAGTCTCCAACCAACACGAGGAGCTGCCATTTTTGCAGAGAAGTTCCACGATGCTACGGGTATTATAGAAACCACTTGCTGAGCCCTGAGGTTCACGGACCACAAAGTTTGCTGCTTTACAGTGACAAATTGAAATGGCAAGCAATAGGATATATTGGAGTATATGAGGAAGCCATTTGGTATAAACCTAATTTGGCCTGACTTTGTTTTTTCCAAAAGGGCCTGACTGTGGCCGTTGAGTATGCATTGCATACCTGCTTTAAAACATTTCCTATGGCAAGAACAAATGGCCTTAAGATAAAGGTGCAACTTCCCCCACATTGGCATTTCCTTAGGGATAAGCATCTTTCCTTAGGCCAGGAACTGATTGCTGTGCTCAGCTTTGACTACCCAGCTCACCTGTGACCACCCAGCTCGAGACAACAGACCTGCCACCCTGCTGTGTTCACTGAGACAGCAGACCTACCTGCTGTGTCCATCAATCGCTGTGCCGACAGAGCAGTCTCGCAACTACTGTAAAAGGGACATTTCAATCCTATGTGAAACATCCTCTCTGGGGGTATATAACCACTCTGTGCACCCCACTTCTTTGGTGCCCTTTCTTCCTTCGGGAAGAAAGGCCCCGGGCCATGGTCCTCAGATTTCAGCTCAGAATAAACTCTCCCAAAGTTTCATTTATACATTGGTTATGGATTATTTTCATCGACAACAGGCACTCTATGTGGCTTCATAGAGAAATATGCTTAGTTTTTTCAGTGTCTTAGCTAGGAGATTGTTTTAAATGAAGAATAGGTTGGCAGATAAAACCAGTCTGAAATCCTTTTTAGCTCTCAAAGAGACCTTATTCTTGTGGTACTCTACCATTTAATTAAGAAGAAACAGTCTTTACCATCACCAGGGCTTATAACACTACTTGTCACATTTGCTTGAATCCAGACCTAGTTGTTTGTATACTTTGTGGCACTATTTTTTTTATTTAGGTGGTTTTGCAATGTAGAAACATTGCAATGGAGAGTGGCAGAAGCTGTTTAGTTTCTTCTGGATTTCAAAGAGCCTGTTGTTTTAGACTGAAAAGTCTTTCCCTATGTTTTGAGTAAAAAAAGCAGATTAAAAGGCAGATGGATTTCAAATACTATAAACAGAAATAGGTCAATATTTTGTCCATCTACTCCTTCATTAGACTACTTCTCTTATATTTATTTTAAATTAATCTCATCTCTAATGCAAAAAATAGTTGAGCTTCTCCAACCCTAAGGAAGAGAAAAAAAATGTTTCAGTAAAGAAGTCATTTAATGTAGAACCTCTGTGAAAAATGATACCCTGTTATAGCTTTTAATATAAATGGATTTTGTAAGTTTCATAATTGAACTTTGAGGCACATACAAGTTAAAATTGCAATATAAAATGGCATTATGTACCTATAAAATATAAAATTAAATTATAAAAATAAAAGGAACATTTTTTCCAAAGTAGAACATTTTAACAGTCAGAAGAGAAAGCAATTACAACTCCAATTCTATAGCTCAGTTAAGATGTTTCAGGATTTTCGTCTCTATGGAGCTGCGTGATGGTGCATTTTTATGGTAAAGCAGAAGGACTATTCATCAGGAAGAAATCAAGCAGCACTTGATGAGCATATAAGAAGGCTGTGTTCTGTTGACCTCATCATCTAATTACTCCATCAATGATGGATGGCCAACCAAACTTTTGTCCATCCATGATTAATGGTACAACAATGGGAGGAATAGAAAATGGACGCCCCCTCCTCAGCTACAGTTCAAGGTTCCAGACACTTGATGTATTAGATTGAATAAAAAACATGTATATTGCGCTCTCTAACAACATACAAGGAAGCAGCATGAGATGATGCAGAAGATAAGAAGATGACAAAGATAGCCATACCTCCAACTCATATCCAGCCTAACAGTTGATGTTAATGACTTGCACAGAGGAAGTGCTATGGGAGCTATCAATGTAGGATGAGGTTTCAGAGGAGGAAAAACTGGAATGAAGTTAAGAATATCAGGATAGGATTTATGGAACAGAAAGAACTTACAGATGGGCAGATTTTTAGGGGACTGAAATGGAGAAGTGAGAGCAAACACAATCACTGCAGGTAGACAGGAGGCCTGAATGGGGGCCAGGGCAGTGAAGGGTGTGAGAACAGGCCTCACAGACAGAGTGTGGTTGGAGATTTGTTTCTTCCAAAATGAAAGTCATTGGTGCTGCTGTTGTGTTTGTGGTTTAAGAAGTATTATATCTCAAGTATTATGGTAAAATAAATTAAAATAACAGAATCTTCTCGTGAAAAATATGAAAGCCTAAGAGAATAATGAAGAAACAAGATAGGTTGGGTGGAAATCCAAGATTAAACTAATGACCCCAAAAGCTACCCTATAGGTCAATAATATCCAGTCATAACATATAATAAAAATTGCATTTTTGTGAACAATGTTGCTAGCTATGAGTCTAATAATGAGTGTCCAAGGCCCAAGTGGAGAAAATGAGAAAACACTGATGAAGGATGTTAAGAAAGATCAAATAATTGGAGAGATACTTATCTTACCTCTGAATGGAAAGAGTCAATATTGTAAAGATCAAAAAATGTGTAAATTTAATGCAGATAAATCAAAATATCAATTAATAGTTGTAAGTGCAGGAGGCCTTATAAATTCTTAGAAATAGTAAGTGTTTACTGGGAGAATAGCCACGGAGATTTTGAACAGAAAGACTAATATGGGAGGACATGCCTACACAAATTTATGAAAATGCTATAAAACTATAATAAATAGGATTGTACAGCATGGCAAAAGTCTCAACAAAGATCAGTGGAAATATATTACAAGTCCAAAAAAAGACTAACATATACACTGGAACACAGAATGGCATTTCAGATCACTAGAGAAAGTACAAATACCAAATCTACTCTTGGAACAGGGCAAATTTGTATGTTTTGAGGGTAAATTTGACAATATTCTCATAATTTAACTGTTCATATCTTTAGATGCAGCAATTCCATAAAGATAGATCAATGATGACTTATTCTAGAATTACTTGTAATCAAAAATAAGACTGGGAACAATCCAAACATATACCAACAGGATATTAAAGAAATTACCATATACCAATACTCTGGAACACTCTACAACCATTAAAAAGAAAATATTGGCAAGGGAAATGTTGACCATATATTCAAATTGGAAAGGCAAATTGCAGAACGTTGGTTATAGCACAGTTTTAATTGGTTAAGGCTGGTGTCAAGAAAAGCAAGAATCAAAGACAGTTCAAAAGTATCCATTCAACTTTGGATGACTGGGAAAATGATGGAGCCATTAAAAGAGAGAGAGAAACAGGAGCAAGGAGTTGGTTTGGTGGAGATGGTGAACCAATCTTTAAAACGTCAGCAGCTCAGACTGATGAATTCCTTGAGCAGGCAGTTGGAAGAGGTCAGTGGAGAGGTTGAGAGAGACAAATATTTGGGGTTGTCTACATAAAGATGAGAGTTGAATCACAGTGGACGGGCTTCCCGTGGTGGTAGAGACAGCGGGAAAGAAATCTTGTCCAAAGGCAAAATGTCGGCAAGACCTGTGTTTAGGCAAGAGGATTGGGGCCGGGAAGAACACTGAGTGAGGAACCAGAGGCAGTGGTGGAAAGCTCAGTGTGCGTGAGGCCACTGGACTGCCGTAAGATAGTCTAAGGAGGGGAACAGTGGCACGCGCTAGAGACAGACGTCCGCCAGAGGCAAACCCGAGCAAAGGTGAATGACCCTGGAGTTACTGATAACCTTTGAGAGAACAATCTAGGAGAATGAGAGATAAGAGAAGACAGACTGCAAGGGGGTGGCTGACAGCACCCCTACCCTATGATATATGTGACTTATATCTCCACTTGCTTTGTAACTTTTCTAATTGTTTCATCAGCGGGCCATCAGAAATGAATTGGAATTAAACTAATAAAACAGCAATGATAGTCAAATTTTCCTGGGGACTGAACTTCCATAAAGAGGCACCTGTAGGCCTACCTGTAACATTTTCCCATTTGTTCAGTAGACACTTCAGTATACCACTTAGCAGGGTAAACTGCCCTCCATTCTTTAAGGGACCCCATTGCCTGGAGCTGAGAGGTGGAGGGTAAGGCAGGGGATGGCAATATTTTAAATTGCACTGCAGGGGCTGTATTTACTTTCTCTCTCTAGGAAAGAACATAAACGAATGAGAGAAATGAGAAACACTTCTTTAATCTACATGAAACCTTAGGTTTCCTTTTTCACCTAAAGTAAATTGACTTTTCCTTAATATTTTTTTATTTTATTCTTTTTTTGGTGAGGAAGAGTGGCCCTGAGCTAACATCTGTTGCCAGTCTTCCTCTCTTTTTTTTTTCTCCCCGAAGCTCCAGTACATATGTATATCCTAGTTGTAAGTCATACTAGTTGTTCTATGTGGGATGCTGCCACAGTACGGCCTCATGAGCGATGTGTAGGTCTGCACCCAAGATCTGAACTGGCGAACCCTGGGCCACTGAAGCAGAGTGCGGGAACTTAATCACTTGGCCATGGGGCCAGGCCCGCAAACTGACTTTTTAAAGAACCATTAATTTGCTTTAGATTTTTCTCAAAATAATCTATTTCAAAATAATAGTTTGACAGTGAAATCAAGGTGATTGCAAAAGGAGCAGGGAGATTGTGACTATGAAGAAGATTAAGGAGATTCTAAGAAGAGGAGACATTTTCTTAGTGGAATAAAAGCCGAGCGACTAAAACAAATAAGATTTGACTCACAGGGACATGACGCCGCCAGTCCTCTCAGAGTTGGCAGCCACATGCCTCACAATGTGGGAGATTCCCCCTGAATAGCTGAACAAGTCATACGAGGAACCTCGTCATAACAGGGTGACTTGGCAACATGAAAGTCTGGACGTGGTGATGCTGTGTTCTGACAAGAGCCATGTCACTGTCACCATTTTATTAAATGTGTGTCCACCTAATCAAACTTCATTAAATACTGGCATTGACTATAGAATGCTCAGTATACTGCTGTTGACAATGAAAGATTTTAACTTCACCTCTGGATATCTTCCATTCCAGACTTTTATTTATATTTCTACATTTACTGGCAAATATTTTTTTCCATACAATCCTAAACAAGTGATCAAAGACTGGGGAAAGGGATTTAAGAAGGAGCCTCACTCCTTCCCCTCCACATATATTCAGCATTTGACCAATACCACCTCCTCTTCTCTTCCTTCTCAACTCAGAAAGAGAGATGAGACAGGAAAAACGTTTTTAGTGATCATCTAGTTAAATCTTTCCATCTTATACATGAAGACACTGAACCTTTGAGAGGTGACTTGCCTGGGGTCAAATGGCTTGTTATAGGAGAAGCAGAGCTAAAAACAGTTAGTTGGCTTATTGGTGGTTAGCGGCACATAGTTATGCTTTAAAAATTGCTTATTGATTAATAATTCCTGAAGGTTTGGTATGTTTGAGCAAAGCTGCACCGAGCAATAAAAACAAGACTTAGAATCAGCTGGGGAGGACAGACTCTACTAACCACCTCCTCTTTCTTTCACCAAAGGCAGAAATAATTCCCCTTTTCCTCTGCTTGGCCCCTGTTAATTTCTCCATTGCACGTTTCAGTCTGCAGCCTCCTCAGACCTTTGCCGGTTCTCCGCTGGCCACTAGACAGTAATCTGCATAGACAGACGCCATATTTGGAGGTTGCAAACGAGGATAGATATGGAATTCAATTCAACTGCCAGCCTTCTTAACCAGAAGACAAAAGCTCTCAGGGACCAAAGGTTCTCACTGTTTTTGCCCTCAATCTCACCCTGTCAATTTGTACTTGCTTGTGTATGGCTTGGGAAATTATCTACGTGTATCCTTGAGTAGAAAATAAGATCTTTAAGCAGCAGGACCATGATGACCCAAGTTTTTTCATCTGTTTTTCTTATAAGTCAGTGTAGTGCAGTATAGTAAGAGACCCAGAAGCCCCTTAATAAGTTCCACTTGCACTTTTACACTATGGTGATTTGCTGATTTCCAGTAAAAATGTCCTCCTACTTTCCCTTATAAAAGGAGCGACGAGTGAGAATTACAGGCTTTACTGCTGCATCTGCCCATAATTGCCCACGTGTTCTTCATGTTTCTCATCTATGGAGTGAGGGAGTGCACTTACCCATTACTAAGGTCCCTTCCTCTTCTAGCATATAATGGGTTGATGTCAGAATCCTTGCGGACGAGGTCACGGAAGGTAATGACTACATTTCTAAAATGACACTGAGTGCTACTATAGGAGAGAGAACACTGAACTTTAAAATCTCTGATTACTTACACCATAATTCGTGTGTTATTTTTTAAATTGTGAAGTGTTTTAGCCACAAAAGATTTTTCTTGTCAGCCTGGCTCATGATGGATGGGTTTCTGCTCCTTCAGCCTTGATCAACGAAGCTGTGTGGGAGCAAGTAACACTTCCATTCTAGTGGACTGACTGACCACATTTAATTAACTAGCCAGTGAGACTGCCTTTCCTGTTAATGCTAAGGGTGCTTGCAGATAACATGGGTGAATATATTGGAGAAATACCTTGTGATACTTTTAGGATCGCTTGATGCATATTGCCATTACTCATCATACTTTTAGCCTTGCCTTGAGATTGTAGGCATTTTCACGCTATTGTTGATTTTTCAAATTCCAAAAAGATGCCCTATCTCAATTTTCCTTGCCTGTATAAATCGGAACATCAGCAATCTACTCTCTAGGAAGCAGAATAATAATGGCTGTGGAGTATTAAAAGTAAACATCTCTAGCTGAACATAAGTTTTCTCTGCTGTACAGTGTGTGCCTTCAACTTTCTGGGCCCCAATCATGAATCCGTAGGAGAATGCTGAGTTTATAGGACAATCCATGAATTTTTATACATCCAAGTGAAATTATTAACACATCACATAGTCCTCTCAAGGACTCTTGATCATATATATTCTCAGCTGGTTGAAGTGTAAGAGTTTCTCAAAATACCTGCACTGCCAATCAGTCTACCACTAGAGTTCTGGAATGCAGCCATGTGCCAGCAGCGAAGCAGGGCTTGCTGCAGCAGAACTCTGCCGAGCTGAGCTTGTGTAGAGGATGGATGTCAGTATCCATCATCCACACAATTGCTTAGGGTCCTGCTGACATTCTCACGCCCACAAGCTCAGCTGGTCAGAATTCAGTTTGCAGCAAGGTGACTACGGTAGAGTGACCATTGCAAGGTGAGCACAAGAAACGTTCTAGGGAAATGTTAAAGTATATCTTTGAATAGAAAGGCAGTACTGTGAAATTCCAGGAAAATAGCACCAGATGGGCCACGCTGGCATACAGCTATCAGAAACAGCAAGAACTATTTTAAGCAAAAAAGCATTGGGGCAGTCTGCAAAGCAAAGAGAAAAAGACAGTAAGTGTTTTTAACATCACTAAGTAAAAAGGGTATGGGTTTTAATCTCAGAGTTGTTTTTAAATCCCAGTTATTTAACTTGCTAGCCTATTTGAGGAAACTACTTAGCAACTCTGAGTTTTAATTTTAAAGAATCTATAAAAAATGGGGATGGTAGTGTTTTCCTTACAGAGTTATTGTGAGAATTCAATAAGTCAAATACACAGCCCAGTGCTCAGCACAAACAGTATAGTAAATAAACGGTAAGTATAAATAAACATTCATGCCTATATTGTAAACCTAAGGGTAGTTTCCATTTGCACGAAGTAGAGAAAGAAGTTTGGGCTTCAAAGTCTATGTTTCCAATTACACTTAAGGCATCAAGATCTTCAAACACGAAGATTAATAAATTAAGTAAAATGCAAAAAAAATGCTTCTCACTTTAAGTGGAAAATTGAAACCGTCAAATTTTCTATAATTTTGAAATGTTCAGAAAGTGGAAGGAAAATGTCCCAACATTTTCCCTTCTAAATTTCCAGGATGAGTTCAGCCAACATTTCCCCCAAGATGTGTAAACTCCCTAAGCCAGTGAGTCATGGTAGACCCACAGACCACAGCTCACCCAAGAAAGGGTGTGCACCACCCGAACAGAGGCTCCTTGGAGAAAGGATACCCATTCAGTCTCTGTTAGGCTCTGAATAATCATAAAAATGAAGCTTACTTATTACTGATTAGAATAAAGCTGCTTCTCTCGTAGGTAACAGGACTTGGGCACCACAGGAATACAGCTAATGTCAATGCAGTAACCCTCCCAAGTCAATGGAACCCTGAGACTGAAGGCGGCAGAGGATGAACAGAAGGAGGGAAAGCAATCAGACTACTTAAGTAAAGACAGGCGAAATGCAGAGATACAGCCCACACAGTTCAGATCATCGAAGGCATTTCTTGCTTTGAGCAAAACTATACAGAGCTAAAGGAGATTCTGTAATTATCTTCTTGTTAGTAGATAGGGTTTCTGGTGAAATTAAGCTTATAACCGATGGGAGGGAATGGACGGCCTGGCCGTATCATCACAGGGAAAGAAATGGTCATGGGGCCTTCAGAAGGAGATGGCGGGCAATGCTCTTTTTGTATCGAGCAGCAGTTTGGGGCCTGGAAAAGATGAAGATGTCAGGAGAACTGGGTTCTTGTAAGGATGCTGCTGTTAAATTTTCTGACCTTGAGTAACTCACCTGCATCCTCTATAATTGATAATTTTCCATCTGTACTATGAGGACTCTGAGGTTTCTCCTTTCTATGTAATTCTTCTCCCAAGAGGAAAAAAAATATTGAGCAGTTTCTCTGCAAATTTCAAGCAGGCAGATTTCATTATTCTCTTTGTTCTGCATTGGCAGCGAGGGCAGAGAAGGCAGGGTCTGAGCAGGAGTGATGGGTGCCGGAATGCTCTCCAGACAAGCAGAGAGCATAAACTTCTGAGTTAGCCTGGCACTTCTCCAGGTCTGGACACTATCTTCAATTGCTACATTCTAGGTCGTGACAAACTTGATGCACTTTTAGTGTTTGGGGATCACCAAGGGGATTGCCCAAACCGCCTGAAATAGATGACGTCTGGGACTTTCAGGAGTGAGGGTCATTTGTTTCAGCTCCCCACTCTGGGTTTTCAAACTGTAATTAAAAAGAAGAAGAAGAACAAAACAAAAATGAGATGGCATTAAAATTTCCTGAATATTTGGAATGTTCTGAAGGCAAAGATGATAAAAAACAAGATGATGGGGGCTGGCCCAGTGGCGCAGCGGTTGAGTTCACATGCTCTGCTTCGGCGGCCTGGGGTTTGTCGCTTGGGATCCCAGGCACGGATGTACGCACCGCTTGGTAAGCCATGCTATGGCAGCATCCACATATAAATTAGAGGAAGATGGGCACGGATGTTAGCTCAAGGCCAATCTTCCTCAGCAAAAAGAGGAGGATTGGAGGCAGATGTTAGCTCAGGGCTAATCTTCCTCCAAAGAAAACAAAACAAAAAACAAGATGATAGGCCTGGTTTCCATGGAATAGAGGAAAGAGTCGTGAAGGGGAGCAGAGGTCATCTAGTCCAACCTTCTACCTACAAGGGGTCCCACATCGGCCCTTCCACTTTGCTTAAACATCCCCGTGACCAGGAATATGCTCTTTGCAAAGAAACTCACTTCCGATTTTAACAGCTTGATTGTTAGAACAGTCATACTTATTTTGAGACACCAAATTATATTTTGTTGTATTCCCAAAATATCAGATAGAAAATTGTATTTTAAAATATTTAATGCTATTTTAAATGAAATGAGTAGCAGTTTAAAAATCCAATAGAAATTATTTTGAAAATATTTTAGTTTTCTTTTTGGTTTAATTATTGAGCATCCACTCTATGCAGACACTGTGGTAAACATTTTACATCAGTTATCTCATTTAATACCCACAACAAGGTATGAAATAGGCACTATTACATTCATTTTACAGATTAAAATACTTGGGTGCTTTGTCTCAGGAAACACGTGTGGTTAGTTCATGGACCTGGGATATAAACCCAGACTTTTAATTATAAAATCATTATTAAACAATTTTCTAGCTTATTTTGCTTTAAATATAGATTCTTACATGTCACTTCTAAGGGGTGAAATTCTATAATTCCAACATGTCAATGATCTTACATAACTTTAACCAAAGAAAGAACCAGGAAAGAGAAAATTTTTTCCTCAACAAGAACTGGGTATCAAATCCCTGTTACATAACCGTGCTGTGTTATCTTTCAAGAGGTTGGTGGTAAAATAACATACAGGGCACCAGTTTTCTTGTTTTATATGACAGAATAACAACTTAAGTGGTAAAATACATGATATGAAAGGAAAAGAAACAATGGCTCCAGTGATGTGGTGGAATTACAGATAGAAAGAAAGACATCTAAACTGCACTAGGAAATGAAAATCGAGTTTATGTCAGTGACATCAAGAAACAGGATGAGACCTAGTCTGAGACTTGCTACATTTTTTTTTTCTTATCTAAATCTAGAATGGATCTTTCAAACGACTTATTTGAATGGGTGGTACGTGAGGAAACACAATGGCTGTGCTGGAAAGTTACACATTTCTGAGTTAACTACAGAGTCTCTCTTAGTAAGGACTTCATTGCTGTTTCTGGCTGCTCATTCGGTCTAATGTGCTCTATCTTGCTGCACCATCGCCCGCATGTGCAATAGCTCATCTGTCACCTCCTTCCTAGAGCACCTGTCACCGAACGTTTAGGAGCTGTAAATGAGGACGGTACAGCTTATACCCACGGAGCTAACCTATTAACATAAGCCCTCATTAAGAAAGGTTTCTTTTATTCTTTTCTTTAATTAATTCAAATCGTGCCTACCCATCACCGACCTTTACATTTCTAATGTTTGGCTCTACAAACCATACAATGCTTTCCATGGGAAACAAACAAAAATTGAGAAAATCTTCCTCCTGGTGCTGAAAACTGCTGTCTCATCTAGCAGTGGGAGAGTCCTTTCTGGTGAAGCATAAGATCCCCTCCCTTTGTGATTTTAATGTGTGCAGCATTAAATAAAATGAAATGCTTCTATTATATTTCATGTTATTGCACACGATTTTTAAAAATTCTACTCAGAGAACTGATTGCATGTTTGGTAAATTGTGGTGACAGTCAACGTAGAAAAGTTCACAGCACTCAGTGGATTTAAGTTTATGGGTATTTCTTTTTCCCTACCATCATCTTGGTATTTCTTTTGTCAACATGCCAGGTCTCCAAGCCCTTAACTTGCTCAGTCTCTTCCCACTGTCAGTCCAGCCACCTTACTGGTTTGGCTGTTTGACAAAAGAGAGTTCTTGTACCTTGCAGTTTATGGCCACCTTTTCCAGGCGTAATGATGTTTACCAAGGGCTTCATCTGCACTTGATATTCTCACTACGTGTGGAAGTCAGGATAAGATCAAGACCCCACGAATGAGCCCCACATTTGCCAGAATGTAAAAATCACCTTCATTATTTCTTCCAAGTGAGGTTTCCTTAGAAGGGTGTTGTGAGCTCAATTGTATGTTGCAAACATGTGCTGCGCCCCATCTCCTGTGCCTGTGAACGTGGCCTTGTTTGGAATGGGGTCTTTGCAGATATAGTCAAGTTAAGACAATGCTGGATTAGGATGTGTCCTGGGTTCGATGACTCATGTCCTTTTAAGAGAGCCATGTGAAGACAAAGGCACACAGAGGTGCACACAAGGAGAACACCATGTGATGCCAAGGAACACCAAGAATTGCCAGCAACCACTAGAAGCTCGGAGAAAGGTAGGGAACAAATTCTCCCTGAGAACCTTGGAAAGGAATCGACCTTGCCGACACCTTGAGTTCACACATCTAGCCTCTGGGACTGTGAGACAAACATTTTTGTTGTTTTAAGCTACACAGTTTGTGGTAATTGGTTACGACAGCCCTAGGAAACTAATACAGAAGGCAAGAGGTACAAGATAGCAGAGAAAAACTAGGCTCAACAGAGGTACCATCTTATCATTCACAAAACAGAAGCCTGACAAATTCCTATGAAGATGAACTATCAGCTGCGAGAATCCACAGTCGAGGAGGAGGTAGGCAGGCGTGGTAGGGAGGGGCAGTCAGGAGCACACCTCTCCGTTCAAGTTTAGAACACTTGGCTTTTTTGCTAAATGGATCTAGCAAACAAGTAATAATGCAGGACAGCAAGGCTGCTGCAAAATTTCCAAGTGCTACGATCATTTGTTCTATAAATCTCTTCGAATCAGTCTATTTTCTCCATGCAGTCCTGCGATATTGTGATATTTACTGAGCAAGAAGAGATGCTGCAATGGTGGGCACGTTTCTCATTGTTCACTCTTTCAAGATTAAGTGTTCTACACAAGGCGTTTTCTGTAAATATGACAAGACATGGGGAAAAACAGTTGGGAACACATCATCCCTACCCACCTATTAATAATGTCACCTTTGTTCTCATCTTAATGACATCAACTTTATGGGTGAAAGAGCACTATTGTATTATCTTCAGGGTTCTTACACATAGTAAAGCTTCAGGTAACAAAATTTCTTGTTTCATTTCATTTCTGTCATTTAAGTCTTGTTGTAAGATTAAGCTCAATCCCCTCCGACCTCTCCATTCTACCTGTCTGAACAAGCGTGTGGCGCCCTCCATTGGTTGCAGATGTGGGCAAAAGGCCTTGCCTAGCTACTCTCCCTGATCATTCCTCATACTGAAAGGATTTTGTTCTTTTCCTTTGGTTGACAGTTCATTAAAAAAAAAAAAAAGCTAGCATTAAAATTATTGATTTGATTTTAATTATATGCAAAAATCACCTGGCATTAATGGGATATGCCAACGCAGACATGTGGGAAGAGTACAGGCTTGGCATCGAGTCCTGGATTTGAAAATCTGCTTTAACTGAAAAAGTTTATTAACAGCTCTCATCCCCCTTTTGCTGATATGTTCAACACAAAACACCTGCCTCACCGATTTGCTGCAACCAAGGCCTGACATTCATTTTGCTGACAAATATGGACAGAGTACCTCTCATGTGCCAATGATTTAGGTGCTGGAGACACGGCAGTAACCCAAACAGACTAATTTCTGACTTCATACCTACAGCATGATGGATGTTTTACCAAATTATAAGCATATACTAAGTATTCAGTAAGTGATAATTATTTCTATTGTTATTACTATTTTCATTAAAATGCTATAGAATTACTAAACATCAATGTCCTTTGTGTTAAAGTTTTGTTTTCTAGGTAGAGCAGTTCCTGGGACTCTGTTGTGTATGTGAGATGGTTCTTTTCCTCAGGAAACTTCACTCTGAAGGCAAACACAGATAATCACAGTAATCAGAATATTGCTAGAATACACACAACGGCATGCGTACGTAGATATAATGTACTCTAGGACTTTGGGTCATTTATTTATTTCTGTAATAGAGAAAAGCCACATGTATATAGCCTAGCAACTAGAAGGTTATTAAGAAGCATCCATCAGGTAACCACGTTGTTCCAGAGGGAAATATTCTAAAACAGCACATGGCTGCTCACTTGCTATAGCTGAGCTCTGAAATGATCACACGAGTTTCACATTTTGCTATTTCTGAGCATGCATTCATGATTCTTTTGTTTTATAAATGTGAATGGGCTCTGAGTATACAGACAAAAATCATCTGTATTGATCGTTATTTAATTTTGGCTAGATTGCTGAAGGAAAATCCCAGCAAACAGAGAAATATAGAAAAGGTTTGTTTCTATTGATCCATCTGCAATTTAATACTTATCTTTAGCTTCCACACTGGAAGAGTGGAGTAACAATCACAGGTATCCTCTTGTACTTGAGTTTATCAGAGCAAAAACAATATCTTAAAAAAAGTCAAAACTAGCATTTTCCTTTGATTCTTCCATATAATCCATAAATGTCTATATTAGATAAGCGAGTAAATCTAAGGGTTTGTTTTCCTTTCAAAGGGATGCTCTAAGCTAAGATCTTTTAAATTTCAAATAGTAACAATAAAAATGCTTTAGATTTTGTTCAAGAAATCATAGAATAATAATGCAGTTATAAAGTACCTCGACTTGAGATGTTACCTGTTAAAGCAACTGCTTTTAGTTATCTCTAACTTTTCCCTGTAAACTGGTGTTTGGGCTAAAGTTCATGAAAACAGTTCTTAGCAAACAGAAAAATAACATGATTATAAACCAAATTACTCACATTTTTATAAAAACACATTTTTATGTTTTGTTTTAAAAAAGCCCTCTGAGGTCTTAACCCAATTGTAAGTTAGAATCAGGCTTTCGAAATAATCTCATCATTTTTAAATACTTTTAGATTTAAAGAAAAGTTGTGAAGATAGTACAGTTTCCATATACTCCCCACCCAGTTTTCTCTATTATTAACATCTTACATTATTAGTACATTTGCCCCAATTAATAAGCTAACGTTGGGGCCTGCCCGGTGGTGCAGCGGTTAAGTTCGCACATTCCGCTTCGGCAGCCTGGGGTTGGTCAGTTTGGATCCCAGGTGCAGACACGGCACCGCCTGTCAAGCCATGCTGTGGTAGGCATCCCATGTATAAAGTAGAGGAAGATGGGCACGGATGTGAGCTCAAGGCCTGTCTTCCTCAGCAAAAAGAGGAGGATTGGCAGCAGTTAGCTCAGGGCTAATCTTCCTCAAAAAAAAAAAAAAAGCTAACGTTGATATATTACTATTAACTCAAGTCCATTCTTTACTCAGAAATCCTTAGTTTTTCGTAATGTCCTTTTTCTGTTCCAAGATTCCCCCATCCAGAACAGTACACTGCATTTAGTTGTCATGTCTCCTTAGGCTCCATTTGGCCGTGATGGTTTCTCAGACTTTCCTTCTTTCTCATGGCTTCTCAGTGTTAGGCATTGCTGGTCAGGTGTTTTGCAGACTGTTCCTCAAGAGGGACTTGTCTGATGTTTTCTCCTGGTTGGGCAGAGGTCCTGGGTTTGGGGCAGGAAGACCGCAGAGGCGGAGCGCCAGTCTCATCACGTCACATCACATCAGTGGTGCAGACCGTCAGCAAGACTCACCGCAGCGATGTCATCCTGGACCACCTGGCTGCGGCAGCGTTTGCCAGATTTCCCCATTGCAAAGTTGCTCCATACTGTAGTTTCTGGAAGGAAATCACTATGTGCAGCCCACACTTTAGGGGTGCAGATTTAGCATTTTTTTAAACTTTAAATTTGACTTGAATTTTCCCAATATGAAGCTGTAATTAAGTACATTCGGAAATATTTGGTTTTCAAAGAAAAAGCAAGAACATTTATACATAGGATAATGGTCTAAATGGTGATAGGGCTCATTGGTCAGTTCCAGCCTCAAGAATTTTACTAGTTTAGGTCTCAGTTTCTTTTTAAATCTGCAGAATCTCAGTAATTCACATAGAGTTTTTTATGCATCTAGTACCTTTTACTCTACTCTTCAAACATTTACCGACAGTGCACATTATAACAATCATTTTCCTTAAATTTAATAGTCATTGCCTCTCTTGTGTGGCTTATGTATTTTAGAGTTATTACTGAAAGAAACTAGGAACAGTATAGTGATGGAAAATCTCTACCAGTGTGTCCAACAGTCACAACTTTCATCACCTTCCTTCATCAGTCAGCTCATCCAGAGGCAAGGAGCCCAGCAATTCCAGCAACGCTGCGAACAACATTTCTTAGGGTCTGACGGTGCAGGCATGCACACATGTACCTCACTTCTTTAAGCTAAATTTAGTTTATAGGTGTTCCTGCCCATGGTTAAACTAGTAAGATGCTCTGAAGACAATCTGATCCTAGATAAGTCAAGGCTTCTATTGTGTGGCATATTTTTGCTCTTTATTTTTCCCCAGAATTTCACTTCAATAAGCCACGTGTGCTTCTTGATAAAGAAATGTATTGAATCTGTAGGTTGCTTTAGTAGGTATGGATATTTTAACTATGTTAATTCTTCCAATCCAACAGCACAGAATATCTTTCCATTTCTTTGCGTCTTCTTCGATTTCTTTCAACAACGTGAGTGTTTGTGTATGGGAGGGACTCTGATAGACATTTTCATTATGTTGTATTTTAAAATCTACATACTGATCTTATGTATGTATTGCTTCTATTATCTATATAAGAAAACAGAAGCATGAGTTCTTTCCCCCATACCAATGGATAGTCTTGTCCTCTGTTGTTCAAAATGTTAATTAAGAGTTTTACGTGAAATGTCTCATTCAGTGTCCCCAACATTATGTAAGTAGGTTCTACTAGTATTCTTATTTTATATTTGAGGAAATCAAGCTTAGAAAGTACATTAGATTGATTACAGCGTGGTTCTAATGAATGACCTCCTTGTTTTCATCTCTTTTGCTCTGTTACTTGTAACTTTGTATTCTCTCCCATATTGACTCTGCACTTGTGACCTGGTTGGGCCACAGGCCAGTGGCAAGCTTGATGCAAATAGAGGCTTGAAAAAGAGCTTGCATGTCTCTGCTTTCTGTCTCACTCCTCTATATTCATCAAGAGAACCCCCCCAGGTTAGCCTGAGAATATGGCTAGTCTAGCCTGCTGGGAAGACACCAGAGACACATGCCATGAGTTTACATGGAGTGGGGCCAAGTTATCCTAACCAAGAGCATCCTAAACAAGCCAGCTTCCAGTCGACCTATCAGCTGAACACACACACGCATGAGGAAGCCCGAGCGTCAGTGACAGGGCCAGGACCAGAGTAAGGCAAGTGCGGCACTTGCGTTGGGTTCAAAATTTAAGGGAGCATCAAAAAACTCAGAAGCAAAAATAGGTAATATTTTAATGCAATGGTTCAAAAAATCAAAAATAAAGTAAGAAGTCTGTGATGAACAAAATGTCAAAATTTTAAATAAAGACAGCATCAATATTACTGATTTTTCCTTTTGCCTCAGGCACCAATATGGCATGGCACAACACTGTTCTCCAGAACCATCCAGCCAACCTGAGGAATCACGAAAAATAGCAAATGATTATTGCTTTAAGCTACTACATTTTAGGGGTTGTATCTGACACATCAATAACACACTGATAGGGGTTCATTTCAAGGTCACACAGATAATACCTGGGGAACTCATATTCAAATAAAATTTGACCACAAAGCTCACTTTCTCACCCTTACATTAACCAGATATATATTTCATGGAAAAAAATTCTAATCTTGAGAGCTGTGACAATGAGCAAGTGTTGTTGTGGTTAATAGCATGAGCTCTAAAGTCAGATGGATCTGGGTGGGATCCAAGCTTTCAATCTACCAGCTATGTTATCTTGGAAGGTTACTAATGTGAATGTGAATGGTAAATTATATGCCATAATTTTTATTAAAGTATAGGAGAATATTCATATATAAGGTGTAATACTATTTAGAATCTAATATGTAGAAGGTGCTCAATAAACATTAATCATTTTATTTTGAACATATTAATAGCATGTATTTCCATTTCCCCCTTAAATTATGTTCCTTCTACCCTCTACTTTCAAGCATAAACTCCTCTGAGGTTTATCCTAACGAAGAAAGTAAAAATGAGGGCAGAACAGGGTTACTGTTTAGTTTCCATCTTCAAAGACATGTTTTATTGAAATAGAAAACAATTTTCTAAAATTCACTGGTTCCTATTCTTATATCTGAAGGCAGGCCTAATTGATTTGATCACGGAGTGTTGCATAAAGAAAATCCCGTTTAGACTGAAAGAGAAATAGAAAAGCACGCCTTTCTAGCCTGGGTACATGGCAGTAGGAAGGAAACTGGCTACAGAGTGCATAGGTGAGATGCCTCCTCCCCTGTTCCTCTTGGAGCCACAGCCCCTTGGAGGTTGGAAGTGGCATCCCGCTACGGAGGAGCCCAAGAACATCAAGACCTCTAGGATAATCCAAATCTTCTTTCTGGCACCATGATCATTGTGCCTTGAAAGCAGTAGCGTAGTGGTAACGATGAGATTTCTTGATAGATGAGTCTTACCTAGCCTCAATTACTGAGGTCATTTTAGACAAAAGTAAAGGGCAATGGGAAAAAGGTATCCAACAGAGATGGAGTTTCCCAAAATGATTGCTTGATTATTGAACCGTACTGAAATTACTAAATCATGCCCCCCGCACTCTTGGGGTGAGGGCATTCTGAAGAAGATAAAACCTACATGTTATTTTATTTGCATATCTGAGTGTCAGTTGTAAAACTCTGCAACCTGTTTTATGATTACATAACCTCTGGGGAAAGGAAGTTCCCATTCACAGGGCAATTCTGTTGAGGGTGGCGTGCAGGCCAGGGAAAAGTTTTGTGGGTGAGGCACAAACAGCACCCACTGCATAGGCTCAAGTAACTTGGGGTGTCAATCTGGCGGTAGTCTCCCAAATTACTACAATTTAAAGATTTTTGTCATATTCCTCTTTGGTAGAGTTATACCCTTACTCTAATGTTTTCCTCGCAAGATACTGGTAACAAATGCTTATAAAATGAGTAAACTTTTACTAAAGTAATAAATACTAAAACATTCATTGTTTTATTTAATGTACCAAATTGTAGTGTCAAATTAGTAATAAAATTACACAGTAATGATTATTTCTAGAGTCTAGCATACAGTAAGCATGTATTAATGTTTAAAATGAATGGATAATCCTGAGAAGGAAAGAACTGTTGCTTGGAAAAACAACTGACTGAATTTACATCAGTCTCAGGAGATGTTCAATGACATACAGAAAGGGAGGAATAAATTCTTCAAAAGTATTTCACATCATTGATTCTTTTGATAGAAGAGAATGATAAGCAAACATGAGAAACCTTGGAGTGGTTGTAGCAATATCATGTTATTGGTAGGGAAAGAAAAGGATTTGCGAGACCAAAGTTCAGTGGAATTATTCAGAACAAATGTTAAGCAAGATTATATTTATTTCCTTGTGAATGTATGGATTTAATCTTATAATTTACATTTTCATGATTTATGGGTTGAATTAATGAATCTTAAGGAACAAATCTGCAAACACTAAATCAAAAATGTTCATGGAAAAATAATGTAAAAGAATGCCACCTGGAGCTTTCATGAATCAAACTTCAAGCATCTGTGCTTCCTCCTGAACCTGACAGACATCTTTAATAAATTCAGCTAAATGCAGCCTTCAGTTACGTTTTCTATTTCCAGACTCTCACGGGCACCCAAAGGTTCATACATTGATTAGTCTCCTGTGAGATGGAGAGTATCACCCTGAATCTGTTGAGCGATAGAATACACAATACAGATACACCGCATCTTCCACCACGAACTTCCCTCTCACTGCCCCGGAAACCAGCTCTTCCTTTTCGCAGGTTTCACATTAGAATGCACCTACTTCGAGTGAACGGTAAAATCCTAACAGATATCCAGAAGGTACTGAGATCCTGAGTTTAGGACAGATTTCTCCAATGGCAAATGCTTCTTTATTTTGTCTGGAATGTAACTGTGGAAAAAAATGCTCAACTTATGGAATCTCAATTAAACTATTAAGCTTATCAAAAATAAATCTGCATTACTTTGCATTTCTGATCTTATTAGAACAATGACTTTATTAGTAAACACTTTTTCTCTCCTAAATATTCATAAATCACATGGGCCTCTAGACTATCACTGGGGATTGATATTATATTTGTTATCATATAGGTTTAAGGCTATACCTTTCCTCTATTTCTGGAAAATCACGATATTTGCCAAACTTTGCACCTTTTGATTTTCCATGATTTCTCAATGATTACCAACAGTGATCTCTTTGTTTTAATGACCTGGCATGTCATATGATTGTGGCTACAAACTTGAATTCATTTAAAAGAGTGAGATGGTCTTTAATCTGTTCCAGGTTTCCAAATCCTTCAGGTTGCTTTGAGGTTTCTGGTTTGAACATGCTCCGCTTCAGAAGAGGCGGAGACAAAAGGGCTCTGCCTTTGTCGTCCACGGTATTAGAGCAAACCTCCCAGCAGAAGTCCCGGCCCCTCTTTATTCTTCTAAGTCCAAACATGAGGAAGAACTCCCTCTGCTTGGCTTCAATATTTTCCCCAAACACAGGCCAAATTAACACAACTTTACAAATCCTTCAGAGCGTCTGCCTGGTGCCAAACACAAGGAGACACACACAGACACTTGCCACTAATGTCTGTTGATGTTTGGCCATATCGGTCTGGTCACCCCTCCTTCGGGCTTCTCTATATATTCTTTCTATGAGCTCATAAGAGAACTTACTTTTTCATAAAGAAGTAAAATTTCCTCTCCATGTTTTCTTATTGTGATTGGAAAGTTAAAATTGCATTGGTTTGTGTTTATTATTGGATTATGTTTATTGTTTGCTTGAGATTACTGTTACTATTTAATAATCCAAAATGAAGTCTGCTTATTATTGTTAGTTCTACCTTACGAGAGAGGAATTTTTATGCAGGGAGGGAAAGAACGTCTCCTGTGTTACTTTTAAAGGAACAAGCTCTCATGATATCTGGATAAAGGAAGTCCCTTCTCACTAATTATCTGGTGTTTTTACCCGTTTTTGATACTCATCAGGAAGGCCTACTCCACATTCTTCTGGTGGGCTCTGCAGAGTTGGTGCTGCCGCCACATCTCTGTCCTCTCATACGCTTGCCCAATATGCTTCAACACGCTACCACTCTCAGCTTTTCCATTTTCATTTATCCATTCAATAAACATATACTGAGAGTCTCCTTTGTGCCAGGCACGATTCTAAATACTGAGGATACAATAGTGAACAAAATCGAGCAAAATTTCTGTACTTGTTGACCTTATAGGATAATGGAGGGAGACAAACAATAGAAATAGAAAATTGTCCAGTATGTGAATAAGTTATAACCACTGAGGAGAAAAAACCCCGGCAGAGTAAGAGGTCCAGAAGTACAAATGTAGTGAAGAAGACAATGCAATTTTAAATATTCCATGCAGGTATATCATTTCTACACGCTTCTGATTACCTACTTTTCTTTCACTGCCCTATTGCATTCATGCATCCTAGCCAGTAAAATCTACATCACTGTCTTCACCTCAATGTGACAGAAGTTTACACATAGCTCTGATTTTATATTATTGCAATATCTGCATTCTGTTAACACAGCCATTGGACTCTACCTTAGTTTCTCCTAAAACAACTGCTGATGTTTGCTATGAGATATAAACGTCATACCTAATGCCCTGCACGTCACACCAGGATGGCAGAGTTTGGCAGATTGCGGGAGGTAGCCAAATACAAAAGTACCAGGCAAGGTTGGGAAGCAACGAGGAGAGGAAAGGTAAAGGAGACAAAAGCAGGGAAGTAGTCGCTGACTTGACTAGATTGCCGTACTTGGGCTCAGAATATTCTTGTCCTGAAATGTCCAAAAGGTGGAGGGCTCTACAACCTCAAACATTCAGTTTTACTGTTTTGTCTTCCTTTTTTCCTTCCCCCGCAAATATCAGATTACAGTAGTTTTGAATTGACCCTGGGTGTATCTGCTTTGAATATTTTTTCCTTAGTCTTCACAAGATACCTCATCCCTCCCCAGCGGACGAGCATCATATTCTCAAGCAGCAGGCCAAGAAAACTAGTCTGTTCACTTCTCATGTGTGCCTTATTTTTTCTCCAAAGCCACAAACTTCAACTAGGGGAGGAGATGGAAATAGCACACAGGCTCCCAAACACTTCTGTTTCCTAGTTGGAATGAAGAATTACATGCAGATAATAAACTGATGTTCTGTTTACCTCCAAATGAGAAGCTATCAAGTGAGAAAAAGTTTATGAAAGTATGAGGTACTACACAAGGTTAACATATTGTCCTCTTACTGCTCTAGTCGATACTCCTCACAAAATTGAGCACAATGCTCGTGCATTGAAGGTACGGAGGGGTCCTCAAAAACTGAACAACAGCACCAAAAAATATTGACAACAAAGTTTTGAGTTGAGTAAGAAGATTTAGCCCATACAGCTCACTCTGGTACAACATTTCTGGGTTTTTTGTTGTTGCTGATTCCTGTTTTCTGTTGACTCACAGTTCACCAAACCATTTGGAAAGATTAATTCTTTCCAGTATAAGCACCATATCATTTAAGCAAAGATGTGAGTTTTATCTGTGAATTTGAGATAATAATACCTCGTTGGGTTGTTTTGAACAGCGAATGCATGGCATAGCACCTGAGACATACTAGGGATGCAAGAAATATTTGCCCCCCCTGCCCCAAAAACAAATGAAAATTTGTAATAATAATCCGCATAATGATAGCAGGAAAAAATAAGGATTATCAGGGACAGACACGGCCTTCTCAGTGTCAACTCAAGTTAAATCCATTTGGCCATAATAAAAATTGTTTTAAACTGTAAGTGAAGGAAGCTTAGTCATGATCCTTCATAGTAGTAAACTCACTTAAACTTTCCAAAAGTTTTCTGATTTAATCAAAATAAGAAAGGCCCTTGGTACATATATCAACAGCGCGGCACTTCAACACCAAAAGCTCGAGGAGAAGGATGACCCTCAGCCTTCTGAGAACTCAGGTAAGCTGCTTGCCGTCCGCACGTGTGCCACGCCCTTAGAAAACCGAGGCACCTTGTCAGAAAGCTTCTGGGGCCTGAGTGCTGCCATCCGTCTGAAGCGCTTTCGTTTTTTGTCCATACTGGCTTCTTCCTGGTCCCTCTCATTCGCACAGGTGTTTTTTCCTCCTCTAGAGTTCTCAAGTAACTCTGAATATCCACAGTGCTTTGAGGGAGAATAAAGGGCTTTGGGACACATGATGGGGGACATAATTTAGTTTGGAGTCAGAGAAAGTGACACATCAGCTGAGATACAGATGGCAGAAGTTGGCCAGCTGTAAAAGGTCATCAGATATCTTAGGAAACAGGTGCAAAGGTCCAAAGGCTCTTCCCCAAGGACAGGGAGCTCATGGCATCAGAGAAGCCAAGGGAAGTCCGACATGGCTGAGGGTGAGGGAAAGAGGGGAGACGGGGGAAAGCGTACCATTGGCCACTATTGTTTTACTCTTTGCAACCCTTGTAAATAGTGAATTTCCTGGCAAGCACCATGTCGTATGCTCCTCATATAGTTTTTACCAATATGCCATACACTAGAATTTGTTGACTGACACATTGACTACAGGGAAAACCAAAATATTGAGAAGTCTCAAATAAGTTAGAGTATACACTCGCGCGTGCGCACACACACACACGTTTACTGGTTATCTACAAATACCAGGCACTATTTAACACAAATCACACATATTAATTTAATTAATCCTCTTAACTATTATCCTCATTATACAGAGGACATTAAAGCTCAAAGAAGTTAAGTCAACTTTCTCAAAAATAAAAACTACTAAATAGTATTCAAAACCAGAAAAGCAGGTCGTAAAGCTTCAGAGCTGGAGTATGCAATCACTACCCTGGGAAATATTTTCTGTTCTCTCTATGGATTGTTTTAATGCAGGCTCCGTTAAGGTCGGCTCTCCCATTTCCACCATCTCCACCACCTCCGCTGGACGACCATCTGCACTCCAGACCTTGTGTGTGAAATCTAGATCTCAGGATCAAACTTCCCACTAGCATCGAAACTGGAGCTGAAAACAAGCACTTCAACTCGACCTGTACCACACTGAGTCCGAGTTTACCTCTCAGATCTTCTCTTTCCCCTTTATCCACTGTACCAGCTAAGAGCTCCACTATTTACCCAGGTGCTTAAGCCAGGAAATTTCTGCCCCCCCATTCTCCAAATCGATTCAGCTGCCATGACCTGTTCTGTCACCTTAATGCCTCACTAACTGGACTACTTCCTGCCTCCCTCTCTGTCACTGTCTCAGTTCAGCTCCCCATCATCATTTATCTAATTGGTCCCATTGCCTCTGATATTCCCTTACAACACATTCTCCATCCTGTGGCTAGAATGTTCTTTCTAAATGTTAATGACTATCTATCACTTTCCTGCCCAAACTCTTCTAATATTCTCCATTGTCCTGAAGACTAAGTAATAGTTTGTTAATAAGACTGACTTCAAGTTCACCTCTCTAGCCTTTTTTCTTGTAAATTCTCCAGTAACATGCCATATATTTACTTTAACGTTATGAAAGGTACTTGAAGTTTTTCAAATAAATCATATTTTCTCTCACTTCTAGCTTCTGCTCATCCTATTCTTTGTGTCTAGAATGTCCATTCTTAACCTCTTCTCTCGGCTAAGAGCTGTTTTTTCGTGTACAATGACTTAACTTTAAAATTTAAAACAATTTCAGAATTCCTTTTAGCTTGCACACTTATTTACCATAAGCGAGCAATGTCGAGACACGTGTGTGGTTGTTTCACATATTTATGTTATTTTCTCAGTTCCAGTTTTCTAGCTCAACTCTTAGCACATAACAGTCTACAGAGGAATTTGGGCGCCCTGAGCTCTCTGAGAAAGAGTGGGCTCTAGATGCCCCGCAGACTAGCATGTGTCCTCTCGCATGGTTCCTTAGAGGGCTTTCCTACCACAGTGATGAAGAGGCCTGCCCGACGGCATGAAACTTTCAGTGTGCATCCAAAGCAGGCTCTGTGGCTGTGGAGGGAGAGGCTTTGGGTGATGCAGCTGCAGGCTCCCCAGCTGCCAGTTTTACTAACAGCAGACCAATACAAATGCTGAGGCTGGGAGTCACCCGGATGTTTCAGCTCTGCTGCCCGGCACATCAGTGCTCACTGTTCCTGGCCTCTCTCTGGTTCTTGGCATGCCTCCTGATACAGATAAGTATTGCTCTTACTCTCATAAAGTGCAGTTACCGGAGGGGCTCGAAACAGTACTGTAAAAACCATATTCTACTGTTCTACTTTCAGGGCTCAGGAGTCTCAAGCATCCCACGCCAGTGGATCATCAGGAGGGTCAGTAACAATAAGACAAGAAAATAAAGAGGAAAAGCAACTCCAAAGAAGTACTGGGGAAAAACAGCAGTACTAATTCAACTGTCAAAAGGGGAAATTTGGAATAAAATTCAATCCTCCCTACTTTTATTAGAAAGTAAACTTCTACCTATCACCTTTATCAAATATATATGTATCTGACATATATGGCATACATATATAGAGTAGTATATACACATATATATGGTTATCACACTTTACACACTTTGAATGCTGGTCGTATACATAGTCTCACCTTACACTTCTGACGAATGAAGGATACGGTCCTTCAGGACCAGACTCCCACATTCAGTTTTCAGAACTGGCAGTTCTTCTTTATCCTCTTGCAGGTTTCCACAACTGTCAAAGTAACTCAGATAAGAAGGAAAAGTCCTTTATTCTAGACTAGGACTGTTGGAAATCCCAGGAAACTGAGGGTGATCTCAGTCAAAACTGAATGAAAAACACATATCTTTCTTCTCTTTGTCAGCTAAGAGGGTGTAGAGAGAATGGTAACCCACTAGCAATGGGCTGCACCTAGATCTTATTTCTAACACCATTTTCCAATAAAAGAAACCAGAGCTCCCTGAGAAATGGCTGATACTAGGAGAGAGGCAGGAAATATACAAGATAATATACAAAATATAGTGCCAGGAAGTAAAGAAGTGTTAAAAAAAAAAACCACAATAATGTGTATGTCAAAGAGATAAAGAAACCAACTTAAACAGCTCCCAATGGCCAAATCGACAACAATTTGAGCAATAAAATAAAGTAGTATTGGATTATAACCCAAAGTATAAAATGAACATCCATGAGTTCATAGCGATATCAATAAATGATTATGCAAAATGATTGCATAAAATAAACAAATGAGGGCGAACAGCCTCCTCATGAGCACAAGGATTCTGTACTTTATATAAATACTGTGCCCTCAAGGAGTGGAGCAGACACCTGGCCAGGCCCCTGGGGTGAGCCTCCACTGCGCGGTGACTCTGACTGGGCTGGGAGGCTTTGGCAAGGATTGGGCTGTGAAAAAAAAGAAGGTGGAGCATAAATCGCCACTCCTTAAGCAAAGACTGTATATAGTGAGTTCCTTGCAAAGAAGACAGTATGAAGTGGGGACAGGGAGTACTTTATAGTGGGGAAATCTGGCAAACGCTGCCCCAGCCAGGTGGTCCAGGATGACATCGCTGCGGTGAGTCTTGCGACGGTCTGCACCACTGATGCGACGTGACGTGATGAGACCAGCGCTCCGCCTCTGCGGTCTTCCTGCCCCAAACCCAGGACCTGTGTCCAATCAGGAAAATATATCAGACAAGTCCCTCTTGAGGAACAGTCTGCAAAACACCTGACCAGCAATCCCTAACACTGAGAAGCCATGAGAAAGAAGGAAAGTCTGAGAAACCGTCGCAGCCAAACGGAGCCTTAGGAGACATGACAACTAAATGCAGTTCACTGTCCTGGATGGGGGATCTTGGAACAGAAAAAGGACATTATGAAAGGCTAAGGATTTCTGAATAAAGAATGGACTTGAGTTAATAGTAATATATCAATGTTAGTTTATTAATTGGGGCAAATGTACTATAATGTAAGATGTTAATAATAGAGAAAACTGGGTGGGGAGTATATGGAAACTGTACTATCTTCATAATGTTTCTTTAAATCTAAAAGTATTCTAAAATATAAAGCTTATTTTTTTAAAAACTTAATGAAATAACTTTACAAGTCACTTTTTCTTCTACCTGGACAAGTGAAGGGAAAAGTCCCTGCCATTGCAATATTTAATACACAAAACATTAATCACACTAATTACCTTCATTTATCTACAGAAATAAACGCTTCATAATGCTCTGGAGAGGAGAGAACGCTGAAAGAACACCTCTCCTGGGGCGACAATCGAAGGAATAAATTAGTGTGAGTTGACCACAGAGGGAAGAGTTATATGTAGTTTTGTTCATGGCTGCATCGAACGGTTGATAGGGAAGCTGGCAGTTGACTTTGCTCTTGCTCAAGTTAATTGTGTCATTTAGAGCATATTTGAGTAGCACCTGAGAAGCTAGCTTGTCAGAAGAGATCAGTTTCCTGATTTTAGTGTTATTTTTGAAAATTGCTTTCTTTTTGATGGATTTTATTTTATCTTTGCTTCTGCCTTCAGAATATCAGACATCTTTAACATGTATTTTTATTAAAATTATGTTAAGTTTGGAGTTTGATTAATCTGACTTTAGTGCCCATAGCTGATGAGCAAGCCTGTGTGGCAGAGAGTGGCCATCAAATACTCCCTATGTCCACTGCATTCCTCAGAATCCCCTGTGCTTCAGCTGGGGCCACGTGACTGGTTTAGGCCAATGATTTGTGTGATGTCAGTCACTTCTGCATAGAGGCGGCTAAGAGCCCAGGTCTCTAAACCTCCATCTTTTTGTTCTCTCGCTATTGCAACTTCAGAAGCCATGTTTCTGGGTGCTGTTGCTGTAAGATGGTGTGGCCTACCTTTCTGAGTTATTGCATGCAGCAGATTCCCCTCCCCAAACCCTGCCAACCTGTGCTGAACATGGGATACGCATTACACTGTGTTACGCCATAAGACATTGGAGTTTATCTGTTGCTATATTTAGTGTTAATGACCTTCCTATAACTAGTAAGGAAAATTGCATATATTTTAAGAAATTAATATTACATTTTAGGCCGTCTTGTTATAGGTAGTCAGAGGTAGCTTTTGAGATTACTATAAGGTTTACTTGCCACAGACCCCAAATCACAATGCTTAAAACCACAAAGGAATATTGCAAAATTTAAAAGGCGGCAAGTATAGAAGTTCTGAGTAGGGATAGAGGTCCTTGTAGAACCCATTTGGGAAGGAAAGTGATGCTTGTCAAGCCAGGAAAAATGACACAAATTCAGAATATTGAAAGGATGTGGATTTCAGCAAAAGATTAAGATTTAATTGCACAGTATTTCCGAAAAGGATGCATCTCAGGTAGACAGGATGCGTAAGTAGTACCTACTGCTCAGCCTGATTTTCAGGAACAGGGATGGAGAAACTTAGATCATGTTGTCGCTGGAGGTAGGGAGAGATGGATGTTGACTGGATACAGTTTAAAGATTTTAGGGACTGACTATAAGACGCCATGTGTAAAACATGGAGGTATGAACAGAGAACACATTCACACTGCAGTTAAAGGCCTCACAGACCAGCTTGGGAATGCGGGATCATTAGTCATTAGCCGATACTGGGAATGGGTTTTATGGACTGAGGTTCCCCAAGAGCTATTCACCATTCACTTAATCATGCCTGATAGATGTGTCCTCAGGTTTTTTTCCTGGTAATTAAACTTCTTAACACGACTGTAGTGAGAGAGTTACTCCATGTTCAAATATTCCCCAGGGCTCTCCCTACACCAGTTACTCAAGGAAACATGACAGGTTCTATCAATTATGATGTTACACACATGAGAGGCTCAACGGCATTTGATGATAAATCGAATAACAAATGTATTGAATTTAAGGAAGACTCCTTTTTCCTCCTCCCTTCTTTTCATCTTGATAAATGATTTTTAAAAATTAAAATAGATACCTTCTCAAAAAGTAGATTACAGGCCTTGGGTTAAGGCACTGATAGTATATTTGTCTCCGTTCAGCTAATGACTAGTCCCAGTTGTCCCACTAATGAGCCAAGTGTATTTTTCAGAAAATTAACAGCACACAGAAGATTTACATTTCAATTTACATCCACAAGGCAATTTTCTGACACAGCTGTTCTCCTGATTGACTCCTTAAGAACTTTTCTTATAACTTTTTCATTACTTTGCTTTTAGAATTGCAGTGCGGGTGTTCAACTTTACTATGTTAACTTAGATAATCTGTTTTCTTTAACTTTAGAAAGATTTTTAATGCAATAAAACAAAGATCCCTATCTTCATAGTACTTATATCCTTGGTGGAGGAGGGTAGTTGGGTGGAGGCAGATAATAAATACTGCCACACAGTATTTGAGAGAGTGATAGGGAAAGAGTGAAAAGGAAGAGTTGAGCAGAACGAAGGGCAACTGGAGTGCCAGGAGAAGGGGGATTGAGTTGGCAATTTTAAGTAGAGTGGTCAGAATAGACTTCATTGAGATGACATTTCAGCAAGGTCCCGAAAAAGGCGAGGGAGTTAGGCATGATCCTGATTATGAAAAGGGTAGGTAAACACTGCCTATAAAAATAAATGGACAATGAAGAATTGTGGTCTTGGTGAACACGTATGAAATTTGGAAGAGGTTCCCTTAGGAAAGTTGTTTTAAAAAGGCCTTATAACGTCAGCGCGGTCACAGTAGTACCTGTTATGGCGCTAAATCAGAACCTTCAACTTATTGGTAAATTGTTCTAATAGTCTGTTGGTGAGTTAATGGTATTGTTCTGATTTTTGTTTCATTGTGTTTATGCTTTGGCCATGAGGCCACTCACTGGCAACATCAATCAGGAAGGCTTCTTAACCTTTGACTGTCTTGCTTTGACAGAAATGACATTTGAAACTCTTCATAAACCTAAAACAAAGGAGTAGCTCTGGTTTCTGGAATTCACTTGGGATGCCTGTGACGGAGGCTCTCACTGCTCATAACTTGCTTTCATTTCCATCAACGAGATCAAGAGTTTCTCCTTCCAAGATCACAGCATCAAGTCACTTCCCCTATTCTCCTCCCAAGTGTCTATTTCCTACTGTAGCCCCTTAGCATATCACGCACACAACTCAGTTTAATCATCCAGTTACTATCAGAGACAGAGAATGTGGGAGATCCATTTTAAACAAGTGAGTTGCAGCCACAGCCTCCTTTGCTGAATACAAAGCTGTTTCAAAAGGCTGTGCGTACCCTGAAAGCTGCCAATGAAGGTTTTATAATTCACTCTGGAAACTTCCTCATAATTAATGCTCAGACATGCTTGGCCTTCTTTCTAGCAGTAAGACATCACACCCCGTGTGCCCATGGCTCTGCCTCGGCCTCCTGGCCTCACATGGACACTGGGCAGTTTGCTGGTGGCATCCAGGCCCTAGGGCAGGGTTCACAATGATTATGTGGGCACAGTGAGACATGCTTTCAGACACAAGCATTTTTTGGCAGCAAACTGGAATGATTGAAAAGACTCAAATCACACTAAACAAGCCAGCAATAATTATAGAAAAATCCTGACTGCTGAATGGCGGTGTCTCACAGAACTTATAAACATGTCCACAGTCATGGCCCCTCAGCACTGTCCCGAGCACTGAGCAGAACTGTCTCCTGCCCTGATCAGCTGTCCACTAAAGCTCTGAGGCAGAATTGTCACTCTTCCAATCAATACGTGACTTTCCATTGCTACTCACTTGATGTTACTTCCTTAGCTCTAATGTTTGCAATAAGCTGTTTCTGTCTCTATGTTACGCTGTGATATCTGGCTCGGCATTCTCTTTAACAGTCGTCACCACAACACTGTGTACGCTGAATTACTGTGTAAAACACAGTGGATCAAAACTGCATGAGACGCTTGTGAAGAGACTGCTACATAGCAGCGAGAACCGCTGCTCTGGAAACCTCGCCTCTGTCCTCAGGGCACAGACATAATCACCTTTTGCAATAAGCCGAAGGTGCCAACACTACAGCCATACAAAACCTTGCAGCTCTTTAATATGCTTTTCCTCCGCTTAGTTGTTTTCTCTGAAAAAGAAATTACTCCCAGTGGGTGCTCTCACGCTTAACTCTTTTTCTTTTTCTTACCTGACTCTCCTCCAATTATTGAATGTGCTACCTGTTTCTCCAACATAAATAAGACTCTCAATCTTGTTTCCATTAGATTACCAAATAATCTCCCTTTCTATAGCCCTCTCCCCACTGTCGACCATCGTTTGTGATAAATTTCACAAGAGCCACTTACCAATTATTCACGACATTAGTATGTTTAGAATTCATGCTTGCATTTGAAAGGGAGCCGAGTAACTAATTCACATCATAAATTGTGAAGGCAAGAATATTCACATTTTCAAGGTATGTTCTCCAGGTGATATTATGATATCTCCACAGCACAGGCCATTTCAAAATCACAGGAAAAGGACAATAATATCAGACAGACCTATAGAAACACTTTTACTGGATCCATTGTAATGATTATTCTCATCACATAGCTTCATATTTAGTCTTATCCTGTAATTTTTCCCCATTCACAAAGCCTATTGTTTTGCCTCTTATCTACTTCTGAGGAGCAGGCTTAATTCTATTTGAAAAGAAACATCTCTCTTTCTGTCTTCTCTAGTACATGTATATCTTTCCCGGAAGAATGGGTGGTCTCACCTTATTGCTTCTTTAAGAAATGCAAAAATGTTACCAACACAGAGGAGAGATACCTCATTAAAGCAGGAAACAGCCATTCACTGGCTGACGTGTGTTATGACATCAGCTGTAATTTCATCTTCAGTTTTACTTTCAGAAGCTGTTCAAGCTGTGCTCTGTGGCCATGAAGGTGCTGATAGCTGTGTATCACAAAATGGTAGCCCTCCACTTTCTGACATACTACAATTTCTTGAAATATTTAATATAGAAATATTTAAGGAAATGGAATTACAACAGGACAACTAACCTGAAACCATAAAAAAAGTCCCCTTAGAAAGCTCCAAATTCTGACTTCATAGTCAGTAGAACTGAGAGAAATTTTATGAACACATAAAGACTGCTAACTTAATTAAACAAGGAGGCCATTAGACTGAGGTGGCTCGAATGCCGTGGCGGCCCATGAAAGCAAACCAAAATCGTAGCCTGTAAGTGCCTCAAGGTTACAAAAAGGAAACGTAAGGACAGCCCATCACAACAGCCAGCTAGGCTTTAAGCCAGAGCCAACCAATGATTTCTTTGCTTGGCTTCACTTTTTCTCTAGAAAAGTCTCTCTTAGAGTTCCTGCTAGTGGAAGGCTCCTAACCACTTCTGTTTTGACACTGCCCAATCTGAATTGATTTTTGCTCAAATGAACTTAAAAAATTTCTAATTTGCCTCAGTTTATCTTTCAACAGGACACAGACACATTCACAGACTTACAAAAATGTATGTGATATGGCCATTGTTTCAATTCTATTTAATATGTTCACTTGCCAAAGGGTTAAAGAGATCAGAGAGAGTGTGTAAAAAAGTTGAATTCTATTTTTACTGAGGTTAGAATATGATTAGCTGAAAGCCCTTTACTAGTATTTCTTAAGGGAGGTTCCACTGGCATTTTGCACAGGCCCATTCTTCATCCATCTACTGATGGCCAGTAAAAATTAAGTAGGCTCCCCTAACTTTCCTAAACACCTTCCAGGAGGCACTTGAAAGCCACTAGGAAGATCTTAAACAAACTGTGTTTTCTTTTCAGGAACATTTTAACCATTTCTAGTGATGTTTTCCTAGAACCATCTTAGTTACCTGCTCCTGAGTTGTCATGGATTTGTATTGCGTCGCCTCTGGCCCATCTGTCTGCTTCTCCCTTTCTGATTCCGGGGCTGCACATCTCTGCTTCATCTCCAGCTCTCCGGCCCACTCCATGTGAAGGACCCAACCTCTGCGACAGCTCCACAGCAAACTCTAACATGATAGGATCAATCTAGCACTCAGATTATTTCCTCATCTTGATTTGTACTACTGAGTGATTCAGAAAAATAATCACAGAAAGAGATTTAAAATCAAATTAATTGCTTCTATTAGTCAGGGTTCTCTGGAGAAACAGAACCAATAGGATGCACATATATACAGAAAAATATTTATCATAAGGAGTTGGCTCACACAATTATGGGGGCTGGAAAGTCCCAAGGTCTGTGGGGTGAGTCAGCAAGCCGGAAACCCAGGAGAGACAGTGATGGAGTTCCAGTGTGAGTCCAAAGGCCTGGGACCTAGAAGAGCTGAGGGTGTAGCTCCAGTTTGAAGGCAAGCAGGCATGAGACCCAGAAAGAGCTGTTGCTTCAGTCTGAGTCCAAAGGTAGGAAAAAGCCAATGGCCCAGTTCAGAGGAGAGTCAGCTTTTTTATTCTATTCAGGCCCTCAACTAACTGAATGAGGCCCACCCGCTTTAGGGAGGCAATACGATTTCTTCAGTCTATTGATACAAATGCTAATCTCATCCAAAAATACCCTCACGGAAACACCCATTTGATGTTTGGTCAGCCATCTGAGCACCCCATGGTCCAGCCAAGCTGACTTCAAATCAACCATCACAATACTCTTGCGAGTCAATAAAACTATAGTGATAAAATAGTTCAAGAAAAGAGCAAAGGATAGTGGTAGAAAGTTAAGCACAGAACAGCGTTTAGCTAATCTAATTTGATCTACTAAAAACAGGATTTGGCGTTTTCTTTTTCCGTGTTTTCAGAGGCACTCTAGTCCATCTGCACAGACCACGGGTGAAGCTGCATAGACTTCCATGTGAATTGAATCTTTTGTGACGGGCTGCAATACTTTTACGCAGAAAGATCTTCCGTCAGATCTATAGTGGTATAAGTTGTTAGAGAACACACCAAAAAAGGTGAAGTGTGCCCTTCTGGAGGACGGAGGTACAGTTTAGTGCAGTGTGAAAGTGTGCAAGCTACAGCTGCACCGCCTGGGATCAAAGCCCAGCTCTGCCTCTACCAGCTGTGTGATCTTGGGCAGCCACTTAACCACCTTGTGCTTCATTTGCTCATCTTTAAAATGGGGATAATAAAACACAGCTCTTATTATAAAGTAGTAAAAACAGCTACCAGTACATAATACGTTCTGCATAACTTTTTGCCGATTTTATTATTTCTGACTCATACTAACTTGCTCTTTTGTCCAAAGTACTTGACTGCTTGCTGGAGATAGGATATGGGATTACACACATCCAGAGATACACAGATACACGCGGAGAGAGTGCACGCACTCTAGGACAGTCACTGTGCTGGGCATGGAAGGTACAACGGTGAACAAACATACACATTTGTGGAATTTACAGTTCTGTGGGAGAGACACTAAATATCCACGTATATTAACATGTCATTATAAACTCTGATATGTTCTCATCAAATTTACAGTGATAAAGCAAATGGATTCTAGGCTTGAATTTATTAACGTATTAATTATATTAATACATGACTGTGTTATGAAGATATATGAAACCTAACAGTAAGTGGAGGTTTATATTTATAAGACGTGATACTGAGCATGGCATGACAAATTTCCATTTTTTTTATAACTAGATTTCAATTGAATTTTATCTTTTAATGAAAAATATTCAGAACATTTACTGCTTTCTGAAATTACAATGTTTGTTTATTTACTTCTCTCTCCACAACCAAGCAGAACAAGTACCAGGAAGAGCTAGGACATCAGCTAAAAGCTGCCGAACATGAGTCTTTACTACTCTCGGCAGGGCCACTTCAATTTTCCTCTGCACTGAAGACCTCTATCGACTTAATAAGGAGAAAGCCAACTAAAAGAAAATGTCATAAACATACTCATCCCCTCTCTGAGGGGAGTTTAAGGATAGCCTGTTGAAGAAAAAATTCAGTGAATATGAATTCTGACATTTACTCACTCAGTGGGTATTTATTATTAAATTTTGATCACTCTGGCCCCCTTTGTGCTGATACAAAACCCGTTGCCTTTCTCTTCCAGTCTTATAGTCTATGCTAAAACTGGAAAGAATCATTGTAATCATTACGGAACTCATGTAGTGAGATGCTAACGTTAGTAGGTTCTTATTATTTTTATGGCTAGCCATCTTTTTGGAGGGCATTTGATGAGGATTCTGGCTCCACAGTTCACTAACTTTCCAATGTATGAGCCTCAGGTTTCTAAAATGTAAAATAAGTGGCAGTTCCTCAGAGAGTAGTGGAGAAATGGAATGAGGGAATGTGCACAAAGCTCACAGCCCAAGCTGTTATATAAAAGTCCTCAGCACACCACCACCTCCAAGCCCTCTCGCCCCCACGGCGCTGTTGCGATCGAGCTGCAGGCTCTTTCAGCAAAGCGGTCCAATGCTGTGGTAATGAACCAGATTGCCTGGATAATTGGCATTCTCCCCACCAAATGCAAGATGGATAGATTCAATACAGGCCTAAGCAGCTACCCACTCTTGTAATAGAGAGCTCTCCTTAAGGAAATGGATTAATTGGCTTACTGATACTTTAGTGAGAGCCAGATTTGAATAAGTGGACTCGACAGTACTGAGAAAAGCAAATTAAACACCAATAAAGGGAAGAATGTGCTTGCTTAGGCTGAAATCTCAGCCATAGGCTCGAACCAAGGATGTGAGTTGAAGATTTGTCAATGTGAGTGGACGTTAATATCTGACAGATGAAAAGTGCTGTGATTTTTTCCCTGATGGTTCACTTTCTCTCCGAGACACTCACACCTGCTGGAGGCTGCGTGTGTGTCCCCCTCCCCAGGAGATTTTCATCGGGGATTCCTAACCATTTGTGACGAAATGCGTCTGACACAGAACCGTGCTTCACTCTTGTTCTCACAAACAGCTAATAAGACACATTTGGGACAAAGTAACAGAGTAAAATATTCATCAGCATCATTCCCAAAGCAACACGGAGCTCACGCTTCACTAGAAAATTTTAGTCTCTCTCTTCTTCCAATGAATCACTGTTGCATCTTTTCAATATTTGGAAAGGCTACGTCACCTTTTCTCTGCTTGCCTTTATAGTAAAACACCCCAACAGCTGCTCTCTGCTCGGTAGTCCCCGGCTCCTCTCCTCCTGTCTGTCTTGACCCTCTCTAATCGTGTCAAGGCTTTGTCACCTCTCCCACACCCCTTGCCTCCGTGCACTTCACACAAACTGCTCATGATGACCACATCGGTGAAGTCTTTGTCCTTACCAAGGTGACCTGTCAGCAAGTAGCATTTGACACAGTTGATCAGTACCTCCCCTGTGAAATGTTTTTTTCCATTTGGTTTCCAGGTCAATAGATTTCCTGATGTCTCTTCCCACCTCAGAGGCCGCCCATTCTCGGTCTTTTCTGCTGGTGCCCCATCACCGCAGCTTCTAAACTTTGAAATATCTACTATGCATTTCAAATTTTATACATCCAAACCAAACTACTGACGTTCCCCAGCAAGGCTGTTCTTCACACAGTCTTCCTCATCTCAACACACGCAATTCATTCCTTCTAGAGCTTCTACCAAAATCCTTGGAGACATCAGTAACTCCTCACTTTCTTTCACATCCCACTACCAAAGAATCTAACTCCTGCAAAACCCTGGCCCATTTCAGATCTGACCACGCCTCACTGTCTCTGCTGCTGCCAGCCCAGTCTAAGCTATCGCCAGCTCATCGCCTGTCCTCTGGATTACTGGAACAGTCTCCAGTCAGTTCTTATTCCTCCTGCCCTTGTCCCTTACAGCCTGTTGTCCAAACAACAGCCAGAGAGTTAAATCAGAAGAGGCCTCTCTTCCGAATTCTCTAATGGCTTTCTTTCTCCAAATCCTCACCATTGCCTACAAGGCCCACAGATGCTGGCCTTTCTGCACGATCTATTACTCTTCTCTTTCTCTTTCATTCACTCTGCTTCAGTAGCATTGGCCAGCTGGTTCTTTTTTGGACATGCCAGGCACAACCACCTCAGGGCCTTTGCATTCGCTGTGCTTTTTTCTCTTATTAGAACAGTTTCCTCCCTGATGTCTGCATGGCCCTCAGCTGGCAGGTTGTTAACAAAGGCTGCCTGCTCAGTGAGGGTTTCTCTGACAACTCCTTTCAGAATTGCCTCCCCCGACTCCTCCCACACACCACCCTACACAAGGTAGTCTTTCCTATTTCTTCTTGGCCTTAAATACTAATGTCCATCTGACACATTATATGTCTAATTATTTACTTGCTTTATAATTTGTCTTTGTTCTCAGTAGATTTTGAGTTCCATGACGGCAGGAGTTTCAGTCGGTTAATTCCCCGTGTTTAGAATAATACCAGGCGCCTAATAGGTAGTCAGTAACTACTTGTTGAATCAATCAATAAATTGATTTACTAAACTAAAATTGGAGACACCATTGATTTTCTGGCTGAAGTGAGAGTTGATTAATTTACTTAAAACAAATCCAAAATTTAGCCTTCAACTGGTACCATCTATTTTCCTTTTATACTACATTTTATGAGGCAAAATAAGTCAGACATAATCTTTAATTTTTCACATCCATATGTATCACAAGGAAGGTGTTGCTACATAAGGAAAGATGAAAAAGAAATCATACTGCTTGGCTCAGAGTTATGACATTTGATGAATATTCTTTTTTAAAAAAATACATAGTTCTGTACTTTTCTCGTATGTAATTTGACCTGAGAGAGAACTTTAGATAAATTTACAGTAGAAATGATGCCATAGTACCAGTAGAAAAGTATATACCTAGTCTACATGGAATTATATTCAACACCTCTTTCTATCCTCAAGCATCAAGAATGCTGAAATTCAATACCAATTAATAAGAGGAGAATTTCCAAGACTCATATTTTCCCAATGAAATTTTAATCAATTTGTGTTTGTGTACTTTCATTCTGAAAGCACGATGCCATTGTGTCTGTTTCACGAGGGCCACTCTCTGAAGCTGGGGCTCAATACTGACTGCTCTCATTAACATTTGTGATGAATTTTGCGCTCACTGAAACTGCATTTCCTGTTGACCAGCAGGTGCGTAAGTGACAGCTCTGGACTATTCTGTTCTACACAAGCTAATCGACTTGAAAGAAGCCAGAGAAAAATAAAAGAACTCAAGTTTGGAAGTTTCTGAGAAATCAGAAGTCTAAGAATTATAAAAACTTAGGACTCCAAGGGACTTACAAACTATTTAGCCACTGTATGTAGAGGTGTGACCCTTGTAAGGGTACTGGAGATCACTAGCATCTGGAGGAAATACATCAAAGATAATGAATTATCTGTTTAGAATGAAATACTGTTTCAACCTTGAAAAAAGTTTTACTGATATACTAATGATCTCTCCTGAGTAGGAATTTAAGCACATATGTATTGTTTCCTTCTATTGTCTTCATGAATTGCCTGTGATCTGTGGGTATTCAATTAATTTTAACTTAATAAGCATTAAAATCACTACCTACTGAGCCAACAGGTAATCCAAATAATATCGTTGCTTGTTCTCCTACACCATGGCTGCATTCCAGGCAGCTATGGTATCTGGAACAATGAAGATCAGAGCAGAGATTGGAAATTCTTCTGAAATAGACACTTGCTGTGACTCAATTTGCCACCGCAGCTGTTTATCATAGACTCTGAGAGTAGGACAGTGCGAGATGGGCTGAAATTGTAGACTGAGGGGCTTACTGTGGGTGTAAAGAATGTTTTCCAAAAAGTGAGAATAAATAGATATTCAAATACATATTGCAAGATAAATCTCATTTAGGAATGAAGTTACGACAGCTCCTCAAAAGGCTAAGATTCTCCTCTACCAGGGGCGATGAGGCGTCACTTCTCAGGGTTCAACAAAAGCGCCCTCTAGGGTTTCAAAAGTCATTAATGTTTAAAATCATTTTTTTAACAATAAAGTATTGTTAAAAAATATTGGTTTAAAAGCCAATGTTAAAAAAAAATATGGGCTATGCAATTGGGGTAAAAAAATTTACTCCACAATTGTGAAGTCAAGGAGAAAAAACAGAAGCTGTTATAAGAAGGATGGGAAATGCCTATATTATGAGAAATGTGTGTGCACTCTTTTATGAGAAGGTGGTGTTTCTGATGTAGAAAACCTGAATCATGGAAATAACACATCATGCCTAGTCGAAAAACTGGAAACAAAACATTCACTATATTTGTATTTTGAAATCTTTTCTTTGTTGGAGTTAAGAGCTAATTCACTTAGGCTGATACAAATTGATAATACAATAATATGTTTTAAGTGTTTGAGTTGGAAAAGAAACAACTAAAGGACTATTCAGACACTTCATTCATCTTGCCTTTCTCAGCGGTGCTGGCCCTCTTTTCCCCCAAAGGATTGTCCCACAAGGAGACTATCCGGGGACTCTCCTGACCCCCGTTGTTGCTTCTGTTTTCTTCCATGGGGAGGCAGAAAATAAGGGATAAGAATCCAGGAGAACTTTTGAGGGTTACACCCTGTGTACATGTAAAGATTAGCTCTTCTAGGGACTTTACGAAGATATGAATCATTTATTATGTAGCAACACAGTGAGACACAGCAGCTGTGACATCAGTGAACAGCTCTTACTAAGAATTACAAATGGGATTTTTGCTTGACTCTGTTCAACCAAACTAACATCATTTTAGGGAGAGATTATTTTAAGCTGTTCACTGGACTTAGTGGCTAGAACTGTCTTTGGTAATGGTCATTGTGTTGTCGTAGAGCAGTCTGCTCTCCGCCCCTCCGCCCCTCCGCCCCCCTCAAAAATGAGGACCAGCTCATAGGAGGGGGGATTTGTTACCTGGCCAGATGAACCCATAAGACATTAACCACAGGCCTGCTCAGAACAAGCCTAACACGTTCTCTTTAGCTTACGGGAAATCACAAACAGAGGTAGGAGGAGATGGCTGAGACATATAGTCAAAACCAGTTAAAACTGGTTGAAGGCAGCATGGCAGTCTGACTGGACCTGACATAGACCCCACAGCTCATTATATGCTCACTGTAATCCATTACCGTGCTGCCTAACACACCCACTGGCGCTAGGACAGTTTACGATTGCCAAGGCAATGGCAGGATATAAGTAAATAAGGAAAGAAAAGAGGAGGCACTCTTGCTTCCCCCAAAGGCTGTCCAGTTTCCCGAATAACTGTGAATATCCTCCCGTTCATTACCTTGACCCCTTATAACAGCTGCTTATCCCAAGAGCTGAGAAGTTGATTTATGAACGTTGTTCCCACTTCTCCTGTCTTTGGCCATTGAATAAAGGCTTGTGCTGCTAAACACTCACTTTGGTTTCATTTCAAATGCGTGACACCAAACAAAGAAGAGCCCTCCGAGGAAAGGGATGGACTGTGGGTACGAGGCCCACTTGTGGGACCCTCCTCAGAGCTCCTCTGCGCATGGGCTGGAGCCCCACCAGAGTGAGGTGAGATGGGTAACACCAATGGTCATTCTGTTGAGGTACAGCCTAATGACAATGTTCTCAATTAATAGCTCATAGTTCCTAAAACAAATTTGGAAAAGCACCTTCACATTTTCTCCTGTTTGAATTAAGCTGTCTCTTATATGTTGCACTGAGTATATAACCTCCGAGAAAATGTGCAAAGAAATAATTCAAAATGAGTATGTTCTCACATAACAGAGTAGGCAGAAATATCACAGACACCTGCCTTACCCATTTCTTCTGTTACACAAATGTCTCTTTCTTTCTCTCACCTTGCCTCTCCACTCTTCCTCTTTCTTTTTTTCCCCTATATGCTTTTATCTGATTTTAGAGCTCTATGAGCACATTTTAGGCAAGTTCTAAAATCAAAACAATGAGAATTTTTGGTTTTGTGTATTTGCAATTTCTAAAACAAGGCATTTATACAAAATTTTAATGAATAATTAGTAAACTTTGGTATCATGTATATGAGGCAACTCATCAGTTGACTGAATTTTTCACTTTTTAATCGATTATCATACTGAAACAATAACAAATAAGTATTAGGTTAAATGTCTCTTCTCTTTGTCTGTGGTAATGCTTGTCCAGGCCCAAACATTATCAAAGCAGGACATTATGTGATTAAATAAATATTATTGCTAAATGCTCTTAAATGTTACGATTTCTCTTTCCTTTCCTCAAGTCAGTCATGGATGACTCCCTAGAAGTAAGTACTGGTTTTGTAAGAAGGGTATTAAATCCAAACTAGAGAAGCAAATTTTTATCAAGGAAAAGCCCTTCTAGTCTAAAGTCAGAGAACTTTAAGAGGTCCACAGCACAGCTGCTGGACCTGGATGTAGGGACTGTCCTGTCCTCACTAGGGAAACTCAGCCACTTCCTGCTTCTGTTGGCTCCGCACACACATCAACCTTGGGGCCGTCCTCGGTGCTGCGGCCCAGACTCACCAGCACCTGATATCTTGCTCCTGATAAGCACCATTTGGGTTTCTAACTTGTTTAAATGCTCTTACACTTTTCACACAGGGCCATGCCTGCTTTTTGGTGCAGTTGCTGGAATTTTCGGTGATCCTCTCTGATGATCATCTCGAGGAAGTGTGAGCAAAGGATTCCAAATAGCAGCCTCTTGGGTTCATCTCCAAAAGGATTCATCTCAGATTATTTTGCTACTAAAAGTTAGGTTATTTCGTTTACAAGAAGTCTGTAATAATAAATAAGGGAGTTGAATGTAATTTTAAATTAAAATAACAGAATATAAATTGTTTTTACAATATAGCAAGTTTGTAAAAATAATGTGCAGCAAATGTATGTACCTTAACAGCCGAGCAGGGTTCTTCTTAGGGAGAGAGAGGACTTTCTCTTTGAATTCTGTGATAAATTGTCTGAAGAGTGAAAATGGTATTTTAAGGACATCAATTGACAAGAATGAAATAAGATGACCAAACTCTTGAGAGTTTGCAAGAGCCAAGAAGTAATAAGGCCTGTTTTGGGGGAGTGTTTGGAGGCAAAAGGGCTGATCATCATTGGTGAAGATTAGTACCAAGGGTCATTGCTACAGTGAAACTCCCTCCACGGCCCGACACCTCCAGTAAAACTTACTGTTCACACAGAGGTCTCCTGTGAAGGGGGTTTGTGTGGGAATCTGGAGGAAAGGACAACACTGTCCAGAACGGGGAGAGCTGGAGGATGATGTTACCATCCAGAACCTGGAAGCGTGAAAAAGAAGCCAGAGCATGGAGCCATGCACTGTTAGCAAAGAAAAGAAATCTCTTATTCTAAAATTTCTAGGGATAATTAGAATATGAGAGACTCCTAGCTAAATAATGGGTTTTGAGTCACTTAAATTCATTTAAGTTTCCAAAGATAAATGTAAGGAAACATATTAAAATGTTTAAAGTGGTTATTTCTAGATGAAGCGACTATAAATAACCTTTATGTTTCTCTGTATTTTCCAAATATTCTAAAATAACCATATAGTTCTTTTAAATTAAAAGAAAAATGTAAATGAATGCATTGTCTCATTGCAATGTACCAAATATGAAATTTATTTATTTCTGTACCACTGTTGGTTTGAGATTATCAATACTACACAAAAGATAGTGGGTATGTATTTAGTTCTATCTACTCCCAATGGAAGTTTACCTACTGCATTCTTTAATCAGATTGCATGCCTGGACTTAAAGCGGTCAAAAGGTGGACAGGCTCTCTGTAAAATCAGATCCAAGTCTATAAAGAGAAAACCTCAGCTTGGCACAGATAAGTGATCCACTAATAAGAAATGTCTGATCTACTGAGCTCTTTAAAATGCAGATGTTAATTTGTAAGTGGCATTCATATCCTAATCATTTTAAGAAAGGAAAATGAAACGTGTCATTTCTCAGAAATTAAAATGGATGTATGATTGTATATTTTGTTCTTAAAATATCAACTTGTTTAAATATTCAAGTTGAATATATAAAGAATAAAGAATAATAACTGAATAAAGAATAAGAACTACATTAAATTCTTAGCAAAAGTAGCTATATAAGTAATATAGTAGGAAGACCAAATAGACCTTTAGCACATGTTCAGAGCCTTGATTATTAATAGACATAAGTTATTAAAAGCCAACAAATCTGTTTTCAAAAATTTTACTTTTATTTTTACCAATAATAATTTGGACTATAATAATAATGATGCCTTTAAATGGTAACCATTCTCTCTATCTGTGTCTTTACTTTATGGTATTCTGCATGAAATCAAAGACACCAATAAATGGCAATCTGGTTTTGGCTATTTTTTTAATTCTTTTTCTCCCCTGACTTGATAAATAATGACAAACATTTAGAAAAGAGAATATTTCCAAAAACAGAGCAGACTAAAGGAATGAAAAGCATCTTGATTAATCTCATTGCATTTTTCATTTTTATTTTTAGTAAAAGAACAAATCCTATTGTCTGGGTTTTTAAATACCTACCATGAATGTGTATATGAGCTCTTTTGAGCACTAAAAACATTTCTCGATATATATTTTATTAAAATCCAAGATTAAACGTTAAAGCTTTTAAAAAATAGATACATGGTTCTTCCTAGGTCATTTTTGTAAACAAATCAAAAGATATATATTCGATGAAAAACATCATAGGACATGACTAGGCTTTCTGGTCCAAGAAGTCAGAGCCTACGTGTGCTCTGCCCACTCGCCACAGCTGCACATTCCGCTCCTCCACCTAGATGCATCCTTCATGTTTTCCCATGAAATGCTTCTTATTTAAAATTCTGTTCTCATTTTATCTTAGGAAAAATTCCATGTGATTTCAATTATGACACTGCCTTCCATTTAGGGGTCTTTTAATATTTATTAAGATGTTTTGGACATTCTTATGTTCATCTTTTTTATCATCTGCTGGACACTATCACTTTATTTATTGTGAACAAGTTCAGCAGCAGTGAGAACGTCTTTTGCCTGAGGTCCTTCGCTCCCTGAGTACACTGCCGCCAAGGGGATTCAGCCTTAAGCACTCATGATTCAGGGAGAGACATATTGTACATTTTTTTCTTTTACATTGAAATACTCTTTTTCCATTAAATGCAAATGCAATTACAATCAGGAGTTGAATCCATGTGCTTCCCTACAAATCCCATAACTGCTTTTTTTCCAGACAAGTCTTTTAATTCCAAACAGAAATGACCGCATGCTGCTCCATTAGACATCATTTCATTTAAATACAATATGCTATAATACAGGATAAAATATCAATTTACTTCTTTCATAATTGCTTTGAGGGAAAAAAAAAGTCTTCTATATGGTTACCATAAGTCACTTTTTAAAACCAAAATAGTGAAACAAAAATATTTAAAATCTCAATTTAAATATATTTCCCAAATGAATTTAAGCCTTTCTGTGCACATAGGGACAGATTTTTCTCCTCTTTGGTTTCTGGGCTCCAATGCTTACATCATTTTTTCCATATAAGATTCAATACAGTTATTGACATATTTGTGTATTATCAGAAAATAAATACTGAAGATGAATAATGAAAGATAACATGTTAATGATATTTAATTTTAAGGAAGACAGAGATATGTAGTAATTTTAAAAAAGCGTTAAATGAAAAATAGTTGGGTTTTGGTGAGAAATACAGTTCTGTCAGATTAGTGCATAACGCCAAACAAATGACGGTCTTTGAAGTTCTGATCTGTAAAATGGGAGTAAAAATACCTAATTCACACAGATTAGTATGAGGACCTACAATGAAAGTACAAAGCATAATGTTCTACATAGAAGCACTCAATAAAGCCTGGTTTGTTTTTTCTTCTTTTTCTCCCTTTCTTGACTCAGATCTGTATGCAACAGAAAGAAAGAGCTTGAGCTGGATGAACTCTAAGATGCCTTTGAGGTAATGCTGTAGGAACAAGCCCTCTGAGCTAGAGAATCTTAAATCAGTAGACTTAATATGAACAGCCAATTCATAATTTCACGGCAAATGTGCGCAATCAGAAAAAGTCAAAACAATGTCCATTCTGATCTGGATATATTCATAGCTGTGTATTTCCATGTGAATATTTTTTAAGACTTGCTCAAAACCTATGGTATTTACAATTCTACTACTCAAAATCATTCATTGAAACTATTCACAGTAATAATGTTAATAGTCAGCAAATGCAATAAATAGTGTCCTCATGCTCAGTAACTGGTCACTGGCTGAAGAATTTATTAAATGGACAATAGCAAATACGAACTAAAACCGCTTACGTCTCTGATATTCACAAAAAGAGCCTAAGATCTCTTTCCCACCCTTGCCATCTGCAATTAAGTAACACACACAGACTTTATCATGCGGTACTTGCTATGCAAATGCCTAATGTTGCCAGGACCGGTATTTTACTAACTAGAAAACTGGCAAATCTAGATAGTCTGTCTCTAAGAAAACACATTTTAGTAACAAAATGAATAAATAAATAAAATCACAAAATAGCTCTAGATATCTAGACAAATGATGCGAAAACGCGTTGGATAACGTTTTAATACATTGCATTGGCCTGAATCTAGTTCATAAAAGAGCAAAGTTGTGGAGGATTTGGAGAGTCTCAAGAAGATCACGTGTGGGTTCTGACACTAAAACACTGCAATATTTGCCAAGGTCCAAACCACTTGTACCGTGAGAATGAACAGCTTTAAATGTCTCTTTCACTAATGGAAAGTTCCTGGAAGCTGCTAGCCTTTTTTTTTTTTTTTTGGTTTAATGTTTTTTCTATCTGAATTTTACTTTCCCATAGTCACTTCTCTTAAAAAACTACAGGAAAATAACATTTATTTCTGATCTTGGATGAACTTATTCAAATATTGCTTTTACAAACTTTTCCTTAGGAAATGATTCTTTGCTATTGTTATTATTCAATAAACACTTATCTACAACCCCAAGACATTATGGTAAGTGCAATGGGGATGATGGAATAAACAGAGCGTAATACTTCTCTCTAGGAACTGAGAAGTTGACAAAGCAACACTGATTGACTGGTTGATACATTTCATCATGTGTGTAGTGAACCCACACAGTATTTTCCAAAGGCCATGTTAAGTACTAGGGATGTGGTGGTAAATGATGCAGTTCATAGTCTATTGGAGAGACAGATGTGAAAACAAACCACACAAAGAATAAAAGTAAAATCCTTTCACTAGTATTTACTTTAAACTACAGTCATGCGCCACATAAGGATTTTTCAGTCAACAAAGGACCACATATAAAACGGTGGTCCCATAAGATTAGTACCATATAAGCTAGGTCGTGTAGAGTAAGTACACTCTATGATGTTCACACAATGATGACATTGCCTAATGAGGCATTTCTCAGAACATATCCCTGCTGTTTAGTGACACATGGCTCTATAAGGAGTTTCACAAAAGCAAGGGCCCTCCAAGTCCGGAGAACAGAAGAACAATAATACATAAAAATAGTTAACTTTTATTGAGTGCTCATTAGTTTCCAGGTTTTGTTGTACCTGTTTTACATGTACTTACATTTAATTATCATAACAATGCTACAAAGAAAGGTGTTATCTTTATCTCCATTTTAGTCAAGAAAACTGAAGCACAGAGAGATTGTGACTTACTCAAGGGTATATGGCAATAAAGTAGCAGAGCCAATATTTAGACTCAGGTGGCTCCAGAGCACATGCTCTCAGCCTCTATCACACAATTTTCCTAGATTATGCTAAAATTTGCAATAGAGATTCAAGGCGTACAGTGGAGGTACACACATATAGCGTCTTTCGATGAAAGTTTCCTGGAGTAGATGGAGTTTGAACTGAGATTTGGGGATCGTTAAGAGATCAGGATATTTACCTAGGAGGAAGGGCATTCTAGGTAGAGGTAATAGCTTGAAATAATGTAATGAAGGAAGGGCAAATGGACTTTGGCGACTGAGTGTGTAATTAAAGATGAGGCTAAAATAGTGGGCTGTGCTGCTCTGTGGTAGGTCCTCAGCAGGCAGCCTAATATGGGATGGTTTGATGCCACAAAGACTGGGAAAGAAGATCTGTTAGGAGGCCTTTTCAGGACACTAGGCCAAAAGAAGGACAATGAAGGTATAAACCAAGGGAGCCACAGAGAGAATGAAACAAAGCAACAGCTACAATAGATGATGTGTGAGCAGAACTCTTAAGATACAGTGACTGAATTGATGGTCGGAATGGGGTTGTATCAGGGAGATGGAAGCTACGAGAATGGGTTCAAGGTTTAGTCACAAATATTTTTAGCTGAGTGACTTCAGGCAAGTTACTTCATCTCTATAAGTCTATTTCCTCATATGAAAAATGGGAAATGGGAAATAGTATACTCACATGCATGTTGGGAAGCTTAAATGAGATAATGGAATTAGAGTGTTTTGCACAGGGTTTGCTGCATAGTTAGTCTCCATAAATGGCATTTGTAACTATCTTGAAAGAATTGAAAATGACCTTCAAGTTTTAGGCCAAGTCAATAAGCAGATAATTATGCCATTAACTGGGATGAAGGAAAGGGATCATTTGGGTATGTTGATGTCTAAATGCTTGTAACATTTCCTCATGGACACAATCAGCTTGCAAACTGAAAATGGAGTCTTAAGTTAGGAGAAAGGTCTAGGTTAAAGGCAATGATTTCAGTATTGATCATAAGAGAAGACTGTGTAGAAAGAACTTTAGCTGATGGGGTAAGAAAAGAAAGTCACAAGGGGTCAGCGGAGATTCAGGAAGAGGGCTGGATCAGGGAAACCAGTGCCAAAGCCCGAGCCAAAGGATGTCCGAGAGGAATCCAAAGGAGCTAATAAAGAGCAGACGACTCATGGTCTTTGACAAAGCAGCTTCAGTAATAGGCTAAATGCAAAGCTTTGATTGCTAGGAGGGAAGAATTGAGTGAAATGAAGAGGCAGATGGTGTAGACCACTCTTTCAATCAATTCTGGTATTGAAAAAGAGATCGAAGAGAAAGCAAGGTTGTTGGAAGGGTGTGTGTGTGTGTGCATTTGAACATGTTTGTTCAGAGAAGAAACTAAGGGGAGTATAAAGAGTATAATGGGAGAGATTAATGATGAAAAAGAGAGGGTGTGATTGATGGTGGGGTCTAAAGTTGATATGAATAACAATAAATCAAAAGAAACTAGGGTGAACGCAATATCATTTATTGTGGATCTACTATATAGTTCATGCTTCTTTGTTTATTTCATAAAGTCTTGAAAGGAGTTATTTCCCCCATTTGCAGATAAAGAAACTGAAGCTGAGAGAAAACAAACAGGTTAGCCAAGGATGCAAACGATATTTGATGAAGTCAGGATTCAAATCTAGACCTGGCTGAATCCCAAGGGACTGTGAGTAGACAAAATTGGAAAATTTGACATAGAAGAGAGGGGAGTTGAAGGGTTTAACAAGATGTTTAGGGCTGCAGAATCTGGGCATCAAAGCTGGGTTTGAGGACTTGCAGAAGGATAAATTCTGTAATCGCCACTGTGGTACATTCAAAAGGACTTTAGACAGAGATTGCTTAGCAGCCCAAAAGCATGAGTGAGCCAAGACTTTGTAACGCAGGCATCAAGTGTAAGGCAGGCACTGAGTGAAAGGCAGCCAAGAGTGTAATGCAGGCACTGAGTGTAAGGGAGGCACTGAGTGTAAGGCAGGCATCGAGTGTAAGGCAGGCACTGAGTGTAAGGCAGGCATCGAGTGTAAGGGAGGCACTGAGAGTAAGGCAGGAATCGAGCGTAAGGCAGGCACTGAGTGTAACGCAGGCATCAAGTGCAGTCGTGGAACTTGATCCAGTCTCTTCAGTTCCAATAGAACATCAATAATCAACAAAGGCCGTAATTCTAAAATTTACTGTAGCTGGCCTATTAAAAATATATGCTGAAGATAGCAGTTAGGCTATTTGTCTATGAATTCTCTAACACTAAACTTTAGAAAAAATCCTGAATAAAGAGAGAATATGATCAATTATTTTATTTAAAACATGGGACCTATTTAAGGCTATTAAATGAGATCAAATAAGTCATTAAATCTGACATTTGCCTTCTGCCCCGTCAATGAGTAAATACCTGCTGAGTGCCTCCTGTGGACCTGACGACTAGGGAGGGAAGCCCATGACCCAGGGTCAACTTCTACACTTAGAAAGAAAAATTACATTGGCAAAGCAGACCATGCTGTCATTTAGACCCAGTCAGCACACACTAATATATACTAAATTCAATGGAACAATCTACTAGAGAAGAAAAAGTATATAAAGTACCAAATGAACAATGTTAAGAGCAATGCTAAGACTGAGAGAAATAAAAGGCCAAGAAGAGTGAATGTTCAGTGGCCTAAACACAACGGCTGACTTGTGAATAACTGGTTCTCTACACTAGTCAGTCAATCATTGGGGGTACTCTCAGGGCTTCACCACCTACCCTCTGTACCTTCATTCCAAACCTTTAACAATTTGAAAAAGATCAGGGTCATTGTCAGCCAGACACTAGAGGGCAACAGAATCAACTTCTCTCTATCTCTCTGTCTCTTGCTCTCTCTCTCTCTCTCTCTCTCTCTCTCTCACACACACACACACACACACACACACACACACACACGAGCCCACTGTCCACAGGGTCAAACAGCAGTGTCGGGGTAAATGAGTGACAGCAAGATGTCACAGGAATCCCATCGCATACATGGGCAATAGAAAGATTCCCAGGCGGAGTCCTCTGAAAACCAGCTAGATAAAGTGCATGGAGGGCTGATTTTCTACTTCTTAAATTTAATTATTTAAGAAGATTATTATGATTAAGATCTTATTAACTTATAAACCAAACTACACGAATGGACACTGTGGTGGAAGGAAAAGGATCCTATCTGGATATTGTTCCCCAGACAGGTAAATACCTGCGGGTGCCCTGATTCCACAGCTGGCCAACAGAGGAGTACATTTTTCCCTGTTTACTTTCACACTGATGATAACTGAAGGAGATGGATGGAGTAATATTCTCAAAAGAATTCAAGAAAATATCACTTATTTTGCTTAAAACACTTTCTAATTTTTGTTGTACTCTTTATCTTAAATCACAAAGTGCCTCTCAATCTGTGGCCAAGTTCCAGTTTGTTTTCAATTTTTCAGGTATTTCTGATTGAAAACATAAGTTTCTAGATAACTGAAGTAATCAACAATATTGCTATTCATTGTTTGACATAGTCTGGAAATTCCTCAAGAATTAAGTTAAGCAAATTGTGGTTCACACTCAGTTGTGGATTTCAAAACCAACCTTTTTGCCCTTTGTCCAGCCACCTTTCATATTAATTCTCCCAGGAGACATTGTCAGAAACTGAAAATTGAGTAGTTTACTTGAAAGACTTTATGGATTATGGAAATATATGGTATTATTATCTATAGCGGTACTGAAATCATGAAAGAAGTGTAGGTGTTAATTGGATAGCTTTATCAAAACAGGAAAGCCACTCATTCATAATGAAGAGGCTTTACTCATACAGATTATTAACCTCTCAAAGAAAAAACATCATGAAGAAACATAAGGATTGTGATTTGACATTCCTTCCTCCTCCTCACATAAATTACACTGAGATACGGGTGCCACTTGTTGCTTATGAATGCCTGCTCAAGATTTTCTTTTTTTCTGTGTTTTAAAAAATCATTATTGGCTTTTTCCTTTTACCCACTTTATTCAGTGATGATCGAATTCACTGTGTTGTGATACCCTGTGAGATCCTAAAATGAATGATATTTCACTGATGGGGGATTAGCAAGAATTGAACAAATCAGTAAATCAGTTGGGGGCAAAATATTATTTGAATTTAAAAATATATGTTTCTTCAGTACAGAATGTGGTCCATTGATGGCTTGTAAGCCTTAAACTTAAAAAGAATGTCTGCTCCTTTCAACAATTCTAAAACCATAGTTCATGGAAAAGTCGAACACACACGTGACAATCTTAGATTCACCAGCACATGATTATAATGCTAAAACTATGTATATCTTGTTAAAGAGAAAGTATTGAAGCGGAACGAGGAGACGGCACGTTTTCTCTCTCAGGTTAGACAGACTCGTAAAGGCATAGCTACCCTAATGTAGAAGGCATCATGTCAGCCTGTGACTATGTGGCATACTTTCTCTAAGGAAGTATGGATTTACTTTAAATAAATTGATAATTAAAAGAATAACTAGGAGAATAAATCAACAGGGAACACACTTTCCCATGGTTTCACAACCTAATACATATGTTCCTATTTCCTCAACTACATATTTGCAAAAAGGCCTTTGGTAGCCGGCAGAATTATTGTATGTAAAATTATCAGCAGCCATGGAATGATCTCAGAGAGCTGTTGTCCCTTGCGACAGCTATAGTCACTTCCTTACTGACAGTAGAACATTCACAAAATCATTCGTCTATCCTGTCTATAATGGCAGTGGCTACCTACTGCAGTACTACAGACATTCTGACAAAAAGTAACAGCTCGCAAAGAGAAGAAATATACAAAATAATCTAACAAATTTCTTAGAACAATTAAGTATAACTCTGCAAAATTAGCATGCAGCCAGTATAAAAGAGTGAAGTCACCTAAAGACAGTGACAGCAATCAACTTGTATCAGTGCTATTATTGCAGGAGCAAAGGTATAAGTTTCCAGAGGATGTGAGAGAAAGAAAGAAAGGTATTTTTCACATCCATCAAATCCTACCCTCGTGCTTAACTTTCATATCCACTGTCCGCAGTATGCAGCACTGTGTTTTTATGGAGCACGTACAGTTTGCATGGGGCTACCTCTGTCAAAAGCTGAGTCCTCACTGGAGAACCAGAAGTGGAAGCATCACTCTTTGAAAATCAGGGTTTATCTTAGAAAGTAAGACTGTCTGCTGAAGACTTCTAGGGGAAATTTTCACTTAAGTCCACCAGTAGTTAAAACTCGAGAACAGGTTTGTAGCGAATTGAGGCAGGCACCAGGAGGTACTGAATGATAGCATTACGGGCAAGTATGTAAGGGTGAACTGAGTCACTGACTTACCTGAGACAGATGCCAGGGTGCCCTGGTCCAAACTACATACAGTGGATAATTACTAAAATGAAGGTACTTGCCTGATATGTGAAAATCATTATCTAAAAATCTTTCCGGGAATAAAAAGAATGCTCATTCTGGCAGGACAAAGAATAAAAACTAATAGTTTATTAATTTTATTATAAACTCCATGCTCTGTAATTATTTTTAAATACAGGCCAAAGATATCCTATTGCAATTCCAGATAGTGGGTGATATCCATGCTCTTCTAATAACCATTGTGCTATTTCATAAAAGTGGGGGAAAAGTTACATTGGTTGTCATTTTCCTTTCTGGAAATCCCACAAATACCGATGAATTTTAGACATCCATTATCACATTGACTTAATCTAGTAATCAGATAAATGCTAAAATGACCAGAAGCTATTTTATAATATTTCAATGTTCTGTATTAACTATTCATCGGCAATAAAATTATTTACCTTCTGAGAACCCAAAGACAAATTTTGACATATTCACCAAGACAATCATTGTCTTATTATATTTTTCTAAGAGCCATCAGAAGTATAATTCACTTTCTCAAGCAAAATGTGCATACCTTTGCTACAAATGGAAAATAATGGCTTTTCCAAAGTTGATTATGGAAACACAAAGTGTGTTTCATGTACTAAGGTAGCACCCTTCCTTCAAAGTCTCCCCTTGGTTGCATTCTTACAGAATGAATATCCTTCAAAGAGTGTTCGGAAATTTGGGGCTTCAGCCTACGTAATATGGAACTGGGACTTAAGAGACAGACAGTGAATCACATGCGGGAAGTAAATGTAAGCAACAAGAATTAAGTTTTTATTGAGTAGACTTTTTTGAATGATTGTCAAAATGTGTCCCTTTAATCTAATGATTATGCATCTCATTTCATCTGCCTAATATTGTCTTATTTAGACTCTTGAACAAAAGAGGAAAGGTAACAGGTTTTCATTTCTTTCTTGCCGTCTCCTCCCCAATATCGAACAGGCTGCATAGAAGCCAGGAGGACCAGGCACGCTTTCAAAGGGCTGTGTAGGGTGGGAGCGTGGAGTCAGAGCTGGGGGATAACAAGTTGACTAATCTTGCCAAACGCTTTTTAAGACAATGAATGACTCATGACAAAGAGACACTACCAACCAGCTGTGCAGTAGCATCATTTTCAAAAGAGTAATGTGGGTGTGAACACATATTTATTTTATAAAAAGAGATTTAGAGATAAAACGGGGAAAAAAAACTTACTGAGAAATCTTCAAAGATTTTCTTGAGTTCTTTGTGACCATGCCTTTCAGCGATATGTGCTGGATCTGAACTCTCCAAATTTTTCATCTTAGATGCCCAGGTTGCTCCTGAACATTGAAGCAAATGAACAGCCAAGTTCTTTAAGCCAAATTTTGCTGCACAGTGGAGAAGAGTTGGAAGTTCTTTGAAATGAGTATCTGTAAGCATAATAAGTAATAGAATTTAGTATGTTTTTATCCTATCTATAATTTCATAAGAAAGAGTCTAACACAATCTCCTCCTAAAAGTAATTCCCACAAAGCAGAGCAAACAGTGAGATTTTGCATAGAAGAAACCATCGGTGGTTTTAGCAATGTGGAATCTCCCCTTCCTATTTCTCATCTTAACATAAATGTAAACTAATAGTGTCATTAGCATTAATGTCTTACTCTTACTTGTGGGGTAAGTTTAATTTAGAAAGGCACATCAGCTTCTTAAAGGCAAACACAACAGAACAAAAACATTATATTGTAATAACTCCTTTAGAATGTACTCCTACATTAGCAAACACTACATAACAAAATCAAGTCAGTTTGTCTATAAAACCTCTTCGTGTTTTCTACTGCCATGCCTAGCTTGCTTCTTTCTGAAGTTAAAATGAACATGAAAGTTGTGGAGGGGTTATATTAGATTTCTCTGTGGAATTTTTCTTTCAAAAAGTAACTACAAGAGAAAGTACAGGTGAACACTTTCATAAACATCTTCAGTATGGAAATTTCCATCAGGATTTTACAGCTTTCAAATCAATGCTTTGGAAAGTGAATTTCACAATTGCTTGCTACCTATCAATTAGAACGCATATATTAATTATGCATACCTATAAAATGCTGAATGTAAACTGCTATACCAATGACAAAGCACCCCCCACCCTGCCCCGATGAGTGATGGTTTGCTATAATTCTACACTTTGACACCTCGCTGGAAAAAATGTGTGAGGGAAATTACACATCAGCTTACTAAGCTGTGGTATTATCAGAGGAAGCCACATGAAGACTTGGAGCGAGAGAAACTGAGGTGTCAAAGCAAGACTCAGTTCTCTCCCGGCGAAGCTTAAAGCAGTGAACACAGCCTCAACAAAATGTTTTGGAAAACTTTGAATCTGGCCTGATTTATCTCTTTGCTATTTTTGTAGACCAAAAAAAGAAAAGAAAAAGGAAAAGAGAGGGGAATTAAACCTTAAGTTTTCAATTCACTTGTGTGGTTCAGGGCCGAATAAATTATTTTGTTGGTTTATATGTTCTAACAGAAAACAAACAAAAACCTTCAGGACATGTTAAAAACTCACTGTAAGGAAATATTTTACCCTTCAAATGTGTTAGCACTAAATGGTTGTTAGGTAACCCTACAGTCACAGTTCAATGACGAATGCACGGGTCCCTTATACGGTGTGCAGTGAGCCAAAAATCATCAAATATTTGATGAAGATCGATGAAGATGAGCTTATGAAAGCTGAAACTGTTTAAGGTAGGTACCAATTTTCAAAATAAAAATAATGTATTTCCTTAAAAAGGTATTAAGATATGGGGCTGGCCCCATGGCCGAGTGGTTAAGTTCGTGCGCTCTGCTGCAGGCGGCCCAGTGTTTCGTTGGTTCGAATCCTGGGCGCGGACATGGCACTGCTCATCAAACCACGCTGAGGTGTCCCACATGCCACAACTAGAAGGACCCACAACTAAGAATATACAAGTATGTACTGGGGGGCTTTGGGGAGAAAAAGGAAAAAAATAAAATTTTTTTAAAAAAAGGTATTAAGATATAATTTTCTATTTATTTACATTAAAATGTATTATAAAATGTAATTTTCTGCTGTAATTAAACCAGGCCTGAGTTAACAAAGAAAAATATTCACAAGATAACGCCAGATTTTTACATGCCCTAGATCATCTCTCTCTTTGTCACACCATGCAATACACAAAAAACATCATCACCTGCCAGTCAATGCTTTATGCGCTGTTCCTGCTCGTTGCTATTCTGGTGAATTTTTAAAGCTGTCAATGCAGCTTAAAATGTTATTATCATTAAGTAAGTGTTTAATCTTATAGGAATACAGTCATATTTTAACCTCAATGACCTCCTCAGTCAGTAAATTCCTCAGGTTTAAGGTAATATAATATTAGAAACAATGACCACAAACTTCATTAAGAATCTCTCTATTTTTGTACACCAGAAAGAGTAGCAAGTGGTCATGGTTTTTCAGGGTACATGTCTTAACAGTCTTCCTACTGTGAACCATGTTTTCTGACACACAAAAGGAAGAAGCTTGGCTGATATAAGATTACCCTGCTGATACTAAGGTGGACCACAGGTTTGAAGGTTAGCTTCCTTATTTTCCATTTCTTTACGTCATTTGTAACGGTAGCTTAAAATCCTTTAGTCTACTAGAATGCTTTGAGAAGTTATAGACATGAAAGAACTTTGGAGGACATCGTTCCAGTTTCCTATACAGTAACAGAATTGCATTCCTCGAGTCATGAGAGATGACCTACACACTGCTTGCACACCGTTAATGACAGTGTTCTTCACTTCCTAAGGCAGCCTGTTTCTTGGTTAGACAACACTGATTATTACACAATTATTACTTCTGTTGAGCTGAAATGCATTTCCTCTAAATTCCCACATCTTCATATCCTTTGGGCAATACAGAATATGATAGTTACAAAAGCAGGGGCTTAGAGTCAGTTGGCTCTGCCATACGCTCACTATGTGAACCTCAGCAAGCTACTATCTGAGCCCAGGTTCCTCATACAAATTTGTAGGGCTATCGAGATCATTAAATGACTTAACTTATAAAAAGTGCTCAGCAAGGTGTCTGACACAGAACAGGCATTCAGTAAATATTAGTTGGTTTCCCTTTCTCTCTTTTGCATCAAACAGTTCAAAGCATCCTTGTCCTAATTCATCTTTGCCCCAACCTTAGGATCCCTAATTCTTTTCATTGTTCCAATGTACTTACCATCCTGAGAGCTTGACCCAGAATATTTGGTCCTTTATAAAACGATGACTCAGTTTCAAACCTGCCCAGATGATCATTACAGCAATCCCTTTCACTGTCTTCAATGGGATTACTTTGCCTGCTTATTTTAACTAAGTTGGAAATGCTCAGCCTGCTAACGTACATGGTCAATAACCAGAAAATTTCTAATTTAAGTTTTTTTTAATTAACATATGACAGAGTTAACCTTTCAAAGAATTTGAAATGATTCACTGGAACTATATTAGTTATTTTAATGTTACGTAAATCATGATCTCTGGTATTATTTTTTCAGGATATCAAATTAAATATACTATGTGCATATAATATTATATTAACATGTCTGTAGGATATTTATATATGAAGAAAGGTATTCATGTCTATAAAAGATGATTATGATAAGAATTAGTTTAGGTTTTTAAGAATTATATTTTTAATAAAATCATACTTTTTTATTGTGGTAACATTGGTTTATAACATTATATAAATTTCAGGTGTACATCATTATATTTTGATTTCTGTGTAGATTACATTATGTTCACCACCCAAAGACTAATTACCATCCATCACCACACACATGTGCCTAATCACGCCTCTCACCTTCTTCCCTCCCCCTTTCCCCTCTGGTAACCACCAATCCAATCTCTGTCTCTATGTGTTTGTCTGCTGTTGTTTTTATCTTCTACTTATGAGTGAGATCATATGGTATTTGACTTTCACCCTCTGACTTATTTTGCTTAGCATAATACTCTCAAGGTCCATCCATGTTGTCACAAATGGTCAGATTTCATCATTTCTTATGGCTGAGTAGTATTCTGTTGTGCATATATACCACATCTTCTTTATCCATTTGCCCTTTGATGGGCACCTAGGTTGCTTCCAAGTCTTGGCTATTGTGGATAATGCTGCAATGAACATAGGAGTGCATATATCTTCACCCATTTGTGTTTTCATGTTCTTTGGATAAATACCCAGCAGTGGAATCGCTGGATCCTATGGTGATTCTATTCTTAATTTTTTGAGCAATCTCCATATTGTTTTCCATAGTGGCTGCACCAGTTTGCACTCTCACCACCGGTGTATGAGAGCTCCCTTTTCTCTACATCCTCTCCAACACTTGTTATTTACTGTCATGTTAACTATAGCCATTCTGACAGGAGTGAAGCGATCTCTCATTGTAGTTTTGATTTGCGTTTCCCCGATAGTTAGTGATGTCGAACATCTTTTCATGTGCCTGTTGGCCATCTGTAAATCTTCTTTGCAGAAATGTCTGTTTAGATCTGTTGCCCATTTTTAATCGGGTTGTTAGTTTTTTTGTTGTTGAGAAGTTTGAATTCTTTATATATTTTGGATAGTAACCCTTTATCAGATATATGGTTTGCAAATATCTTCTCCAAATTGTTAGGTTGTCTTTTTGTTTTGTTGATGGTTTCCTTTGCTGTGTAGAAGCTTTTTAGTTTGATGTAGTCCCAGTTGTTTACTTTTTCTATTGTTTGCCTTGCCCAGTCAGACATGGTATTTGAAAATATGCTGCTAAGACCCGTGTCAAAGAGTGTACTGCCTAGGTTTTCTTCAAGAAATTTCATAGTTTCAGGCCTCACATTCAAGTCTTTAATCCGTTTTGAGTTAAATTTTGTATATGGTGTAAGATAATGGTCTCTTTTCATTCTTTTGCATGTGGCTGTCCTGTTTTCCCAACACCATGTATTGAAGAGATATTCCTTTCTCCTTTGTATCTTCTTGGCTCCCTTGTCGAAAATTAGCTGTCCATAGATGTGTGGGTTTATTTCTGGGCTCTTGATTCTCTTCCATTGATCTGTGTGTCTGTTTCTGTGCCAGTACCATGCTGTTTTGGTTACTATGGGTTTGCAGTATATTTTGAAATCAGGGAGTGTGATACCTCTAGCTTCATTCTTTTTTCTCAGGATTCCTTTGGATATTCACAGTCTTTTGCTGTTCCATATAAATTTTAGGATTCTTTGTTCTATTTCTGTGAAAAATGTTGTTGGAACTTGGCTAGGGACTGAATTGAATCTGTAGATTGCTTTAGGGAGTGTGGACATTTTAACAACGTTAATTCTTCCAATCCAAGAGCATGGAATATCTTTCCATTTCTTTGTGTCTTCTTCAACTTCTTTCAACAATGTTTTATAGTTTTCGGTGTATAGATCTGTCACTTCTTCGGTTAAGTTTACTCCTAGGTATTTTATTCTTTTTGTTGCAATTATAAATGGGATTGTATTCTTAATTTCTCTTTCTGCTACTACTTTGTTGTTAGTGTATAGAAATGCAATTGATTTTTCTATGTTGATTTTGTATCCTGCAATTTGACTGTATTCATTTATTATTTCTAGAAGTTTTTTAGTGGCTTCTTTAGAGTTTCCTATATATAAAATCATGTCATCTGCAAATAGTGACAGTTTCGCTTCTTCCTTTCCAATTTGGGTCCCTTTAATTTCATTTTCTTGCCTGATTGCTCTGGCTAGAACTTCCAATACTATGTTAAATAACAGTGGTGAAGGTGGGCATCCTCTCTGGTTCTTGTTCTTAGAGGGATAGCTTTCAGTTTTTCTCCAATGAGAATGATATTTGCTGTGGGTTTGTCATATATAGCCTTTATTATGTTGAGGTACTTTCCTTCTTTATGCATTTTATTCAGAGTTTTTATCATAAATGGATGCTGTATCTTGTCAAATGCTTTCTCTGCATCTACTGAGATGATCATATGATTTTTGTTCTTCATTTTGTTAATGTGGTGTATCACACTGATTGATTTGCGGATGTTGAAGCATCCCCTCATCCCTGGAATAAATCCCACTTGATTATGGTGTATGATCTTTTTAATGTATTGTTGTATTCGATTTGCTAGTATTTTGTTGAGGATTTTTGCATTGACGTTCATCAGTGTTATTGGTCTATAATTTTCCTTTTTTGTGTTGTCCTTGTCTGTTTTTGGTATCAGGGTAATGTTGGATTCATAGGGTAACCTTCCCCACATCTTCAATTTTTCAGAAGAGTTTGAGAAGGATAAGTATTAAGTCTTCTTTGAGTGTTTGGTGGAATTCACCAGGGAAGCCATCTGGTCCTGGACTTTTATTTTTTTGGAAGGTGTTTGATTACTGTTTCAATCTTCTTACTGGTGATTGGTCTATTTGAATTCTCTGTTTCTTCTTGATTCAGTTTTGGAAGGTTGTATAATTCTCAGAATTTATCCATTTCTTCTAGAGTATCCAATTTGTAGTAGTCTCTTACAATCTTTATATATCTGAGGTGTCCTTTGTAATTTCTCCTCTTTCAATTCTGACTTTATTTATTTGAGCCTTATCTCTTTTTTTCTTGGTGAGTCTAGCTAAAGGTCTGTCAATTTTGTATATCTTTTCAAAGAGCTATCTCTTAGTTCCATTGATTTTCATATATATATATATTTTTTTGGCCTCTATTTCATTTAATTCTGCTCTGATTTTTATTATTTCCCTGCTTCTACTGATTTTGGGCTTTGTTTTTTCTTCTTTGCCCAGTCCCTTTAGCTGCACTGTTAGATTGTTTATTCGAGATTTTTCTGCTTTGTTGAGGTAGGCCTGTCTTGTGATAAACTTCCCTCTTAGAACCACTCTGCTGTACCCCATAAATTTTGGCATGTCATATTTTCATTTTCATTTGTCTCCAGATATTTTTGATTTCTCCTTTGATTTCTTCATGGACCCAATTATTGTTCAGTAGCATTTTGTTTAATCTCCTCCTATTTGTGGCTTTTCCAATCTTCTTTGTGTAGGTGACTTCTAGTTTCATACCACTGTGGTCAGAAAAGATGCTTGACATTATTTCAATCTTCTTAAATTTATTGAGACTTGTTTTGTGGCTTAATATGTGACCTATTCTGGAGAATGTTCCATGTGCTTTTGAAGAGAATGCGTATTCTGCCGTTTTCTGAATGGAATGTTCTCCATATATCTATTAAGTCCATCTGGTCTAATGTGTCCTTTAAGGCGAGTGTTTCCTTATTGATTTTCTGTTTGGATGATCTATCCACTGGTGTAAATGGTGTGTTAAAGTCCCCTACTATTATTGTGTCACTGTCTATTTCACCTTTTTTGTCTGTTAACAATTGCTTTATATATTTAGCTGCTCCTATATTGGGTGCATAGATATTTACAAGTGTTACAGTCTCTGGTTGGATTGTTCCCTTTATCATTATGTAGTGCCTTTCTTTGTCTCTTGTTATTGTTTTTGTTTTAAAGTCTATTTTGTCTGCTATAAGTATTGCTACCCCACCTTTGTTTTCCTTGCCATTTGCATGAAGTATCTTCTTCCATCTCTTCACTTTCAGATTGTGAGTGTCTTTAGGTGTGAAATGTCTCTCTTATATGTAGCACATATATAGGTCTTGTTTTTTTAATCCAATATGTCACTCTATGCCTTTTTTTTTTTTAAAGATTGGCACCTGGGCTGACAACTGTTGCCAATCTTCCGTTTTTTTTTTTTTCTGCTTTATCTCCCCAACACCGCACCCCCCATTCCCCCTTACACAGTTGTATATCTTAGTTGCAGGTCCTTCTAGCTGTGGGATGTGGGACGCTGCCTCAACGTGGCCTGATGAGTGGTGCCACGTCCACGCCCAGGATCTGAACCCTGGGCTGCCACAGTGGAGCGCACGAACTTAACCACCCGGCCATGGAGCCGGCCCCACTCTATGCCTTTTGATTGGAGCATTTAGTTCATTGCCATTTAAAGTTGCCTTGATAAATATGCACTTATTGCCATTTTGCTACTTTCTTTCTGGGTGTTTTAGTAGTTCTTCTCTGTTTCTTTCTTCTCTTGCTCTCTTCCCTTGTGGTTTCATGGCTTTCTTTAGTATTATGTTTGGGTTCCTTTCTCTTAATTTTGTGTGTGTTTATTATAGGTTTCTGGTTTGTCATGACCACAAGGTTCATATATAATAACCTATAAATGTAGTAATCTATATTAAGTTGATGGTCTCTTTAGTTTGACCTCTTTCTAAAAGCTCTAGTCTTTCACTCTCCTCCTCCCACATTTTATGTTTTTGATATCATATCTAACCTCTTTTTTTGTGTGTGTGTATCTGTTACCCTCTTATCATGCAGATAGCTAATTTTAGTACTTTTGTCTTTTGACCTTCATATTAGCTTCATAGGTGGTTGATCTGCTACCTTTCCTGTATATTTGCCTTTACCAGTTATTTTACTGCTTTTATTACTTCCTTTCTTTCTTTTTTTTTTTTTTGATAATTTCCTTATTCCTATTTGTGGTCTTCTCTTTCCCACTTAACTAGGTCCCTTTAGCATTTCTTGTAAGGCCGGTTTCTTGGTGATAAGCTTCTTTAGTTTTTGTTTGTTTGGGAAACTCTTTATCTCTCCTTCCATTTTGAATGATAACCTTGCCAGGTAGAGTATTCCTGGCTGTAGGTTTTTCCTTTCAGCACTTTAAATATATCATGCCACTCCCTTCTATCCTCAAATGTTTCTACTGAGAAGTCATTTGATAGCCTTATGGGGTTTTCTTTGTATGTCACTTGTTGCCTTTCTCTTGCAGCTTTTAGGATTCTCTCTTTATCTTTAATTCTTGACATTTTAATTATAATGTGTCTTGGTGTGGGTCTCTTTGGGTTTATCTTTTTTGGTGCTCTCTGTGCTTCCTGTACTTGGATGTCTGTTTCCTTCCTTAGGTTAGGAAAGTTTTCAGCTGTTATTTCTTCAAATAGATTGTTCACCCTTTCTCTCTCTCTTCTCCATCTGAGACACCTATAATATGAATGTTAGTGTGCTTGATGTTGCCCCATGGGTCCCTTAGAGTGTCCTCATACTTTTTAATTCGTTTCTCTTTTATCTGTTCAGCTTGGGTGATTTCCTCTAGTCTTTCATCCAGCTCACTGATCTGTTCTTCTGTATCATCCACTCTGCTACTGAGTCCCTGTAGTGAATTTTTCCTCTCTATTATTGTATTCTTCATTTCTGATTGATTCTTTTTTATATTTTCCAATTCTTTGTTGACATTCTCCCTGAGTTCATCCATTCTTCTCCCAAGATCAGTGAGCATCCTTATGGCTCTTAGTTTGTACTCTTTGTCAGGTAGATTGTTTATCTCTGTTTCATCTCATTCTTTGTCTGGGGTTTTGTCCTGTCCCTTACTTGAAACATATTCCTTTGTCTCCTCATTTTGCCTCCTTCTTTGTGCTTACCTATGCTATCCCTGTGCTAATCTATGCATTAGGTGGGTCTTCTGACCTTGGATAGGTGTCCTTATGTAAGAGATGCCTTATGAAGCCCAGCAGTGTGCTTCCCTCTTGTGACCAGTTCCAAATGTTCCAGGAGTGCCCTCTGCATGGACTACATGTGTCCTTCTGTTGTGGCATGTTTGCTCTTACTGCAGGTGCTCAGGGGGGCTAGGCTGTCCCTCTGGCCAGCTGGTTGCAATGTTCTGCTCTGTATGGCTGCTGTGGACTCTTCAGATACATCATATGTCATAGGAAGTCCCAGCACAGTTGGCACAAGGTCTAATATAACATTCTTGCTGCAGTTTTTCTGTTAATTGAGTAGGCCCCCAGCGTGGCTGGTTGCTAGGCTCAGGGGCTTATAATTGCTGCAGGCCTCTGGCCTGCACGACTGTTGTCAACTCTCTTAGCACTGCAGCTGAGTGGGGCCAGCCCCAGGCATGGGAGCACACAATTGTTTCAGGCTTTGGAAGGTAGGGCTGATCCCCTATGTGGCTGTTTGAAAAGCATAAGTCTTCTTCAGCTGAGAAGCCCCACAACCTGTAGGGTCACACACCCTGTCAACACAGTCCTGCTTCATGCACATGACCCCACCCACTGAAGCAGACCCAGTTGCCCCCCTGCAGAGGCCTCACAGACTCCACCAATGCAGGCCCACTCCTTGCACACACCCTGCCCCACAGAGGCAGACCCACTTGCTGGGCTGCACAGGTTCCAGGCACCCCATCTATGTGGGCTCACAGGTTTCCCGAGGACTTGCTGTTGGGTGGGGCCAGCTCCTATGGCGGGCTGCCTTCCCTGGCTGAGCTGGATTAAATCAGAGCTCTAGTGGGTGGGGTAGACTCTTGGGCTAACAGGGCAGGGGAAGAACTCCAATGGTGTCTACCAGTGTCTGTGTCAGCCTGCCTGTACTAGGTCACAATAATAGCTGCTGCCAATGTCTCAGTTCTGGGGGAGGTGGTCCCAGCCAGGGGTGTGGGGGTCTTACCCCTCACTCAGATGTGCCCAGAGCCTATCAAGTGAGTCTCTTTTCACCAAACGACTGTGCATCTTTCTTTTTTGTGATTTTAGGTTACTTTCTGAAACAGGCGAATTTGTGCATTGGCCCTTTAAGAGTAGGCTTTTTCCTCTTATTTCTGATAGCTTTTCTGGGGGTATTCCCCATTGTAGTTAATAGCCAGCAAAGCCAGATATCACGACACTTGTCTCTGTTGTGCTAAATCCAAAAGCTGCTTATGGTGGTCACGCTCCCCTGCTGAGATCCCCACTCCTCCAGGAAATGCTTGTGATCTTACGATTGCTCCCACCTGTCCATGAAGCACTACAGCTCAAAGGCGGCTTTTTTCTCTCCAGAAAGGAATTTCTTCCTCTTCCACTTCAGTCAGCACTGCCCTTGTTGTGGGACTTCAGTTTGCAGTTCTCAGTTTTCAGTTCTCTCTCAGGGGTAATAGTTCCAAAAGTAGTTGTAAATTTGTTGTGTCTGTTGGAGGAGATGAGTTCAGAGTCCGCCTACGCTGCCATCTTGACACCGTCCTCTCACCTTTTATTACCATAAAAGTAACTCCACCACTCCATTACTTTTTATATTTTCACCTTGATTTGATTATGAGAATTTGAGATATGAATGGGTCCCTCTGTATCCTGAACAGGCATGTTTGTAGCAGCATAAGATGAAGAAGTTCTTTATCTGAAAAAAAGCTTGCTGGGGGAGGTTATCTTCTCTCCTGGGCATTCATTCTGCACCAGAGAGCAAGTGTTAATCCAACAATGTGCCCCTGACTCAGGGGAGTGTTACAGGCTGACCTTGCTATTCTTTGGTGCTTATGTCGAGATCAGATGATCACTAAGGTTTTGCTTAAAGCTATTTATGTTTTTTTAACTATTAAAAAAACGTTTTATAGAAGTACAATTTACATTTAAAAATGCACTGATCACGAGTTAGATGAGTTTTGACAATTGTATACACCCATGTAACCACCACCCACAACCAGCTAAAGAAAGCTTCTATCATCAAGGCAAATTCCTTCATGCTCCATTCCAGTCAATTCTCCACTTCAGAGGCAATGACTTTCTAACTTTTATCAACATAGGCAAGTTTTATTTCTTCTTAGATTTCATAGAAGTGGAATCCCAAAGTGTATACTCTTGTATTCCATTGCCTTCTGGCCTCTATTTCTGATAAGAAACCAGATGTCATTCTTAGAACTGTTTTCCTGTATTGAATGTGCTTTTCCCAAAACATGCTCTGCATCCCCACTCCACCCCTATCCCCCACAGCTGCTTTTAAGGTTTTCTCTCTCTCTTTGATTTTGAGCAGTTTAACTGTGGTGTGTGTAGGTATAATATTTTCGTATTTGTTCTACTCGGGAGTTTCAGGGCTTATCGAATCTGTGGGTTGGTGCTGTTCATCAGTTTGGGATTATTCTTAGCCACTATTTCTTCAAATATTTTTCTGCCTCATTCTCTCTCACCTTTACTCAGGAAATTAAATTACATGTATGTTAGATCATTTAATATGATCCTATAGAGCTTGAATCAGACATATGTCAAATTGCTACATAGATGAGCTGAACTCATTCTTTTTCTACAGCTCTACTGAGACTCTGGATTCTTCCTCTCTTGTTCAGTTTGAATAATTTATTTTGAATGTTTTCAAGTTCATTGATTCTTTTCTCTTCTATATTTTTTCTATAATTAAGACCATCTAATTTTTAAAATTTTCTGATATTGCCTATTTCTAGGATTTCCTCATTGTTTATAATAATTTCCATTGCTCTGATGAAATTTCCATCTTTGTAAACATGTTGCCCAACATTTACAATAGACTCTATAACATGTTTATCATACTTATTTTAATGTCCCCACCTGATAAATTCAACATCTGGAGCCTTTCTGCCTCTGCTTCTACTGAATGTTTCTTTTCTTGACCATGGGTCATCTTTTATTCCTTCTTCGCACTTCTTGTAATTTTTTATTGCATGCTGAGTATTATATTAAAGGATTGAAGTAAATAATATTTACCCCCCAAATAACACATACCCTTTCTTTAATCAGACAACTATACTCAGGAGCTGAGTCAAACTAATCTGTGGATGAGCGGAGCTTAGTCATTTTTGTGGCTCTATGCAGATCCAGTTATCCACTGGCCTCGCATATTTTGAGGGCAGGATCATAACTTTCTTCAGCGCAGTGTGGGATCTGAGCCCTGGTGAGACTCAAGCAACCTCTCTTGCTCTACCCACTGGCTACCAGCTTTTGAGTCACTGCACAGTTCTTTTTTCTCTCCAGTTTTGCCTCCAGACTTCTTGACATCAGAATCTCCCCCAGATTTTGATGGGGCCTCTGCAGTATATTCAGTTAAGGCAGGCTCCTTACCATCCCAACAACTTGGAGACATTTCTTCCAGCTTTTATGCCTCTCTGTATTTAGAACCTGGCTGCTGCTGCTTTCCACACAGTGAAAGCTTTAGTGGGGTTTGTCTCAGCAATCCTATCCCACTTCCACTCCCCAACAGCTAGTAGTTGGCCCTCAGGGAAGCCTTGGTGTACTTTTTAGGGATCTCTATCAGCTTTCCTGCCCTCCCCTAGCCACTGATATACTAACTCTGTGCACTTGCGACAGCCTACAAAAGAGAGTTGTTGGGTGATGCAGACCCACTCTGTAGCTGGGGCTCTTTGGGATTTTTATCCATCACCCTAGCCTAAATATAGCTATTTAAAGTTTGCTAAATGTTCAGCTGGTTTCTCTTTGTTGCCCATCAATAGCAAGTCCTCTTTGTCTTGTTGCTTTGTTAGGAATGAAGGAAGTCATCAATTTCCTCTCTCTTGTGAACGGCTTGTCCCCTTCTGGAACTTAGTTCATTTGGGTTTCTTTTGTCATCAATTTACTGTTGGGTTAAAAATAAGAAACTGATTTTGAAGATCATCTTGCTTATTCTTGTTGTTACAATGGGAACAATAGATCTATGATGTCATACATCCTAATCAGAAGCAGAAGTCCTATTCGTCTTAGTTCAAGACCATTTAGTTATTTTACTTAAACTCACAGCCTTTATTTTACAAATAGTTTATAATCTTTCTTATTAGATTAAAATAATACGTTCCTTAGAAAGATATAAAAACCTTTTCGAGCGTACTTAACCTGCAGTGTACATCTGCTTCATTTCATGGCAATTTTCACTTAATTAATCAAGATTTATTGCATCTGTTTTTATTATCAAGGTGTAAATAAAGAAGCCATAACTCACACTAAGGTGTGACCAATTTGCTTTTGACTTTTTTTTTGGATAAAATACATTTTCAGTTTTCAGTTTTTGCCAGTGTCTGTCAAATGGTAATTTCAGAACAGAATTAAATGTCTGGGGGGAAATTTTTTAAGGAAAATCCAATTTCATTAGTTTTGCAAATAAAAATAGACAAGTTAGTACATAGCAAAGAAACTGAGTCACATATTTGTTTGTGTAGAGTTGTTTCTAAACAGTTCAAGGTAATCCATATAAAAGATGGTCAATAATAAAGATTTAGTAATCAAACCAAAGCTTTCAAAAGATTAACCTAGCTCAACAGAACAAAAAATAGGAATAGACCTGCAGCTAGAATAGGAGCTTTAAAAATTTTAAAGTAAGATGAGTAGGCAAACTGGAAGTGCGTGACCATGGAATCCATTTGTTCTCAGAGATCATTATCTGGAATTGTCAATATTTATTCACTCAAAGTAGGACAACTAAGTGGCCACTTTGGGACAAAATAATGAAACACACAACAAAGAGAAGATAAAAAGCCAGGAGATCTGCATTTTAATCCCAGTTTAGCCACTACATCTGTGATGATTAAAAAAGTACCTTCATCTCCCCAGATGGCAGTTTCTCCATTTATAAAATTAGAGGGCTGGGGTCAGAAGTGCAGGACTTCTGATATTCTTCTGGGCTAGAGGCCATGCCACAGATGGGCTTAGCCAACAGACTCTCTGGAGGGTAATTTTCCCAGATGCTGATCAGCTATCACTAAGAGGAGTAAGGACAATATTTGCAAAGGTTGAAGAAAGGTAATGATTTTCATTCCTTTCATCGTAGGATTTGGAGTCTGATAAATGTTAGTATCTCTGTGGATCTGAAAAACAGAGCGTTGCTAGGTTTATGAATCTGATTGCTCTGCGACAGGAGGAGAACATATACGACATGTGAGGTGTCATTCTTCTTGTCCTGTTGAAATGGCAGACATATGATCCTATTTAGAATTTCCAGCAACAAAAAATACTGCCATTATCATATTTCTAAAGCCTCGATAATGTAAACTAAATGCACAAGGAAATAAGGGTCCATGAAAGTTCTTTGCTGCAATTTTGTTATTATCTCTCATATAACATAAAATTTAAGAGTGGGAATTGCATAGATATACACTTCACTATTAACCTCAATTTTGTATTCACCTCATTAATGCAATTCCCTTCTTGTTACTAAGATATTCTCTTAAATATTTGAGAAAAAATTAAAAGCTGTATCCATTTTGTATGTCTCTTGTTAATTGTTTCAAAAAACTTCATACATGATATTCTTTTAAATGTTTTCGTTAAAATGGTTAAATTCCTCATCAGCATTGTATTCAAGTGAATTGTGATTTCATCTTAATAAACAAAGTTCAAAATAACACCCTTTATTACTTTAAACCCTAATATTCTAAAACTCAATCTTATTTATTTTGAGTGACAATCTTGTGCAGTTAGTGCTTGAACATCAGGGCTTCAGAACCAGACTGTGTGGATGGAACACCAACTCCAGCATTTACTAATAGCGTAACTTGGACAAGCTGCTTGAACTTTCTGTCTCCATTTTCTCAATCATTAAATGAGGATAATAAAATATGTTCAATCAGATATTAAGCCTATGTCCAATGTATTCTTCCAAACAAATAAGCACAGTTGAACATCATAACTTGGGGATTCCATATTTGCAAACTCATCTACTCATTATAATTTATTTGTACCCCCGAAATCAACACTGTGGCACTTCTGGGGTCATTCATGGACAAGTGCAGAGCAGTGAAAAATTTGAGTCACCCAAAGTGCATGTTCCCAGCTGAAGTTAAACAAGGCAATGCTTTGCTTTCTTATTTCAGCTGCCATTCTGTAAATGAACATCCATTTTGTGGTCTATGTAATGCCATATTTTTCACATTTTGTGGCTTTTTGTTGGTGACTTAGCCGTTTAAATGGCCCCTGGCATAGAGCTGAAGTGCTGTCTAGTGTTCCTAAGTGCAAGAAGGCTGTGATGAGCTTCATGAAGAAAATAAGTGTGTTAGAAAAGCTTTGCTCAGGCGTGACTGATGATGTTATGGGCAGTGAGTTCAACGTTAATGAATCAAAAGTATATATTAAACAATGTGTCTTTAAACAAAAACTCATAAAACAAAGTTATGTATTGATTGGCTGACAAATGTGGCCAGAGGCTAGCAGGAACCTAACCCTGTAGTTTTCCTATGAGCCATGGCTCAGTATTCCTCATTCAGTGACTTTATAGAACACAACTATTGTGAACAATGAGAATCAATTGCATTTTAAAGCAATCGAGAGGCCACTTCCCCCTTTTGGATAGGGAGTTCCGAATTGGTTTCCCATTGCAACATGGCCAGGTATGTTCTAAAGTATGGTGCCTCCTTTTCTTTCTTCCACACGGTTAGGGAGGCTCTGAGCGCAATCCCGTGGGCTGCTCCCCAGAGTGAGGCCAGGAAAGGCATGCGGCTGAAGGAGGAAGCTGTGGACCTCCAAGCCCACGATTTCTGAGGAGTTCTCCCGGGTATCTCTGTGTTTAGGGCACCAGGTTAAAATCCAAACTGGGTGTGGCTGGAGCCGGTCCTGGTGACCACGCTGGAGCTGGAAAGAACAGTCCTAGGGCCTTGATCCTGTCTTGTTTATTCTCCCACTTGTCAGGCTCAGGCAAAACAATAGGAAAAATCTGGGATGAAAGTGAATCCTTACTCTGCAGTTTGCAGATAATACAAATTTCTTTGAGTGATGGTACATATTTTTAATTTTGGTGAAAATTCTGTTTTTTGCTGTAACTGAATGTTTAAGATTTGGGAGTTCTGTAAAACTACAAAAATAGAATTCTGGAAGATTGATGCTCTGGCATGCAAAACATCTGAATGACGAATTGACAAAAAGCATGAGAAATGAATGGAGCATGTAACCCTGAATCCAGAAGGAGTTCATTGCTCATTGACTATCCTAATAGAATCCACCATAAAATTAGCAGCAGTAATAATAAGAGGAGGAGAAAGAGGAAAAGTGGAAGAAGGAAGAGAAAGGGAAAGAAATGCGATGGCTAATGAACGGAGTTGAGAATTAGGGCATTTAGGCACCTGGTGTCAAGTGAATAACAGCAGAGCAGCAGAACATGGAAGCGGCGAGTTGGTGCAAGACAGTTTGCTCCCAGAGAAGGAGTATTTGGGGACACACTGTAAAAAGCCTTTTTATCCAGGGCTATGGGCCAGGAATGGCCAGGGAGAAATAAGGCAACATGCAAAATAAGATTGAAGCGGGGCCCCGAGGCCACAACGAACAGCCCGTGAGCTTGGAGTCCGTGTCAGGCGTGATGTTAGGAAGCAAGGGGGAGGTGCTGCTCTTACTAGCAGTTCTTGGAATTGGTATGAAAATTAAATCTCACAGCATTTGAATAGGTTTGTTTACTATCCTCTTCCCACTATCAAACCCAGACAGTGATGAGATAATAAAAAGAGTGGGGCTGCTCCATATTTAACCAGCCCAGCTAATCTGTGGCTAACCTCTGGTTAAAATAAGAAATCTCTAGAATCTTTATTTCTACACATGTGTGATTGTATTCTGCTCCTCTGCGTTCATTTAAAAAATGCCTTTTGAAAGTTATCAACTTTGTCTCTGCTAAATCTTGACAGCAAATGAATCAAGAAAGAACCCAGAGAGAAGCCAGGGAAGAGCCCAGAAAGAGCCAGGAAACCTGCAACAAGAGTGTGAATCCAGAGGGGCTGGGTTGGGGTCAGAAGGCTGGCCACTCCACCTCGAGGCATGGCTTACGAGTAGAAAGCCTTTGTATGAGGCTCACCTGGAAATCCAAGAAATGTGCACCACCAAGCAGTAAATCAACACATCAGGCATGGATGCATAATTTCATCAGTAGGAGTATTCAGCAAGTTTTAGGACTTCCTATAGTCTCGAGCACCTGATTTATTCTTTGAAAAATATTAAATAATTTTGATGATAAAAGTGAACTAAGGCAAGAAGGAAAATCTGGGCAGTTTTGGGGCAATAAAGGAACTGGATAGAGTTTAAAATGCCTTCAGGAGCACCATCCTATGTAATATAGGGACAGAATGAAAATGGAATATGAGAATGATTAGGGAGGCACCTAAGTGTAGGATGGATTGGAAAGAAAGGTGAAACATATTAGAGAAACCTGCTAGGAGATTTTTCAGGAGGAAGGAGAGATAACTGATGGTCTGAGTTAGAGTGGTGGCAGTGAAAATGGACAAGAGAAGAGAGAGATGTCAGATATTTCAAAAGAAAAGTTGACAGAACTTGATGATGGACTGTGTGGGCTCCGAAGGAAAGAGCTGGATTGAAGACAACATTCAGGTCATGGCTACAAAGTTACAAGGTAGGAGAGAGAGAATGTTAATTAGAGAAAGTGACAAAGATTACTGCCATGGAGAAGTACAGACGTGGGAGTTGATGGGGTAGCTGCTAGCAGTGTTATATAACAGCAAATCAAAGCAGCCATTGCTCACAGCGTTAAGACGTGCTGAACTGTACAGCTATTACTACCTTCCTGTTCATGAAAGTGCCTTTTGGGGTAATATCTCTTGCTTAGTGTAGTAAGCTAAATTATCACTCCCTAAAGATATTCACGTCCGAATCCCTGCGTCTGTGAACATGTTACTGTAAATGGCAAAAAGGACTTTGTTTGGGGCCCTATTTCAGAATACTTCCTCTTCAACAAAACAAGTGTTCTGTGGTGACTATCAAAATTTAATGACACAGGAGCTAAGTTTATACCAATATGCTCTACACAAAGGCACATTTATGTTTTCTATTTATTTATTTATTGACATTTTAATTAGTGTCCTTTTTTTTTAATGCTTTTTGGTGAGGAAGATTGGCCCTGAGCTAATATCTGTTGCCAATCCCCCTCTTTTTGCCCCAGGACATAGTTGTATATCCTACTTGTAAGTCATTCTAGTTTTTCTATGTGGGATGCCGCTACAGCACGGCTTGATAAGCGATGTGTAGGTCCGCGCCCAGGATCTGAACTGGTGAACTCCAGGCCACCTGAGCAGAGTGTGCAAACTTAACCACTTAGCCAGAGGGCCGGCCCTCAAAGAGACACATATATCTAATTTGATTTACTGTTATATAATTGAGTAGACTTTGAGTAAAGCAGATTACTCTCCATAATGTGGATGAGCCTCATCTGATCAGTTAAAGTCTGTAGGAAAAAAGACTAAGGTTCACCAAAGAGGAAGGAATTTTGTCTCCAGACTGCCTTTGGACTCAAAGCTGAAACATCAACTTCTGCTGGGATTTCCAGTTTGCTGGCTTGCCCTGCAGATTTCAGAATTGCCATCCCCCACAATCAGGTGAGCCACTTCCTTAAAGTAAATCTCCCTCTGTCTCTCTTTCAATACATCCTATTAGTTCTGTTTCTCTGGAGAACCTTGACTAATTTACCCAGGAAAATGACTGTGGTGGTTTCGGTAAACCATAACCTATAGGAACAAGTCACGAAAGCAAGTTCTTCTGTATCTTGGAGTTCCTATCCTTCCTGGAGTAATGCAATGAGTCTCTAAACCTACAGTGACGCCCCAAAGTCTTCTACAACTATTCGGTAATGGCAGAACCCAGAGAGCAAATGTGTCCCTTCAGGACATAGAAGGAGGTGTTTTGGGGGTGGGTTAGTAACAGGGTGGTATGGAGGGGAGGAGTTCTGAACCTGTCAAGAGTTTCAGAGGATAGAAACTCTAGGTTTGAGGATCATTACTGCACAACAGCTGCAAAAGTATGGTTAGTTTCTTAAGCAGTAACTTATTCAATTCATTGATCAAAAAAGCCTCCATTTCCTGTGTGTGTGTGTGTCTGTGTGTGTTTGTATGTAATTGAGGCCATGTGTCCCTAATAAAATGAGTTGATCTTAGAGATATTTCCTGTTATCAGATACTCATGGATAGTATTTACGGTTTTTCCCCTAACCCTATGATAAACTTGGAGATGCTTATTATTGTCGACCCTGAAAAACCTGTATTCTGTGTGTCAGCCCAGAGGAGAGGAGCTATGTGTCTTGGTTATTTGACACAGTCCAGTGCAGCACATTCAGAAGGCTTGTATGCCAGCTTTTCATTCTGCCAATGGCAGATGCCATGGATAAGAAGCAGAAAAGAAAAGAAAAGACAATAAATGACATTATAAATAGCTGCCTTATATTCCTACAAAGAAGCACTCTTTTTTGGGGGGAGCTCAAATATTACTAGTCTATATCTACTTCTGACCAGGGTCTTATTGCTTTTAGTGTATGGTTAACTTTGTTGCCACTAATGAGTTAACAAAATAAATATTTATTGAGCGCTAGAAATTCTTCTAGGCACTGGGAATGAACCCATGAACCAAACAGACAGAGTTCCTTCCTAGAGGATAGTATTTGCTGTTAACCTTGCTGTTGCTGTGCACTTCGGATTCTCAACCTAATCTGTTCCATTTTTGTTTCACTCATCTGCTGCCCTGTCCCTTCTATTTTATGCTGCCCCGTTCATAATTTGTCCTGTAGGCTTCTATTCATGCTTTATCCTGATATCTGTATATCTCAACTCAGTCTTCAATTTCAGAGATGCTTAAAATGGTGGAAGGGTACATACCAAATGAAAGTTAGGTTCACTACAATGGAAAATGTGCCCAAGGGGCAGTTAATTAAAACTGTACACAATCCTCTTCTCTGTTTCTTCTGGATAGTGCTTCCTTTCACTTGTTGACATGTTGCATCCTCTGAATCAGTCTGCATTTCCAACTACTTTTAGATATTTGCAGAATTTGGGGGGTCTTGGGGTAATCGGAACTATAATTCTTCATCTTTGCAGTATTTGCTTTATAGACACTATCTATTGATACAGATTTTCAGGAGAACCTGATAGATCTACATGATATTCTTGGTGCGAAGATTTGGGAATACCTGGATCCACTGGGGGACATTTTTGGCATTAATGAAGGTTCTGTAAATCACTAGTTATTCTGTGGCCTTTTTCCACTCTTACTCCCTGCAGTAGAATATGACATGGTTGATCACTTCCTTCTCTCAGAAACATTTTCTTCATTTGGCTCTCAACACACCACACTCCTACTTCAGTAGGCGTTCCTTTTTCCATCTCCTTGTATAGAAACTTCTCTTCCAGACCTCTAAATGTTGCTTTGCTCAGGATGCAGACCTTTGCTCTGGACTACATTCTCTATAGAATGATCTCGTCCAGGCCATGGCTGTGAGAACAACAGATGACCGCCTTCCTGGGCTTCTGACAATCTGTTAGCAAGCTCCACCATCTTTACTTTCAAATATCTACCAAATAAGAGCAAGTGTCATCACCTCCACCACTACCACCAGGTGAGAGGCACCCTCATGTTCCCTGAGACCACCGGAATGGCCTCCTCCCTGGTACCCTGCTTCCATGCTCTCACACCTGGATCTGGTCTCTGCATAGCAGCAAGATATATTTTTTTAAGTGTAAATTAGATGACATCAAACTATGTTTAAAATCTTTGCATGGCTTCTCATCACCTCCCAACTCTCTGTCCTCTCACTTTGTTTTATTTTGCTCATAACCAGTATCACTATTTGAAATAATACTGCTTATTTTTCTGTTGTTGTTGGTGAATTGTTTATCCTGTTGCCCTCACTAAAGTAAAAGCTGCATGAAGGCAGACTTTTCTATATGGGGCGCCTGTGTGTGGAGAACCTAGAAGAGTATCTGGCACTTTGTTTACACTTGTAACACTAATGAACAAATAAGATTGCTTATTAGAATTTTTTAGATTAAAGTTCTTTTAATTGGGAGAAAAATATTACATTTGCAGGCTCCCCTTTTTATCTATAATTACAGGGTCCTCAATTATTATAGAATGTGGGTTGTTATGGAAAGGGAAATCGGCAGAATGAGAAGTAATTATGACCGCTGTTCAAAGGTGAGAAGGTCTGACCGTTCAGGGATGCTTCTTGGACTCAGGACAGCACATCGCCTGTGTCCACAGCGTTAGGATGCGTCCTCGGCCCAGGGAAGTTTCTTTGATTCTGCAAGACATATTGTTCTATCTTCCCTTGCTCCCTGTGGACTCAAGGCCAGAGGTTCTTCTCTGTCTGGGGAATAATTCAATATGGGGAAGGCCAAATTCTGGCTCTGGTATCAGCCTTAGTTAGTTCCTTCCTTCTTTCCTTTCCCCCCCCCAATATTTTACATACATTCTCCAACCACAGTTAGGATGTTTAAAAGTATAACTTTTCAAACTACACATCTGGAGAAATATCGAATCTCTGAAGAAACAGTGTAAAAGTGAATAACAGTAGTATAATACTGAAGAAATAGCTCTTTTTTGGGCTATTCAAGTGAAAAACCATTTCGAAGGATTCAAAGTGGTTGTTTTATTTTATTATTGTTTGATACAAATTGAACCATCAGTTCATGAAATTAACGAGAATATGCTAAATATATCCTTGGTAGGAGATGTGAAAATCTGTACATGTAGGTTGTGTTCTCGAAAAAAATGAAGTGGGAAAATCTATAATTTAACAGTCAATTTACATGTCAAATCTCCAACTTAATCACTACAAGTTTTGATAAGGTGTTACATGTAACTTACATGTAAATCTGTCTCTAATTTAGTGTATTTACTTAACCCCTATGCGTTTGCTACAAATCTGAAGTGAGTTCACATGACTACATTTTTTCCCTACCATCTATTACTTCTCATCCCAGAATGAGCAATAATATTGATCACTTTCTTTCTTTTACATTGATTTCTTCATTGTTTCAGATTTTCTTTTTAGATGGTTTGAAATGAAAACTAAAAAGGTCCATATAACTTCACACTTTGCAACATTCATATTTCAGGAAACATTTAAAAATATTTCTTGAGGGCTGGCCCTGTGGCCAAGAGGTTAAGTTTGAGCTCAGCTTCGGTGGCCCAGGGTTTCACTGGTTTGGATCCTGGGCGCGACATGGCACCACTCATCAGGCCATGCTGAGGAGGCGTCCCATGTGCCACAGCCAGAGGCACTCACAACTAGAATACACTACTATGTACTGGGGGTGCTTTGGGGAGAAGAAGAAGAAGAAGAAAAGAAAAGAAAAGATTGGTAACAGATGTTAGTGCAGGTGCCAATCTTTAAAAGAAATAAAATTCCTTCCTTAAAAAAAAAATACATATATATTTTTGTAAAATACCCTTAATGTTGATTCTATCTGTTCCTAATTTTCTTTTCAGGGAGTAAGATTAGCAATTCTTCATTTGCAAAAACTCCTCTTTCTGCGTAGAACTACAATACCTTATAAGACACATGGATCAATCCCATAGGCAGGAAGGAAAGGGGCAGTCACAAATAATTAAAAAATATAATTTTAAAATAAGATTTTTGATGTTAACAAAACAATAAAATAATAACTAGAAATAAATCTAACAAAGATTTTCAAGAATTTTATAAAAATATAACATTCTTTTGAAAGACATAAAAAGACCCAAATAAATGAAGTATCATGCTTATGGTTAGAAAGCGTTAAGTATAATAAAAATAGCAGTTTTTACCACATTAATCTATAATTTTATTTCACTTTTATTAGAGTTTTTCATGGAATTTTACAAACTGATCCTAAGTATCATAGAACAAATAAAGTAGGAAGAAGAACAAAAATAATTTAAAGAATGAGGTGGGGATCAGCTCTAGTAGACGTCAAGTTTCACTACGAATTTAACTGTATCCCTACATAAGATACAATATCAATTCAAAGACAAGCCACTGATTAAGTAGATATTTACAATGTATGAAAGTGACAAATGGTGGGGCCGGCCGGGTGGTGTAGGGGTTAAGTTCTCGTGCTCTGCTTCAGCAGCCCAGGGTTCGCAGGTTTGGATCCCGGGTACAGACCTAGCACCGCTCATCAAGCCACACCATGGCGGCATCCCACATGAAATAGAGGAACGTTGGCACAGATGTTAGCTCAGGGACCTTCTTCCTCAGGCAAAAAGAGGAAATTGGCAACAGATGTTAGCTCAGGGCTGATCTTCCTCACCAAACAAACAAAACTCAAAAAACTGGGAAATGGTTACTATCCCTAATATATATATATATATTTAAAAAGAAAAACTCCCAAAACTCAATAAGAAAAAAATAACCAACAGAAATAAACAAAGACTATTAAATGGAAATTCATCAAAGAAAAAAGAAATTGTAAATAAACAGAAGAAAAGACGCTCAACTATATACATAATGAACATATTAATTAAAGAGTGAGGTACCATTTCACAGCTCTCAGACTGGCCACAGGAAGTTGCCACACAATTGTTAACATAGAAAATATGTGGAGCAATGGCACAATGCTGCTTGGTGGAATTATAGATTCGTACTAATATTTTCCACAGAAATTTGAAAATATATAGCACTGTAGAATAAGTACATGTCTGTTTAACTCATAAATTCTATTGGTAATTATATCTCCTGAGAAATTAATACACATATGCATAGGAATCCATATGCAAGAAAGTTCACAGTAGCATTGTGAAGATAAAAATTTTGGGAATGTTATTATCTATTAATAGATGAGCAGATACAGATTGCAGTATAATCAAATAATACAATGCTCTAGAGTATTTCAAATGAACGACCTAGATCTACATACATATTTATATGTATAAATATAAAAAATTAATGTTGGGCAAAAATAGTAAGTTGAAGGAGAAAAAGTGTGATAGTTACATGAAATTTACAAAATTACAAAACAGTATATGAATTATGGCAACAAATGTATGTAGTAAGGATGAAGAACTGCCCAGGAATGCTCATCAAGAAATTTAATTAAAGTATGGTTACTTTTCAAGTGTGTGGAATCACAAAGGGGAATAGAGAAATTCAACTAGATCTACAATGTTTTATTTCTTTAAAAACAACATCTGAAGAAAATGTTAAGATTTGGAAAAGCCAAGTGAGGGGTACAAGGGTTTTTTTTAATATTGTTCTCTATATTTTTCTGCATGTTTAAATTATTTGATGATAGAAAAAGAGACAACCCAATGACATTTAGTTATTTTCTACTCAGCAAATGAGCTATTTTGTGTGAATCTAAAGATAGGACGGTAAGTCGACGATAAATCTCGGAACTACAGTGACTACTACGTATGTATATACTGAATATCCAGTTCCATGCTCCATATTTCATAGACACGTTAGGAGATAATATTCTGAGTTCTACTTTCACATGTCACTGGTGATTGTATGCCATCTCCTTTCAGATTAAGATATTGCTACTTGTAAGTGGATATATGCCTTGGCATGCTTTCCTAGAAAGTGGCAAGGGCTTTACTAATCCAGGTCTCCTTTCTGGGTAAAGGTAAATAATCTGCCCAAATGTAACCTAGGTTCCTTTTTCCTAAGCTAACTGCCATTTATGGTGATTGAACCAGCAACTGTAGCCTCTTTTAAAAACAAATTAACTATTTATTTCTTCCTATCCATGACAAGAGATGCTTTGCACTGCCCAGCGTTTGGAAGAGTTCTGAAGAGTTAGGGAAAGTCATGGACCTGCTGCAGTTAAGACTTACTAGACTACAGAAGATGGCTTGAAACCTAGCCTTGGGGACCGCTGCTGAGGGGTGAAAGCAATTGCGTTTGGCCAGGTGTGCTGTTCTGCTTCACCATCATGCCAAGTCAGCAGCACTCAGTGATTTCACGGTGGCCGAGACTAGGTGTGTATTGATAAACATCTACAACCAAAATGGGAGTTCAAAAGGGTACTTACTCTGACTTTGAGGGATGTGCTCTGATACTTTCTATTCTGCTATCTTATGTATCAGTAGGAAATTGCCTGCTAAAATTCCCTGTGTTGGTCTCACAGTCCCTGATGATTCCCACACCAGAAAGTTGTTTATGAATTATTTCTGTAACTATCGGGTTCAAAAGGCCCACAGTACACGAAATGAGCAACAGCATTCAGAAATCTTTCACTAGTCTACTCCCGGGGAGAACTTTCTTCTATGGAAAACTCTTATCAGTGGAAAATGTTATTTTTAAATCAATAATGAAGCATTACAAGGTAAGAGAATCTTAAAGCCGACTTGATTTCTTGCATACTTTTTATTTTATCTCTGCAACCCCCCCCCTCCCCCCTAACTTTGCTTGCCTAGGGAAAAAAGTCAAATGAGGAAATTCATTGGCTAGACAGGAGTGGAAATGACCACGACATAAAGGCATGAAATAGCACTTTACTTATTATAAATGAAGTGACAGGGAACTAAACCCAGAATTTACCATAAACAACTTGGCAAAGAAACAAGGATGGGGCAATAATAAGATAAACAGTTCTGACAGATGGAGCGTTTAGCTCCATACTTTTCAAGAGCTGTAGGTATTTGCACATAACTCCACGGCTCATCCCTAGGGCAGGTCAATACTCAAGGTACACTTTGTCAATTCCTTGTGACTACCTTCCCCTTACAATGTCCTAACCTCCAATTTATTTGAGCTAAAATATACAGTCATAAATAATACATGTTTAAAAAATAAAACATTTCACCAAATAGTTGAAGAACGGTCCTAAGAGGATGGACATCTGGAATTATAACTGATCACTGTTTGCTGAACTTACTCCGCAGAAAACCGCTAATGGTGTTTCTACAGAAATTCCTCAACAACTTAACATTTCTTTCCTCAGTGCTCTCCCTCAATTAACTCCACTTTATGTATAAAGGCATCTCAAACCTTATCATCCACCCAACTTGAAAATTATGAAAATGCAGGTGCAAAGTCTCAAAGACCAGCTATTTTGAAGCTGACATTGCTCCAAGATTATAGGGTCAAGGAAGCAAGCAAAACATGAGTTCAGTCATATTCACGTCTATCTTGGATATTTTTACTATGTAATTCATATTGTGTTATTTTGTACTTCCACTGGGAATTAGAGCCTAATGTTATGAGGGTTGTTTTCTTCTGTTGTAGGTTTAGCAGCATGTGTCATCTGGAAATACCTAGCAAAAAGGTTTCTGAATGAATTACCTAGATTACACTGAATTTTCCATTTTTAGCTTGTTTCTAAAAACGTAAGTTTTTATTAAAATATTTTTCAAATACAGAATAATCATCAAATTCTAGCAATGGTTCAAAATGTTCGAATGCTATTAACTTTCTAACCTTTGTAAAGAGATTTTTTGTTTTTACGTTAGAGAAAAATATTTTTCCCTATGTCAAAGATCAGTATGAAGATGAATTATTTTGTAGGTCTGTACTACATTGCAGCAATTAGGGGCTGATAACCTTGGCTGCCCATTAATTAGAATCACCTGAGAGCTGGGACCCACCCCCAAGATTCTTCATCAATTGGGGGTATATGGTTTAGGCATGGGATGTTTCAAAGCTCCACAGCTAATTATAATATGCACCGAGTTTGAGAACCACAGCTCTAAAGCCCTGATGCTCAGTGAGAGGTCTGAGGACCAGCAGCATCAGCTTTACCTGGGAGCTGGTTAGAAAAGCAGAAACTTAACTCTGCCCCAGACCTACTGGATCAGACCCACACTATCAGCGGCTCTGATTTAACCCATGCAGAATTCTTTTTTTTTATAAAAATAAGTGGCCAAATCTATTCCATCCTTTCTAATTCTAAAATTCTTATTCTACTAGGCAAGGCACTGAGAAGCACTTTGAAACTTAACCAGAATTCTTTACCTATAAAAATGAGGGACCAAAACCACTCTATCCCCTCCAACCCCAGAAGTCTCATTCCACAAACCTAAACAAATACAATTCTGGGGGAATTTGTAAAAACCGTGTCATAATTCCATCTTCATACCTTTGCATGCACTTCTTCTTGCCTAGAATTCCTATCTTTCTCTTTCCTCACTCGGACACAACATTTAAGATCTAGGTAAACTCCCATCTCTTTTATGAAGCACATCCTAAAAAATAATATAGCTTTTCTCTAAAATTCTGTTGTCAATATAATCAACTCCACAAAGTTTAGCACATTGATTTTTTCTACTATGACATATATACTACTGTGTTTCCTCAATTAGGGGATAAGTGTCTTCAATAAGGAATCATGTCATTTTCCTTTTCTATCCTAATCTAATCTCTAACTTTTCTAAGTGAATTATATATTGTTAAAATGTATATGGGAAATTGATATCAATTTTCACTAATCTCATAGATTATTTATTTAAAACCAGCCTGTCTTTGACCTTTCCCAGTAAAGTAACCTCACATACATGCTGAAGGTTCTCACATGTCCAGGTGAGTTACAATCAGCTGTGCCTTAGGGCTCCCATTCTTTTCTTACTGCTCCCCCGAGGCCTGCTAGCCTCATGATAATACCGCTTCAAATAACTCAGAAACTCTACAGAAAAAGCCTCTGCTCCTTAGCCCTACGGTATGCTCATAGTAAACTTCTCCTACTTTTTTTTTAAAAGATTTAATTTTTTTCCTTTTTCTCCCCAAAGCCCCCCGGTACATAGTTGTATATTCTTCGTTGTGGGTCTTTCCAGTTGTGGCATGTGGGACACCGCCTCAGCATGGTTTGATGAGCGGTGCCATGTCCGCTCCCAGGATTCGAACCAATGAATCACTGGGCCGCCTGCAGCGGAGCACGCGAACTTAACCACTCGGCCACAGGGCCACCCCCTGCAACCTCTCCTATTCTTTAGCTCTATGCCTGTCTTACTCACCGTTACATCTCGACCATCGTGTTTGGCACATACTGGGCATATAAGTGAATTATAAATAGGATGTCAACAAACTCTACAGGAACAAACAACTTCAAAAATATACTACTGAGCTCATGATAACATTTAGAAGTATGATTTTTCTTGTAGTAGCTCCTATATATACTTTTCTTGACGTTTATATATATTTTTCTTTTTATGATACAAATAATACATAGTCATTGTAGAAAACACAGATTAAGCAAAATGGAAAAAAAATATAATCCCTGAAATTGCACAACCCAAATATCCTACTGTTAACAGGTGCACATCTGTCCAGACCATCAATATATATGTAAACATACATGCTATTAAACATAAGTGCTTTTTTGAACAGATCACACTCTATCTACTGCTACATACATTGCTTTTATTCAATGAAGTCTACGTCAAAGCATCACTCCAGCCAGCAAATCAATTTACAACAAAATTCACTCATGAAGATTGCATTAATGGATGTACCAATATTTAACCAATTACCTACCTTTGGAAGATTAAGTTATTTCCATTTTGGTAATCATAAATAATGCTGTGATGAACAATCTCCATCATAAATGTACTCGTCCAAACATTTCTTTAGAATAAAAATATTTAGAATAAAAACATTTCTAGGGCTTGTGATAAAAAGAATTACTGAATGGACCTCTAGAAGTTTGTACTAGTGTGCTCTCTCACCAGGGGATGGGAATTGTCTAAAACGTTTAATCAGCAATAAAGCTGCCATATTCTTGGCTATGATTGTTATTACATACCAGTTATATAGAGTGGCATGTGACATGAAGAGAAACTGATGCAGTTGGAAAATACTCACATTCCTTGGGAGGGCAGACTCCAGTCTGGAGGGATCGGAACTCATAATATGGTATCTCATATTTGAATATGTATGTGAGAATGTCATCAAGTTCGTCCATGTCACTCTGTTTTCAAATAAAAAAATTTTTCTTAGTTCAATTATTTGTTTTGAAACTCATCTTAGAGCAATATAATAAAAAATTATTAGCTGGAGTGAATACTGGGTAATCTTTAGGAATACTGATGTCTTTTTTGAAAGACTAATACAAAACAGAGGCTTGTCTAAAAATCAGTTATTAAAACAATAGAAAAATAGATGCAAGAAATAAAAGTCTGTGCTTTCAGATAAGTATCTTTACTCAAATGCTAATTTTAAAAGAGCATTACAGTAGGTCAACGATAACACCGAAATTTGTTTCAATAATAAATTCTGTTAAAACACATGTTACATTTTAATAACTGAAATAATAAAATGATGAGTCTGAATATTCAATTTTAGGGTCAGAAATGAGACAGTCTTAAATAGATCATTTTATTTCTGCGTCAAAGTGAGGGAGAATATTCATCTTGGCCTATTTTTCCCGGCAGATATAGAGTAATTCCATGTCTAACCTACTTCCCTAATCCGAGTGCTTGGGGAGGGGCCACGCAGAGCTCAAGCGCCCCCCCCTCCCCCACGGTGGCACACACTAGTGCAGAGACCAGCATTCTTTTAACATCGGGTTTTGTGAAACTGTGGCTGAGACTAAATGGACCTGGGACAGGTGATTGTTGCTGAGGAAGTGAGCCAATTACAACCCATATGGCGGAACAAAAGTTCCTTCTTAAGCCTTTTGAAATGATTTCCAAAAAAAATTAGACATATTGCCAACACACAGTCACAGAAATTGAATGTCTGGGTTGAAAAAAAATATTTTCATTGTGAAATTCTTAATTTTTCAGTACTCTGGGTGCTTCAAATAATAAAGCGGTTCAGGACTCTCTGTATTTTCTGAAGTTCTGCTTAGAAGTGGGGAAAGGGGATGAAAGTCCTTTTCTCGACCTACAGCTATGCAATATGGAGCAAAACCGAACATTAATCTATTTACTGCTATGGACCATGTGAAACTCTTAGCACTGACACATCAAGAAAAAAAAGAGAGGGTGGGGAGAGATGTGACAGCCAGCTCTGCCTTCAAGAAATTCGCAGTCATGTAACTGCAAGTGGGCAATGAAGTGAGTTCTAGGTACTATGATAAAGAGCCTCTATGGGTCAGGGACAGTGTGGGCAAAAGGGAGATCGCTCAGTTCCACAGACGAACAAAAGGTTAGGAAAAGCTTTATGGAGGAGATAACCTAAGTTGAGATTTCCATGCATAAAAGGAACATTCTGGACTAAGAGAATAAACTGTACATAGTCATGAAGGTGTCATGAAAGATGACCTGGTTAAGGACTTTAGGAATTTCCATAAGACTGCAGAAGAATGAGAAAGAAGAAGGAAGTGGGCATTTCAAAAAGTGCCTCGTACGTCTGATGAAAAGTTTCTAATTCATCCTGTAAGCAATGAGGAGTTGTTTAAGGCCTATAATGCTGAACATGTGAACGTTCATTGTGCAGATTAAATTAAGTTTATTTAAGTTTCAGCATGATAATGATTGCTTATGTGGTTGATAATGAGTGGAACCTATTCCATAAATAAAGATGCAACATATAACATATTTTGTATTAGTAATAATTACTTTTTAATCTTCTGAGGAATTTTTGATAGGACTTGTGGGGCAAAACATCATTGGCAATATGTTTCTACTTTCTCCATAATAAAGCTCAAAAAGAATATGTTTTAGCTATATGAGCTGATGAAAGGAATTAGGAAACATGAAAATCATAACATTAGTTTACAAATTTTCTTCAAAATTTATGTCAATAGCCATGAGAGTTCTGCATAGGCTATTACCAGTCATTGGTATTTTTACATAAGGAGATAAACCTACTCTTTCTTTCCGAAAGTATATAAGATTTAGTGGGTGGAGATTGGTGTGTCATGGAGTTACTATACTCATGTATATGTTAGGCGTAAGATAGCCTCTGGGATTCCTTCTAGCTCTGAGATTCTGAGACACAGATAAGAATTCAAAAGAGCAAGAGTTCTCACTAGGAATTTGAGAAGCACTATTTGTTATAGAGGCACCACTGGATACTTCAATGTGAGAAATGCTACAGCTTATATCATTGAATTTTAAAAATAAAGTAGCAGCGTTTTTAGAATCAGGAGAAAACAACCTCATCTTGTAGACAAAGATTTATTTAATTAGTAAAGAATACAGACACCTTTTAATATTCTAGCCTTCCACAATTAGTTGAATCATTTCTGTTTTTGATTTCACAATCACATTATTAGTATGAAGCTTGAATATAAGTAAATGGTATAGAACACAAAACAAAGATGTAAAAAATCACCGAAATGGCTATTAAAAATAATCCCCAAAGGATTTCGCCTTAGAAAATACACTAACTAGAAAAATCTGATTTGAATAGTTACACTTCTTTTTATATTATGTTTCAAAGACACAAATAGGCATCTTTTCTAAATATTGGCATTGAAATTAGAAAATGTCATAAATTTTCCTTTCCTTAAAATAAGGTATACAACCCAAAGAATAATTAATGAGATTGATACAATTGTTGTTCCAATAGAAAGGGTAAAATTGAGTTTAATACTTGTTTAGCAATGTTCACAACCATCCTAAGATTTTAGTTAGTAATGAGCAACTTGATGTAAAATTAAGAGTAGAATAAAATGATAAAATTATATTGGTACTATTATTTGATTACAGGAAAAATTAAACATATATACATAATATAAACACATATGCATATGCATGCATACATAGATCTAGATCTATCGAGAATATTGGAAAAAGAAAGCAGAAAATTAAAAAAAGATATGAAATAGATATAGAATAAATATAAAACAATAACACGCTGTACATATGAAGTAAATATATAACTTTTCCCAGGAGAGATCTTTCACTGCCATGTGAGATTAATGAACATACTTTAAAAAGTCATTTGCATATACATTTATAAATCACAACTCCATTTGAATCTGAAGATGTTATATACATTTATATTTATTCCTCACAAACAACTTTATTATAATGAATATTTCTTCCTAAATGAGAAAAAAATATATAAAATATCTGTTTTAAAAGATACTTAGAGTTACAGACTTCCACTTCTGGGAAGTGGAAGAGATGGACTAGTTGTACTTTCTCCATTTCCTCTTCCTAAATACAACTAAAATGTCCAGATTTCAATAGAAAATCAATTGTTATACCAAGAACCAGGAAGATCTCTAACTGAACAAAAAGAGACGATAAATAAATGCCAACACCAAGATGACAAAGATTTTAGAGTTATCTCACAAAGATTTTGAAACAGCCATGATAAAAATGGTTCAACAAGCAATTACAATCATTCTTGAAATAAATACAAAATAGAGAGCCTCAGCAAAAATACAGAAGGTCTTGGCAAAGAAAAACAAAGTACAAAAAAGAATCAAATGGAAATTTTAGAACTAAAATTTTAGAAAAAATACAATGATCAAAATAAAACCTCAGTGG